>NC_069659.1:71160000-71785000 GCF_027244095.1 Hemicordylus capensis
ATATGGTTAATTTTATTACTTTTATTGTATATTGTATCTATTTTATTGTTGTGAGCCACCCCGAGTAGTGTACTGGAGGGGCGGGGTATAAATATTTTAAATAAATAAATACAAGGATGAAAGGAAACGTGTTAGTAGGGATGTGCTATCCCCCTCTTGATCAAAATGCTGAGAGCATCCTGGAGCTGGAGAGACAAATCAGAAAGGTGTCAAAGAGAGACAGAGATATAATACCGGGTGACTTCAATCACCTCATATGGACTGGACAAATTTACGTGTAGGCAAAAGTGGATTACCGCAGACGCAATTGCCTATGATGGTGCAAATCAGGGAGGAGCCGCAAATTATTTTTTAAAATATCTTTTAAAAATTTTTTAAACTGATGGTGCTTGGTGGTGAGAGCTCCTAGTGGGCCCAACCGCCTCCCAAATCCTGTCAGGTGGGCCAGGTGCAGGGTAGGGGTGTGCACAGAACCAGCTGGCCTGATTTGGTTCGAGTCCAGATGAGACTCGAACCAGACCGGCCAAGTTCAGTCCAGCCCCCATCAACCCCCACCTGGGTCCAGTCCGGGGGGGGGGGGGGGTTCCCACAATTTTTTTGATTTTTTTTTTAAAAAAGATTTAAAATACCTGTAGACCCTTTGGGGGGCTTCCTGTATGCCATGGGGATGTTCACGAAGGTGCCCCCTCCTGCTGCCGGCCTCTCAAATCACTGCTGTGGCCAGGTAAATGCACTGTTTTCAGCCCTTTCGGGCCTCCGTAAAGGCAAACGATGGGCATTTTTGCTGCCGCCATCCTGAGTCATTTTTGGAAGGGTGGTATAGAAATCAAATAAATAAGCATTAGAGATGTGCCCGAACTGGTTTGGAGGCTCTGTTATGGACCTTTGAACTAATTCAAAGGACCGGCAGTTCGGACAGTTCGACGGCGGGGGTGTTACCTTTAAGGGGAAGGGAGGGTGCTTTTACCCCACCACCACCACTACCACCACGTTACCATCACAGGTGCTGTTTTTATAAATGGTCCCATGGGGTGGCAGCATACCTTCTTACCGCCCTGGTGTGCATCAGACCAAAAGTGCTCAGTGCGCATTTGCACATCGCGTGCATGCATGCACACTGGGCACTGCCAGTCCAGTGTGCACCTGGGTGGAAAGGTGGTATGATGCCACTCTGCTGGACTGTTTTTAAACACAGCTCCGGTGGGGGAAACACAGCAAGGGGATAAGAGCACCCTCCCTGCTACTTAAAAGTAATCCCCCCACCACTGAACCGGCCACTGCTGGTTCCATACACATCCCTAGAAAGCATACTTAAGGACAAAATTGTTAAACATATAGAAGAACAGGCCTTGCTGAAGGAGAACCAGCATGGTTTCTGGAAGGACAGTCTTGCCTCACTAACCTTTTGGAGTTAAAGGTTAATGGTTACACTCTTAAAGGTGTCAACTGGCACTTGGATAAAGGTGATCCAGTTGACATACTATACTTGGACTTCCAAAAAGCTTTTGACAAAGTTACCCATCAAAGGCTCTTGAGAAAACTTAGAAGTCATTGCATCAGGGACAGGTTCAGTTGTAGACTGGTAATTGGTTGAAGGACAGGAAACAGGGTAGGAATAAATGGACAGTTTTCACAATGGAGGCAAGTAAGAAGTGGGGTTGAGTGCTCTTTAACTTGATCATTAATGATCTAGAGATAAGCAGGAAAGTGGCCAACTTTGCAGATGACACTAAACCCCTGCTAACTGGGCAAAGATGAACCCTTCAAATGTGGTGATTCTCTTTATTTAGCAGGGGAAGAGTAACTGGCCCTATCCACCCGCCAGCACAGTACCTCCAGTGACTGTTGCTGGTGTCCAACTTATATTTCTTTGTAGACTGTGAGCCCTTTGGGGACAGGGATCCATCTTATTTATTCAGTTTTTATTTCTCTATGAAAACCTCTTTGGTAACTTTTATTGAAAAGCGGTATATAAATATTTGTTGTTTTTTAGTTAAACTATTTAGGGTAGTGAAATGCAAAATGGCTTGGGAGGAGCTCCAAAAAGATCTCTCCAAACTGGATGACAAAATAGCAAATGTGGTTCATTTGTAAAGTGGGGAGAGAAAAAATCAACTTCACATATATGCTTATAGGGGTCTGAGCTGTCAGTGACTGACCAGGAGATAGAGATCTTGTGGTCATGGTGGACAGCTCATTGAAAGCATCCACACAGTGTGCAGCATCTGTGAAAAAGGTAAATTCCATGCTAGGAATCATTAGGAAGGGGGTTGAAAATAAAAGCGCTAATATTATAATGCCCCTACACAAATCTATGGTGTGGCCACATTACTGCATCCAGTTCTGGTCATCATATCTTAAGAAGGACATTGTAGAACTGGAAAAGGTGCAGAAGACCTTGCACAAGAAGGCAACCAAAATGATCAGGAGCCTGGAGCAGCTTCTTTATGTGGCAAGGCTAGAGCATCTGGGCTTTATAGTTTGGAAAAGAGGCTGCTACAGGGAGACATGATAGAAGTGTATAAAATTATGCATGGAGAGAGAGAGTTTATGGAGAATTTTTGTCTCTCCCTCTTGCATAACACTAGAACCAGGGATCATCCCATGAAACCGATGGCCAGGAAATTTGGAACTGATGAAAGGAAGTTCTTTTCCCCACAGTGCATAATTAATATATGGAATTCTGTACCACAGAATGTGGTGAAGGCCTCTAGCTTGGGTGACTTTAAGGGCCTTAGACAAATTCATGGAGGACAGGTCTATCAATGGCTACTAGTCTGGTGGCTATAGGTCAATGGCTACTAGTCTGGTGGCTATATCAATGGCTACTAGTCTGGTGGCTATAGGTCACCTCTAGCCTCCGAGGCAAGATCCCTCTAAATACCAGTTGCAGGAAAGCAACAGCAGGATAAAGGGCATGCCCTTACCTCTTGCCTGTGGGCTTCTCAGAGGCATCTGGTGGGCCACTATGTGAAACAGATGCTGGGCTAGATAAGCCTTGGGCCTGATCTAGCAGGGTGGTTATTAATCCCTTCACCTTCCTTGAATTGCATCCAGCAGGCTTCAGGACTATCATACCCATGCTGCTATTATATACTGAATATGGAAGAGGAAGGTAATGGGGAATTATTTACCTGATAGGGGAGCAGAGTCAGATAGCTGTGTCTTCCTTGCCAGATATAGGAAGCTGTAGTAGCTGTAGCTACTGCTGCTGTTGTTTTCTACCACCCACCACACCACCACTTTCGTTACTGAATGTCAATATAAACATTGCTCTCTGATGTGGAAAACAATACTGTATTTATAACAATATCAGAAGTGATATTGCCCAAGTTTCTTGCAGCCATTCTTCATTAACCATCATTACCTGGCAGTGGCAAATATTTTTATATGGGAACAAATGATATTCTAGTGCACACAACACAATATCTATAGTTTAGCTATCAAAACCTAACCACCTAGCCAGCATCAACATTTGCTGGGCTTCTACTTGTCAATGTAGCATGGACTGAACATACTACATTTATGCTTCTACTACCTGACCTAGATAAGACTAAATGAAATACCCTGAAGTCAATGGGAGGGTTCCGACCAGATTCACAAATCTAGGGCTTATAAATTAAGAGCAATTTCCAACCTATTCAACTTGCCTTTCCTATATATATTTAAAAAGTATACCCCACTTTTTAAGATTTAAAAAACACCTATTGAAATTATTTCAATAGTTTTCATATGATTTTTATTTCATCACAGTAACCAAAGGCCACATTGTCATCTTATTCTATTCTGTGTCCATATTTATTTATTTATTTATTTATTTATTTTATATACCACCCAAACTTTTGTCTCTTGGTGGTTAACAGCGAAATAAAAACAATTAAAACAAATATAAAAGGTTAAAACAATTTAACAATTTAAAAACAGCATAAAATTAAAACCTACATATTTAAAAAGCTTGGCTGAAGAGATGGGTCTTCAAATGTTTTTTTTAAATTGTTAGAGATGGGGAGGATCATATCTGCAGTGAGCGCATTTCACAATCTTGGGGCAGCAATCAAGCAGGCCCGTCTCTGTGTGGCCACCAGACCAGCTGGTGGTCAGTGGAGACGGACTTCAGACTTCCTCAAGTGACCTCAGTGGGCGGTGGGACACATAATGAAGAAGATGTTCTCTGAAATAACCGGGGCCTAAGCCATTTAGGGCTTTATAAGTCTAGCACTGTATTTTGTTGGAAAACCTATTGGCAGCCAGTGTAGCTCCATCAACAAGGGAGTAATGTGCTCTCTCCGAGATGGCTGCCCCATTCTGAACCAACTGAAGTTTCCGGACTACGTACAAAGGCAGCCCCACGTAGAGTGTATTACAGAAGTCAAGTCTGGAGGTTACCAACAAATGTACCACTGTTTTGAGGTCATTAATCTTGAGAAACGTACGCAGCTGGTGTATCAGCTGAAGCTGATAGAAAGCACCCCTGGCCACCACCTGAACCTGAGAAACCAGGGAGAGGTGTCCAGAAGTACTCCCAGACTGTGAATCTGTTCCTTTTGGGGAAGTGTGACCCTGTCCAGAACAGGTAGGTCAAAATCGTCTCTGGAGTTCTGACTGCGCATAATAAGTACCTCCGTCTTATTTGGATTCAGCTTCAGTTTATTCTCCCTCATCCAGCCCATCACTGCTTCCAGGCAGGCATTCAAGGAAGATATGCCATCTCTTGAAGAAGCTGACATGGAGAAATAGATCTGGGTGTCTTCAGCGTACTGATAACATCCCACTCCAAATCCTCTGATGATCTAGTTTCATGTAGACGTTGAAAAGCATTGGAGAAAGTACAGAGCCTTGTGGGACACCAACTTAAGCTTAGATTTAGAAGAGCAACAGTCTCCAATTGACACCATCTGAAATCTGTCTGAGAGGTAGTAGTGGAGCCACTGTAAAACAGTGCCTCCCACCCCCAACACTCTCAAACGTTCCAGCAGGATACTATGGTTGATAGTACTGAAAGCCTCCGAGAGGTCCAAAAGGACCAACAGAGTCACACTTTCTCTGTCAATTCCTAACTAGAGATCATCCATCAGGCCGACCAAGGCAGTCTCCACCCCATAGCCCTCCTGGAAGCCAGTTTGAAATGGGTCTAGATAATCAGTTTCCTCCAAGACTGCCTGGAGTCATTGGCTACCAATGCCCTATATGCACCAATGACTTGGCCATACTGACCTTGGAGGCAGCAAAGAGTTAAAGCTTGGCATTCCACACACTGTGGTCAGATTCCAAATCACCTTCCACCTGCATCCCGAAGCTGCTATCTGGAGATTTTAAAATAATCATATGTGCTTGGCTGGAGTAACACTGCTTGACCCTTAGTCTGAGGATACCTTTATTTGAATCTCCACTTAACCACTGAGTTCCCAGACTGATGCCAGGTCAGTTACTAACCACCTCAGATCTTGTTAGGATAAATGGTGGTGGAAAGGGATTCCAGGTTCACTGTCCTGAGTCCTTTCGAGGAAAGACAAAACATAATACAGTGTACAATTTCACAGATTTTTAAAAAAGTTACTAACATTACTAGAATTTACAGTTCAAACCATCTCCTGTGAGGTACTTCACTTTCCCCCTATTTTTCAGAAGTCCCACTGGGCCTCAGGGACAGACTTTGAAATGGTACTGCCATCAAAGAAGCTGATTTGGCTTTTCCCTCTCCTCTGACACCAGTTTTACGGGTCTGTTTCTTGGGGAAGAGACAATTTTCATCAATACTCTTTCCCCTCTGAAGCTGACTAAGAGTTGTGTAGCCCTCATGGACATATTTTGGGGAATCAGAGGAAAATGAAAATTGATGGACCCCACAGTACCTGTGTAATGTCATTGCAACAAACCTTCATTGTTCTGAATGTCAGCCAACAGAATTCAAAGGCAAAAACAAGAACAATAGAATAAATTAAAACCACAAAAGCATAGAGAGCCACATTAAACATCCAGTAGGTCTGCTGAAACAAAGAAGTTTTCAGCTTTCTGTCAAGAGTATTAGAGTAAGGGCTATACAGATGAATTTGTGCATTCATTTGTGCTGTTCTGTGTCTCTCAACTGGATTTCTTAAAATCTATTCTGATCTATCACTTCAATCAATGACGGTGATTACATTTGCTACTAAACTGTTTAAAGTGATTTCTGTTTGCTTTCATGCTTCCTTCTTTCTATACTAAACAAATTCTATCTCTAAATCTTTAGCTGTCCATCAAGAAAAGCTAATGGATGCTAAACCTCAAAACACTTCGATTCTTCAAAAGATAATTTTGATGACAACCTTATTAAGCCTATATAAATCACTTTGCTTACTGAACATTGCCAGCTTAAGCTGTATGAGTACATACCTTTCCCTGCTGCTTCAACATTATTTTCAATTAACTTAGAATGGACTTTTATTTCTTGGTGTATGCCTGCCTGTTTGCAGCATCTCAACCCCAATTGCCTTCTCTGTGCCAATTATTCTTTCCCATTAGCTATTAGCATTATCATAATTACTGAAAAACCCACCTGTTCTGTGAAGGTGAATCACTGTGGCTATAAATACCTCATCCTACTCTTTGCTCATATGGCACTTTCTCTGAAGAACTCTATTGGTTCTGCCTTTGGACTGCAATTTCTTTATATCAGAAACTATAATTGTTGTTCAGTATGTATTGCTCTTAGGTTAATATAATGGTACACCTACATGAATTTTTAAAATATCTATGTCTGCTTGTCATGGTCTAAGCATCCATATCTTAAGTTTTAAGAAGGTAGGGAAATCTGCCCCATTCTAGAAAAAGATATGGGGCAGGGGCATGTTCATGCATACATATTCATTGCTTAATTACTGTAACATTTGAATTTGCATGTGTGAATGGGCCATCACAGATATAATACCGGAAGCAGAACATCCATATTGTCCCATATTACTCAAATGCAGTGCTTTGTAATGGGTTCAATTAATAAAAAGGTTTATATCACATATTCATTACAAATTACAATTATATAACAAAAACTAGGAATAAACTTATACAATTCCAGTCCAATATAATTTTTAACATGAAACCACTAGAGTTAATTGCTGTCTCAGCCAAAAAATGTTAATACAACAACATGCTTGCAATTAACCAAATAATATCAACCTATATAAAGAATCTATTATTATGAGTGTATAGAAACCAAGTGATGTTCCAGAGTGTAGGAAACAGACTGATCACTGGGAGACCATTCAAGCAATTTGTGCCAATAAGGAGTAGCTTGGCATAAATACTTACCAGCATTCTTTATTTTAACCGGGGCTGCCCATTGATCTCAGAAAGTAGCACCAGTGATTTCCCCTTTGCTCTGAACTAGCCAGCTGTGTAGACCAGTAGCAGCTGAGGAAATAGCCAGCAGAAGGTTTGACATCTGGCAAGCTTATGCATTCGGAAGAGTAATAAACACCCACTGTTAATCAGAGGGCCCACTGAGGGTCCCAAATGAATTGAAATAGCTGATTGAGTTTTCTTGGCTTTTTGAATTCATTTAACATTAGAGAGAGAGAGAGAGAGAGAAGAAGGCCATCCGAAAGTAGAGAGGTGAGTAGGACAGGCATAGGGTTGCCAGGATTGGCCTGGATTCTCAGGATCAATCTCCAAGTGACTATTAAAAGAAATCTTGGTGATTATAAAGGCTTGGTATTGGAAGTGATATTGGGAAAATATCTACATGATAGTTTTAGTCAGAGTATGAAGTCAACATGATACTCACAACTCAACATGTTATTTCCATTTCAGCTAGACTTTCTTGTAAGTTGGAAATTCTTAAAAACATGAGACAGTGAATCAGAGAATTGGTCAGGTTTTGAATGCTTGTTATACATTAAAGCAGCAAACTTGCAGCTAAAACTTTTGGTTCTGCCCTCAGAGATTTTATGGTGCACTGTCTGACCTTCTATAATTATACAGGAAATCCCAAAGTAGTAAGAAAATGATAGGGACATTGAAAGTGTGATTATAGGGCAGTCTGCAAGTGTTAGCAAGTTGTTGGAAAATTTAATGAAGACTTGGTTTTGTAAATAAAAATGCTAGTAGCTTGCTAATGCCTAAAAGAGTTCTTTCATTACCTGCAATCTTGACCTCATTGATATTAATGAAAATATAGCTGCTGTCTACAGTACAGCCCGTACTGCATCCTTAGTGGTAAATAACAAGAACATTCTTAGTGGTAAATAACAAGAACAAGAACTATAACATAAAATATAGTTATGCATGCAGAGATCAGCCAGAAGTACAGAATAAATGAAACAATGGAAAATATGGTGGTAATCTGAAGTTTTAAGAAACCTAAATAATGTTTGTGAAAATTTAGTGGGAACTTCTGACTAAATCCATCCATCCATTTCAGATGTAGGAAGATGAAGAAGTAAATTGCCTGAGTTAAATAAGAGTATTGTTAAAATATAATGGGCACACACTAAGGCCAACCAACTGTATAACAAAGAAGCAAAGCTTACAAGCTAGTTCTAGCTGAAAATTTGAAGCACAAATGGTGATTTATAGTGTAAATAATTTTAAGTGAAATATAGCATGAAATCTCACTTTAGGTTGGATATCCAGTTGAATAGTATAAAAGAATGTAGGTTCCATCAGAAACAGAAAGTACCAACAAAGTTCTCAAAATGCCTGCTTTAAAGAAATTGTCAGGAGCTCCTATCCTTCCCCACGAGACAGGGTTGTGTACCCAGCCAAACAGCTGGGTGCCAAGGGAAGCTAGGGGCTCCAAATGCCAAGGCAACCCCAGCAATTACCTCTCAGGAGTCAGGGAGGGCTCAGAGAGAAGTGCAACAGCTGCTAGGGGATGGGCGGGGACAGCCCAGGAGACGGCAGCTTGGTGGAGTGTCTGAAGTGCAGGGCTCTATTTAAGCCAGGGGCTGCAGAGGATGAGGAGATCAGACCGGATAGGCTTGTTGGTCTGACTGTCTCCCAGAGAGGAGCTCAGACCTTTTTGTTCCCGCTGATAGAGAAGAAGGGAGTGAATGAACATCCCTCCTACCCCAGCTCTGAGGCTGTGCCCACGCCTAGAATTTAGTGCTGGAGGGCAGAAAGTTTGCCTTGGAAAATTCCTACCCCTAGGAATGCTGCAGAAATAAAAGGACAATTATACCTAGCACACAATGGAAGTCAATAAACTACTTGCTATAAAGACGCCTTATAAGTGATATGAGTAGAGTTTTTCTATACTGAACACTGGCTCTATCAAGTAAGAGTACGATTTGTCCCATAAGTTTATATACCATGGAGAATAGCTTTAATATAATGTAACATTCTAGTTAAATACAATACTATCAGGGCCAGTGAAAGAAATATCTGTGAGAATAGTGAATATAGTTAGTGGGGAAAAACTGGGGAACAATTTGTTCAATTCCCTACAGCTGGGGAACAATTTGTTCAAATAGAAAGATCTCATTTAGTTTGTGTGACTCAAATCCATTTGGACAGAATGGAAGAGTGATGGTCCGTACTGGTTGCAACAACAACACAATAACAGCAACAAAACATAGGGTTCAGGGAACAGAAAGACATCACATATCCTTTTCCTCTTTCCCCTCCTGATAAATTCTCAATCGTTGATGCAGACAGCCCTTAAAATACACTGATCTATTGATGGCAGGACAACAGAGAGCTGCTACCCAAATCAACCATGATTGAAATAGGGTGGAATTAGATGTTATCCTGGCAAATGTAGGGTGGAACATACATGGGCATCTTCATGACTTTTTCCAGGGTGGGCAGCCATCAATCTTATACCCCCTCCCTAGAAATATGCCCCCTTGAATTCAATGGGAACTGGATCAGTCCCTGGGAAACCCACAGGAACAAATCTGGACTGGAACTATGCAAAAGTTCACATCTGCTGAAGTAATGGAAGTTCCAGGAGTAGGGTCAAGGCACTGTCATGGTAGGATCAGCAGGTTGTCTCTGATTGGGAAGGATCCTTAACTTTCTTAGGCCACTCTAAATGCTTCCCAAGCAGTTTGTCCCCTCAGCCAGGTTTGCTTATAATTCAGAGGAATAGAAAAATCCAAAAACAAATGGATGTTAAAAATTGCCATGGAGGATCACTGGGTGGAAAGTGCCCCCCACCCCAGCCCATGGAGTATTTCTTCCAAGTGCCCCCCCCCATTTCCTTATATACAACTAATAAAAGTATCTTGTTCTAAAATGTATCCAAAATAATCTGACTGAAAGGACAGACTGAATTAATAAGAATGGATCTACAAACACAGCTAACTACATAATTAAAATCATAAAATTTCATTGCCTCCACACCAGAAGTCACGAGGCAATAAAACAGTCCACACTACTCTGAGTGAAAAGGCCACAGCTTTATTGAACATTAATATAATTGTGCCTAGGCCAGGTAGTACTCCCTGTCCGCAAACAGTGTGGGCTTATACTTAGGTCAGAGACAACAGTGTTCTTCACTGACCAATGCTGATCCCTACTCCTTTTCAACAATCCCAAGTTTGGGGCCATTTCAGCCCATCCACATCCGATCCATTTGTTTTTGAGGTTGGTGAAGCTCCAGAAGTGTGTAGGAGTCCCAATCAGCCTTGAACCACACAGTCTCTGAGGACGGATTGACCATTCACCCTTTCTAAAAGCAGCCCAAGGGCTCCTCAATCAATCCACCTTACTCCTACTCCCAGCCAGACTACATCAGTCAGTTCTGACCTAAATAGATGCCTAATAAGAGAGAACAGAGCAGAATAGGCTAACGAACCCTGGCCAAAAACATTCCAGCCAAGGACAATCTGTTGAAAAGAAAAATCCCTAATGAGCCCCCAAAAGGATGACCAGCCAAGCCCATTCTGCACTGAGGTGGGAGGGAAGGGAATCCACCTGGATTAAGTCTGAGATGGCTGCGTGACTCAGCCAATCAGTGTAGCCTCAATCCTTTCCTGAATGTTGGGTGATCCAAAACAGCATCCCAAGCATGAAACTGGGCAGTGGCCACAATTTCACGGCCCTCAAAACAGATGAATTGTTAATTTGCAAGTTAAAAAACAGAATACGCAAGATGTGGGGGTTGTTACAAATTACAAAAACAAATAAGATTTTTGCTAATGAATTTCATTACATGTAAACAATTTGCTTCTAACAATGCTGGGTACAGTCCAGCCATTTCAATGGGAGAGCATTAAGTTTGAGATCTTTCTCATTGGGAATTTCACATGCTTTAACTAGATGTTCCCTATGTTTGTAAATTCTATTAAAGTAGTAATTATGAAGCCCTTTAAACATCACCATAAGGCATTAATTCACCATTAAAAGACTCCTATGGCTGAGGTAACCACTTGGATGGAAGCCAATTGCCATTGGAATTGACATTGCTCCAGTGGTACTGATTCAGTAAAGAAAATTCAGTGAAGAAAACGAACATGAAAAATGGTCTATGTGAATGGGTCATTTAAAATTGTTCTCAAGCCAATCTTTAGGAGCCTCACAGAATCCTCAAGGGAAAGGATTCCTCACAGAATCCTCAAGAACATCTCTGCACCTCTCAGTACCATTGACCATGGTATCTTTCTGAAGCGTCTGAGTGATTTGGGAATGGGATTATTGCTGTACCATGCTTCCATTCCTATTTCTCAGGCAGGTTTCAGATGGTGTCACTCGAGGAAAGGGGCATATCTAGGGTGGGGCAGGCAAGGCACGTGCCCTGGGCGCCACTTGAAAGGGGGGTGCCATTTTTAAAATGAAATTTTTTAATAAAATGGCCACTGAAAACAAAATGGCCACCACACATGCTCAAATGGCCTCTGCAAGGCCCTAGGTCATGCCAGGCCTCACAGAGGCCATTTGAGCATTCACGGTGGCCATTTTGTTTTTGTCAGCCTTTTAAAAAAAAATTAAGTCCACCGCATGTGCTCAAATGGTCCCTGCGGGGCCCTAGGCCTTGCCAGGCCTTGCAGAGGCCATTTGAGCATGCGTGGCAGCCTCCAAAATGGCTGCCATGCCAATCTTTGCTGGCCCAAACAGGCCCAAAAATCAGCCCGGGACAGGCTGCGGCGGTGAATTAAGAGGCAAGCAGGGTGAGGGGGGACATTTGCAGATACCCCCACAGGCTTTAGGAAGCCCCCCGAAGGGGCTACAGGTAAAACAAAAATTTAAATTTAATATAATATAAGTCACTACACATATTCAGTTTGGCACTATGTACAGAAGATCAGGGCTTGTGAATACTGAGCTGAAGCTTGTGAGCTAGGATTGTATTCATTTGCTCTTACTTTGCTTCTTGTGATAAGTGAGTTAAATGTGATGTCTTAATAATATGACTATTAATGGTGAGTTTGTCTTTGAATCAGTGTGAAATTCTTAGTATTAAGGCCACTGAGAGTTTCTTGTTCTCTTTCTCTCATTTTAACTGTCTTTCTGAAATACTAGAATATATTCCAAGCACAAGTGGCACAATTTACTCTGCATATCCTTTAATTATTTTCAGAATATCTGGGAAAAGTCAAATTCTCAATCTATTTTTAAAACTTATGTAATGTTACAATGCATAGTAGAGAATTAGACAGGTACAAGTACACCAAGTACATTGTATTTGGGTATTTCATGAGCCCCAGCATACTGAAATTTGTAGTTTTCCAGCATTTTTTGGCCCGGCTACGTCCACTGCTAAATGGTTTTTGAAATATTAAAAGATTAATGAGCTTGACGTGTTTTTGAGCTGATATTATGATAAAGTTATCTGAAAGATGGGTGTTGGATGTTTGGACAGGGGGCACAATTTCAGTGCTTGCCCTAGGTGCTATTTTCCCTAGATATGCCTCTGCTCGGGGAAAGTTGCTCTGGGAAACGAGAACTATTGTAGGGTGTCCCTCAGGGCTCCATCCTATCCCTGATGCTTTTTAACATCTATTTTAAACTGATGGGTGAGATCATCAGGGGATTTGGAGGAAGGTGTTGTCAATATAAATAAATATGCTGATGACACCCAAATCTATTTGTCCATGACATCACCATCAGGAAATGGCATAACTCCCTTAAATGCCTGCAGTATGAGGGATGAGTTCTAGGGATGTGATAGAAATTCCTGTTCTGGAAGGGCTTGCACACCTCCTAAAGGAACAGGTATGTGGCTTGGGAATGTTTCTGGACCCAGGCCTCACCCTGATATCTCAGATGGAGGCTATCGCCAGCAGCACTTTCTATCAACTTCAGTTGATACAACAACTGCATTCCTTTCTTGAAGAAAATAATCTCAGAACTGTGGTGCACTCACTAGTAACTTCATGTGGCGCCGCCTTTGAATGTCATTTTTAGATTGTGAGCCCTTTGGGAACAGGGAACCATTTTATTTATTATGCTTTGGGAACTTGTTGAAAAGTGGTCTTTAAATATCCGTTTTATTTGTATTCGTAAACTTAAGTTAGTTCAAAATGCAGCAGCCAGATTGGTCTCCAGGGCTTCTCGGAGAGACGATATAATGACTGTTTTAAAAAAGCTGCACTGGCTGTCGATATGTTTCCAGGCAAAATACAAAGTGCTGGTAATTACCTTTAAAGCCCTAAATGGCTTTAAAGCCCTAATTGGTGATCTGAGAGAACGTATTTTTCAGTATGAACCCCACCTTACTTTAAGGTCATCAGGAGAGGTGCATCTCTGCAAACTTGAATTTGCAAACTATAATACAATTTGATTCAATTTGAGTCAGATTAGATTTGATTTGGATTCAAATTTATTTGTCCAAAAGTGGGGTGGTGGGTAGGTGCCACCTATCACTCAGTTTTCAAGGTGGTGGGGCACTTGGTTGATTTTATGTTTTGTTTTGTTTTTACTGATTTTGTATATCTCTGCTATAGCGAATAATGGGGATTTGAAGCCTCCCTATCCCAAACCCTAACATGGATCCTCAGATTTAATTTTTTTTAAGCTAAGCTCTAGCCGCTGTAGAAGTGGAGTTATAGAGCAAAATGTGCAGTCATATTTTTGAAGTGTTTAGATTATTTGGTGTCTGATAATATTTCCTTATAATGGATCCCTATGAGGATTGATTGTACACCTTAATTTCTTCTGTTCATTTTGACTGTCACCAGACAGTGCCAACTGTCAACTTCCATGTGCCAACTACCCCCCCCCACACACACCCTGCAAGGCAGTGTGGTACTTAATTAATTTTTTGTAGGAATTATTGAAGTGTTTATATTCTTTGTATAATAACCTTTCGTCATAATTAATCCCTATGAGAATTCATTACACAGCTTCATTTCTTTTGTTGATTTTGACTGTCACTGGAGAGTGCCAACTGTCAAATGCTCTGTGCCAACTACCTCCACACCTGCAAGGCAGCGCTCAGTTTATTTTTTAGGAATGGTGTCTAATAATCTTTTTTCATAATGAATCCCTATGAGGATTCATTACACACCAAAGTGTCTAAACACCTCAAAAATTCCTAAAATATAAAATTAAGTACCCCACTGTCTTGCGGATTGGGGGTAGTTGGCACGTGGGAAGCCACTAATTCCCCCTACTGACCCGCAAACAGTGGGGTCAAAATGAACAGAACAAATGAAGGTGTGTAATGAATCCTCATAGGGATACATTATGAGAAAAGTTATTCCACACCAAATAGTCTAAATCCTTAAAAAAAACTAAGTTAAAAAAACCCACTGCCTTGTGGGTTGGGGGGGGGGGTAGTTGGCACATGTCCGTTGGCACTGTCCAGTGACAGTCAAAATGAACAGATGAAATGAAGGTGTGCAAAGAATCCTCTTAGGGATTCATTATGAGGAAAGGTTATTAAACACCAAATAATCTAACACTTCAAAAATAGTGACTGCACATTTTGCTCCATAACTCCACTTCTACAAGAGCCAGAACTTAGCATTTTGAAAGAAAGAAAGAAAGAAAGAAAGAAAGAAAGAAAGAAAGAAAGAAAGAAAGAAGGCTGGGAATCCAGGGGAATTTATAGGTGGAACTTGAATCTCAATCTGATTTGAATCAAATCTGGTGAAATTCTATTTGAGCTTGAATTTGGCCAGGAGTGACTGGGCAGATTAATTTTAAGGTCATATCACTCAAATCGACCAGACCAAATTGACCAAGTCAAATTGATTCGGCCTCAAACCGATTTGCACATCCCTACTTAAGAGTTTTAGCAGCCTTTAAAAGAGCCCTCAAACCATATAATTTTAGCCTGGCTTTTAGTGAGTATTTAAATGATTTTAAATTGCTTTTAATGAGTTACTTATTTGTTTATCTGTTTTTATATTTGTGAGCTGCCTAGAGCCATCTGGTTGAGGCAGTATAAAAATCTGAGAGAGAGAGAGAGAGAGAGTAAGTATGTCTCCCACAACTACAATAACATTTAAATCTGTGTCATACTGCTGGAACAGAGAGATGCCAACTGCATGGCAAATATTCAGTCGGTTCTAATCTGTTTTGTGAAATAGTGTTGAGAACAGATCCTGAGTTCTTTGCAGTTCATAGGCACAAGGTGAAATAGCACCAAAGATTTCAACATTGTCATTATTTCAAGCAAAATGACTCATAGTAACTGCAGTGATTATAGAAATATCTCTTAACTGTCAGCTACAGGCAAAATATTGGCAGATACTCTTCACTGCTGAATGTTAAACTTAAAAGACGTTCTGCATCTATTGACACACTGGAGCTTTAATTATGACACAGAGCTATTGACATAATCTCTGCTGCTTGACAACTACAGAAAATGTCCAGGCAGAAAAATAGACACAGGTTCATAGCCTTCGTCAACCTGACAGAGGCATCTAGAATTATTGACATGAAAGTAACTTCAAGCGGCTATCTCATACAACTGCCTTCTATTGAGAGTGAAATTCTCAAATCTAAACCGCTCTAAACAATTTACCTAGCAGCATTTTTGTTTTTGTAAGATTTCTATGTCCTCTGTGATCTTTTTGGTACTCACTATGTCCTGTGATCTTTTTGGTACTCATTGCAAATAAATAAATAAATAAATAAATAAAAAATAATAATAATTCGATTTCTATACCGCCCTTCCAAAAATGGCTCAGGGCGGTTTACAAAGAGAAATAACAAATAAGATGGCTCCCTGTCCCCAAAGGGCTCACATTCTAAAAAGAAACATAAGACACACACCAGCAACAGTCACTGGAAGTACTGTGCTGGGGGTGGATAGGGCCCATTAACATTACATTAACAATGTTCTATGCTATTTTGTGCTCTATATGTCTTTTTATTATTGGGAACTATTCAAGGTGGCAGGAAGGAGTTATTCCTCCTAGGTGGTGTTCAGCTGGGGGAAACTTTCACCATCTTATCCTATTTGTCCTACTCCACTGAAGGATAGGTTGTGTCCCCTGATTATATTGTCCACTGTAGATTATTATGTATTTACATATACAAGAGACCAAAATTATCTGCAGTTTTGCGGATCGCCATTTCATGTATCTGCAGATGGATCTTAGAGAGCCAGTTTCTTTGTCTGCAGCATGAAATATAGGTGATGTTCACCTATCCACCTACTTGGATGGCTTTAAAAGGGGCTTAGACGGATTCATGGAGGACAGGTCTATCAATGGCTACTGGTCTGGTGGCTGTGGGCCATCTCCAGCCTCAGAGGCACAATGCCTCACAATGCCAGTTGCAGGGGAGCAACAGCAGGAGAGAGGGCATGCACATACCTCTTGTCTGTGAGCACCCCAGGGGCATCTGGTGGGCCACTGTGTGAAACAGGATGCTGGATTAGATGGGCCTTGTGCCTGATCCAGCAGGGCTGTTCTTATGTTCTTATCCACGGCAGTGGCAGCCAGTGAGGGTGGCATGGTGATGGGCAGCGAGAGGGATCTTTAAAAGTAAATTAGAAGATGCTTTCCAGCTGTACCACTGCACCTGCAAGCTGCCTCAAGCAGCAATGCTCCACCTGGCATCCTGCATGGTGGCTGCATGGCTCCAGCACTCCTGGACTCTGCATATGTGCAGAGACCATTAGTATGGTCAGCATGGTGTCCCTGACTATGCAAATGTCCACTGCGCATGCTCAGAGACCAGATGAGTCCCGGAATCATGTTGCTGCATGGGATGCCAGGCAAAGCACAGCTGATCCAGGCAGCTTGCAGGGGTGGTGCTACTGCTGGTAAGCACCTTCTGATTTACTTTTAAAGGTGTCTCTCATCATGCCTCCAGCGCCAAGCTCACAAGCTGCTGATCTGCAATTCCTGAGTGACTGGAAATGACTTGAAAATTGTGGCCAGAAATGACATTGGAAGTCCAGAGCCATAATGTGGCTCTTATTTGGTTTAAAAATAGAATTTAAAACAAGAGGATTTGGGGGATTTGAGGTGCATTCCCGGAGACCTGGAAAACAAGGTATTATGCTTTACTACCCTTATTTCTGCCCCTCCCTGCTTTTTTTTTTTAAGCTTTTTTTTTAAGCTCAAGGAACCTAACCCCCCAATCCCCATAGTAGAAAGGTCTTTTTATTCACGGTTTTGTTATCTGTGGAAATTGGTGGGAACGAAACCACTGCGAAGAATGAGGCCACCTGTACCAGTACTAATCAGGATTCTGCTCAGTGCATCTTGTCCCCAATAAGTCAGTCAGACTCCTCTCCTGCTATTCCCTCTTGTCTCCCTTCTATATTCCTTGGGCTGCTCTCTCACTTCTAACACAACATAGACCACATCAGCAGCAAGCAATTGTGCCAGGCTCTTAGGCTTATCTTTACCTCAAAGCCAGCCATGTTGCAAGCCCAGTTGATGCCTACTTCAGTACTTGCCTACCTAAATTCACTACTGAAGTTTGCTCTGCCAGTTCAAGATGAAGGCGTAGATTCTTAGAGTAGATTTAACGTGCAAGATTATGTACAGTGGGAGAAATCCCTTTGAACACTGAACACAATAGGGCTTACTTCTGAGTAGACAGACATTGGATTACAGGATTAGTCACGCTAGTGTTTATATAACTGTCACATCATAGCCTAGTCAAAATTTAATCTTGTGCATTTTCACATCGTTAAGGCAGTTTATGATGTAATGAGATTATTATGTATTTTTAAAAAATCCTTCAGTTTAAGATGAAAGTTTCGGTTTTCATTTGTGTAAAGATAATGGAAGTTGAAGTGATCACTTTAAATTCTAAACCATGTATATAGGAACACAGGAAGCTGACTTCTACCGAGTCAGGCCATTGGTCCATCTAGCTCAGAATTTTCTACATAGACTGGCAGTAGCTTCTCCAAGGTTGCAGACAGGAGTCTCTCTCAGCCCTGCCTAGAGATCCCAGGGTGGGAACTTGGGACCTTTTTCATGCAAGCATGCAGATGCTCTTCTCAGAGTGGCCCCATCCCCTAAGGGGAATATCTTACAGTGTTCACATGTAGTCTCCCATTCAAATGTAAACCAGGTTGGCGCTTGCTTAGCAAAAGGGACAATTCATGCTTGCTACCACAAGACAAGTTCTCAGGCTTGCTAGCCTGGTAGGCTTGCTCGCTTTACCAATTACTGTATGCTCACTTGACAAATTAGGCTTCAGGCCTTCAAATTTTGTATTGGTTCTTCAGCTTGATATTAGGCTGTGGATATTAGACATCCAAATAAGAATTTAACAGGTGCAGCTTCCCTAATTTTTATTAGCAATGCACCTGATGAATTCCTGTCTTATTTACTAGCTTCCGGAGACATAGTACTTCTCCAAAATGCACTTTCTACAGTAAATGTTCCTGCAGATAAATGCCACAGCTTCATTTATCACTCCAAGAATTGTGGGCCTGCAGCTTCATACACATTTTGCTGGCGTTTATCAGGCAGCACCATACCTTTACAATGAACGATGTGTTAATAATGGTTGTCTGAATTTGCCCATAAAAATATGAAATCAGAATTATTTGTTGTGTTGTATACTTTTCAGTTTAGGACTAATTACTGGTATTATCTTTGCTGAAATCCACCAAGTATTGCTGGATCAGATAGTGGTACTTGCAAATCAACATGTTTGAAATTCATGTGATTTACAAGTCACTAATTTATAGCATTTTTTACTGTTGATTTACATAATTTTTGCATCTTTCCACCATCTATTGATTTCTCTAGCCCCAAGGATTTTAGATAAACTCAGTGTTTTTCATATTAAATCAGGACTTTAAACCACACTGTTCCAAATTATATTTTGTCTGTCCTCCTTTGGAGCAGAGGGGTGACCTAGAAGAGCCATGATATTCATCCTAACCATGTGATTTCATAATGCTTGGCTCCTATGCACGCTAAATGAATGTGTGCAAAAATGGATTGTAAAATTCTACTAATTAAAATCTCCTTAATCTCCTCACCCACTTCCAAACTCAAGGGAAAAAAATGGATATCTGGGAAAATATAGTCATGGGGAAAATGGATGACTGACAATGCAAATACTCTTATAGGCATATAAGAGTTTCTTCTGTGTTGTGGAGCATGATGTAAAAGGGTTAATTTATCAATTTCTGTAATGCTAGACTATCTGATATGAAATAATAAGGGTTTAGTGTGAACTAGGTCATAAGTAGCATGAGTCTGACAGTTTTGCTTTATTATCCATGGGACACAGAAATGAACATATCACCAAAGTACCATATAATTTAGAATAATCAGTGGACTCTGCCTAGTAAACATCCTAGAATTTCTGCAATTTTCTCCTGGGGAAAGCAAATATTATCATTGTGGGGGTGGAAACAGTATTAATTTTTGGAAAAGCTGTTGATGGTGTTGGAACTATTTTATCCACTGGCATTCTGGGAAATGTAAGATTAGCCCTTTCATGAATGCATGTAGTTTACCTACAGCTACAAACATTGACAGCTCAACATCTCTATCAGCATTTGTAGCTCAGGGAAACAGGGTTGAAATTAAGTGTTACTATGCTATGAGAGTTATATGGTTGGCATATCCAAAGCAAATGATATGATATTGGTACACCAGTCATTTTTCTCATATACAGTGAATTGCAGCCAAAAGAGCACATAAGAAGTGATTAGGTGATTTGTGAACTGGGCTCTTGACATATTCAGAAATCACTAAGGTGAATTACTTCTTGAATTGGGAGATAATTATAGTGCCAGTCTATTCCTCAGAAACAATGTAGTGCTCAAACAGGCACATTTGCAATAGAGTTTTGCATTTTATATGTGCCCCACACTCTAATTAGCACATTCTAATTTAAAGCTTAAAAAGAAAGCCACACAAAGCATATAGCTTATAGCATTTCATTGTTAAGCTGTTTGTCTCACAGTGAGACACAAATCCCAGTATTTCATTTGATTCAGCTTGTTGCCTTCTATTTTTTATTTTCATTAGATAATTAAATAATCCTAACAAGATGAAATGAGTTCCTTAATTTCTTTAGGAATTAGAAGTAATTTAGGTTTGCAAAACTATTCTTCAAAATATATAGATCTTTGTCTGCAACACCCTAGATGAGCTTGTTTTCTAATTTCATTCATCTGCAAAACTTTAAATCAAATCAATATTGTTCTGTATTATTTCTTACTGTGACAGCATTTTTTCTTTCAAAATTTGCAGATAAATGGCATACATCATATTGCCTTTTAAACATCTATCTCACAATTAGTTCGATGTGCTATTTCATTCATATAAAACCTGGTTTCTTTCACAGAGTGTCTGGATGAAATCCATATAATGCTGTTCATACCAAAGGAGGCACCTTGGAAATTATGATGACTAATGTTTAGGAGAGAGGCGGATTCACAAATCTCTGGGATCTTTTAACCAAGGATTTCCCATTGACTCAAAGTGGAGATCATCCAGATTTCTAACAAAAAATAATGAATTTTATTAATGAATATGCTTGGTGATTCACAGGGGGGAAAGGGAATTAGCAATAATATCCCAGAAAGCAATAGGGACTTAGCAAAAAAAGAGTTTTAGAGGTTGCATTTAAACCACTGAGTTTTCAGGAACTAGACTGGTAGGGTGCTATTTCTATTGGGGATACAAGGAAGCATGGAGACTACAGAATGAGAAGAATCCTAGAATGGATGGTTGACCAGGGTGGGGGGAATCTGAAGAGGATGATTGAAGCAAAGGAGCAGAGTGATAGAATTAGAAGTGAATCTGTGAACAGAATCTGTAAACAGAAAGTTGGATTGGCAGGAGGAAATAGGCAAATGGGGGAACTTGAGAAGTTGGGAAAAATGGTGCTGAACCGTTGATGATGAGTTATCTGAGTTATCTGAGTTATGAGGAAAGGGCTTGAGCAACAGGAGATGAAGGGGTGAGAGAAGACAGGGGAGATCCGAGTGAGTTTTTCTCAAGTGGATAATATGAGAGAGAGGATTGTAGTGGAAGGCTACAGCAGATTGTTAAGATCAACAGCAGGGGAGAAGAGGAAAGGACAAGAGCACTTTATCTATGGTCTCTCACAAGGATTGAGAAAACCGATTCATGAATATGTGTCCTCTGCTGCATTTTACTGGTAAAGGCATACTTTGGTTGAAGTTTCCCAGCTTTAGTGGAGCCTTCTACCTGCAAATTGTGGAGTGGGATCTTGTGTTTATGGGGCAACAGTGAGCTAACCAGCAAAGACGAAAGGGGCTTTTGAGCACTGGCTTTTGTTAAGAAAACAATAGAGAAATGAGAAGCAGATTTTAACTGGAGCACAGGAGTCCAGCACAGTCTCTGCCATCTTTATTCGGCAGTGGAAACAGGCTACTGCTGGGTTTCAGTTCTTGAAGGAAGCAGGGTGGAAACATAATGGACAGGGAAAATAGCTAGTGGCTTGAAGAAGAAAGCTGGGCTGGATCCATAATGTATAGATTTCAGCAAGGAAAAGTACTTTCCTATTCAAGATCTGAGGTTGCTGGGCTGGAAACAGAGAGATGGGCAGGAACCCATGCTGCCAAAAAGTCTCTGGGGTACAGCTGTTCTTTCTGTCTGGGTGGCTGTTCTCAAAGTGCCAGGTTCTTATACCATAAACATTCCTAAATACCCTAAATGTATACACTAAACAGCCCTGCTACCTATACCCTAAACTTCAGCTTATGAGACACAGCAATTTTGCAAAGTTGATTGTTGTGTAAAAGCAGAGATTTTGAGATGGAGAGGTTGGGGAAGTTAAGACAATAGGTGTTCTTTTGCCTCTTCCTTTTATTACTTGAGACTTTGATTAATTTAGTCCTTTCAGTGTGAGGCTTGCTGTGCTTTGGGGTTAGTTATTCAAATTCGATAATTTCTCAACTCCAAGTCCTCAGGAACGGTCTGGAGATCCTTGATTAAATTAATTAAGGAAAGGTTTGCCATACTGGTTAGCTTGAACTTGTTTGGTGTTCTGGGGTCCTTAAGCCTTTCCTTAGTTAATTAGATTGATGAATGGTGGGAAAGTCTGACTTGGAGCAGTCTTGAGTTTTGCAGTTCCTTGAATACCTGAGGGGAAGTTAATCTTCCTTTACATAATTGTGCATGCTGAGGTAGCTTCCTGAAGTATTTGAATCACACACCTTGTTGTGTCTTTCTGTGCTCACATTCCAGAAACCTTTAAGCCTTTTGGCTTTTGATTTCTGACTGTAACTGCACAAGGGAACCTACATGGGGAACAAGGAAACAGACAAGAAAGACTGTGCTAAAATATGGGTCACTCCTAACCCAAGGAACAAGTGCACAGTCTGGGAGTGCTTCTGGATCCACACCTCTCCCTGATGTCCCAGGTTGAGGTGGTTGCTAGAGGTGCTTTCTATCAGCTTTGGCTGATATGCTAGCTGCATCTGTTACTTGAGATGAACAACTTCAGAGCAGTGGCAGCCAGGTTGGTCTCCAGGTCATCTCAAAAAGACCATAATACTCCTATATTAAAAGAGCTACACTGACTACCAGTAAGTTTCTGGGCAAAAGTACAAGGTGCTGATTATAACTTATAAAGTCCTAAACAGCTTAGGCCCTGGGCATTTGAGATAATGCCTTCCCCCATCATCACAATGCATAATCAACTTGTGGAATTTTCTGCCACAAGATGTGGTGTTGGATCCTAGTTTGGATGGCTTTAAGAGAGGTCTGGATAACTTCATGGAGGAGAGGTCTATCAACCGCTGCTAGTCGGAGGGCTATAGGCCACCTCCAGCCTCAGAGGTAGGATGCCTCTGAATATCAGTTGCAGGGGAGTAACATCAGGGGAGAGGGCATGCCCTCAGCTCATGCCTGCAGGCTTCCAGTGGTGTCTGTTGGGCCACTATGTGAAACAGGATGCTGGACAAGATGGGCCTTGGGCCTGATCTAGCAGGGCTGTTCTTATGTCCATTAAGATCACCTGGAGAGGTTCGTCTGCAGTTGCCACTAGCTTGTCTGGTGGCCACACAGAGGCAGGCTTTTTCTGTTGTTGCCCTGAAACTCTGGAATGCACCCCCTGTTGACATAAGAGCCTCCCCATCTCTGGCAACTTTTAAAAGGTCGCTAAGGACTTATCTTTTCATCCAAGACTTTTATTTTAATTGCATTTTAAACTGTTTTAAGGTTTTTTACTTTTGTGTTTTAACTTGTATTTTAACTTGTTATAAACCAACCAGATATGTAAGTTTGGGGTGGTATACAAGTTTGATTAATTGATAGATAGATATTACACTGGATAGATCAGTACTAGTTAGATATGTAACAATGAAGAATATGTAATTAAGCAAAGTTCTGTTAGGGATGAATTATTAATACATTGTTATAGAATGAACATCCTTGATATCCATACCAAAAGAAGTTGTATTTTCCAACCATAAAAAACATAAGAATTTGGGATAGTGTGTGTGTGTGTGTGTGTGTGTGTGTGTGTGTGTTATTCATTCTAAAAGTGAATCTGAAGTATAGTATCTCTCAAATGCTAGATATAGATAGAAAGTGTATAACTGCACAAGTGTTGAAATAACTGTATATTATCACTTGGTCAGACCATAATAATAATAAAGATTCTGTATATGGATACAGATCTCTCTGTGTGTACACTGTAAACAGATTGCATAAGTGCTGGACCTAATATTCACCTAAGGGCTACAGTTTGCCACTTTCAGTTTCAAATGAGACAGGATATGTCACACAGGGAGTAGAAGCATAGCTATGCCCAGTGAAGGGCAAGACAATTATCTCCAGTGGGTGCTATATAAAGTAGCCCTGCTCTCATACTGCCTCTTTAAATGCCATTTGGCATCCACCTGCTACCCATTCGTGAGTGTGGAAAAGCTCCTTTTGGAGCTAGTTGCCTTTGATGAGGATGAGACAAAAACCTATTCCACCTACTCCACATTGGTGTGTTTTATGCGTACTGGCTGACATCCTGGCCAATGCAGAACAAGTGCTATATGAAAAACGCTGGTGCTGCTGATGGGTTTGACTAACATTGCACAAACACTCTGTGGTGGGACAGGATTTCAGCGACCTTCTGTACCACCTGAAAATATATATGTGAGGGTCATGCAGCCCTTAGGGACATATTTTCAAGTGGAATAAAGCAGTTCCAGGGAAAGGAGAGGTCATCAAAATCTTTCTCCCATGAGCACCAGTGATGCATTAATCTGGAACTCAACAGTAGTACCAGCACTTCTCACATAGCACCTGCATTTCGTATGTCTGTATGCTGGTCACTGTGCTCTTCTAGATATTAGTAGGGATGTGTGAATCGATTCAAATTCAATTTGAGAGCTATTTGGCACTATTTTGAACCATTAAGGCCCCCTGATTGGTTTAAAAAGGTGCCAAAACAGGGTCAAATTGAATTAAATTCAATTTTGGACCAGATTCAAATTTGGTTTGAATTCAAATGAGTTTTTGGAATTCGATTCGAATTTGAAGCAAATAAAAAATTTGTTTGGTGCGCATCTCTAAATATGAGGGTTCTTACAATAGTAGTCACAATGTCAGCTGAGTGACAGTACCACAGTATTATCATAGACAGTCAACTGGAGGCACTGTTAAAATGGAGAGTCTTCATAGAACAGCCTCTCAAGGCTTTGTGGCCCAGGAGTATCTGGGAACTGCTTCCTTTGGGGGACTTACTTGTCTCACTTACTCATAGTTATGAAGCTTGTGGAAAGTTGACACAGAAAAACCTGTATTACCGCAGCTGCAGCTGTGTGATTTGAAGAGCTAGCAGGACGTGGACAACTACTGATGTTTTGGGGCCTAGTGTGTTGCTCAGAAAGGAGGAGTGGTTATTGCAAGGCAGTTTTTGTCTCAGCCATCAATTGGACCCACAGTCTATCACATAGTGCTGCCTCATCTCTTATTCAACAATCTGGATGCAAGCTTCACAACGTGCCAACAGTGTCATATGTATTGTTTATAAAAACAGAGTGAACTAATGATAGTAATTCCAGTGAAAATGGCTACTATGTAATCAACCTCTGTAAAAACGTTCATTTGTTATTATAAATAGTTGAGCTGTTCAGTACTGAGGTGTCATAAAAGAAGTAATGATTTTAATGGGTAGGGAGATCCACATCATTTCTGTGTTTCTTTTAACCTATGAAAAAGCAAATTCTAGTGTTCATCGGAAGTGAAGGCTGAAGGTTGTTGCCCAATGACTCTTTGATGAGACAGGTCTAAAATCATCAAAGGCTGCCCTCTTATTTCTATAGAGACCATTGACTAGGAGAGATGATAAGAGTAATTAGACTCTGTGATAGATAAATCTTCCTTCTCTGATGATCAAATACAGCTGAAATTGCTAAATCATATGCAATGCTTTAGTGATATGACTAAAATAAAATAGGCTTCTAATCTCCACAATCACATTACTTAGGATGTTAGCTCTATTTTAATACATTTGAATTTTATTTTGGTTGCTTTTTAAAAAAGAAATTATCACTCAAGTTATATTATTATTACTATTGCCTTATTTAAAATATGTTATTATTCTAGTATGTTAATAATTAATTGACAGAGGACTGAGGACAGAGAAAGGGAGCGAATAATTCTTTTATTTTCTATGTTTCTTTGTTTCCTGACACCCCTCTGCCTTTTCACCTAGACCAGCCATGCAACTGGAGCACAATGATGAACTCCAGGGTTATTCTCGGAATTGCTACTACAACAACAGCAGCAAATATTTATATAACGCTTTTCAACAAAAGTTTCCGAAGAGGTTTACACAGAGAAATAATAAATAAATAAGATGGATCCCTGTCCCCAAAAGGCTCATAATCTAAAATTAAACATAAGATAGACACCCGAAACAGTCACTGGAGGTATTATGGTGGGGGTGGAAAGGGCCAGTTAATCTCCTACGTTTATGGAATATGCTTATGAGAAGCTAGAGCTGTAGTCCTCTCCCTCCTTGTATCAGACGTATGTGAAAGATGTGGGCTCATAATGGGCTCATTATTGTACATCCCCCTTTTAATTTCATGGGCCAGAAAAGTACCATATAAACAGGACTGCTCAACTTCAGCCCCCTCTCTGTTGCTGAATTACAATTCCCATCATCCCTGATTACTGGCCACTGTGGTTAGAATGATGGGAGTTGTAGTCTAACAACAGTTGGAGGCCAAAGTTGTGCAGCCCTGGTCTAAACTAAGGGGGAGAGTGACAGTCGGTGCCTGACAGGATGTTCTGCATCTTGGTGACACTGCAAACCACATAATCATTGCAGCGGACACACAAGACAGCCCCTACACTGTTGAGGATGAATGGCTGTACAAACAGTGCTACTGCAGCTTCTCTCATTTGCTACAGTATGAGTAACTACATCAGTTGCACACCCACTGGTTCGTAACAGCATCAGAGCTGCCTTACCTCTGCAGCAGCCCTAATGCAGTTCACAGAATTGCTGAGATACTGCACATCATGTCAGCGCTTTCAACTCCATTTTGAAAGACCAAATGTTGTGATCCAGGCTAAAGGACCAACACTGTTATCTGCATTTTAAAAGTTTCAAATGGTTCTCTTTGGCTAGTGATATTGTAGAACTAGCAGTATTGCATAACCCTAGAACCAATGTGATGTGGTGAATTTCAATCCTGAATATGAGATGGCCAACTCTTTTGTTAAACAGTTTTGGAGGCCACTTGATCTTCTGTAATGGCTGAAGAATCATCCTCAATGGGGGGAGCAATTAATAAGGTCTCACAGAATGGCAAGCAGAGATGTCCACCTAATGGGAGAGGTAGATGGGAGAGTCAGTGTAAGGTGGCTCTTCCCCCCCCCCCGTGCACCATATAATGTGATCAGTGAATGAGATATAACTGACAGACAAGAGCCCTTGTACAACAAGTGTACACAGGTACAGATCTGTGTGACACAGTAGCCCTCTTCAGACACTATAAATTTGCCCACTGTAGCCATGTACAATGGGGCGAAGGGAGAGGAAGTCCCAGCCTCACCACACCACTCACCAGTGTGCTTCACCATTTCCACTTATAGCAAAACTTGTCTGAAGAGGGCAGAGCCCTATCTGTGATGGCAGGTTCTTCTCTGATCATGAGACTAGATCAATCCAGGGTCACATAGATGAATGATATGACGGGTGCAAGATTTCCCCTCCCTTCACCGCACTGTACATGTCTTCAGCGGGGCAAATTCATAATGTCTGAAGAGGGCTAGTTTCACTCATTATGTTGAACAGGTATTTATTTATTTTATTTATTTAATTTCTATACCGCCCTTATATATTTGGCTCAGGTTGGTTTACATTAAAACAAAAAATCAATTAACTGTTAAAATTGAAAACTGTAAAAATATCATAAAACAATTATTAAAACAATTAAAACAGTTTTTAAAACCGTGGACAACCAGGCCAAACCTTTACGGTTTAAAAACAGTTTAAAATCCCTGGAAGGCCAGGACAGACAGGTAGGTCTTAAGGGCTCTCTAAAATGCCGATAATGAGCTCAGATTGTAGATTTCTGCCAAGAGTGCATTCCACATCCCGGGAGCAGCAAGAGAAAATGTGTTTGTGGCAGCTGAAGACGGACCTCAATGAGCTATGGGGATCAGACCGAAGAAGGCACTCTCTAAGATAACTTGGACCTAAGCCATTCAGAGCTTTAAAGGTAATAACCAGCACTTTGTATTTTGCCTGGAAACATATCAGCAACCAGTGCAGCTGTTTCAAAACAGGCATAATATGGTCTCTACGAGTTTCCCCAGAGACCAATCTGGCTGCCGCATTTTGAACTAACTGAAGTTTCCGAACTACGTACAAAGGTAGCCCCATGTAGAACGCATTGCAGTAGTCAAGCCTGGAGGTTACCAGCTGATACACCACTGTTTTGAGTTCAACCTCTTCAAGTAATGGCTGCAGCTGTTGAATCAGCTGAAGCTGATAGAAAGCACTCCTGGCCATAGCCTCCACCTGAGATACCAGGGTGAGTCTTGGGTCCGGGTGTACTCCCAAGCTGCGTACCTGCTCTTTACTGTCATACAAGGTATGACATTAAACTTCCTATATGTATCCTGCATTTGAAGAGGCCTGACCCAGGATCACTTTAAAAATGAGCATAGGTGCAGGCATTCACACAAAAATATGTGCGATTGTGCAGACATTTGTATACTGTACAATACAGTATCTGATGTGCACTAAAGTGAAACAGGCAGTGGTAGGATTTTGGAGAAGCTGGGATGCATAAACTGTATAGAGAGCTGAAGCAGCTTAGGGTGCAGAATTTGTCTCTGATGCACTGATGTAATCTGTTGTTGACTTATGGGAGTGCTTTACTATATCAGTTGCATCTGATATTCAACTTGCACATTTGTAAATAAACACAATATCACAAAGACACCATACGTGTCCAGAGCTTTTTTCTGCAAGCAAACTCTGCCAACTGTGTAATTCTCAGCAGTAAACAGACACATTCTTTTTTAGTGATTTTGGCTGATGTACTAAGCAGCATAACTCAGGAATTTCTGGTACCAGGGGAGTGCTACACACTCATAACATTTGTGTGATTGCCGGAACTTGTGTAAATGCTCTTGTTTCCAGTGGACAGACTATCATGTAAATGGGTTCATGCCACTTCTGGCAATTGTGCAAGTGTTATGAACTTACAAGCATGCAGCAGCTCCTACAGTGATGAAAATGCTTGTGGGACACCCAGGATGTCAGCGCATATTCTGTTAGATAAAATAGTTAACTATGATGTAACTGTGACTTTCTTGGTTGGTGTATTTATTTATTTATCATATTTATATATTGCCTGATATGTAAATCTCCAGGCAATGTACAGAATTAAAACACAAGTATAAAATTTAAACAATATTTTAACAACCAGTTAAAATTTCACAAGATAAATAAAAACCATCTCATTTTTTAAAACCCAGATTAAATAGTTTAAAATTAATTCCAGTTTGAAGCCTGAGAAAACAGGTGCATCTTGTCTTCCTAAAAGGAAAAAGAGGGAAGGGGATGCTCTTCAAAAGGGAGCATATTCCCAAGCCCAGGACAGCCATAGAGAAGGCCCAGTCCTGAGTCACCACCAAACGAGTAGGCAGCAACCGTAACCAAGCCTCTCCAGATGATATTAATAGGCGACAACTTTGATGACCAAGTAGGTGCTCTCCTAAGTACCTGGACCCAACTTTCCCAGCCTTTAATGCTTATGGACATTAATGGTCAGAAAAATAAAGAGGTATGATTTTATGTATTGGTTGAAATAACTTTTGTTTAATTCAACTTATGACTAATTTAATTAAACAACTGATATAATTAAACAACCATGAAATTCTCCTTTGCTTCTTCTGTCGGTGTCAGTAGTACAGTTTAATAATTAATTGGGCTCCAAAAAGTGCTGTACTTAAAAAAAAATATTTTAATTATCTTATCCATAGTATAAACAGAAAAACAGAAGAAAAATAGAAATGACAAAAGAAAAAGGCAGAAAGGTGGGGGGACAAGACGTAATCAAATGATACAATTACAATGATTCTCATTACAATCTGTATATTTCCACCAGTTCTTTACACCATCATCTCCCTCTCTCCTTCTCTAATCTGAAAGATAAATGGCTGCAAATTTAAAAACATTATCAGTAAGGTCAATAATTAGTGTACCTGTTATCTACACAGAGCGTTCAGCATTAAATTTTTCTACAAAAAGAAACCAAATCTCAGGTGAGGAACCAAACCCTGTGATATATCATATTGAATAAATGTTTCCCATGTTTGAGAGAAAAAAAATCTTCAGATTTGTTCTTAATATATGCAATAATTTTGGCCCTTGATGCATAATCCCAAAGTTTAAGATACCGATCGTCTAGAGACAGAATCAGATTTGTTTTCCAGCAAGAAGCATAGAGGATTCTTGCTCCCGTTATCATATATAAAGTAGGGATGTGCAAAACATTTCGGGCACAGAATGATCTGTGTCCGAAATGACCAATTTCGGGTGATTCGGAGCCGAGCCGAATCACTCCCGACGAGTACCGATAAATTTCGGACCTGAAACGAATCACCCTTGTTTCGGGTCCGAATTTTTCAGGTGTTTTGGGTCTCCATTTTGAGCCACAGAAAAGTGCCAGCCTTGTCTTCTTCTTCCCCCTCCGTTTTCAGTTTGACGTCTCTTTGAATTTCCTGCCTTTTTGCCTCCATTGATTTCAATGCAGAAATTGCTTTCCTTTCACTTTAATTGAAAAGGTACTGGGGCCAAAAGAGTGGGGTGGGGTGGTAGTGCCCAATGGGTGGAGGCTACCACCCCAATTACAGAGTGATTGGGCAGAGGGCTGATATTTGGTGATTTTTTGAGAGTTTTAGTGTCTATGGGGAGTGTCTATGGGGCAGGTTGGGGCAGAAAGTGGGATCTGGGGCAGAAGAGTGGGGTGGGGTGGTAGTGTACAATGGGTGGAGGCTATCACCCAAATTCCAGGGGGATTGGGCAGAGGGCTGATTTTTGGTGAATTTCTGAAGTTTAAGCATTTTTAAGGTTTCCCCCCTTTAGGTATAATCGCTTCATGTCGGGGGGAAATGGGTGGCCTAGAGTGGGGTGGGGTTGGTGGTGGTGCGGGGTAGGGGCAAGGAAGCTACCTGAATTTTTTCAAAGGATTTAGGCAGAGGGCTGATTTTTGGTGATTTCATTTATTGGAGTTTTGTTGCTTCTGAGGTGTTCTGAGTGTGGATTCTGTGATAGCAAATGAGATTTTCAATGACACACCATGAATCCACTTTCATCTGCTATCATAGAATCTAAACCTTAAAGACATGTGAACTTCAACAATTCACCAAAAATCAGCCCTCTGCCCAAATCCTTTGAAAAAATTCAGGCAGCTCCCTTGCCCCTACCTGGCACTACCACCAAGCCCACACCACTCTAGGCCACCCCTTTCCCCCTGATGTGAAGCGATACACCCTCCATTCTACCTAATGGGGGGAAACCTTAAAAATGCGTAAACGTCAGAAATTCACCAAAAATCAGCCCTCTGCCCAATCACTCTGCGATTGGGGTGGTAGCCTCCACCCATTAGGCACTACCACACCACACTACTCTTCTGGCCCAGATTCCACTTTCTGCCCCCGATCTGTCCCAAAGACACTAAAATTTCAAAATTTCCCCCAAAATCAGCCCTTTGCCCAATCCCCCTGAAATTTGGGTGGTAGCCTCCACCCATTGGGCCCTACCACCCCACCCCACTCTTTTGGCCCCAGGGCCTGTTTTTCTAATCCGAATCGATTCAGATTAGGATAAATTCGGATCCGAACCGAATCGGGGGTGATTCGGGTGGGCAAAATTTGGGCACAGAACAGAACAGGGATGTTTTGGTTCAGATCCGAACTGAAACACCAAAAATCCAAATTGCACACCCCTAATATAAAGTTCAGTGTATCTTGTCAAAATATATGGTTTAGTGATATTTAACATAAAAATCTCTGGGGGAAAGGAAAATCCATATGCAAGATTTGCTGCATCTTCAAATGTATTGTTTCCCAAAATCTTTGAACTTTTTTACATGTCCACCACATATGATAAAAAGTTCCTTTCTCTTCTTTACATTTCCAATCCCCAGAGTATTTATTGTTCATCTTTGAAATCTCTACTGGGGTAATATACCAGAGTAGGTACATTTTATACCAGTTTTCCTTCAAGATACAATTCACTGTATATTTTATGTTCACCCTCCATTGAAATTCCCATTATTGCATCTCTATTGTTCTGTTAAAATTCTGCATCCATTTTATGATACAGTCTTTCACCTGTTCTGATTCCGAGTCGTATTTCGGTAGTTATTTGTATATAAGGCCCAACAGATGCTCTGAGTTCTTTGTTATTATTGTTTCAAATTCTGTCAAGTCTCTCAACTTTCCACCTTGCTTCTTCTTTGATTATGCTGTTAATCTGTGAGTACAATAGCCAGGAAGGAGTACTGTACTTTTCACAGGAAAACCTTAGTGCAGTTTATAAATATATTCACTGTGGTATCTGTGCCCTGGGTGTGGATATTTGATCAGATAAAAACCTGTTCCTACAAATGTATGCTAGTTTGGAGGAATTTAGTGTAAAAATACTTTGGATGTTTATTGATAGAAGAAGCATAATTTAAAGCAGTCAAATCATTATCAGTTTTAAATTTTGCCTTCAAAAGGAGCTTCATTCCACTACTTTTAGTACTCATGTAATAATAGCTACACGTTGTTGTTATCTGACATAGAGCAGGAAGACAGCAGCCTAATGGAACTTCCCAACTGTACTGGTGCAGCAGGGAAGCTACGGTTTTTGACACCCTCCATTTCCCCAGGAAGCCCTCTGTGCTATCTGAAAATATGTTCATGGACACCCCTTGGAGACATATTCTTGGGTGGCACAGAAGGCTTCCTGGACAAGGTCAAGGTGTCAAAAATTGCTGCTTCCCTGTTGCATTTTTGCAGTTAGTTGGGACATTCTGCTGGGCTGCTCTCTTGCTGCAACAGTGCATCCAGTATATCAGCCATTACTATTACTATTTCAACTTTGCGGGCGGGGCGGGGGGAGGATGCAATGTGTTCCATAAGGGAATAATCCTTGTTGCCAAGGAAACTAAGTGGAGTACACCATTAATATATGAACAATTTTAATGGAGAAATTAGCATGAGAGATGGAGAAAAGTATGTTGAAGATTTCCTCCCATTATTATATAACAGAAAGAAAGGTATGATTTACCTGTAAACAGTGGTTTAAATATATAGCTCAAAATCTAGTCCTCATTCTCTACCAGTTATGAACCAGTTATGAACTGCCTGATTATAGCACAAGTATTACAGCTATTAGGCTAAGGCAATCCAGACATTGACATGCCTGGAAATAGTCAGAAGTTGTGATACCAGGTCTCAGAACAGTGCACCCAACAAACAAACAAACGCAGGAAGCAGTATAGGGAGGTGCAGAATGTTCTGAGCTGGAACATTCTGAGCTCAGAATAGGCCATTTTGAGTGTTCTGAGCTCGGAACAGAACATCCTTTAAAAGGGGTCCTGTGCCGAGTTCAGAATGGAACAAGACCATTCCGTTCAGAATATTCTGATAGTGAGAGGGTGGCTCTGGGAGGCAGCGAGAGGTACCTTTAACATCGTGCAAAAGTCCATTAATTTCAGTAATGTGAATTAAAAGGTGAAACCAGGCCTTCTCTAGGGTTGCCCCATATGTTCATTTTGGGAACACACTCCCAAATGAAATCAGAATCTCCCCATCTCTGGTTGTTTTTAAACAGATTTTGAAAACACACTGGGCTTTTAGTTTATGATGTTTTAAAGTTTAAAAGTTTTATTTATGGGAATTGTAATCTGTTTATATGATTTTTAGGTTTTGGTTGTTTGGATTGTAAACCACCCTGAGATTTTATATAGGGCGGTACATAAATGCGACAAATAAATCAATCAGCCAGGGTCTGATTTAAAAATTAGAACACATGGATTTATCTATTATATTTTTATCTCACCCTTTCTCTAAATTGTTCCTGGCAGCATTCGTGATTCTTCCTCACACCTCTTGCCCTCACAAAAAACCTGTGAGGTAAGTCAGGCTGAAAGACAGTGACTGATCCAAGGGCAAGTAAGATTCATGGCTAATCATGGATGTGTTTCCCCAAAACCAGGAGAAGTGATTATGTGGAAGCATATTAGAAGGAAAAACCACCCAGGTTTTCCTCCTACCTTGCTTCCACACAACCAAAAATTGGGAGCACACACAGCTCCCTAACCCAGGTAAAACACAGTTTTTGACAGTGAATGACCTCTAGGTATAGCCTAAATACAGTTACAGTATTCATCATGACATTTAGCAATGGATTGTCTGCACCTGAGAGATTACTTCTCCGAGGCATGCAGATCACTTGGTGATGAGATGTTTGATGCTGGAACTTAGCATTTGCCATTTCCATATTCTAGTATTGAGTATTCCAGGCAGGACAAGATACAGCAGCAACCTTTACCATCTAGCTCTTTATTCTACACTGAACATGATTGTATTTTCTTTTCTTTTTAAAAGTTATTTTTAAAATGGTATCAGCAATGAATCAAGATCATCAGATTAAAATTAAAAATGATTTCTTTAGGGTAATTATAAATGCAGAAGGTATATGAATAGATACATGCCCTTTCCATATACATGTATTATGCGCAATTGAAATTTTCCCAAGGTGTTTAGGTTATTACCTTAATCCTTAGCTGGTAGCTTGGGAATGCTGAGTCCTAGATAGGGAGAAATATCCTTTCTCTTTTTAAACTCCTCATAAATTTTGACCTTGCTGCTGTTATACTGCACATCAGACTCTCAGGTACCAATGCTTCATGACACTGAGACTGTCTCTGTTTCTGACCTTCTGTGTATCCTGAGCCCTGGAGAGGTGACCAGAGGGGAAAAGATGTAGAGCACTCTTTTACTAGCACTTCTATTTGTCACACATCTATTACACTCTTTCCTATCTTGTTAATTGGAAAAGTCACTTGTCAGTCACACATTCAATGTTCACTTTAAGTTAAAAAGTAATACAAAGTGTCAGATGTCATCACTTTATATAGGAGTATGATGTTCATCAGGTTTTTGTTGCTTTTCTTGGAACTGTATGTGTGTGAGTGAGTATGCATGTCTGCATTTAAACCAATCTAAAGTATGAAATGCCAACCCTATTCAGTATTTTTAAAAAATCTTTCTTTTCTTTTAACCAGAGTAATTTTCTCACAGTATGCGACTGGGATGGCCCATGCTACTACTGAGCCTCTGGTAAGGTGTCAAATGTTGTCTTGCCCTATGACACTCATGGGAGACAGACCCCTTTCAGAATTGACCCTTATAAGCTTTAAAAGGAGGAGAGCTAGTCCTGTGGTAGCAAGCATGACTTGTCCCCTTAGTTAATCAGGGTCTGCCCTGGTTGCATATGAAAGGGAGACTAGAAGTGTGAGCACTCTAAGATATTCCCCTCAGAGGATGGAGCCATTCTGGTAAGAGCAGAAGGTTTCAAGTTCTCTCCCTGGCTTCTCCAATATAGGGCTGAGAGAGATTCCTGCCTTAAACCTTGGAGAAGTTGTTGCCAGTCTGTGAAAACAATACTAAGCTAGATAGACCAATGGTCTGACTCAGTATAGGGCAGCTTCCTATGTTCCTGTGAAAGTGGTGCAGAAAGCATGGATGACGGAAGGCTGACATCAGCCCCCTTTTCTCTTCTCATGCTTCTTGCAAGCTTCATAAAGAAAAGGATCCAAAGGTCCTAAAGAGCTGATCCAATGGAAGCAGCGGGATTCATCTTGCCTCCCTGCTAACACTGCAATAACCCATTGCCTGGGATATGGGGGAGATGGCAGAAGGAGAAGTAGTCTAAAATAGGAGCTCTTCCAGTATGTCTAAGTTATTTTAAGATATTTTATTTTTTTCACTGGTGGCCTGCAGTTGTTTTATTTTATATCAGTGTTGAGTCCTACAGGGGATTTTAATTGGCAGTGGAGTTTTTCTTTCTTTTCACTGTATTTTGAGGTATTTTTGGTTTTGGAGTGAGTTCTTTTTGGTGGTCTGGCAGCAGCATTGACTTGAGGAAGGAGTACTCCTTTTGCTGTTTCTGTTGAATATTGTGTAGTAGAGTGACAACATGGGAAGGAGGAATTGTATGAGAACCAGCCCTAGAAATTAAATTTCAGGGAGGGTGTTCAAGTAATTATAGATCAAAGATCTATTGTGTCTGAAGGAAACTGTAAGTGGCCTTTCAGCACTTACCTGGCCTAATAAATATACAGCACAGGAGAATGAGCAGTGTTCCCCTTCCTGCCTCTCACATTGCCTGAGGCAATGACTTCGCCTCATGAAAGGACTGCACCTGCATGTAAATTCCATTTTATACCAACATCAGTGGCTGCGGTGATGTAGAAACTAGAGCTCATATTTTGCTCCACTGCAAGCTCTGTCATGAGGTTAGACAACGATTGATCTTCCCATTGATACACAGATTGGGAGGGTCATCTGATGAGGCTCTTGTAAATTTTCTTTTGTAAGATCTGAATGATGCCGTATCATATGTTACAGCTAAATTCTGTTATATCATTATCAGTTGTAGAAGATCAATGCGTTTTTAAAGTGTTTGTTCTATTGTTTATTAGCTTTTATGCTGTATGTCTTGGTCCATGACCGTATATTTAAGTAAAGTGGTTTCCAGTTTAGTTTCAGGTCCAAATGGAAGCACACAATATCACCCTTAAAGCCCTACATATGTTAGGACTAGGTTATCTAAAGGACCATTTCCTGCCACATGAATCTGTCATCTTATTCAGCTTCATTTGGCAGCTGGGCTCACTTATTCCTGCTACCATCAGGAGTGCAGTTGGCAGGACACTAGAAACAACCTTAATGTTTGTGTCTTGGCTTTAGAACTCCCTGTTCAGACCCATCAGGTCTCTCTGCCTTATGGCCTTCCATCATTCCTTGGGCCTGCCTGATATATGAATTGTATTTTTTTTTCTGATTCTGCTTTTCTGTATTGCTTGACTTCTCTGGTCTTGTTGAAAGATACGTAATCATTGCACATATTTCCAAAAAAATGCCCCCAAATCCTAAATTCAAGACTTTGCAAGCAATCATTTTGAAGACTCAAAGATACCCACAAATGCTCAAAATTTGTGGAAGTGATTGGATCAATTGTTCAGTCAATTGCTGTAGTGGATCATAATCTTTGTCTCAGAGCAAGCCCACGTGCGAGAGAGAAATGTTGAGTAATCCCTGTGGGAAAAATACTCCTAAAAAATCTTCCCACGTGCAAGCCTAAATGTAGTGAGAAAACTGGTAGATTGTTGATCATCCGAGGCTTGTGTGCACTAGAATGAGACCTCCTTCTTCCCACCCCCTTTCCTGAGTTAAAAATCCACTCAGGGAGGCTTGTGAAATGCAAAGAAAAAAAGAATAAAATTATTCAAATACTACAGACTGCTTCAGTCTGAGGCTCCCTCAGTTTTTAATGACAGGTAACAATACTCAGTGGTTAAAAATGCATCCCAGGATACTTCAAAAAGCATCCCAGTTGCAAGGAACAGGAATGCTGGAAAATACAAAAGCACCTTCAAAAGCTTACAGAGCCTTTTGCAATGCAGTGGATGGATGGGTGCAAGCTAGTGCTTAGTTATATTACAGGTAAACAATCCTAGAACAGTTTTAGGGATATGCAAAACAGACACAAAAGAAAACTGTAAGTCTAACACAAAATCTGACTAAACAGACTTTTCCCTTGACTAACTTCCTGAAACCAAAAGCCCTGGCTTACTTCTTGAACTCGTCAAACCGTGGTAGAAGATTCAAGTTTCCTGCCCTCCTTGCTTTTCCCAGACTTGCAGAGAGATTTTCCTGCAGCTCATGGCTACATGTTCTCCTCTGCTCCTCCAGCCAGCTTCTTCTCACAAAGAAACCCTTCTTCCTCTCCAACGTCCCTCGAGGTCCCACCCACCTGGTGTGCTGGTTGGCTGATCCCTGGAGTTCACCAGCCTGTCCGTCAGGACAGGGTTCACTTTTGGTTAATTCTTTAGGAAGCAGGAGTGGCTGGTCACTACACTTGCAAATTTTGCAGTAGTTCAAATGAAAAGTAACAACTGCTGCCATTCCTGAAAGCAAATTGCTTACTTTGGCACTAGGGAATGGAGATTGTAGCACTGGGAAAGGGAAGGGCATTGGTGGCAGCAGACCATTGGTGGCAGTGTTTGTTCCATAGGGACAGGGAGTAGCTTGGACTATTATTCTCAGCCTCCCAGTGGGAATCTGCTGCTATTTGCACTGCAGGAAAGGATGCCATCAACATCCTGGAGGCATCCTGGAGGCATCCACCACAATCACTGCTTTTTCCTTCCCCAGCATCAAAGGAGGTACTTGGGGAAATTGGGAGGTGATGATAGCAGCAGGGAAGAATGCTTTGCAAGTGATTTTTCCCACAAGCATTCAAGGAAGGAAGTCAATTGTGTTATTATTTTAATAAGTTTGTATCCCTGGGAACCTTGTGCTGAAGGACACCTATATAATTTCTAGATAGATTTATAAACAAGTCCTAGAAACTCGAAGTAACAGGATTTCGAGAAAAAAAGCCCAAAAGGCAAAAATATGGAGAGAATAGGGGAAGAGATATATCAGAACAGGTATCAGAAACAGGAACTGTCCCTGCTAAATAGGGGCAAACTGGAGCACATGACAGCCCAGGGTCATGCTTTTTGTGCTGAAGGTGAATATCTCAGACCCGCATACAAAGTTATTGTCTTTGATCTGTTGTCATTTACCTCATAATTTTTGGTGACTGACATGATTCATGACAATGGGGACACCTGTGAAAATGCTGCTTCCACATCTGCTGCGTCTTAACAGCGTCAGGGCTTGCTTTGAAGCAGCCCCAGGGTAAACCATTATAGTGGCTGTGCATCATGTCAGCCAGCGTATTTTAACATGTCTTTGTTTTCATTTATATTGTTAGTCATCTTGGGGTCACTGGCAAAAGGGAGAATATAAGTTAAACAAGAAAAACCAAACCAGCAAACAAGTAAAGCTTTATTGAAAAGAAGAACAAAGAAGAAAAAGCTTTCTCCAGAAACTCTGGAATCAGGCAAAGACTTGCTTGGGTTATCTGGCTAAGCCAAGTGTCCTAGTAGTTTCAGAACCTCTGAGTCAGCAGTGAGGCAGCTGGGACAGGATAGGGGCTAATGAAAAAGAGTATGGCAGGGGAGTCTCAGCATTCCCCCTGTGCAGGGGTTGAGTTTACACAACTATAATAAGATTTCTGCCCCCTCCTCCTTTACATCAATGAGACTGTTTTGAAGCGTCTGCTTCAATACGATTCAGGCCACAATGCTCTGCTGAAGATTGCTTGGGATATTAAGTATATGAGATGCAGAAAAGAAAGCATTGTGTATTAAAATGGTTATGAAAAAACAGATGTGTCGAGGCTTTTCAGAGTTTAATAACATGGCTATTTTATTGTGTCAGCAGATAACATTGTTTTGGTAAATATACAAAGTATTATGTATGCTCTCTAAAGATCTTGTAAGATATTACTTTAACATCAGTAGAGAATGAATACTTGCAGACACAAATTCAAAGCAGCTAACAATGGAGGGGATAAAAAGCAGCTGCCTTTTGCTTCATACAGCAGAGGAGTTATCTTCAGAGCCATGAGAAGCACATGACAGTTCCAGTTTGGGAAAGATGATAATCTGCTACAGGAATGACAGAAATCAGTCAGACATGATGAAAAAGGGCATTTCTTACAAAGGCTGTCTCATCTTCCAGACTGCATTAGTCAGATCTTCATGCACCAGGATTGCAAGCGAGATGGGCTGGTGGCTGTGAACTATGCTAAATTATTTTACCATTTCAAAGATCCATGAAAAGGGCTTACAGAGGGGAGACAGGGATTTACATCAGATGTATTATGTCTGTCCTTTCCTCATACCCTTTCTGCTAGATTTAAGGCCCAAAGAAATTCAGGACATCAGGAGACAAGTTGAGGCTATAAGGGGTGATATCCAAATTAAGCCCTGCCCAAGGTCAGCAGTCTAAGCAGAAAAAGCTGAAAGCCGAATACTAAAGTGTAGCAAACAGAATGCACTGCTCTGTTGACTAACCATAGGCTAAAGCTCTGGCTACTCCTCTTATTACTTGGCCTGGCCAATCCCAAGACTACCTACTGCCTGCTGGTCACATGGGATAATACTGCATATCCTTATCTTTTCTTCTGAAAGAAGGATTCATGGCCTGAGCACCATCTAAAATCATTCACCAAACCATGTTCCAGGCCAAGGCCTGAGTTTCAAACTCTGAAGTTAGAAGATTGTTATATCTCTTCCTTATCAGACCCTCCCTGCTTCCTGATAGTGCCCTCAGCAACCTTTTGTCCTGGCTCAAACATATGATTCTTCTTTGCGTCAGTTGTTCACAGGGCTATATTGCCAAGTATATACTACTGTAATTCTTTTAAAACTGCCCACATTCAGCTAGCTCTGTTTTGTGATTGACAGCAGTTCTCCAAGGTGTCAGGCAATGCTGGGCTAATGAAAGAAGCTATGCCAGGCAGGTCTCAGCATTCTCCATACTCTTTTTCCAGTTACTTGAGATCATTTAAGATGCCAAAGCTGAATCTGGGATTTCCATATGCAAAGCAAGTGGTCCTTCACAGATATATGACCTTCCTACCGCTTTAGAAAGAAACCACATAAAGGCTCATGTTTGGTAGCAGGTGTATAACAAATTACTAAGAGAATTAAGGACAATTCTGGGCTCCTTATTTTAATAACATCCTACAGTTTCTGTGTGTTTATCTGAGGTAATGTTGCACGAAGAGAAAGGTAATTTCTCTAGTAATTGTCTACTTAGGATTTTATAGGCCAAAACCAATTGTTTAACCTATGAAGAGCAATGCACAAATAGGATCACGGGGAAAACATATTGTATCAAAAGTGTTCATTTTCCAATTGAATTTGCACTGGGAATCAAAAGAGACTATATAGTATACAGAGACTGTCAGTTCATCTTTATAGTTGATACACAGTTCTAAGGATAGCAAAATAGGATATTAGAAAAACAAAGCTCTCTCCATAAGTGAAAAGAAATCAACACACTAAGCAACTTTCCACATGCTTTGCCAGTGGAGATGGAGATTTGAATCTGGATGCTTTGCAGTGCTCAGATGAGCTGTGTTGGTTGGCTGGATGCAACTTTTGATGTGAAGGGGGATTCAGTTTCATATCCAGAGCTGTCAGTTGTTTCATTTGACTGGTTGCCAATGAATAAATCTGGATCAGGGTCTATGTCTCCAAAAAACCACTCCTAAATCCTGGGAGAATTTTCCTTTCTTCGTGAAATGTTAGGCAAAAAATAAGTACATCCCCATTTTATATCTGAAAATGTACATTTTATATCTATACATGTGAATACAATAAAATATTTCATTGTGATGTGGGCTCTAACCTTTTGTCCTGCATTTGTAGCAGAGGCTTGCATTTTTTTTATATTTTTTGCATAAGTGAACGTTGCTTTTCCAGGTAGACATTTATTATTTTTGATGCACATATGCCAGATTCATCTAGCATTATAACACTTTCTGTCACCTTCATCCAAACAACATCTGGCAGCTGTTGCCAGAGTGACCTTTCAGAGATGGTAGAAGAATGCACACAAAGAAAAATGTGCTGTCTGCTCTTAGGGGGGAATAAAAAGTAACATAATTTCAAACACTGTGAAATAAGTCCTGAATTGCTCAAATACAATAATCTCACCAGAGACAAATGTATGTTGTTTTTTACATAAATTAAAACGGGTAGATATCAATCATGTGGCAAGAGGGTTACAATGGCTGCATTCAGACATAGCGAGAAAACGGAGATAAATGGGGCAGAGCTTGGAACTGGGTTATGTCAAAATTCGGGCAACTGCAGTTTTAAGCCGAAAGTGACCTGTGGTTTGCCTGGCTAAACTCCAATTTAAATCTTCAGTTTGTAATAAGATTTGCTGATGAAACCTGAGGTTTGACCACCACAGTGTTATGTCTCATTGCAGACAGCACCATAACCACAGCTCTGTGCAGTTACTAGAACTGCAGTCATAGAGACAGGTGCGCAGACCTGCCCAGGATCATGCCTGTGGCACTTCTTGCTGGCCACTTGTCAGAGCACTCACCCTGCCCATCCTGTCTCCAATCCAATAAAGCAGTTGCCCGGCAACAGAGACACCACCATTTCCCAGCCCAAGCTTTTCAACCTTTGAAATGGCAAAGTCATGCAGGGGCATCCCCTTTCCACTCTGACCCTTACTCCCCACTCCTGGCAAGCAGGAGGTAAAGAGGACAGGATGACAGAACAGGCACTAAGAGCCCTGCTCCCCGAAAATGAAATGACAATTATGTATGTTCACACGCACCAGCACTCCAGGTGGCAACATAAGCAGGTTCTCTTTTTTCACAGAAATGTTGGGGAAGGGGGCCATCCCCTTCCCCTTTGGGGTTTTGCAGTCCCTAGGCTTCTAAATGAGAAGGGCTGGTCAGCAGGGTCAGCAGTGCTCCAGTTAAAGGAGTGATTCGACATGTGTGATGACAATGGATGCTGACCCGAGGCAGACCACACTCATTCAGGAAAGTGTCAGGCCATAGGGACACCCCCTAACAACTCATGAGAAGAACCATCAGAGGGGAGGGGAGAGAATTGCCAAGCAAAATTGCCCAGAGATGCAGGTTCTGGGTGGTATAGAAATATGTTAAATAAATAAATTAAATTAAATCTCTAATAATGTGTGATGACAAAACATCCTCTTCTCCCACAGAACCCTCTCTCATGAGAGTGCCAGGCTATTGGGGCTCTGTATTGCACCAGGTTGCTCTATGGAGGAAAGTCACTGGGAGGGTTACCCCGCCAACTGCTCTACCTGTCTTGGTGACTGCCACCAAGTAGCTATCAAAGAATACCCACTCATGTGGACATGTGCACTCTTGCTTGTACCCCAAAATGGTGACCCCGCCCTCCAGTGGCTGCTGGAAATTGGGGCTCCCCCTCCTGTGATTTTTTGTGCTGGCAGATCTGCATATGGTACAACACCGAACTGAATCCAGGAATTTTGAATCGGTTTAAAGATCCATCCACTCACCAGATGTTCCCCCACCGGCACACATGGCCAGTCTGAGACATGGAGCATCAAAATCTGCTTTGGGTGTGTGCAAGGCTTAATGGAGAGGAGGAGGTTGGAGTGATTCTATTCTATTTTTTACCATGAAGAGTTGGGGGTCCCACACAATCAGGGCCCCTTTTGTTGGGTTAGCTCAACCAATGATCATGGAGTATGAAGAGAGACCTAGGGATATCATCCACATGGTCCTCCCCTGTAGATTGGTCCTCTCATGAGAGGACAAGCCCACCGGCAGCAGGCTGCCAGTGGAGCAGGAGTTTAGTTTGGTCTGCATGGAGTGCTTTGTCAGGGTGAATCCTCACAACAGTATCCTAAGTCACGCTGGGACAGATGGCCAGGATCCTTTGCCCTTCCTCATATACATAGCTTCTCCTAGGAAATCTATGTTCCCTTCCCTTTCCTGACTAACAGGAAAATAGTGCCCCCCTCCCCCCAAAAAATTGTCCTTATGCGGGACTGTTTGGGTGCTTGGCTCTTTGGGGGAAGCGGTGCCAGAAGAAGCACTGGGCATGGCACGGCATTTACACAGATTTAAATACCCTTGTGATGCCGAGGATGGGTAGAGCACTCCAAAAATGCACAATCACATTCAGCATGCCCCCTTCGAGATTATGGCCAATTGTGGCTGCTCTGCTGCCATGCTGACACTTTGCCCATAGACTGGCCGTGGAGCTTTCTGCAATTGACTTTGGTGGCCAAGCAGCAGGGAGGGGCTCTCCTCTCCTGGAACTGGAGGGTTGTGGGCTGTGGTTGGACAAACGTCTTTGGTACAATTTAGAGTTTAAAATTGAAACCGCTGGTTCTGAATTCTCTCTCTCTCTCTCTCTCTCTCTCTCTCCCACATCCTGCCCCCTTCCCTCCCTCTCTATGTACATTGGGCATGTACTCCTTTCATCCCCAGTAATATCTGTGGTGATGAAATGTCATGGCGAAGGACTGGACACGTGTCCTCTCACATATGCAAGGTGTCTTCCACTCAGGGAAGGGCTGCTCCATACATTGTGCAATAAAAGCATCCACACATGACCTTCCATGTGTACAGTAACTTGTGTGCACTTTTGCACCAGCTGAAAGATGAGAACTGCTAAAAAAAAAAACCTACCTCTTGTAGCTCTGAGTGAAGTCATGTGCAAGCTTGTGTAAAACAGTGCACATTTGTAAAACAGTGCCAGCACACATTTTATTCAGCTCAAGTTCTTTGGATACCACAGAACACAGGAGCATTCCCTGGGACATCGAGAAATCCCACTAGGAATGTGCAAATGTGAAAGATAGGGAAGCTTAGGAGTTTTAATGAAACCAGATTACTCTTACATGCCTTTGGATAGCCCTGTTGCTCTCAATGCAAGCTATGTTAAGATACTGTTCTAAGTTAACATGAAAACACTGGGAAAAGTGCTCCTATCAGATACAATTGCATTGTTTATAACTGAAAAGAGAGATTACGTTAAACAAAAGTTTGTCTACATTCAGACATTGTCGGAGATGATTGTGGTTCTTGAAAACCCAGGAGTCACTTGTCTGTGTCCTGATGGCTGTCTTTCTCCTTGTTCACTGAAATACAAAATAAATATTACACTAGCTGGCCTGGGCTCAGAGCATCTGTGCCTCTAGTTCTCCCCGCTCCTTGCCCTCTCTGGGCTCTCCCCCATTCTCAGCCCCACCCCAGCCACCACCACTTTCTCTCCCACCTCTGCTGCCATTTTCTTTTCCCCTACTGCTGCCATTTCCTCACGGCTGCCATTTCTTTTTCCCCACCGCTACTTTCTCCCCTCAGCCGCTGCCGTTTCCCTTGTCTACCGTCTCTTTCCTCTCCTCCTCCTGGCAGCTGGCTCATGAACTCTCATGAGAGCTGCCATGCATGGGATTAATAATAGGTATGTCTTAGAGAATTATATATATAGATTTTACACATTGGGTAGAAGCTGATTTCCCATTTGTGCATCTGCATTCCCTGAACAACATTATATGAAAAATGACAGTGTACTGGTGCCCCAGTACAGAAATGGCTTCCAAAGTTCATGGATCAAAACTTGTGGAAAGAACCATTGGCCATCATTTTGCAGACAATTCCGTTTCTAAATTTAACACTGCAGTGAATGCACAAGTGGAGAATGATACAAAGTGACCCAGCTCCAGGGATATAGTACACTTTTCCAATCTGGCTTCAGGCCAGGCTTTGACACAGAAATAGTACTGGTTACTTTGACTGATGATCTGTGCCAGGAATTAGATGGGGGAGGAGTGCATCCTGGTTGGTTCAGTGGCATGCCCTTGCTCAGATAAGTATCAAGGACACCATTTTGCCATAGTTCAAATCCTTCCTGGTAGGAGTTCTATGTACTACGCAATGTTATGCCCAAGGAGGCTCACGTTGTCCCATCATCTACTTCCATCAGCAGGTAAAGTAAAGGTAAAGTGTGCCGTTGAGTCGATTTCGACTCCTGGCGCCCACAGAGCCCTGTGGTTTTCTTTGGTAGACTACAGGAGGGCTTACCATTGCCACCTCCCGTGCAGTATGAGATGATGCCTTTCAGCATCTTCCTGTATCACTGCTGTTCGATATAGTACCAGCAGGGATTTGAACTGCCAACCTTCTACTTGTCAGTCAAGCATTTCCCCGCTGTGCCATTAGGTGGTAAAAACTCATATTTCAAGATGGCCTTTTAGTTTATATTCTTTGCTTTGTGCCATTTTAGTGGATAGTGATAGTGCTCGTTGTTTTCTCTCATCTGTTTTAGATCTATTTTGTAATTTCTGGTTGTATTAGTTTTTATTTGTTTTCTATTTTCTTTAAGTCACACATGTTAATTGAAAAGGCAGGATATGAATATTTAATAATAAGCTCCATTGCACAACCTTGTTTATTCCCTCCCACGTGTGCAGCTTACAACTACATAGGGGTAGATTCTGCCCCATATCACATTTATTGATATTTATGTATCCTGCTTCTTATAATGTGTATATGATTCTGGCATTTTGAAATTCTTTCTAGCATCTGGTTTTATTTGTATAATTCTGGCAATATTACCTTACTTTGAAAAGAAATCAATTAAAAGTAGTTATAAATAAATAAATAAATAAATAAATAAGCAAAGAAACATACCCTTAGAGAAGATATCATCTCACTAATTTGGGGAAAAAGATAAATGGGATCTTGAATTAAAAAATAGTTGGAACAGAAGAATGTAAGAAGAGTCCTACTGGATTGGACCAAAAGTCCTTCTAGTCCAGCATGGTATTTCCCACAGTGGCTAACCAGATGCTTCTGGGAAGTCCCAACCGGGGCATGAATGAAAAATAGGTTTCTTAGCTTTCACCATCTGCTGTTCTCATACCCATTTTATTTTCCAGAAGAAATTTGAAATGCCAATAGAGATATAAATGTTGATGCCATGTTTCCTTCTTTCCACTGCACTATAGATGGAAGGTTTTTGCTTGCTCTAAGTGCCTACCCCATAACCATTTCTGCACATACCCTTCAACCTTTAGCTTACCTGTCCTGAAGTGTAATGTGGGTGGTACAGATGTGCTACATATGATAAACCATACCAATAAGTATGCTTGTGATGTTAGGCTCTCCTCGCCCCTCCCCCCTCCCCGACACCCATTCACAGGGGTAACTCTAAGAGGTTTGAGGAAATGACTGGTAACATTACAACACTGATTATCTCTCTAAAAAACTAATTCTAAGACATGCAATAGATGTGCTACATGTGATGAACCATACCAGTAAGTATGCTTGTGAGTCAGGCTACCCCCCACATCCACAACCACACACAGGGGTAACTATAAGGGGTTTGGGGAGATGGCTGGCAACACTGCAACAGCAAAGTCCACAGACATCAGTGGGTGCAGTTTAACTTCAACCTTTACTGGTAGTAGCACTCATTGGTCTGGTTCACATGCTGATTGGATTGAAGCCCTTCCTACAACACAAGCTACAGCAGCAGTTGTAGGCCTTGATGAAGGACAAGGATATCACCTCTTTCTCTGGATTTCAGTTTGCCCTATCCCAGGAACTGTACCACCTCTGGGTTTACGATTCAGAGAGGAGTGGAGAGAGCAAGCAGGGAAATAAAACCTCATGGCGGGGGGGGGGGGGGGCGGGTACTATGCTAGGAGACCCAGTTGAAGTGGCCTCAAGTTTTACCTTTTGTGTTATTTACCTCGAGAACTAGACCTAGGAAGAATTGTGGCCTTTTTCCATGTTACTTGGCCACCCTCTGTGTCGCAGGACACTGTCCCTACAGAGGGGCGGGTTGATGACTGATATGCCTATCTTCTTTCTTTCAGTAAAGCAGGCCTGTACTGAAGCAAGCCGTGCCTTTGGACTGTCACTTGCATTCCTACGTACCACAATCGTGAGAGTGGATCCGGAACTGTCTTAAAGACCCACCACTTCAGCCACAGTGGGAGGAACCCTTCCAGACAGCTGTGAAAGTAGCATAAAAGACTGTGTAGATCCATCACTCTCACCTGCAACCTGCCATGAACCACAGCCCAGCTGTACTACCCATCAAGCTAAGAAGACAAGGAGATTCAGATGACTGGACCATTGCATGCCTATATGAAGAACAGAGTGGAGTTCCTGGGCCTCTAGTTGGGCATTGTCCTCCTTGTGAAAGAAACAAGTCCAGATAAGCCCTCTGCTTAGACATTGGGGAGATGCCTGTGTCTAAAGGTCCTAAATGCCCTTACTAGAGTCCAATTTGGAAACGCTGTTTCGGTTCTCTGTCACCCCAAGCCAAGGAGCCTGTACAAGAGAGGAACTCATAGCTGAGCTTTACAGCCCAAAGGCCTATGATTGTATCTCCCCTAACTCAGAGTTGGGAAAGCGGGTGGTTGCAAAAATAAGGGAAAAGAGGGTAAAGGACTTCCACATACTCATATCATTCACCAAGCCTCAAACAAATCTTAGCAAAGAGACCATTGATCCCAGTGAAAATAGTCCCGAGGGCAAAAATCTTGAAGGATTCCAATATTCCTTAAGACACAATTTCTTTCTTGAACTAGCCTCCACTAGGAGTGTGTGTTTGGGGTTTTTTTTTCTGTTTTGTTTTTTGCCCCAAACTGAAACACCCTCATTTTGTTCTTTGTTCAAAATCAGCCAATCCGAAACACCCCAATTTTGTTCTTTGTTTGAAATTGCAAAATCCGAATCTGAAATGTTTTAGATTTTAAAAAATGCCCCCAGAGAAAAACTAGTGTGTGGTGGTAGTGCCTAATGGGTGGAAGCTACCACCCAAATTTCAGAGGAATTGGGCAAAGGGCTGATTTTTGGTGAACTTTTGAAGCTTAAGATTTTTCCATAGGGAATAATGGAGGTTTCAGCAAAAGTATAGCTTCACGTCAGGGGGAAAGGGGGTGGCCGAGAGCAGAGTAGGGTGGGTGGTAGTGACCAGGAGGGCAAGGAAGCTGCCAGAATTATTTCAAAGGAATTAGGCAGAGGGCTGATTTTTAAAGATTTAATGGAGTTTACACATCTTTAAGGTTCTTCCCCATAGGGAATGATGGAGGTTTCAGCAGCCCCATAACTGCACTTGGGGGGCACTGGGGTGTCCCAGAGTGAGTGATGGTGTAGAGCACATAGGGTGCCAAACACCCTATGGGTTGCTAACCCATGGGGTACTGGGTTCTGTTGTTTCTGAGATGTTTGGAGTGTAGATTCTCTGGTAGCATATGAGAGTGGATTCATGGTTTGTCTGCGTAAATATCATATGCTACCAGAGAACCTACACTCAGAACACCTCAGAAACAACAGAACCCAGCACCGTTGGCACCCGATGTGCACTACACCATCACTCGCTCCCAGTCACCCCAGTACCCCCAGGTGGAGTTATGGGTCTTCTGAAACCATTATTCCCTAATGGGGGGTGGACCTTAAAGATGTGTAAACTTAAACAATTCCTAAGAAATCAGTCCTTTGCTCTATTCCTTTTGAATCTGGGTTGTGGCAGGCACCCCTTGGGGCACTGCCACCCAACCCACTGTTTTGCCCCTGAATCTGCCCCAAAGACACACAAACTTCCAACAATTCCTTAAAAAATCAGCCCTTTGCCCAATTCCTTTGGAATCTGGGTGGTGGCAAGCACCAATTAGGGCACGATCACCCAACCCACTCTTCTGCCCCTGAAGCCCCCTTTCTGCCCCAAATCTGCCCTAAAGAACATAGCACACATCATCAACAACAGCAGGACTTTGCAAAGAACTAGGTATCCGAAGCAAGCATGATATCAAACAGATGCAGCAGACTAGGCCCTAGGGCCAACAACAGGGCCCTCCTCACCCTGTTAGAATTTTTGCTAACCCATGGCGTACAGGGTTCTGTTGTTTCTGAGGTGTTCTGAGTGTGGATTCTATGATAGCAAATGAGAGTGAGTGGATTCACGGTGTTTCATTGAAAATCACATTTGCTATCATAGAATCCACACTCAGAATACCTCAGAAACAACAGAACCCTGTACGCCATGGGTTGGCAACCCATGGGAGTGGTTGGCACCCTATGTGCCATACACCACCACTCGCTCTGGGCCACCCCAGCACCCCCCAAGTGCACTTATGGGGCTGCTGAAAGCTCCATTATAGCTTATGAAGAAATACCTTAAAGACTCGTAAACTTCAACAATTCACCAAAAATCAGCCCTCTGCCCAAATCCTTTGAAAAAATTCAGGTAGCTTCCTTGCCCACCCTAGGAACTACCACCCACCACACTCCACTCTACGACACCCCTTTCCCCCCGACGTGAAGCTATACATTTGCTGCAATCCTAATTATTCTCTATGAGGAATTCAAAAATACTTTAACAATTCACCAATAATCAGAGGGGTGTCCAATTGCCTTGGGGTTTTTTTGGGTGGTAGTCACCCCTGTCTGTCTACCACCCACCCCACTTTTGTGCCCCTATGTTCTCTGCAATAGGGGATATGGACTGGTTCAGGTCCCATTATACTCTATGAGAAAAATAATTAAAAATATTTCATATATTCATAAAAAATCGTAGGACTGTCCTATTGCTTCAGGGTTTGGGTGGTTGTTGGCACTCATGGGTGCTCCACAATAAGATATAATGAACTGGTTTGAGTCCCATTATACCCTATGAGAAAAAAATAAAAATAATTTTCAAAAATTCATTTTAAAAATCGTACGAGTGTCCAATTGCTTTGGGGTTTGGGTGACAGGTACCCCTGGGTGCCAGCTACCATCCTACCAATTTTTGGGTGTCTGAACCAGTTTGAACCGGTTCTAACTGGTTTGAATTCAAACTGAACCAGGGGGTGGTTCGAACAAAACCAAAACCGAACCACCCCCTCCTGGTTCGAACCCGGTTCGAAACCGAACTGAACCGGGCGAACCGGTTTTGTGCACATCCCTAGTCCAGAATCCTCTGTTTGATGGCCATTTTCACCTTGTCCCAGCCAACTGTAAGCAAAATGGATGGAGAGAAGCCCACCTTTGCCACTTTGTTGGAGACTGCCCATTTCCATGAGGACTGAAAGTTGTCTTGCAGGGTTAGCGGGGCCAAGCCCCATGGGCAAAAGGCTAGTTTGAGCAAGTGATTGAGAACTGTCATCCAAACCTTGGCCTCAACTTTTATCAAGCCAGTTTCCAGGCGTCGGGTGGCATTGGAGACACAGCAAGGCACTTGTAAGGTTCCTCTCAGGAATTTAGTTTGAAATGTTCCAGTATGGCAAGATTGGATGGAGATCCTGGGTGGGCACCATATAGTAATTGTGCCAACGACTTGGCTTCTTATAGATTGAGTGCTGAGGGTTGTAATGGCTGCCTCTAGTACATAAAAACCTTTGGGGTTAAAAGGGGATGAATTGGCTTGTATGCAATGCACAAGTGTGGAATGTAATGTTATCTCAATATAAAAGAGACGTAGAAACTGCTAGAGCTGGCGGCCGCATCCAGTGAGCTCTGCCAGCAAAAACTCTAATAAAGCTCTATTTGAAAGTGTGATACTGGTGCCTGGTGTAAATTACCTAACCAAAGAAATGAACACAGGGAAAATCCCTGGCTTGTAACAGGGGGAAGCTCCTTCCCTGGGTGGGAAGATTTGGTCCCATAGTCTTCCTCATGAGAAGGAACATCTGTAGGTCATGAGAGCTAAATGAATGGGCTGGTAACTCATGTTGTACAAAGTGGTGCCCTCAGTGTATGATGAATAACACCCCATTAACCCACAGACCGTTCTCTCACAGGAGTGGCTAAGGGGAGCGAGGGAGGATGCTCCATGCAGGAAAGCTGTGGTGATCAACACTCAGGCAAGGGCTTTCCTGGTCTGAGCAACTGCCGCCAAGCCAATGTCAAACCCTACACCCTGACAAACCACCAGCCAATGTGAAGCTGTGTACACCTACCCGCAGCCCCCAATGGGCAATGCAGCTATCCCAGGTGGCTGAAAACTGGGGCTTGCTACTCTCAGGAATCATCACACTGCAAGGTCTACATATGCTGTAATGCAGGCTCTGACCTAGGAGTTTCAAATGGCTGGAAGAATCTGCTCCATAGCCCACGGTCCACACCGTCCATGCAAGTGGTTTGCATTGGGATGCTATTGGCACTGAACTCAGGTTTTGGACGAGTTCTGGGGTGCTATAGCTTTTTACAAAAACTTCCCCCCCTTGCTGCCAGGTTCAGCAGCCTAGGGGGGTGCTGCCATGACTGTAGGGGGTTCTCCTCCTGTTCTTCCTCCCCTTACTGGCCTCCTTCCAGTCCCCCAGGCTGTTTTGGCCCATTTTCAGGCCATTCTGGCCATTTCTGAGGTGTTGACAGCTATTTTTATGGCTTCCATGCATGTGCCCTGGCCATTTGCATGTCTGGGTCATGACTCAGGCCATGCAAATGGTCAGGGTACATGGGCAGCAGCCTCCAAAATGGTCACTGCCTCCTGAGAAAAGGCCAGAATGGCCTGGAAATGGCCTGAAATGCCCCAGGAAAACTGGGGGGAGGCTGGTGGGGAAAGGGGGAACAGCCGGAGACCTCCTCCTGCAGCTGCCAGTTAGGGATGTGCACAAACCCGGTTTGGTTCAAATTCGAACCAGGTTCGAACCAGGAGGGGGAGGTTCGGTTTTGGTTTTGCTTGAACCTCCCCCTGGTTTGGTTCGAACCTGTTTGAACTGGTTCAAACATCGAATGGTGGGTGGAGTGGTAGCTGGCACCCATGGATACCTACCACCCAAACCCCAAAGCAATCAGACACTCGTACAATTTTTTATGAATTTTTGAAATTTATTTTTATTTTTCTCTCAGAGGGTATACTGGGACTCGAACCAGCCCATTATTTCCAATTGTGGAGCACTCATGGGTGCCAACAACCACCCAAACCCCAAAGCAATCAGACACTCCTACGATTTTTTATGAATATATGAAATATTTTAAATTATTTTACTCATAGGGTATAATGGGACCTGCACCAGCCCATTATCCCCTATTGTGGAGTTTGTGTGGTACTTTTGGGGTCCAGGGCCACTTGGGGGGCAGACGGCAGTGCCATGGCTGGCAGAAGTAGTGCTTGCAATGCAGGGTGTTAAAATGGCTTTTGATGTGCTTCCCCCACCAAGGGCAGGCGGGATGCTCCGAAAATGCATGATTTATTTTATTTATTTACAGTCAGTGACCAAAAGAGAAATGTACAGTCATTAATAACTCAAAATCACATAAAATCCTTATAATCTCTCTCCCTCTCTCTCTCTCTCTCTCTCTCTCTCTCTCTCTCAAAATGGCAGTTTTTTTTTTAAAAAAAGAATACCCCCATGAGTTTGAGACTCTTATTTTAAAAGCCACATAACAGTACTTAGCAACTGTTCTGGAGAAGATTACTGAATCTTCATCAGCTAATAAGTACTTTAAAAGAAGATCCCTGGTTTTCCCCTTCAAATTATTTAGCAAGGGATGGATTAATTGCTGTCTTACATCCTGGTACAGTGGGCACTTTAATAAAATATGGGCCATTGACTCGATCTCCTGGCTGCAAGGACATATGCGCTTTTCATAGGGCAATTTGTTATACTTCCCATATAAAAGCGCTGAAGGAAAGGCGTTAAACCTCGCCCTAGAGAAAGCCCATCTATGACTGCATTGAGTAATTGTAAACAAGTAGGTAGTTGGGCTTAAGTCTGTCTTTAGCTGCACAGATTTGTAAAATTGATTGTGCTTGGCACGCCTTGCTGGAGATGGTAGCCAATCATGGCCGAGCAGCTGACGTGGTGACTCTTTGCCCGGTGATACTGGCCATGAAGCTGACTGGGAGGCCAAGTGGCAGGGAGGAGCTCCCCTCTCCTTCTACTCCAGTTAGGCTAACTGCAGTTAGCTGTACATCTGTGGTGCAAATTGGAGTTTGGAATTTTAACTCCAGTTAGTGTTCACTGAGGTTAATGTGTATGTCTGAATGAGATCAGAATGGTGTTACTTCACTCCTCTGGGACCATTTAACTATCGGGGCCGGAGCAGAACTGAAGCTTGTTCTTTCACAGTTGCAATTTTTTTCTGCCCTTCCCATATTCCAGCAGCATCCTTAGCTTCTGGGACTAGTTCTTTTCACTGTCCACTGTTAAGGGCTATTGTCCTTCATGTTCTCCAGAACAGTCTCTGTCCAAATCTCCAACCAGGTTGCAGACTCTCACTTATGGATGCTTGAAGGGCAAAGTAATCATCCTCTTCCTTGTTCTTGCTTCCTCCTTCTGTTGATCTCTAATGCTTTTATGGAGACTGTTCTTCCAGATATAATGTGGGCCCTGCCCTCACCTTTTCTCCTGCCATCTCCTTCATGTGAGCTTCCTGGAGATTCCACCCTGCTCCTTTGCCTTAACCCTGTGGGTTAAACTCCTGCCATTCGGCTAGCCAACCTGGCTCTCCAGTATCGGGCCACACTTGTTTCTTTAGCCACTCTCCTTCATTCTTCCTCACAATGCTCAACTGGTGCTTCACAATGCTATTGTACAGGCACGGCTTGTGAAATCACCTCCCTGGGCGGCAGCGGGCAGCTTCTTTAACTGTAAATGAAGCCGGTGCTCTGTGCCACCCAGCAGCCCCTGTGGCGGAGAATCGCCTCTGCCACTCACCTGGCTCCCACGGAGGTGAGCCCTCACCAGCGGCCAAGTGAGTGGCTTAGACAATTCCCCGCCACGGGGGCTGCTGGGCGGCACGGAGCACCGGCTCCATTTACACTTAAAGAAGCTGCCCCACCCCCGGAAGTGAGTTCACGAGCCGCCCCTGCTATTGTATTATCACAAACACAAATTATAGTAGTGATGTTATGCAATAAATGAATAATCGATACTGATTCCAGCATGTTAGATGTATCACATACATATCTGTATTTTGAGATATTGAATATTTTTGGTTATAGAAGGTGAGTACAGTTTCTGGGTATAATTCACTTGAAGTGGATGTTTGAGAGAGTGGAACTCCACCAGTTTTTCCCATGGGACACCATCAGACAATTATATTTAGGCAGGACTAAACATATTGCATTTCTTCTTCCATCTGACTTTAGAAACTCATGGTCTCCACTCCTGTTATTTATTTCAAAAGCATTAACCTTGTTTCTCAATTTCCCCTGAGTATTCTGTACAGCTGAGAACAGTCAGCTCCGAATGGTTGTTGCTTTATTCACGTTGCTCTGGAAAGACTCAGCCTTAATCCTCGGGTAACATGACTATATTCCCTTTTACTGTGCAGCTTCTTAGACATTTCTTAGACATTTCACATTTGTGCTTTTGAGCCTTTCTTCTGCTGTTGATGTGCATGGGTGAAAGGCAAGAATACTGTTTGAAATACACCTGCATAATACTTTTAAATGGATGGGTGGCCATACAAGAAAGTGCATTTTATAATCACATTTCTACCATTATGCATTTTCTGTGTCAACTTTGAATAAGTACATTTTACTTGATAGCATGTTTTCCACACATTTTTCCATAGTTATGTAGATTTGTGAGTCACATTTTATACATATGTACCTGATATGAAAGGAGTACACCTTTTGTTCGCTACTTTTTCATTTAATGATTTATTTCCATCCTAAACCACCTAATAATGCAGTGGGCAAATGACTTGACTAGCAAGCCAGAGGTTGCCGGTTTGAATCTCCACTGGTATGTTTCTCAGACGATGGGAAACACTTATATTGGGCATCAGCAATATAGGAAAACTAGCTGACCCTGCACAGAGCATCTCTGTCTGAGCCTGTGGCATCCCTCCCAACTCTCTTGCTCACTCTCGCCACCCCCTAAAACTCGCTCACCGCCCCCCAGCTCTCTAGCTCGCTCTTGCCACCCCCATGCTCTCACTTGCTCTTGCTACCTCCCCACGCTCTCGCTCGCTCTCGCCGCCCCCAACGCTCTTGCTCACTCTCACCGCCCCCAACACCCTCACTCGCTCTCGCCACCCTCTATGCTCTCGCCTCCCCCAACGCTCTCGCTCGCTCGCTGCTCCCAATGCTCTCACCACCCCGGCAATGCTCTCACTGCCCCACAACACTCTCTCTCGCTTTCGTTGCCCCTGCAACGCTCTCACTTGCTCTCACCTCCCCCACAATGCTCTCACTCGCTTGAGCTGCCCCTGCAATGCTCTCACTCGCTCTCACCTCCCCCACAATGTTCTCGCTTGCTCTTGCCGCTCCACAATGCTCTCACTTGCTCTCGCCACCCCACAATGCTTTTGCCCTTTTTCACTCTCGCCGCCCCACAATGCTTTTGCTCTCACCACCCCTGCAATGCTCTCACAGCATCCACAAAGCTCTCGCTCGCTCTTGCGGCCCCCGCAACACTCTCACTCACTCTCGCCTCCCCCCAAGGCTCTTGCCACCCCCAATGCTTTCACCACCTCCCACAACACTTTCTCTCACTCTCACCTCCCCTGCAAAACTCTCGCTCACTCTTGCTGCCGCCACAATGCTCTCGCTCGCTTTCGCCACCCCCGCAACTCTCTCACTTGCTCTCACCGCCCCTGCAATGCTTTTTCTTTCACCACCCCTGCAATGCTTTCACTTGCTTTTGCGGCCCCCGCATCGCTCTTGCGGCCCCCGCAATACTCTTGCTCATTCTCGCCCCCTGCAGCGCTCTCACTTGCTCCCCCCAATGCTTTTGCTTGTTCTCCCCACAGCCCCCTCTCTCTACCGCTCTTTCTGTCCTCTGTCTTTCTATCTCTGTCTCGCAGTCCTTGCTTCCCCCTGCCACTGCCAGAGACTGTCGCCCACTCATCTGACAGTCTCCAAGCTCCATGCTCGCTGCCGCTTCACGGCACAGCTCAGCCAACCAACTGCTGAGCCCCCAGAGCCAACTGTCCAGCTCCTGAAGCTGCCCCAGCCTCCGAGCTCCCTGCTGCTTCACGACACCCCTGAGCCAACTGTCAAACTGCTTTCCAGCCGCCCCACAAAACTTCCTGCTGCTCTGGAACTATCTCCCCCTCTGTCAGCCAATCACCTCCTTTCTGCCACGTCCCCACACATGGCCCATCTTGGAGAATTAATAATATAGCTGCTGACAGGCATCATCTCATACTGTGCAGGAGATAGCAATGGTAAACCCCTCCTGTATTCTACCAAAGACAAACATAGGGTTCTGTGGTCACCAGGATTCAACACTGACTCAACGGCACACTTTACCTTTACTTTTATCATCTCAGAATGGCATATAGTCTTAGCAGCTGACTATATAGCATTGTTGCACCAGATAACATTACATTGGTGCAACAGTGGCTAATATCCAGACTAATGCTGTCTAAGGGAGGAAGTGGATTTTCACAAATTCTCTGAAGTCCATTATGTGTCTTGAAAATATGTCCCTGAAGGTCATGCAGCCTTCAGGGACATATTTTCAGGCAGCACAGTGGCCTTTAGAGGGATGGGGAGATCATAAAACAACAAACAACAACTAAAACACATCTTTTTAAAGAGGCTTTTTAATGCTGCATCTTTGGTTATATCTGGTAAGTTCTTTAGTTTTTAGTTTTTATAATTCTCAATTTTTAGCTTTTGAAATAACTTTTAATTTGAAACTTTATTCTGATTATGGTTTTAGCCTTGACTTTTAACTTGTTTACTTAATTGGATTAATTTGTTTTGTTTTACATTATATCTGTTTGATTGTTGTAAGGTTCCCCAAGCAGTAGTATACTGGAGGGGTGGGCTGTAAATATTTTAATTAAATAAATACATACATAAATAATAACTTCTTCCTCCTTGTGTGATGGTGTAGTCTGGATGTCAGCCAATGTGCAATGCTAGTCTGGATTTCAGCCAGTTCCTTTTAAGTATATTGCAGCTGTGAATAGAAAGGATTAAGTCCTTCTACAAATTTTAAAGGATCATGTCTGTGCTCTTTCTGACTGACACAGGACAAAGGTGTACAAGATATGTGAACCAAAGTGCAAAATATTGCATGAGAAGATGCTTAAGATATTCCAGTCAAAATATTCACATAGGCAACTGAAATATAAAGTTTAATAGAGTATGAAGACTGAAACTATACAATTTTAGAACTGGAAATGACCAGATGTCCTCTAATATGTAACCCCACTGCACTTTGGTAAGAATCTCCATACACAATTACTCTAGCCAATTAGCTGCACATTATCAAGATAATGTCCTACAAGCAGAAGGCAGAAGTAAGCAAGGGACATCATGGCACAAACAGGAATGCATTTAGTGGCACGACTGAGTGGCTTTTAGAAAGCAAACCATGCCAGACACTAAAGAGGAAAGAACTTTCTTTAGAGTGTATGAGTCACAGAATGATCTGGAATATAGGAGACAGGCCTTTAGTCACTTTCCTTAAAAGAAGGGGGTGTCAGGCATTGCCAACCATGATCACCTTCTTCCATTCAGTATTGTATTCCTGAGTTCATGTTTTACAGGTATATCATTTTAAAAGGATGTTCAGACCACTTTAGAAGATTGCTTTGTCAGCTGTAGTTGTTTCCTCATTTGCATCAATTTTGAAAGGGATGCAGTATTTAATCAAGGAAGCAATATCACCTTTTCTTTTTCCTCTACAAGAATTACATTTCCCCTGATATTTGAAGTCAAGCAAACACAAATAAAGCCAATGGGGGCTTTAGCAAGAGCCAAGACTTTTAACCTTTGGAGGTCTGACTACTGGTGCAATGAGTTAGAGCAGCCATTCTGCTGATGTCACAAGGTCATCTGATTTGACATCACCTCAACAAGCAAGTAATATAAAGTCTCTTTCACCTCTACATTCATATGAATATTCCTTCTGATACTGAGTTACTATATTTGGATAGAGAAACTGATTCATTGACCTTACTGGTGTTTTTCTCAAGAAATTGACCTTGTAATTTAGAATGCCAAACCCTATAATCTTTTGAACTGCTAACCATCCTAGAAATTAAACCATAATACATCTTTGCATCCTAGAGCTCTTCACAGGATGATCACACAGTCCCTGTTCATTTTATACACATATATGATCAAGTCTATATTGTCTAGTCTTGGAATATTAAATAGGTTATTGCTGGATAGATTGATAACTGTGTGCCTCAGGATGACAAGTTCAGCAGAATGTAAATTCATCTTGCCATTACTAGGAAGAGCTTTTATATCATTTACAGCCCAACATTTCAAAGTAGTTTACAAGCAAGTCTTGTTGCTAAACAAATCTCCCTTCTTTTCTCTCTGATGAAAGCAAGAATCTATGATTCGAATAGACGGAGCAATTTATTTAAGGTCACAGAACATGTTAATTGCAATGGAAGAAGCAGTGGCCACATTTTTTGCTTCTCAATTTGTCCAGTGGGGAATATTAAAACACAGAGAAAAATCCCCCTGGGCCTGAAGGTATCTCTGTGTTTGGCAATATCTGTAGAAATAATGGAATCTTGATATTTTAAACTTGGTGTTAAATCCATATAAACCTAAGAAGAGCCCTGTCAGATCAGGCCATGGCCTAGCCCAAAATCCTGTTTTCCACAGCAGTCAACCAAGTGCCTCTGGGAAGTCCACAAGCAGAAAATGAAGGCCTTCCCCTTCCATTGCTCCCTAGCAACTGGTATTCAGATGCAGTTGTTAGGATATAGTCATCTGACTAGTATCCACTGACAGACTTGCCTTCCCTGGATTTGTCTTTGGTGGTAAGTTCCATAATTTAGGTATGCACTGTGTTAGCAAGTATGCCTCTCATACCCACATTTTTCTCATTTCAAACTAAAAAGCCACACATGTAGACTTTCCTTGTAGGGAAGACACTATGCTTCATAAATATTTAGGTGCCCTATTCTTTTCAGACCATGCAATTTCATTTTTTAAAAAAATGTGTGAACCAAAATATTATACAGTGGCTGATATATCATACACACAATGAATCAAAGAGGGACACACATGTCTGGCTTGAGAGCCAGCCATGAGCTGGCAGAGCTCTTTATACCAATGGCAGTAGTGGTGTGAGCATTGTACCTGTGTGAGCACTGAGCCTCACCTGTCTCTGCTACCAGCAAGGATGGACTCTTGGCTGGCTTTCAAGTTATGCCCATGTGTTCAATTTTGATGGGTGGGATGCTGTATAGTACGTTTCATATGTGGTCACTTCATACTGTATATTGCTTACTTTTGAATAAGTATGCACAGGATACCACTTCCTAATAACTCAGTCAAATGATTCATGCTTAGTTATGTGAAAGGAGGAATATAAGTACAATGAGACAAAATGAGTGTTACTAGTTAGGGAATCTCCCAGTATATTTTGCTTTTGCAGATATTTCTTCTTAACAACAGATTTACTAGTCTTTAGTGCATTTCCTTGAGACTCAGTGAGCAGCCTTAATTTCTGTTCCATAGAAGTATGCTTAGGATCAGAGCCTTAGTGCAACACAACTTGCCACCTGGACAAAGTCTACTTACTGGTCCCCTGACAAGGTATTTCAAGACTGGGTAAGAAGACAGAGAAAAATTGAGGCTATTCACACGAGTGTGCAAAACCGGGCTAAGGGAACCCAGCCCAGTTTTGCAGCACCCAGTCCTGGGGGCTACACGGCAGCAAACCCATCTATGTAGCCTCCTAGTTAAATGAAGTTAAGGGATTGCATGCTCCCTTGACCTTATTTAATTGATTGTGTGTCCGCTGTGGCTGATTGCTGCAGTAATGCACCGCGCACTTGCACAGTGCATTATTGGGGTTCCAAGGCGGGGCACCACATAGCAGCGCTTCCCTAGACCGGGCCCCTGGAGCAGCTGGACAAGGTGCGGGAGAGCCACAGGTGAGCCACCCCTCATCTGCCTGCCCAGGGAAGGGAGAGTGATCGTCTGCGGGAAGGGTCAGGCAAACCCACTCTCCCTGTAGACTTCAAAGGAGCTCTTCTCTGTGATCGTGAGAAGGGCTCCATTGTGTGTCAAGAAGTCCAGTCATCCATGTTTATGTCTGCTGTACATTACATAACTGAAATCGCAAAGGAGTGAATGCCTTCAGTATTCTAGAAAATGAATGCTGAAGGCAGAATCCATTATAGCAATGACTTGTGTTAATATTTGCATTCGGAGTTATAATCCGATTGTTCTAGTGTTTTATATTTTTCATATATTAAGATGCTTTTTTGGATAGAACTCTTTTTTTAAATCTCTACTCTTCGGTTTATGAATTCAGTTGGCAATTGTTTGTGTGTGGGGGGAGGGAAAGAGAGAAAGAGAGAGAATGTAGTTGATAGAGTATTGGACTGGGAGATTTGGCGTCAAAAGTCTACTCAGCTATTAAGTTTACTGGACAACTTTGAGACACTCAGTAAGGTCATTTCACACAGCCAAAATTCCTGGTGGCTAGGTAGGGCTGGGCGGGGTGAGTGGGCAGGCAGGAGTATACATGCCTTCCTCCACATGATCTCTTGTAGTTTTCTGCCATGCTGCACCACTGCGCACACAGTTGTCGCTGTGGCATGTGGCACGGTGTTCTGTAGGCTGAGGAAATGCTACCCGGCCTTCATAAATCCTGCAACACACTATGCACTGCAAAGATCATGGTGCATTGGGGGATTCCCCCTAAAGCTGGGTGCTCTTGCTGCCCATCTCTGTGTCTGCTCAGGCTGCAGGCAGTCTGAGCCAACACACAACCAGGGTCCCTGGTAAAAGGGTATGCTCAAGCCCTTCTACCTGGCTAATAGCCCAGGGGAAATTCCTGGTGCATCGGCCACAATCCCAGTGCTTCACATTAACAGCCTTATCCCAGCAGGGCTGCACAAGCCCAGATAGGGCTGATCCTGTGAATAGCCCCAGTGTCTCTCTGCTTAGTCTATCTCATAGGGTTATGAAGAACAACAACAACAAAATGAAGAAAATAACTCACGTAAACCATCCTGAGCGCCTTAGAAGAAGGGTGGAATACAAATATCCTTATTAAATAAATTAATTAATAAATCCCTCTTATGGAGCTGGCTTGCAGCCACATGCATCCAATATTCATTTGAGCAACATGCTGCCAACATAATAGGATCTTGAAAGGAGCAGAAAATAATCTAAATGGATTTTGTATGAGATACCTCTTTATGCCTGCAGAGTCTATGAGGACTTCATAACTATATCTGGAGCAAGATGTATAGCACTTATGTAGATGCATAGTAAGGCATCTAATGAACCTTTTCCAGTAAGTTGTGAAATAAATAATTTGTGCATTAATTTCCCTCCTTATTTGAGTAGCTCTGTAGGTGGTCAAACATTATTCAGCAAATAAATTATTCAAGATATTTTCCTGTCAATTTTCCAATGCATTATTCATGCATTGCTCCCCTTTATTATTCTACTATCCCTGACCGCTTTTCTGGCCCAGATTTTTCTGAAATAGTCTCTGTAAAAATCTCAGGTAATCATTCAGCTTCTTATCATTAGTGTGTTGAACCTCCAGATGAAAGAGAATCTGTTCTTGCACTATTTTTAACAGCATTATTGACTAAGCAGGGTTTAGAATGGTATAAGCTATGTTAGACCTGAAGTTCCTTATGCTGAAAGAATTTGCTCAGGGCTATATTGACATAATATGCTTGCATGATTACAGTACACGGAATACGGTTTTATTGCTAGAATGTTTCATCACCAGTTCATTCCTAAACTGAAATGATCCCTTTATCAGTGGACACAGTGCCCTTAAATGCACTGGCTGACATCCAGACTTACACTGTGCTGGCAGTACAGGGAAAATTGATCTCCACCGATCTTCTCTTTGCTTTTAAGCCAACTATGCCTCCTGAAAATGTGTCCCTGAAGGTCACATTTCTCTCTTGTAGCACCAGTGCTACCTTAGTCTGAATATATTAGACACTATAGTGCTTTCTAATTGTATTACCACTTCCTAAACGAGTGATCCATTTAAATGAGAATTCAGTTGGCATTAGACAGAATATTGTATCCTTAGTGGAAGGGATGTACCTCCTTGGGTTAATGTAAGAAAACTTTCTACAATTGTCTTTACATACCCACAGGATTGTTGATAACGAAATTTTGTAGTGAACAAAGAAATGAAGTCATAGGGAAGTTCAACTAGGCTCTTCCTAAATTTATTTATGCCATTTTGGCATGTATCCAAAGAACATCAAAGCTTATGAGCCACCTGAATCAGCCTATAGTTTCTGGCATAGTTTCAGTAGGACAGAAGAACCATGTTGGTGTGGGACTGTCCCATGCCACTGTTCTCACAAGGATAGGAGAGCTGGTCTTGTGGTAGCAAGCATGTCTTGACATTTTAGCTAAACTAGGTCCTCCCTGACTGCATATGAATGGGAGACTTGATGTGTGAGCACTGTAGGATATTCCACTTGGGGAATGGAGCTGCTCTGGGAAGAGCAGAAGGTTTCAAGTTCCCTCCTTGGCTCTCCATGATAGGGCTGAGAGAGATGCCTGCCTGCAGCCTTGGAGAAGCTGCTGCCAGTCTGGGTAGACAATACTGAGCTAGATAGATCAATGGTTTGACTCAGTATATGGCAGCTTCCTATGACATACTAGCTAGCTTCAGATGTCACAAGAGAATTCTAGTTGGCCTGCTCATAAACTGGGATTTTCCAGGTCTAGTCACCGCAACATCCCTAGCTTTCACTAAACCTCATTAAAATGAAAATGGTGTTGTAAGCATGTGGTAACTATGTGCCCCAGCCACATGCCCAAGAAAAAGCCAGCAACTGTATAAAATAACTCAGAAAAAAGCACTAGGAAGAACAAATTAACATTTTTATTTAACTAAGAAAAAAACTTTTTATGGCTACAAATTTTCCTTTTTATCAAAATATACTGTATATATTAAAAAAACCCTTTATATCAGAAAAATTACAAACAATTTTAAATTATTTGTAGTAACAACTCAGGGGGAAAACATGTCAGAAGATGCTAGAATACTAGTATTTGTTTTTTGATCTGTGTTATATGTTCTGTTCTATTTCCTTGTTGTGCTGGTCATAGACTGTAATAAACCTTGAACTTGATCTGAGCATTGATCAACTGTTGAGCATTTTGCAAGTCAACTATGTGAGGGGTACAACCATACCCCTAATGGGGTGAATCCCAGAAGTTTTTTAACCACAGAGACCAAGCCACTTCTGCTAATGACCTGTTATTTGCAGGATTTGTTTACTGGGGTGTCAGTGACAATGTCCTAAATTGACATAATTTTAGAATTAAGAACCAACAATTAATGAATCTTTTTATTCTCCTGGTTTGTTTGTTTGTTTGTCTGTTTGTTTGTTTATCCCTCAAACTTATATACCACCCAAACTTTCATCTCTGGGTGGTTAACATAAAACAATTAAAACACATATAAAAGTTAAAACAAATCAACAGTTTAAAATCAATCATAAAATTAAAACAGACAATTTTTAAAAGCTGAGAAAGCGTGGGTAAAAAGATGGGTTTTCAGGTGTTTTTAAAAATTGCCAGAGATGGGGAGGATCGTATCTCAACATTCCATAATCTCAGGGCAGCAACCAAGAAGGCCCGTCTCTGTGTAGCCACCAAACGAGTTGGCGTAACTGGAGACAGACCTCCTCAGATTACCTCAATGGGTGGTGGGGCTTGTAGTGAAGAAGATGTTCTCTTAAATACCCAGGGCCTAAGCTGTATAGGGCTTTGTAAGTTATAACTAGCACTTTGTATTTTGTCCGGAAACCTATTGGCAGCCAGTGTAGCTCCATCAGTAAAGGAGTAATGTGGTCTCTCCGAGATGATCCAGAGACCAACCTGGCTGCCGCATTCTGAACCAACTGAAGTTTCCGGACTACATACAAAGGCAGCCCCACGTAGAGCGCATTTAAGAAGTCAAGTCTGGGGGTTACCAACAGATGTACCACTGTTTTGAGATCATTGATCTCGAGAAATGAGTGCAGCTGGCGTATCAGCCAAAGCTGACAGAAAGCACTCCGGGCCACCACTTCAACCGGAGAAACCAGGGAGAGGTGTGAATCCAGAAGTACACCCAGACTGCGAACCTGTTCCTTTTGGGGAAGTGTGATGCCATCTAGAAGAGGTAGATCAAAATCTTCTCTAGAGTTCTGACCCCACACATTAGGTTCCTCCATCTTATCTGGATTCAGCTTTAGTTTATTCTCCCTTACCCAGCCCATTACTATCCCATTAATATACAAAAAAAGAAAAGAAACAAGAGAAGTAGAACACTTTCTCCCCTCATGTGCAAAAGAGAAGTAGAGAATATGAGCCCAATATTCACAGTTGTCTGGATAATTTGTTATCAAACCATGGTTTAGCATAACATCTTATCCAAGGTATTATCTTATGGAATGCTTCTTATGAAGATATGAAGGTGCAGATATTGTCTATCTGTTGCTCACTTCCTTTTACAATATAAATCAGAGACTTTGGAATTATACAGTGTACAATGATAACCAAAAGCAGACAGGAACACTGTAGTGATATATTCATAAAGAGCTAAGCAAGAAACATTGCTATGTTAAAAAAATGACAATTGGATGTTCAACAATCCCTTTCATAAAAAGTGTGTAGAATGCAGGATCAATACTCATACATCAAATGGGTATTGGGTAACAACAGACTTTAATTACCTTAACTCCTTTTTTAGAAATGCTTCTCTTCGGTTCATTCCCAAACATAATGGATAATTGTTTAGTTTTCCAGGTTTGGTTAAAAAGCCACTGAAAGAATCAATAAGGAATCCAGACTGAAGTTAACACATGTTCACTTTTAAAAAATTTATTCTAAATGTAGCAAGTGCAAAATGCTGCTGCATTCAGAAACCCTTTGCTGGTTCTAAGGAATACAGCACTGGTAAAGCTAAGTACATTTAAAAGGCAAAGGTGAAACAATTTCTTTTCATTTCTGAAGAATTTACCCATTCTTTTATATAGGTTTAAGCATTATTAAACATGCTGTGTAGAAGTTTTGACATTTTTAAATTCAAATGATGTTAAAATGTATTATGAAATGTAAAAATGTATTATTTGTTCATCACTTGTTGGTTGGCTGTTGAAATAATATTTAGTGATGTCTGATAAGCTAGAGCTCTGAATATCCAAATACTCTAAACCAAGGCATTCTAGGGAGGAGAGCTACTCTTGTGGTAGTGAGCATGAATTGTTCTCTTTGCTAAGCAGGATCCACCCTAATTTGCATTTGAATGGGATACTACCTGTGTCAGCACTGTAAAATATTCCCCTTAGGGGACGGGGCTACTCTGGGAAGAGCATCTGCATGCTTGCATGCAGAAGGCTCTAAGTTCTCTCCCTGGCATTTCCAAGATAGGGTTGAAAGACCTTGGAGAAGCTGCTGCCAGTCTGTGTAGAGTAGACAATACTAAGTTAGATGGACCAATGGTCTGGCTTAGTATAAGGTAGCTTTCTATGTTCCTAGATTCTAAGGGTTCACTAGTATGACTTTTTGTGCTACTCAAAAATTTTTTGGATGCTAACACACCTTTCACTGTGGTAGTACAGCATCTACATGATGCTCATGGCTGCCATACTATGCAACTTAGCACGCACCTTGCAATGTGACATTCATGCAGTTGTGCGATAATGCTATTGTGCTAATCGCAAGAACTGCACATACATCATTGTACAGTTAGCAGCTACTGGAAATAATGGCCTTCAATTGCACAACCACATTTGCATAATTCCTGCCATTAGCACAATGCCACTTTTGCAAAGCTATACAAACGTTATGTTGCAAGGTGCACCTAACATTATAACCAGACCCGATGAAGACACAAGTCCATAGTAATGGAGTAAAAATGGGCCACAACTTTATTGAATAACATTCTGATTAATGAAGGAGGATTGGCACTCCACCCTCTACAGTGTGGAAGCTAAAGACTCACTGCTGTGGCATGAGTCAAACCTAAACATATAAGGTGACACACCTCAGCTCCAGGCACCACCAGTGGCTGGTGCTGCCCATCTTAGCCAACCTAATGTCACAGCACCTGCCTTGGGGATCATCAGTTCCCAAGACACCAAACCTTTAAGGCTGGTGATTCCTGAACAAGTTGGAGTAAGTTCTAAGCCACAGCTCCCTGAGCTATAAAGCCTCTGGGGACTGGCAAGGACTCCTCCATATACAAAACAAGTGCCTAAAGGTGCTCACTAGGGGTGTGCATACAGGTTCGGTATTGAACTGGTTCGACATTGAACATGCCCAGTTTGGGGGCTCAGTGTTGAGCCAGCCTCAAACTGAACCTGCCCCTGTTTGGCCTGATCCCGAGCTGAACAACCCCCAGTTTGTGTTTGTGTTTTCGGTTTTTTAAAAATACAAACCAAAAACCCCCCACCTTTTAAAAAAATGTCCGAAAACTCACTGTCTCCCAATCTGGGGGGCTTCTTTATGGCTGCAGGGTGTGTGTGTGTGTGTGTGTGTGTGTGTGTGTGTGTGTGTGTGTCTCCAGAGGTTCCCTCTACCATGGCGGCCTCCAGTTTGTTACAAATACACCTGGTTTGGGATGTTTTCGGCCCATTCCAGGCATGTCCACTGTGGTGGTGACCATTTTGGAGGCCACTGCGCATGCCAAATGGGTTCTATGTGGCTGGGTCATGACCTGGGGTGGGGGAGCCAGCCTTTCCTGTCTCCTACCAGTGGAGAAGGCCCTGAAACACTCTAAGATCAGCACAATCCTAGCCCCCTAGTGTGGAGGATGGCAGGCCCAGCTCCTCCCCACTGATGAAAATGCCACTGCCATAAAGGATCAAGGCTCCAAAGTCCAGAGAAGCAATGAGAGGAATATCCTCTTAGTCACTTTCTAAGCCAGACGGAGGGGCTAAAGCATGGCAGAAACAATAGCCATATAAGCTCTACCCCTACTGTCCCAACAGCCAATCCTAGTTCCTCATTCAAGAAGCTGGGGCAAAGAACCCACCCCCCAGACAAGCTAGGGTTGTGGCCAAATTGCACAGTATGTTGGCCAGTATAGTGTAATCTTGTGATAGTGCACTAGCACAATGAAATGTGTGTTTTAATAATACTAAAGTACTAGCAATGAACCCCTAGAGATGTTTCTAAAATCATAAACTTGTTTATTTAGACACCCCTTCAGCACAAGTACTAGCACAAGACCAGCTAGCAATCTTCACAATTAAAAAGGTTTTTTTAAAAGGGTCTTCAGCTTGCACTAAACAGTCATAATGGTCAGTGACGTGAAACTACCCTGAGGTGGGCATTCCACAGACAGACTGCCACAGCTAGAAAGGCCATTTTCCCATTCACTACTTGCCTAACTTCTGATTGCAAGAGCAGCTGGAGAAGGAGCTTAGAACCATTCATGCATCAGCAAGGTCATGTGAGAGGCCGTCCTGCAGGTACCCAGTTCCCAAGTGATATAGGACTTGAAAGTGAGCTTAATGTTTTCAGTGATGCTTGAAAATGGACTGACATCCATTGAAGCCATTGAAAAATTGGAGAAGTATGGCCTCACTGGCCCTTCCTGTATGTCTGAACATGTGAAGATGTAGTTTTGCACCCCAAACTATCTGTGGTTTCCCTCTCCGAATTCCAGATTCAACCTTCAGTTTGTAGTGAGTTTCACCACTCCAGCCTGAAGTTTGGGGGTGGCAGCATTATGTACAAATGCAGACGCCACCATAACTGCAGTTTTGAGCTGTTTCTGTAACTGAAATAATAGAGAGAGTGTCCCAGAACCTACCAGGAAGGTGTCCGCTCCATGCTTTTCATGCTTCTCACTGGCTGCCTATTCGAGCACTTGCCCCATCCCCTGTTCCCAAGCTACTCAAGTGACAGGGATGCCACCAAGTCCCATCCCAAGCTTCTAAGCCTGTCAAATGAAAAAGTCATGGAAGGATGCCCACTTCTCCCTTGATTCCCCCCTTCTGGCAATTAGAAGAGAAACAGTATAGGATGGCAAGATGGGCAGTATGTGTTTTCCTCTCCGAAAATGAATAGATAAGGAAGTATGTTCACAAGCACATGCAGTTGCGTTGGTACCATAAACCGGGCAACCCAATGAGATTGCTGTAAACAGAACATATGGCATGGCAGCAATACCTGGGCTTGGGTTTACAAGGCAGCCGCACCCAGGAATTCTTGAATTGCTCTACTCTGTTTTTTGTACCACAAAGTTGGGGAAAGGGGGGCCAGCCCCTTCCCCTTGTGTTAACATGTGCAGTCCCCAGCCTTAGTCATGAGAAGAACTGTCCAGAAGGAGCAGCATTGCCTCCAGTGAAAGGAGAGATTCCTCCTATATGATGAGGATGGATGCTACTCCGGAGCAGACCATTTTCTCATGAGAGTGGAAGGCCATGGAGAGCCCCATTCACAACTCACAAGAGGAATCATCCACAGTGTTACACAGGGATCAGGCAGAATCACTAATAATGTGCAAGGATAGCCCTTATCCCAATGAATGCTCTTTCATGAGAGTAAAAGGCCATGGAGACATGCATGTGGGCTAGACAGCAGATGCCACCCAGCCTGTTGCTCGCCATAAGCAATCCACAGGGATGGGTCCCCTGGAAAGAACTCTCCCTGTCTTGGTGGCTGCCACAAAAAAGCAGCCCAAGCAGTCCGTCTGTCAGTCTGACCACCCATTGGAACATACCCATGTTTATTCTTGCCCAGCACAGCAACCCTACTCTACTGGAAATGCTGATAATGGGGGATACCGTCTAATAAGAGGCCAAATCCCTGGGTGGCAAGTCGGCATGGGGGCAGGAGTGTGTTTTGGTGTCCCTGGACTGCTTTGTCAGGGTCTGCTATTTTAAGAGCATTCTTGGTCACAGTGGACCAGACCCAAGGCTCCGGAGGTTGCTGGGCTGCAGTTGGACAAACGTCTGCGATGTGATTCATGGTTCCAAAAATTAACAGCTGGTTCAGAATTCTCCAGTTTCATGTTTTGTGCGAATGCAGCCAATGGCTCATCCCTGTTAATAGCCTAGGCACTGTAGTTTGTACTGCAGTTTCCAAACCAGTTTCAAGGATATAGTGGTTTTCATTAATCTAACCAGGACATCAACCTATATCTGCCCAAGAGGGCTTCAGTTGATACACTGGCCTCAGCTGGTGAAAAGTGGTCTGTGCCACAGATTCCACTTGGAAGTCCAGTGACAAGATGGCTCAATGTACAACCCTAGACTGCAAAACATATGCTTTGCAAGAGTGCAAACCATCCAGGGCAGGCTGAACACCACTTTCCCAGGCAAACGGCCAATTAACAATAACTCCATCTTGTCAGTATTAAGCTTCAGTTCATTTGCCTTCATTCAGTCAGACACTGATTCAGTTCCTTTTATTCCTCTCTTCTTATGAGAAGGGCAATGGCAGCTAGCCACCTCCTCCAAAGTATGGTATTTTCTTTCCTCACACCCCAGACCTACATGTTTGTTGAACAGGTGTCCACGTTCTGCACAATTTCGGGCTTTAAATGTAAGAGCCATCATCCTGGTTGGTATTATTCTTAATGTTCCCATTAAAAAATAGTCTTCTTTATCTGAATGTCTACCTGATCTCCCTTGTGGGTAATAATTAGCCATTTCAGTGTGTAATATTATTTAAACACAACAAGGAACAAATGGGTAAACAATGCAGATAGAAACAGCTTGAGACAAATGTTGTGTTCTCAACAGGCAGTCCTGGCCAAATATAGACTGCATCATTTTGTACCAGATGAACCTAAAACTGCAGCAGGAAATGATATGATCATGACAAATAAATTAAAACTCACCCCCACATTGGGCTCATGGTTATCGTCCTGATCCACAAAAAAGGAGTACAGGACAACCCTATGAACTATAGACTGATAAGTCTGCTTAGCGTAATCGGTAAACTTTACGCTAAACATCTCTGTGTTAAACTTTGTGAATGGATGGACCAGGAGGGCATTTTAGAACAGGAACAAGCAGGGTTTAGACCAGGTAGGTCGGTGATGGACCACTGCATTGTGTTGCAATATTTAATCAAAAAATATATGAATATAAGGAAACCCCCACTTTATGCTGCTTTCATTGATTTTTAGATGGCATTTGACTCTATTTCAAGAGGCATTCTTTGGGCAAAGCTGTTTCAAACATCAATTGATAGGAGGTTATTGTTATTAATCCACAGACTACATGAAAACTCAACTCTCTGTGTACGCCTTGATCACATGGGTTATCTCTCAAATAAGATACCCACAAGAAAGGGAGTCAGACAGTGCTGTATATTAGCCCCCTTTTTAATTTAATTTCAATGTGAATGGCTTAATCCAGTGGCTACAAGGTATGGATATACGTGCCCCCAAACTGGCTGATAAATAACTACCGATTCTTATGTACGCCGATGATGCGGTGATCCTGTCCCAAACCAGAATAGGTTTAAAGAAGGCTCTGGGAGTGCTGGCTGATTACTGTAGAGAAGTGCAGCTAGTAATAAATTACACCAAAACTAAGATTCTCCATTTCAGTACAAAAAATCGAAGCTTCAACTGGTCAATTGATGGCCGCAGAATAGACCAGGTGAAGCAATTTAAATACTTAGGGGTAGTTTTTCAGTTCAATGGCCATAGAACTGCCCATATAAATTCAGTTGTAGACAAGGCCAAATGCAGTACTACAGCTATACTGAGATTTTTTAGGTCTCAGGGGGGGAATTACATTCCAGCTGCCATTAAACTTTACACGGCCAAAGTAGTCCCCCAACTCCTATATGGGACTGGGGTCATATTCTAACTTTGATGAACCTGAAAAAGTTCAAATGGGCCTTTTGAGAATGCTATTTGGCGTACCTAATTGTGTGCCGGGAGGCGGGCCTACTCAAATTGGAATCTAGGGCATGGCTAATAAGAATATTTTACTGGATTAAACTCCACCTTCACCCAACGGGACTAATTCCTAAGTTCTTATTGGTTGAGCCTCAAGCATCCTGGAGTAGGAAGATAACAGATAAACTTTGCCAAAGCAGACTATCTCCTGCCCTACTGCTGGAGGCTGGCAAAAGCATGGCCCGTAGACTGGTGAGACAGAGATTGACTGACACAGATTTACAAACTGAGAAGGCCAGCGTAACGCTTTTCTATAAATCAATCTATGCTAAGGCGGATTTCATTCCTGCTGTGTACTTATTCACAATCACCTTAAGCAAATTTAGATGGGCCTTTTCTAGGGCTAAGTTTAATGTTTTCCCATCGGCTTTACTGTATGGGAAATATGCAAAATTACCTTATGAAGAAAGGAAATGCCCTTGCGATCAGGCGGTCGAAACTATGGCCCACATTTTATTGAAATGTCCTATATATCAGGACATAAGGCATCAATTAATTGGTCCATTATTCAAAGATCTGAATGGAAAAGCCGATGACGTTGTGGTAATGCACTTATTAGATGATAAGGATGCATCAGCTTTTGCTGCACTGTCCAAGTTTTGTTATGTGGCCTTAAGATTACGGCCCTCAAAGGAATAGAGTTTCTAAGGCTTCTGGGAAGCTACAATATGTACATGTACTCCATTTTAAGTGAGCAATTGGTTTTTATTTAATGTTCCAAATTTACTGAAAGTATGCTTTGTCTTCTTTTTTGTAATTGTAAATGTTTTGTATTATTTGGTCAAAGACCGTAAATAAATAAATACAAATACACTCCCCCATCATCATCTTCCTACCTAGTCAGTAATATGAGTTACATGATTAACAGGTTGGTCCAATGACATATTGGGACATAATTGTCATGGCAGCTAAGTCCTCCACCTCACAGACAATACTGCCTCAGCATACATGTTGAGGTCACTCAGGACCACAAATCAGGTGGTCCTCAACACCAGCAGTCTCCTACTTCCATCAGTTCTGAAGAAAGCTGCTGATGAGAAAGGCAGTCCATAATTTGTTATGCCCAACAACAGGCATAAGCTGTCAGATCTAAAGATCACTCGGACGGGAACCCTTTTTCTGGAGAAAATGACTGGCAGCAGCTTTCCAGGTCTTTAGGTAGCAGTCCTTCCCAGCTCTATCTAGAGATGCCAGGGATCAAACTTTACAAGGTTGTGTGAAAATATCTGGGATAAACATCACACGTTTTTGGCAATTGGCAGTTATCCTTCCCCTTCCTTACATGCGTAGCAAAAGAATAATGAGATGATGCCTTACAAATGTGAATCTGTTCCCTATACAGCCCATATTGTAGGAAGGAGAAAGCTGCTATACAACATAAAATAGAAGTTATAAAGCTGCAGTGTGTCTTCTATAGAATCTAAGCAAATTGGGAGGATCGTCCCCAGACAAACTGAGTTTAAGAACCAAGTTGTTATACAATCAATCAGAGACAAATATATACATTGAAGACAAATTCATCTCAATTGTCTGTGGCAGGCTGCACTGGTTACTCACCAGTGTAACTAACTGTGGTATAATCAGTTCCAAATTATCTTCACATAAATGTTCTAAGTTTTGCTTGACAGTAGCAAAGGTTATCCCCCCCCCCATCTGAAATAGTCTCTGGACATATATGTGTGGGAGCTCCTGTTCTTTACAGTTTAGCACCCAAAACTATTAGTGAACTGCTTCATTGAAACATATCATATTGTTGGAAGCTAAAAGAAGACAGTCACAGAAATGCGATTCTCTCACCTTAATCTTTTATCCAACAGCACTTGACAGTTATCTAGGAATCAGCTATCCTTCTGATCTGTGCATTATACATTAAAATTATCAGCATACACCAGAGCAAAAATATCACAAATTAATCTTATCACTTTTCTGGAATAAGGATTAAAATTGCGATGTGAACACCCAAAGTATTATACTCAATGAATAGATCCAAGAATAATTCAACCATTGTAGTTGAACCAACTATAAAAGGTAAAGTGTGCCATCAAGTCAATTTTGACTCTTGGCACCCACAGAGCCCTGTGGCTTTCTTTTGATAGAATAGAGGAGGGGGTTACCATTGCCTCATCGGACACAGTATGAGATGATGCCTTTCAGCATCTTCCTATATCGCTGCTTCCCGATATAGTACCAGTGGGGATTCGAACTGGCAACCTTCTGCTTGTTAGTCAAGCATTTTCCCACTGCACCACTTAAGATGGTTTTTGAACCAACTATGTATTGTTGCAAAGTAATCTGTAGCATTTCAAGTTAATGCTCAAAAATAGGGGTGTGCACAGAATGGCTGGCCCAGTTCGGTTCGAGTCCGGACCGGACTTGAACCAGACTGGTCAAGTTTGGTCCAGGCCCCACCGAACCCCCCGGTACGGTCCGAGGAGGGTGGGTCCGCAATTTTTTTAAAAAGATCTAAAATACCTGTAGCCCCTTTGGGGGCTTCCTGTAGGCCACAGGGGAGGAGGTCCGCAAAGGTTTCCCCTCCCCCCGCCAGCCTCTCAAATCACCACCACAGCCAGGTAAATGCAGTATTTTGGGCCCTTTCAGGCCTCTCTAAAGGCATGCGGTGGCCATTTTTGCTGCCTCCGTGCATGCGTACATGGCTTCCGGCCTCGCAGAGGTTATTTGCGCATGCACAGTGGCCATTTGGAAAAAAACAAAATGGCCACAGTGCATGCGCAAATGACCTCTGAAAGGTCAGAGGTCATGCCAGGCCTCGCAGAGGCCATGTATACATGTGCATCGGCAGCAAAAATGACTGCTGTACACCTTTAAGGAGACCCATAAGGGCTGAAAATACTGCATTTACCCGACCGCAGCAGTGATTTGACAGGCCGGTGTGGGGAGGGAGAAAGTTTGTGGACTCCCCTGCAGCCTACAGGAAGCGCCCCTCCCAAAAAAAATCTCAGACCTGTCCGGAGGTTTGGTTCCGGTTCAGATGGAACAAGGTAGGGGTTTGGTTCTATCCCAAACCTCCAGACCACCAGACACATCCCTACTCAAAAAAATATATGGACTTGCTCAATGTCCTTATTTACAGTTCACCAACAGAATTAATTTCAAATGCCCACAGTGCTCTCTTAGGCTATAATATTAAAACATGAATTATTTATTAATTAAATAATAATTCCACTGTTTCACTTGTGCCTACCAGCTTTGCCATATCATGATCAAGGGAATTGCTCTACTATAAGTCTGCACAACTGAAGGGTAACCAAGTCAAATGCAGCCCACCAGCCATGAGTAGGGATGTGCAGAAAACCAGTTTGCCCTGTCCGGTTAGAATTTGAACCAGGTTCGAACTAGGAGGGGGTGGTTCAGTTTTGGTTTTGCTCAACCCCCCCCCCCCCCCGTTCAGTTTGAATATGAACCGTTTTGAACCGGTTCGAACTGGTTTGAACCTCCAAAAGTGGGTGGGGTGGTAGCTGGCACCCATGGGTACCAGCCCAATTCCTTTCAAATAATTCTGATAGCTTCCTTGCCCCCCTTGGCACTACCACCCACCACACTCTGCTCTAGGCCACCCCTTTGCTCCCGACATGAACCTATACATTTGCTGACACCTCCATGCTTCTTTATGGAGAAAAACCTTAAAGATGCGTAAACTTCAAAAATCACTTAAAAATCAACCTTTTGCCCAATTCCTTTCAAATAATTCTGATAGCTTCCTTGCTCCCCTTGGGCACTACCACCCACCACACTCTGCTCTAGGACACCCCTTCCCCCCCGATGTGAAGCTATACATTTGCTGCAATCCTCATTATTCCCTATGAGGAATTCAAAAATACTTTTAAAATTCACCAATAATCAGAGGAGTGTCCGATTGCCTTGGGGTTTTGTGGGTGGTAGGCACCCCTGGGTGTGTACCACCCACCCCATGTTTGTGCCCCTAGGTGCTCCACAATAGGAGATAGTGGGCTGGTTCAGGTCCCATTATAATCTATGAGAAAAATAATTAAAAATATTTCAAATATTCATAAGAAACCAGAGGAGTGTCCAATTGCTTTGGGGTTTTGGTGGTAGGTACCCATGGGTGCCCACTACCACCCCACCTACTTTTGGAGGTTCAAACCAGTTCAAACTGGTTCAAACCATTTCAAATTGAACCACCCCCCATTTGGTTTGAATTCGAACCTGCAGTTCAAACCTGATGGCTGGTTTGGTTCAAATTCAAATCATCGAACTACCCTGGTTCAAATCTGAACTGGTTGGAGTTTGAACCAGATTGCACATCCCTAGCCATGAGTGACTTAAATCAGGAAAGAAATTTGTGCTCTTTCTCACAATTAGTGAGAAAGGGCTACAGAATTACCAGAGAGGAAGCCTTAAAAAGCTTACTTCCCTACAGACGATCCTTGTTGCACCACATGAGTATGTGGTGTATTATGGGGATCACCCCTTCTCTCCCTAAAGGTGTCTGGGGCCCTCTGCAAGCAGCTGCGGCTGGCAGACAGTTACAAAAATGGGGTTACAAGATCACTTGATCTCATTTAGGAGGGTGACTGACTTGGCGAGCTTGCTGCCAAGGACCCACTGGGAATAGGGCCCAATCCTGGTGATTCTCATGCATGGGCAGGATTGGGCTTGGCTTTGTTAGACCGGTTTTTCCTGGGCATGAGAACGGCCTCCTTGTGTGATTCACAGATGCTGTAATATTTAGTATGTGATATCTTGCCATGTAGATCTTTCAAGCATATGATAAATTTCCACAGCAAACACAAGTATAATGACCTGTGTTGGCCAACTGCCCAGCAGCTGCGAAGGAGAAGGGCAAGCTGACAGACAGGGACAGAGAGAAAGTGTCATCACTAAATGTTGCAAGAAGTCAGTTCCAGAGATTCCATAGTCATCAGGATCAGGGGTGAACACAAATTGGGGTCAGTCACAATAAACAGGTCCAGATTTCCAGGTCAATGTTGCTCACGGTAAGGGCTGGTCACCTCAGAAGTTGTTTCCTGCACAGACCCAGCTTTCAGGCTGCTCTAAATAGGCAGTGTGCTGAGAGTCCTGTCCATCACTGCAGCTGAGCCTTGTCAGGAAGATGCAGCTTGGTCAGAAATGGAACACCTGTTCCTTCTGGCCAGCCTCTCTAACCTACGGCATTCCTCCCTCTGAGCTTGTAATTTGGCCAAACGTCGCTGTCGGGAATCTTGGGCAGGCACCTCAACTTCAGCAGCCTCAGAGGCTTCATCAGGAGGAGGGAGGGAAAGAGGCAGAGGGGCCTTCAGGCCAGTCAGCTCTGGCTCTGCTGCTTTGACCAGAGTATCAGCCTGCTCTGGGTCTGAGGAGGCTCCATGGCCCTCCTGGGAGTCATCACAATGAGTTCTGTTGCTCATATAAAAGTTCCACATATAGTAAGTCATGTTTGAAGTTAGAAGATGCAGCAGTCACCAGATGGAAACCTGTTTTCATGGAGATGGTAATGAATAGTTCAGTCTTAGAAGATCAAGGATTTTCTTCTCATATTATATTATTTATTTATTTGATATACTGAGGATCTCCACATGAGCAGTGTGGAGAGCCTTACTGGGCTCTGTGGGGAGAGCAGGGTTAGTCACCCGGCTCCCAGCAGCTCCCACAACCACAGGAAAGTATACTGGGTTCCCTTTGCACGCTTTCCTGCAGTTGTGAAAACAGCCTCACTGCCTGACTCCAAAGGCTCTAGGTGGTTCACACACACACACACACACACACACACACACACACACACACACACACCAACTATTAACACTACAATTTAAAATAATTTAACCATTTATATTGCTGGTTCTGATGTTCCCTTGGCAGCCAAAGCCAGAGAGACCCCAGGCAGGCCAGGCAGAGCAGCCAAATGAGTGGCCAGCCAAGTCACTGCAATACCAAGGAGCTGGGCTAGAGGGGCTGGGGGAAGAGCAGGGCCAGTGAAGTAGGAGGCAGCAGACAGAGGCACAGCTGAGGAGGATAAAGTTGAGAGCAGCTTGAAATGGCAGGGCAGAGGTCCAATGGGTGGGGGGATGCATCAGTTGTCAGGAGGGATTTAAGGCAGGCTTGGCCAGTGGTGAGGGTCAGTTGGAGGGTGAGTGGTGAGACCTCTGGAGAAAGGCTGCCACAGTGACCACAAGAAGCCTGGAGAAGGAGGACTTGAGTGAACCAAACCCCCTCTGAGGCCCTGGTTGGGGAAGGTGAAAGGGAGAAGTAAAACAAGAGAACAGAGAGACCAGGGTCATGACATGATTCCTGTCAAGAGATATCCATACCATGTGATTTATACAAGTTCTTGGTAGCTAACCACAAGTTTAATACACTTATGATATTATGTTAGAATGTTCTGGGAGTAAATTTATGAAACTTTATTGTGGCTAAATGAAACAACAAGGTGTTTCTGTGTATTTATGTAGTTACAGGCAAAATTAATCTCATTATCATGACTATTTTCAGTATTGTTGTGTTTAAATAATATTGCACACTTTGAGATAGCTCATTATTACCCAAAATAGAAATAAGGTAGTCATTCAGATTAATAGGAATATTTATTATTGTTATTGTTATTGTTGTTATTATTATTCATTGCCTCACACATGGATACCAAAATGAGCATGTGGAGTACACAGTTAACAATCAATGGCGAGGCACTTGGACAGGTTAGCATTAGAAGAGGCATTTTCCAAGGGGACTCACTATCCCCTCTGTTGTTTGTAATCGCCATGACCCCACTTTAGCAAATACTAAACAAAACAGGCCTCGGATAACAAACATCTAAAACATCCAGTAAAATCAACCATCTGCTGTACATGGATGATCTGAAGTTGTATGGAAAGTCCCAGTCAGAAATCGAATCACTGCAAAACACTGTCAGTATATTCAGTAGCGATATAGCAATGGAGTTTGGACTAGACAAGTGTGCTGCGTTAATAATGAACAGAGAGAAAATAAGAAGAAGAAAAAAGGAATAGAACTGCCCAATGGAAGCAAGCTCAAGAACCTGGAAGAGAAAGAACGTTACAAATACTTGGGCATTCTCCAGGCTGATAACATCGCACACACTGAAGTTAAAATAAAAATTGGAAGTGAATACAGCAGGAGAGTTAGAAAAATCCTCAAGTCCAAAATCAATGGCGGGAACACCATACAAGCCATAAACACCTGGGCTATACCTGTTATCAGATACACTGCAGGAATAATAGTCTAGACCCAGGCAGAGCTAGAGACGCTGGATCGTAAGACCAGGAAAATCATGACCATCAATCATGCTCTGCACCCCCGCAGTGATGTCGATAGGCTATACCTCCCTTGCAGCTCTGGTGGAAGAGGAATGCTGCATGTCCATCAAACAGTAGAGGAGGAGAAAAGAGGCCTTGAAGAATATATCAAAGACAGTGAAGAAGGTGCACTTCAAATGGTCAATAATGCGAAACTATTCAACACCAATGAAAAAAGCAGGCCTACAAGAAAGAACAAGTCAAGAACTGAGCAGAAAAATGGAGAAATAAGCCCCTACATGGTCAATATTTGCACAATATAAGTGGAAAATCAGACATCACCAAGACCTGGCAATGGCTTAAGAATGGCAACTTGAAGAAAGAAACAGAGGGTTTAATACTGGCTGCACAAGAACAGGCACTAAGAACAAATGCAATAAGAGCAAAAGTCAAAAAATCCACCACAAACAGCAAGTGCCGCCTTTGTTAAGAAGCAGATGAAACAGTGGACCACCTAATCACCTGTTGTAAAAAGATCGCACAGACTGACTACATACAAAGGCATGACAAAGTAGCAGGGATGATACACTGGAACGTCTGCAAAAAATACAAGCTACCTGTAGCCAAACATTGGTGGGACCATAAAATTGAAAAAGTTGAAGAAAATGAAGATGGAAAAATATTATGGGACTTCCGACTCCAAACAGACGAACATCTGCCACACAATACACCAGATATCACTGTAGTTGAGAAGAAGGAAAAGCAAGTCAAAATAATCGACATAGCAATACCAGGGGATAGCAGAATAAAAGAAAAAGACATAGAAAAAATCACCAAATACAAAGATCTACACATTGAAATTGAAAGGCTGTGGCAGAAAAAGACCAAAATAATCCCAGTGATAATTGGCGCCCTGGGCGCAGTTCCAAAAGACCTTGAAGAGCACCTCAACACCACAGGGGCCACAGAAATCACCATCAGCCAATTACAAAAAGCAGCTTTACTGGGAACAGCCTATATTCTGCGACGATATCTATAACCATTGACAATAAAATTCTGGCATCCCAGGTCCTTGGGAAGGACTCGAGGTCTGGATAAAACAAACCAGTCAATAACACCTGTCTGACTGTGTAAACAACAAATAATAATAGTAATAACAACAATAATAATACATAAGCAAGCAAATTTTCTGAAGAGTCAAAACCAGCACTTAAGAAAGCCTTGTGGGTAACATTAGAACAAGAGAATAGCCCTGCTAGATAAGGGAAAAGGCCCATCCAGTCTAGCACTCTGTTTCACACAGTGGCCCACCTGATGCTTCTGAGAAACCCAGGCAAGAGGTGATGGCATGTCCTCTCTCTTGCTGTTGCACAACTGCAACTGGTATTTAGAGGCAGGCATCTTGCCTCTGAGGTTGGAAGTGGCCCGTCGCAACCAGACTAGCAACCATTGATACACCTATCCTCAGTGAATTTGTCTAAGCCCATTTTAAAGCCATCCAAGCTAGAGGTCATCACCAGATCCCATGGCAAAGAATTCCATAAAATAATAATAATAATTAATAATTAATAACAATACACCAGATATCTGTAGTCAAGAAGAAAGAAAAACAAGTTAAAATAATCAACATAGAAATACCATGTGATAGCAGAATACAATAAAAGTAATAGGAAAAAAAATAACAAAATAGAAAGATCTACAAATTGAAATTGAAAGGCTGTGGCAGAAGAAGACCAAAATAATCCCAGTAGTAATTGGCACCCTAGGTGCAATTCCAAAACAATTTGAAGAGCACCTCAACGCCATAGGGGCCACAGAAATCACCATCAGACAACTACAAAAAGCATCTTTACTGGGAACAGCCTATATTCTGCGATATCTATAATGATAACAGCAATAACATTGATAATAAAATTCAACCATCCCAGGTCGTTGAGAAGGACTCGTTGTCTGGATAAAACAAACCAGTCAATAACACCTGTCTGACTGTGCAAACAAGAAATAATAATAAAGTTTATTTGTTAACTGCCCCATAACAAATTGTTCTTTGGATTAATAGTGAGGCGAGTCTCATGATCAGTAAGAACTGCCTTAAAGGGGTTTGCGGGTAGAGCAGGCTTAGCCCGCTTTCCCCGCAGATGATCCTCAGACAGCCCTGGGTGGCTGGATCGGCCGCCCACATGACTACTGGCTCTGTTATGGAGCCGGCGGGGGCTGTGGGGATCAGGGGCTGCACAGTCCCCGGAAGTTCCAGGATGCCCCGTGTGAGTGCATGGGGCATCTTGGAGATACCCCCAGGGCTGGGAGGCTTGTTTCAGCATCCCAGCAGGGGTTTCCTCTGTGTGTTGCTGCAGCATGGAGCTATGCTGTGGCAATACATGATCAAAATAGACTAGGTTAGTGGAGCGCATGCTCTGCTAACCTCGTCTAAGCGGGGGGAATTAGGAGGGTTTGCTGCCAGGAACCACGTGGCTCCCATGGCAGCAGATGATCGGGCAAAAGTGTGCTAGGCTCCCTTAACCTGCTTTTGCCTGATCGTTAGAATCTCCTCTTTGTGCGGTGTAAGAACGAACTCCCTTTTGTGGTCCTAAAATTCCCAGCCTTCAATTTCATGGGATGACCCCTGGTTCTAGTGTTGTGAGAGAGGAAGAAAATTTCTCTCTGCCCACTCTCTCCACTTCATGCATAATTTATACACCTCTATCATGTCTTCCCATAGTTGCCTCTTTTCCAATATAAAAATCCCCAGATGCTGTAGACTTGCCTTATAAGAAAGGTACTCCAGGCCCCTGATCATATTGGTTGCCCTCTTCTGGACCTTTTTCAGTTCTACAGTATCCTTCTTAAGATATGGTAACCAGGACTGCATGCAGTACTCCAAAAGTGGCTGCACCATAGATTGGTTTAAGGGTATTAATAATTTATTTATATACCACCCTTCCAAAAATGGCTCAGGGCAGTTTACAACAAATAAAAATATTAAAATCAATTAACAGTTAAAATCAAAAGTAAATCAATAAAATAATTAAAATAATTTAAACATGAAAAATATTAACATTAAAATAATGTAAAACCAACACTAAAAATTTAAACCATGAATCTAATTAAAAGCCTGGGTGAATAAATGTGTCTTCAGTGCCTTTTAAAAAGTTGCCAGAGATGGGAGGCTCTTATTTCAACAGGGAGCACTTTTCAAAGTCCAGGGGCAGGAACAGAGAAAGCCCATCCCCGAGTAGCTGCCACTGAGTTGGCGGCAACTACAGGCAAACCTCTCTAGATGATCTCAAAAGGCAGTGGGGCTCATGGTGAAGAAGACATTCTCTTAAATACCTAGGACCTAAGCTGTTTAGGGCTTTATTGGTAATAACCAGCACTTTGTATTCTGCCCAGAAACCTATCAGCAGCCTGTGCAATTCTTTCAACACAGGAGTGATATGTTCTCTCCTAGATGATCCAGAGACCAACCTGGCCACCTCATTCTGGACCAACTGCACTTTCCGGACTATGTACAAAGGAAGCCCCACACAGAGCACATTGCAGCAATCCAGCCTAGAGGTTACCAGAATATGAACCACCATTTTGAGATCATTCATTTCACGAAATGGACGCAGCTGGCATATCAGTTGACGCTGATAAAAAGCACTTCTGGCCACTGCTTCAAGTTGGGACACCAGGGAGAGGTTCAGATCCAGACGCTGCCCCAGACTGTATACCTGTTCCTTCCGGGGGAGTGTAACCTTATCCAGAACTGGCAGAACAATATTGTCACCCGAGTTCCAACTCTGCACAATAAAGACCTCCATCTTATCTAGATTCAGCTTCAGTTTGTTATACCTCACCCAGCTCATTGCTGCCTCCAGGCTAGTGATATGCAAACAGGTCTGGGCCACGCAGAGGCTGATTGCACAGGCACAGCGGCTTCAAAAATGGTTACCGCGCCAGAGGGGGAAGGCCTGAACAGGCTGAAGAGCTGGCCAAACAGGCCAGTTTGGGAGGAAAGGAGGCTGGCGGGGGAGGGCGAACCCCTGTGGACACCCCCCCCGGCACCTAAAGCAAGTCTCCCAGAGGAGGTAAGTTCTAAAAAAAATAAAAATAAAGAAAAAAAAACCCATGGGACCCCCCCCCCACTGAACAAAACAAGGGAGGGAGGGTTTTGAGGTGTTTCAGGACCGAACTGGCTTGGTCCAGGTCCAGTTCAGATGCAAACCGGGCCAGCCGGTTCTGTGCACACCCGTACTACAGGCAGGCATTCAGGTAGGTTATGCCTTCTCCCGATGAAGTTGACATGGAGAAGTAGATTTGGGTGTCATTAGAATACTGATAACACCCTACGCCAAATCTCCTCATGATCTCTTCCAGTGGTTTAATGTAGGTGTTAGACAATATGGAACTCTGAGGGACACCATAGGAACGTTCAGATTTGGAAGGACAACAGTTTCCAAGGGACACCATCTGGAATCTACCCGTGAGGTAGGAGAGGAATCACTGAAAAGCAGTGCTTCGCACCCCAAGTCTGCTCAGACGTTCCAGAAGGATACTATGGTCAATAGCATTGAAAGCTGTCAATAGATCCAAAAGGACCAACAGAGTCACACTCCTTCTGTCAATTCCCAATTGGAGATCATCCATCAGGGCGACCAAGGCAGTCTGCACCCCATAGCCCGTCTTAAAGCTAGTTTGAAATGGGTCTAGATTATCAGTTTTCTCCAAGACTGCCTGGAGCTGGGAGGCCACCACCTTCTCAATTAACTTGCCATGCCATGGAAGGTTGGAAACAGGCCTGAAGTTTCTCAACTCTGAGTGATCTATAGTAGGCTTCTTCAGAAGCAGTCTAATGATTGCCTCCTTAAGACAAGGAGGCATCCTGCCCTCCCCCAGAGAAGCATAATCTATACCAGGCGTTCTACAACAGCCTCCCTGCCAGATAGTATAAGCCATGTCGGACAAGGATCAAGAGGACAGGTGTTAGGCCGCACCATTCCGAACAACTAGTCCACATCCTCAGGAGTCACAAACTGAAACTGTTCTAGTGTCATCACATAAGAAGAGCTGCTGGACATCTCGGCATCAGACTCTGTAACAATTGTGGAGTTTGAATCTAAGTCGGCCTGAATACGAGATTTTTTGTCCACCAAAAACTCATTTAAAATGTCACGGGGAGTAATTGTTGGTTCCAAGTACCAATTCAAGAGGGAAGGGGCGCGCATCAGCCCCTTCACAACACTAAACAACTCCACCGGATGTGAAATTACAGACATGGCACTGGAGGAAAAGAATTTCTTCTTTGCCACATGTATCGCCTGAACATCATTCTTCAAATGTGCTCTATGTAGTAATCTGTCAGATTCGAGTTGAGTCTTTCTCCACTTGCGCTCTAGTCTTCTACCTCGCCACTTCAGCCCCCATAGTTCTTCCGTATTCTAATGGATCAGTTTCGAAGCAGGTAGGAGAAGATGCTTAGGAGTGATCGTGTTCACTGCTCTGGTAAGTTGATTATTCCAATTTCCCACCAGTGCATTGACAAGATCACCAGTAGAGCCAACACTAAATCCCTCCAAGGCTTCTTGGAATCCTATTGGATCCAATAACCTTCTCGGGTGGACCATCCTAATGGGCCCTCCATCCCTGCAGAGATGGGCATGGTCGTGAATCCAGCCTTAACCAGATGGTGGTCTGTCCATGACAATGGGGAAATCACAGGAGTCCCCACCCATGGAACACTACCCTATTATATTATAATATTAGCAGTTTTATGTTCACTCCCCTTCCTAATTATCCCTAGCATGGAATTTGCCTTTTTCACAGCTTCTGTGCACTGAGTCGACAAATTCAACAACCTGTCAACCTGACCCTAATAACTCCCTCCTGGTCAGTCACTGACAGCTCAGACGTCATCAGTGTATATCTGAAGTTGGGATTTTTTTGCCCCAGCTTTATACATAACTTTATACTTGTTTACACTGAACCACATTTGCCATTTTGTCGCCCACTTATCTGGTTTGGAGAGATCCTTTTGGAGCTCCTCACAAACTGTTGTGGATTTCACTACCCTAAATAATTTAGTGTCATCTACAAATTTGTCCACTTTGCTGCTTACCCCAAACTCTAGATCATTTATGAAGAAGTTAAAGAGCACCGGTCCCAGTACAGATTCTTGGTGGACCCCACTTCTTACTTCCCTCCAACGTGAAAACTGCCCATTCTCCCCTAACTAATGTTTTCAGTCCTTCAACCAGTTACCAGTCCACACATGAACCTGCCCCTTATCCCATGACTGCTAAGTTTACTCAAGAGCCTTTGCTGGGAAACTTTGTCAAAAGCTTCTTAGAAGTCCAAGTAAACTATGTCAACTGGATCACCTTAATCCACATGCCTATTGACACTCTCAAAGAACTCCAAAAGGTTAGTGAAGCAAGACTTGCCCTTGAGGAAGCCATTCTGGTTCTCCTTCACCAAGGCCTGTTTTTCTATATGTTTAACAATTTTGCCCTTACGTATGCTTTCCATCAATTTACCTGGCGCAGACTAAGCTAACCAGCCTGTAATTTCCGAGAATCCCTGGATTCCTTTTTGAAATTCAGAGTTACATTAGCTACTTTCCAGTCCTCTGGTACAGAGCCTAACTTTAGGGACAAGTTACGTATTCTTGCTGGGAGATCAGAAATTTCACATTTAAGTTCCTTAAGAACTCTGGGGTGCATGCCATCTGGTCCTGGCAATTTGTTAATTTTTAGTTTTTCAAGACAGTTTAGAACATCCTTGCTCATCACCTCACATTGGCCCAGTTCTTCTGCCTCCAAGGCTAAGAAGCTCAGTTCTCAAGTGGGTATATGGTTATTATCCTTTGCTATGAAAACAGATGCAAAGAACTCATTAAGCTTTTCTGCACTCTCCTTATCTTTCTTAATAATTCCTTTCACGCCTTCATAATCTAAGGGTCCAACCGCCTCCCTGGCAGGTTTTCTGCTTCTGATATATTGAAAGACGTTTTTGTTATTTCCCTTGACACTTCTTGCTATATCCTCCTCAAACTCTCTTTTTACATCTCTTATTGTCTCTTTGCATTTCCTTTGCCAGAGTTTATGTTCCTTTCTGTTTTCCTCATTTGGGCATGACTTCCATTTTCTGAAGGAAGTCTTCACTTTTCTAGCTTCCCTGACTCCGCTTGTTAGCCATGCGGGCGTCCTCTTTGTTGGGAAGAGCAGAAGGTTTCAAGTTCCCTCCCTGGCTTCTGCAAGATAGGACAAGATTTTTTTATTGAACCAACAAAGCATACAGGGCTGACTGAGATTCCTGCCTGCAACCTTGGAGAAGCTGCTGCCAGTCTGTGAAGACAATACTGAGCTAGATAGACCAATGGTCTGACTCAGTATATGGCAGTTTCCTATGTTCCTCCTATGTACCTTTCCTCCATCTTAGTATACATTCCAACTGAGCTTGTATTATTGTGGCTTTGAATAAATTCCATGCTTTCTGGAGTAATTTGACCCTCCTGACATTCCCTTTCAGCGTCCTTTTCACCAGTCTCCTCATTTTTGAGAAGTTTTCTCTTCTGAAGTCCAACACATCTGTGTTGGACTTCCTTGGCAGTGCTCTACTTGCATATAAGCTGAATTGGATCACACTATGATCACTATTCCCTAATGGTTCTCCAACTCTGATATCTCATCAGGTCCTGGGCACCACTCAGGATTAAATCCAAGGTTTCCTTCTTTCTGGTTGGTTCTGTGACCAACTGTTCTAAGGCACGTTTAGCATGTCTAGAAATCTGACCTCTTTTTCAATACCCACATGTGAATTTGCCCACTCTATGTGAGGGTAATTGAAGTCACCCATTATTACAGCTCTGTCTCTCTTTGACGCCTCTCTGATTTGCTTCTCCAACCCCAGCTTAGTTGGCAAAACCACAAAACTCCGATAAGCACCAATGTGTGATTCAGAAAACATCACTCATAATATGTTAATTCTGCTTATAATTGCCTTCTGAAAACATTGGCTCAGATTATCAGATCCTGATGAGCTACATTTGATGCATCACCACAGAGCAGGGAATTGGCTTGAAGCCACTTCAGCCACTTTTTGTATTTCTACAGTCTAGGGTTCAGGGAATGCTTCAGCCTTAATTTACTCCCAGCTGGCATTTAAGAGCCATTCCAGCATTCTGAGAATTATAAAGGTTGTGTAGACACACCTGCCAGATCACATCCCTAGCTGAACATTTTCATTCTCAGTACAATTCCTTTGGACCTGGGGCAGGCCAGCTCAATGTCACTTATGATTTCTTTCACTCTACACAGGAAAACAAAACATTTGGACTAAAATGGAAGCAAGATGCCCATCTTATTGTGATTGTACACCCTTTGAGTTTATTAAAATACCTATACACTATTTATTTAACACATTTTTATATCACCCTATATGTAAGTCCCTGGGTGGTTCACAATCTAAAAACACAATTAAAACATTAACACAATTAAGACAGTTTAAAATACAGATGAAAACTCTACAACTTAAAACGTTAAAACTATAAATGAAAAGCCTGACTAAACAAGTATGTTTTCATTCTTTAAAACATCCAGAGAAGGGAAGGCTCTAATTTCATTAGCAAGCACATTCCAAAGTCCTGGGGCAACCCTAGAAAAGGCCTGGTTTTGTGTTGCCACCAATCAAGCTGGTGGCAACCACAACTGGACCTCCCCAGATGAGCTTAACAGGCAGGTGGGGTTGATGATGAAAAGGGTCTCTTAAATACCTTGGACCCAAGCCATTCAGGGCTTTATAGGTAATAACCAGGACTTTGTATTTCACCCAGAAACCTATTGGTGTAGTTCTTTTAAAATTGGTATAGTTCTTTTAAAATTGGTGCAATATGATCTCTTTGGGTATCCCCCGAGACCAACCTGGCTGCTGCATTCTGTATGAACTGCAGTTTCTGGACTACATACAAAGGCAGCCCAATGAAGAGTGCATTGCAGTAGTCAAGTCTGGAGGTTACCAGCATATGCACCACTGTTTTAATGTCTTTTTAAATCCAGAAATTGGCATTAAAATGGAAATTTAAATGATGTAATAGGTCAAAATATTTTAAACATTTAATTTCAAGGTATATTGGGTTCAATTTTACTTATCCAGCTTCTGTCTTTTGGCTAGAAATTACCATCTCCATCATCTACAAGCAAAGCAGATGATATACTGCGTGTTTCATGATGATCACATGTTGTAAACAGTTTCCAGACACTAACCAATGCCAATGCATTGTTAAAGATGTATTTCAGGGATGTATTGCTATTTTGGTTTTGTTTTAGATACTCATGCTGTTGATAACACATGCTTAGTTTGCTGGTGTTGTCTGTTCTAGTAATAGTCAAATTTAGGAATGTGCAAAACATTTCGGGTACAAAACATTTTGTAACCAAAAATGGCATTTTTGGATGTTTTGTACACAAAATGAAATGTGGAAGTCCAATTATGAAGATTTTTGTTTACAAACTGAAACGATCCTGCTTTGGAACCGAAAATTTTATTTTTTGGGAAACATTTTGGACCTCCATTTTGTGACTGAGCGAAGTCACTCTCCTCAGTCTCCATTTTGACCACTGATGTCTGCTTGAATTTCCCGCCCTTCAGGCCTGCAGATTGGCAGGCAAAAGCAGGGCCAGATGCATTGCAAAGCGGCAGGGAGTTTCTGGAGCGGTAGGGAGCTTACCGAGAGTTCATGTCCTGAGACTCCTGATTTTGGACACAATGGGTGAGGTGGCAGCAGCAGGCACGGCCGTGGGAGGTGGTGGTGGTGATGAGGAGTAGTCAGCGGCCACCGCCAGGAAGCGGAGCTGCACCACTGAGAGGAACCTGGCTGGGTGGGCCAGATGCGGTGAAGAAGCAGTGGCAAGTCCAGATGCTCTGTTCAGGTTTGGCTGGGAGGGGGTAGAAGTGGGCAGCGTGGAGGTGGCGGAGGTGGATGGCAGGGTGAGGAGGCAGTGGAGGTGGACCCTGGCAGAGGAGGTGAGTGGGTGAATATGGTGGGGAGGGAGGGAGCCCAGCAGGAAGAGAAAGCACTGCTGGGGGGCGGGGAAGGAAAGCTGCCAGAATGACAGGGAACGGACTGACTGGGGCAAAAGGGAGGTGGGGAATGGACTGTGGAAGGTGGGGAACAGATTGGGACAGAGGGGAGGGGGAATTGGCGGGGAACGGACTGGGAAGGAGAATGAAACATACTGCCAGCCAATTCGGTTTCGGATTTGGATCAATCCAGATCCAAACTGAAAATGGTGCATATCATGGAGCTCACTTTCGGGCCAAAACTGAATGGGGGTGGTGGAATCGGCCCAAATCAAAATGCACAACAACCGAAATGCACACCCCTAGTCAAATTAACTAATGGGATCCCAGAGTACAATGGACATTCTCCTAGATTTTCACAAAAGAACAGAAACAGTCATTGACATTTCCTGGTGAAATTACAAGTAGATGAAAACATGGAATAAGGATATAATGAAAATAAGGAAAATATTTAGAAAGGCACTACTACTACTACTTATATATCACTTTACAACAAAAAAAGCTCTCAAAGTGATTTACATAGAAAAAGAAAGGGAAGATGTCCCGTTGTCCCTCAAATAGCTCAAAGTATAAAAAGAAACACAAGGTAGACACCAGCAACACCACTGGAAAGATGTCACAGGAAAGGGAGAAAGGAATCGCCCTGCATTAAGAAGTTCCCTTTGTCTATATTAAATATTTTACCAGTGAGTATCATTAGATGATCCTGGGTTCTAGCATTCTGAAAGAAAGAGGGGGGGAAATAAATCTTGATTCTCTTTTTCAACAGCATACATAATTTTATAAGTTTATAATAATATTCTGCATTAGAACCATTGTTTTTCTAAAGTAAAAAGTGACAAGCATTGTATTTGTTCCTCATAAAGGTGCTGTACCTCATGAGCACTTTGATTGCCCTCCTCTGCAGCTTTTCCAAGACTACAACAGCTTTTTAGTCTACTTCCCTTAAGGAAAGTAAGCTTATGAGATCATCCAGCATGTCCATGCCAGTGTTTGTATGTCCCCATCAACTTTGCAATGCCTCAGTTGCTTAAAACAAAATTAGGAGCAGTAGTAGGGATATATAGGGAGTCGGGACACCTCAGTGACATCATTTGTGATTATGCCAACCACCCCAATTGAAGATGGCAGACGTGTGAACGTTTGAGGTGCAAGTGGGCTAACTTGTGATCCGCCTAACCAATCTGAACCATATTTTGAGCAGGTAAGAGAACATATATGGACACCTCAATGCTTTAGTGAGGGATATCTTAGTGAGGGATTTTCTCATACTTTACCAAATTACCTCTATCCATATGCCTGTTCTGGTTTAAAATATTTTACTGTGCTCACTAATAACATGATGGTGATTATCAGAATGCCTAGAATGGTAGTGTAAACATTTCAATCAAAGATCAACGCCCTCATTTCATTTCATTTCATTCACATATGATACCTGAATGATACCTGAATCATTACCATTGACGCTGTGGTTTCAGGATTTGAGTTGCGTTATGCCAGAAGAAATGAATACCAGATAGTTTTTGTACATGTCTTACGGTTAACTTCAGGCTGCATCAGGCTGATTAGAAGATTTATAGTGAAGGCCTTGGAAAGGTTATTTAGATGCCATGACATCTAAATACACCTACAAAAATCAGAATCATTCGGACCATGGTTTTCCCCATGACACTATGGATGTGAAAGCTGGACTTCGAAGAAGCAAGATAGAAAAAGCATTGATGCTTTTGAACTTTGTTGCTGGAGAAGACTTTTGAGGATACCATGGACAGCCAGGAAAACAAACAAATGGATCATAGAACAAATCAATCCAGAATTTTCATGACCAGGCTTCAGACACATTATGCAAAGACCCAGCTCCCTTGAGAAGTCTATAATACTGGGAAAAGTTGAAGGAAAGAGAAGAAGAGGACAACCAGGTGGATGGACTCAATTACGACAGCAATGAATACACCACTGAGAGACCTTAAAGGCCAAGTTGAAGACAGATCATCCTGGAGACAATCTATCTATGCAGTCGCTAAGAATTGACACTAACTTGATGGCACCTAATCAATCAATCAAACAAACAATGTGCTATAAAGTAAATGCTAATAATAATGAAGTGACCAATGCCAAAGCAAATTTGTCATCAAGAGACATGATCAAATACATTCTGTTCTTTCCATAGACCTCACAAAGACATGCAGCTCAGAGAATCCTGCTATTCAATTCATGTTATTGGCTGGAATTTTCATCCCCCCACCCCATAGTATCTATTGCATGCACATAGCTCTGGAATAAAACAGCTATTTCCAGTTCTCTGAGATCGCAAAACACAACTGCTTCACTGAGCTATTCATTCCGCTTCCCCTGATTAAAGAAACACATCCAATTACATAGGTGTACTATTAATGTTCATCTGCAGTTTGGAAGAATTAAAATTGCAATGCCTTCCAATCACTCTCTAAGCAGTGCCGTAATCAAGCATTAATTTAGCAAGTTCATTTTTCCATTATACTGTTTTCATCACAAAGTTACCACATTAATACTTCTAGAACATCACCATTCAATTTTAGCGGGGCTTGTGCACAAATTGAAAAGGCAGCTAGTCCTGAGTACATTAGAGGTCAGTTTTAAGACTCCAACCTCTTTATTTGGTACCATACTTTTTACTCAGTTTTAAGCAGAAGATAAATGTTTGGACTGAAACATCCCCAAACATTATTATTTATTAAAATATAAAGTAGAAACAGCATATTTAAAAAGAGATGTGGCTACTTAAAACTTTTCATGTTTCTTTCTCTCCACCCTACTCACATTTCCCCATTAGGATAGCAAAACTGGGGAGAAAGATCCTTACATTTGGAAAGCAGTATGAAAGCGTTCTGTAACTTGAATCTGATCATTGTGAGCTAAGCTGTTATGTACGGCTGTTTAACATGTCGGAGCAGTAGAAAGCAAAAACAATGGCTGACAATACAAATGAAGTTACTCAGTAGTACTTCTCAGGGGTTATGCTACAGGACTAATTTATTTCAGTAGGACTTGTCAGGACAAGAGTAATTTAATCTGGATGTCAGCCAATATTTTAAATAGAGTAATTTAATCTGGATGTCAGCCAATATTTTTTCACCACTACTGGTATAAAAATGATCAACAGAAGATGGTGCCTCTGTGAATAAAATAAAATAAAATAACTGTGTGTGAGGATCTCTTGAAATATAAAAAAACCCAAACCCTTGAAAATTAATGTTATCTAGTAGAGATATGCAGAACCGGTTCAATTGTGAACCAGACCGCTGCAAACTGGGCTGATTTGAGTGGTTCAATCATGAACCACTTGGAACCATTTCAAGCTGCTTCATCAAACCAACCAGCCCAGATAAATAGTTTGATCAAACTGGTTCTTATACCCTCAATTTGATCCAAATTCAAACCAAACTACACCAAACGGTCAGTGCACAACTCTATTAAATAAACCCATTTCAAACTGGCTTTTGAGTGGGTCATGGGGTTGAGACTGCCGTCAGCCTGATGGATGATCTCCAATTGGCTATCAACAGAGGGAATGCGGCTCTGCTGATCCTTTTGGATCTCTCAGCGGCTTTCAGTACAATTGACCATGGTATCCTTCTGTGTTTGCCTGAGGGAGTTGGGATTAGGTGGCACTGTTTAACAGTGGTTCCATTCCTACCTCTCGGGTAGATTCCAGATGGTGTCTCTTGGTGACTGCTGCTCTTGGTGACTGCTGAATCTTGGGTCGAGACCCAAAAGATGGTTTAGATCTGCCTGTTCTGAATGGGGTTACACTCCTGCTGAAAGCCCAGGTACGCAACTTGGGAGTGCTCCTGGATCCAAAACTCCTTCTGGTCTCTCAGGCTGAGACAGTGACCAGGAGCACTTTTTATTAGCTTTGGCTTATATGTCAGAGTGCCTTCTCTGTCATGAACCCTGTTGCCTGTTAAGATCATCTAGAGAGGTCTGGTTACAGTTGCCACTGGCTTGTTTGGTGGTGACTTGGGACCAGGCCTTCTCTGTGGCTGCCCCAGGGCTTTGGAATATGTTCCCCATCAAAATAGGAGCATCTCCTTCTCTGCATTTAGGAAGATCCTCAAGACAAAACTGTTTTCCCCCACCCCCAAGCTTTTAACTGAAATTAATTTTAAAATGTTTAATTGTTTTTATCCTGAAATTGTTTTAAATTTTTATTCTGTGAAATTGTTTTAAATATTTTTACTGTTACATATTTGTTGTGTTTAAAATTGTTTACACTGCCTAGAGATGCACATATCAGCAGTATATAAAGATGATGATGATGATGATAGAGAGAGAGAGATTTAATAAACTTTCATCTCTCCCATTATGCTTTCTCTCTAAAATATAAAATGGCATAGGACCTATATTTATGATCAGTTGATAGTCGGGGGAAATCTGCCCATGTTGGCTCACAGCCTGTTCCAAACTAGTCAGTAGACCAGTTCAGATGAACACAGCCTGGCATATGCGATAAAATTGGGACTGTGCAGGAGTGTGCCCATTCTGATGTCACCAGTACTCTTAGCACATCCTTTAAACATGTGAAAAGTGTGTGAATCTGAATTGCCTCTCTACACACCTCCATAATCCTTATTAAGCAAGGGTTCAGAGCATGTGTAGAGGGGCAATTCAGATGAACAACTATCTTGCAAAATTAAAGGACATGCCAAGACTACATTGGGACATACTCTGGTGCCATCAGGGCAGGTGCACTCTTGTGCATCCCCAGATTTATTGCTTGTGCCGGACCCTGTTCTCCTGAACTGGTCCAATATGTGAAGAATCCTGCCTTTGGTCCACATTGGGAATCTAGCACAGTAGTGAGTAGAGATCATTTTTTGCTATTCAATTTGATCTCAAGCTTCCTGCACACCTGACTGAGTTGGTGGCAATATTACCACCTGCTTTTCATGCTACAGACTATGAAACAAAGGAGAGGAGAGGAGACCTCAGAAGATGTAGATTAAGGCAGATGATGATGATTGATGATGATACTTTTCAACAGAAAGGGCTTCTCAAAGCAGTAATACAGCAAAAGAAATAAGAGAATGTTTTCCTGTCAAGGCTCACAAATTAAAAACGGCTGATACCAGCAACAGCCACTGGAAAGACCCTGTGCTGGGATGCACAGCACATTTCATTCATGCACAAAGTGGATTATGGGACATTCCAGATACTTCCACCTATTATGGAACACTCCAGATACTGCAGTCTACTCAGGAATTTTGGCAGGACAGAATGGCTTCACACTGCTCTCTGCCAAACATTTTTGGAATGAAACCTCAAGGATCTACTCATCTCTTCACTATGCCAATACTCCCCACATCTGATTATATGTAGTACAACTATGCCAACTTGTAATCGTATTGAGTCAGAGGTGGGAAGGATCACCCCTGACTATGGGTTCCAGAGAGTGTTCAGAACATCACTGGGCTCATAAATTATGAACACAAGCCATTCTTCCTTTCCTCTGGACTTTAGCCAACTGAAGTATTAGTGCACTGCAAGATAAGTGGCACAGCAGGGAAATGCTTGACTAACAAGCAGAAGGTTGCCAGTTCAAATCACCACTGGTACTATATTGGGCAGCAGTGATAAAGGAAGATGCTGAAAGGCATAATCTCGTACTTCGCAGGAGGAGGCAATGGTAAACCCGTCCTGTATTTTACCAAAGAAAACTGTGGGGCTCTATCGGAGCCAGGAGTTGAAATCGACTTGATGGCAAACTTTAAGATACAACATTACATGCTATAAAAAGTGTATATGCTATATATGGTTTTAATTGTCTCACGTCTCCTCAGAGGCATCCACAGGCAGATAAACCTTGTCCCAAAATGGTAATATATCTTTGAACATTGTTTAAAAAGATATATGATTACAATGCCAAATGGTGCTGACCCACCTGCAGGACAGTATTTTAGCTATGGGGTGAAAATAAAATCAACCATTTCCTATTTTTCTTTATAGTTCATTTTGTTAGTCAATTTAGTTTTGGTTTTGTATGCATATTTATGACCACAGAAATATCATGGGGTATATAAATTCACAGCAAGTCATTAGATTCTATTAGGTTAGAAAGTACACTTTTGCTAAGTCTGGTAACATGACTTTACATTCTCCTACTCATTATTTGCAGTCTACAGTATCATTAGTTATGCAATTTGGCGTGTCTCCACTTATTATTTCTGCAGATTTAGCACCTGCTTGCATGGAATCTTTTTTTTTTTTAACAGCATTACCGAATGACAGGCAAATAAACTATGCAGGAAAGCTATGGAGTAAGAAAAGTAGAAGGACAGATCGTAATATCAGGCCAGCCAACATAATTAATTGCAAGTATCTTAAATATTTTGTAAGGGAAGTAAGTAAAGAAAATTAGAAGCAAAATAAGCTTTAAGCAAATTTTTGTGTGCCTATTTTGGGCTCCATTTCTGACTTTAAAAGTATGATAGTGAATATGCAGGCTAGTAGAGATGCAAACCTACATTTTCCATATCTGACCTCAATATTCTTCTAATCACAACTGTAACATGCTGATCTAATCATGTGTGCTGACAATCAGGCTCTTATGCCTTCACATTGTGGTATAGTCATTTCAGAATGATTATAATTATGGAACCTATGAATTATGTCCCAGAATAAATTCCTCAACATTAAAACAAAGTGAATTGATTCAGCAATAATGGTGAAATAATTACTGCTTATTTAACATCGGTTAAATAGGTCTTATCTACATCCCTCTTCCGGATTATAATTAGGTAGAAAACTGTTGCTAAGCCTGCTGTTGTTGATTATAGCATATGTGCCTTTTACCAAAGAATATCTTTGTTTTCTTGGCAGACTAATGCTGCACTAGTGCAAACATGTTGCACTACTAGAGGTGTGCAGTTCAATTCACGTTTGAATCTATCCATGCAGAATTGGGGGCAATTCGCAAATTCAACCTCAAGTAGATCATGCCTCCCGCCCCATGGAGGGTTTGAGGTCGAAATTAATCAGCCCCATGGAGGGCTTGAGGTTGAAATTAATCAGCCCTGATTCAATACAAATTGATTTGAGCGATTCATCACAGGGACAATTTTGTCTCCTCATTTTTCCTGTGCTGATTGGCTTTCTGAAACTGGCTTCTGGTTGACTTGAGAATATCTCTTTGCTACTTGATGGGCTTGTTGTCATTCATATCAAGTGTTGGCATGGGCAACTGTGCCCCCATTGGCTGGAGGGAAGGAGTAGAGAAGGGGGAGGCCAAAGAAGGGATTTCCAAAAGTAAAGAGAAGGCTGCTTGGAGGCTGAGAGAGCTATTGCTTTTTGTGCCTCAGGAGAGAAGGATCAGAGAGAGACTGCAGCACCATTGAGAGCAAAGTAGTGGTGGTGGTCTGGGCCTGCCTGCCAGCCTGGCCCCCAGTGAGTGGAGAGAGAGAGAGAGAGAGAGAGAGAGAGAGAGAGAGGCAGGCTTATCTGATGCTCTCTATTTTTTATCCTTTTTGTTTGCAGTGCTGCCAGCAACTGCTTTTCTTCTCTTCTAGTTTTTAAAAAGTACCAGCAGCACCAGGGGCTTGAACTGAGTGCTACTTGGAATGATGTTCTTATTCTTGCTTGTAATCAGCCCCAACCCCGGTGGCTTTACTAACTGGGGAGCTGTGCTGATTTCCCCCCTAACAATTCTAAAATTCTACCAGCATCCCCAGTGGCTTAACTGAGTACTGCTTGGAATTTTCCCCCCTTCTGTGCCCACCCCAAACAAACACACAAGCTTTTTCCTTTTGGATCCCACCTCCAAGCTTATTGCTTGTCAATATTTAGACCCCAGTAGCTTGGACAACTGTAGTGCTGTGCTGGTCCCACTCCCCTGTCTTGTTTCCCCAAGCTGTACTTTACTGCTGCTGCTGTCTGGACTGAATTTTTATTTTTGCAGGCTGGTGTGCTTTGACTTCTGTCTGGTACACATCCTGCCCAGGGTCTCTTTTCCCCTTTTGCGGGGGGGGGGGGGGTGAGGGGTTGGGCCGGGGGGTGCCTCCCCTCCGCCCCAGCTATTGAGTCCTTGTGCCTGCTCAACCCAAGAGTGCCTCGAGAGCAACACCAGCAGACTAGGGCCTAGTTTGGGGAAGTGACGACTTAGGTGGTAGGACTGTAGGAGAGGAGGGTGGGTTAGAGAGAGGCAACAAAGATCCCCTGCCCTTTGCCTTCCCTTCCATTAACTTGCCCCATTGTTGCTGAGTCTCCTACAAAAACAGCCCCCAACATAAAGCCTGCTTCTTTATTTGGGGGGATTTAATATTCTAGCTTCTGTGTGTGCACTACAGTGTTATAGATAGCACTGTGTGTGGCATACATAGACCATCCCTGGGCCCACACCCCCTTAAAGGTCCTTCTTCTGCCCCACCCCACCCCAACACCAGAGTTAGGTCTTAATTTAAACAACAACAATGAATCAGCAGCTCCAGTACCACCATGAAAACAGTCCTGGACTGAGAGCAGCATGGTGTGATATGAATATGAATATGTTGAATATTTATATACCACTTTTCAACAAAAGTTCCCAAAGTGGTTTAAATATTCATTCATTCATTCATTCATTCATTCATTCCATTTTGTGCTCTGCCCTGGTGACCCACAACATACTGTCTGCATCCACAGCAGGACACAGGTAAGCAGCTGTACTGACCCCAAATATCTTGGATGACAGCAATACTGAGCACCCGTGACAGCATCACCCAAGGGTCCCTGCTCCTGCTGGAAGCAATAGGCCTTGTGTGTCCTTGGTTAGTGGCAAGGCAGCTGCTCCTGCTCCCAAGCAGGGTACAGTACCCGTGTGGTGTGTGCAGTTGGTGGGCAAGTGGTCTGGTTGCCCAGAGCCTCATCTCATCACCCTGGCCATTGGGGAGATGAACGCTCAACCGGCCACTCCAGGTTGTGGAGAACTCTGGCTTCGGCCATCTTCTCTGACAGCTTGCCTCCATCTACAATACCCCCTCATGCACCACCTTCAGCAGGTGGGTGGTGACCTCCTGCACAGGTTATGCAGGGAGGCCATGTTGGGGCTCCTGTGCCCAGCAGCACCTGATACCAGCATGCACTTCACTGTGGATCTGTTGTACTGTCTCAGTGAGAGGCACCCTGATTTCCTGTACCTCACAGCACATCAGGCAGGAAAGTGAAGGGAGATCGGCTGGTGGCAGCATGGTCAGCTCCTCCTATGCAGTGAAGCACACATGGGCTGTTCTGCATGTAGAGGTACTAGACACTGACTACACCTCCACATGTGGTGAGCTGGTGATCCAACATAATGAAGGCTGCCAAGCAGGGTCAGTTTTTGTCATCTGTTGTGTGGCACACACTCTGAACCTGGATGTGTGGGATGTGCTTGGCCCTTCTAGGGCTGCGGCCAGGGGAAACATCCCCAATGAGGGTGCTGGGTGCCATACTGCTGCCGCCAAAATTCTCTTGTGAAGAAATACTCCAAGATAGGGAATCAGACCTTACTTATTTACAAGATAGAGCTTACTTCCACCAGAATGAAAAGGGTTGGCATATGCTCAGGGAGAGGCACCTTCTTTCAGGATGTTCTGACTCAGTGGAACTCCACATTTCTCTTGATCCAGCACCTGCAGGAGGAAGAGCCAGACACCCGGGCCCTGGCAAGGAATTGTGGCTTGGATGTGTAGAACATATCCAACCAGGATTGGGCACTCTTTTCTGAGGCTGTTTTGGTGCTTGAGCCATTCTTTGTTGCCATGAACAGCTTGTGTGCTGAGACAGCAACACTGAGTCAGGCTTTGTCCAACACTCTTCTTTTTGAGAAAATGATGGATTTATTTATTTATTAAAACATTTTTATACTGCCCAAAACTTATGTCTCTGGGGGGTTTACAACAGAATAAAAACAAAGTAAAACATTCGTTAAGACAAAAATGGGGACACACGCACACATTACAACAATTAAAAAATTTTTAAAATAATATTTTAAAACAGCATTTAAAACCATTAAAACAACATTAATTAAAAGCCTGGGTGAAGGGATGTGTTTTTAAAGACTTTTTAAAAGCTGTCAGAGATGGAGAGGCTTTTATTACATTAGGGAGCTCATTCCAAAGCCTCAGGGCAGCAGTGGAGAAGGCCCGTCCCTGAGTGGCCACCAGACGAGCTGGTGGCAGCTGCAGACGGACCTTTCCAGCAGATCTCAGTGGGCGGTGGGGTTCATGCAGAAGAAGGCATTCCCTTAAATACCCAGGGCCCAAACTGTTTAGGGCTTTATAGGTTATAACCAGCACCTTGTGTTTTGCCTGGAAACATATTGGCAGCTAGTGTAGCTCCTTCAATACAGGAATTATAAGGTCTCTCCGAGATGACCCAGAGACCAGCCTGGCTGCCGCATTCTGGACCAGCTTTAGTTTCCAGACTACATACAAGGGCAGCCCCACATAGAGCGTATTACAGTAATCCAGTCTGGAGGTTACCAGATGTACCACTGTTTTGAGGTCATTCACCTCTAGAAACGGACGCAGCTGCATATCAGCCAAAGCTGATAGAAGGCACTTCTGGCCACCGCCTGAACCTGGGAGACCAGGGAGAGGCTCGGATTCGGAAGCACCCCTAGACTGCATACCTGTTCCTTCTGGGGAAGTGTGACCCCATCCAGAACAGGCAGATCAAAATCATCTCTCAAATTCCGACCCCACACAATGAGTACCTCCCTCCTAGCTGGATTCAGTCTCAGTTTGTTATCCCTCATCCAGCCCATCACTGACTCCAGGCAGGCATTTAGGGAGGTTATGCCCTCTCCTGATGATGCTGACATGGAGAAATAGATTTGGGTGTCATCAGTATAATGATAGCACCCTGCACCAAATCTCCTGACGATCTCTCCCAGTGGTTTCATGTAGATATTAAACAACATTGGAGACAATATGGAGCCCTGGGGAACACCATACACAAGTTCAGATTTTGAAGAACAGCAGTCTCCAAGGGACACCATCTTGAACCTGCCTGAGAGGTAGGAGCGGAACCACTGCAAAGCACTGCCTCCAACTCCCAACCCCCTCAGACGCTCCAGAAGGATACTATGGCCGATAGTATCGAAAGCCACCGAGAGGTCCAGAAACACCAACAGAGTCACACTTCCTCTGTCAATTGCCAATTGGAGATCACCCATCAGGCTGACCAAGGCAGTCTCCACCCCATAGCCAGCCCGAAAGCCAGTTTGAAATAGGTCAAGATAATCAGTTTCATCCAAGACTATTTGGAGCTGGGAGGCCACTACCCTCTCAATTTCCTTGCCCAGCCACGGAAGGTTGGAGACAAACCTGTAGTTGTTCAAGTCCGAGGGATCCAGGGTAGGCTTTTTCAGAAGCGGTCTAATAATTGCCTCTTTAAGACAAGGAGGCATCCTACCTTCCCTCAGAGATGGGATTTATAATCTCTACCAGGCCTTCCACAACAACCCCCCTGCCAGATAATATAAGCCATGTCGGACAAGGGTCAAGAGAACAGGTGGTAGGCCGCACCATTCCAATCAGCGTGTCCACATCCTCAGGAGTCACAAACTGGAACTGATCCAACCTAATCACACAAGAGGAGTCGCTGGATGAGCTCCAGACCACGTGGTCCACTGGGGATGCAATTGCCTTGACAGGTCCCATGAGGACTAGAGTGGTGGATCGGCTCAGGACACCCTTGAATAATGTATTGTCCTGCCTATGTGATCCAAAGATGAAGGACAGAGCGGTCACCCTTGCCCAGCTGTTCAGGTGGAGGGACCTCCTGGTTGTAGAGGTTATGCAAACTGAGGATAGGAGGCTGGGGCACAACCATGAGGAGGGTGCTGGAACATCTACTGCTAGTCTGCAGTCCATCCCTATCAGCAGTATCTCCACTACACCCCAGTCTAGCAGCGTGATGTCTCTGGCAGGTCCAAGTGAGCTGCTGGTTGTGCCTCTGCATTCCATCCTGTGGGCCATGGAGGGGTTCCATGGTGCCTTGCCAGAGGGACATGAGTAGCCCACCAATCCCTGCAGCAGTGCTTAGCAGTGTGCTCTGCAGGAACCAGTGGCAGGCCAGGAGGTGGAGCTGATCCCGGTTTGGGAAGCATGTCACCAAGTCCGGACAGACTTGGCATCAGCTGCCAGATGGTTCCTCTCATGCCTGCCAACCAGCGTCTAGAGGGAGAAGGTGTTTTCCATGGCTGAGGGCATAGTGACACCCCATTGCTCACTGCTGGATGCTGAAATGTTGGAGCAGTTGGTCTTCCTGAAGGCCAGCCTCTCACTGCAGTGCTATCCCGAACTGGCCCTGGAGGGTGTGACACATGGTCACCCCCACTCACTAAAACACCACTGGCAGCTCTCTCCACCCTGGCCAACCCCAAACCAAGATGTGTCACAGTCTTCCCATTAGTGCTGCTGACACATGCACACATGCCACCACCATGGCAGATGATGAGATATGGACTGGTTTCCTGACCTATGTGTCAGGCTGTCAGCCAGGGCCCAGCACCAATCTGAGGTATTATCCAGAAACAGGCAGGTAGGAAGTCAGTCAAGCAGGGATGTACACTTACACTGGAGAAGAGGAGATGAAAGAAGAGTTATTCTCATAGTAAGAGTCTAGAGGCCTTTTTTTTTTTTTGGTCAGACCATTGGTCCAATGGGCCATGACTGCTGTTCCGTCCTCCTGTCTCTTTGTGGCAGGCAGAATGTCAAGGAGAAAGGTTTAATTTTTAAGTTTTCTCTGGAATTAGTAACTAAGTAAAATATGCTTGCTGTGCTTAGTAGAGGTGTGCACAAAACTGTTTTCTCCAGTTCAGTTCGAATCTGAACCAGATTTGAACCAGACTGGACCAGCTCAGCATGGTCCCCCTGGCTCGGTTCAAATTAGAACAAGTTTGGGCCGCTTTCAAAGCACCTACTGTGCAGTACAATTGCTTAAAAATTGTACTTACGGAAGCAACAGCAGTGGCCATGGAAGGGGGGCAGTGGCTTTTCCTGCAACCCCAGCTGGCCCCCCTACAAGTCTCTGAGGGCCAGTCCGGGGTAGTCTGGGGCTGGTCCAGGCCTTCTTCAGCATGTCTCAGCCTTCTTCATCCCATTCAGGCCTTTGTGCATGCACAGAGGCCATTTGTTTGACTTATTTGCATGTGCATGGGCCATTTCACTGCACAACAGGGGCTCTTTGAACTGGGCCCAAACTGGCTCGGCCAGCTCAGCTGGACCTAGAACAGAACCAGGTTCAGTTCAGTTCTAACTCGGGCTGATTTTCACACCCCAAGTGCTTAGTGTGCTGTTAACTATCTAGTTTTGCTGGATCTCAGTTTGACAAAGGCAGTAATTGGGTGCCTACCTGCCTTCCTTGAGTTGTGGTTTGGTATGTTTGTGAGATGGTGTTGTGACAAGAAATGGACATTGGCAACTCTCTGTGTAATATTTCTTGGTGATTGCTGTGATGAGCTTCATGTCTGCCCTTGAGACTAACTACTGCTTCACTCACTGCTCTGGTCTGCTCTGCAAGCTGCATTTTGCATTATAAGATGTACGCAGTCAAAATGTGACTGAAGTCATTGTTCTAGTTTTGCTGATGGCTTTCTGGCTGCTAAGGGTGTTGCTGTGGCAGTAAGGATGTTGCAAGTAAGGATGGATTCATAATTGTGTGCAAAAGAACAACTTATGCCAACGATGTTACTGCAGTACAGGCACTGTGGCAGGCGTTGGATTTTGGGTCAGTGATAATTTTGCCCCTCTTTGGACTATGTGTTGTTCTGTGTTGGGAGGGACTGTGTTTGCTTCTATTCTGCAGTGTTGCTTTTCAAATCAGGGTTGCAAAATGTGTATACTCTGCCTGTTTCCGCCATAAGGAACAATAGGGAACAGGAATCACCCTATTGTTCCCCATGGGTAAGTGCTAGGGACACCAAAGTGGGTTGGGTGGTATGGCATGATGAGTGCTACCTAGAAAAAAAGAAATTGCCAAGCGGGTGATTTTTATTTTAATTTTAACCTAAACTGCCCCCCCCATAGGATCCTATGGGTTTGGGGGGGGAGTTTTTAAAAAATAATTTAGATTGCCCACTTCCCCATTTCTTTTGTATGTTGGATGGTAAGTAGCACCCATTATGCCCTACCACCCAACCCACTTTGCTATCTTTAGGACATACCCATGGGGAACACTTGGGTGATTTCAATTCTCCATTCCCCCAAGGGTGTATCATTTTATTTATTTATTTTGAATTTATTTATTTATTTTTGAATTTTTGACTTGATTCTTTGAACCAGCCAGCAATGGCCAGTTGTTTCAACAACTCAATTTGAAACCAAGTGCCAGCTGGGAAGTAATAGTAATAGCTGTCCCAGAGCTGCCAGATGCACCCCCCACATCACCCTAATCCTGATTTGGATTAGGGCATTCTTCAATCCTGTCCTTAGCACAACATTACAGCTGTCTGTTGTTGCATCAGGTGTATATTTCACTGTCCAACTTTAGAGTTATTTTCAGTAAAGTTGCTCAGAGATTAGGCCCATTGAAAAAACAAACAAAAAAAAAACAAACAAAAAAACACAACAACAAACCAGTTAGGTTATGTAATATTTTGATCCTGAAAAATAGAAAAACTATTACTTTTTGGCTCTGTCTTTGATGACGATGACGACGACGATGATGATGATGATGATGATGATGATGATGATTAATTCGATTTCTATACCGCCCTTCCAAAAATGGCCTTCAAATGGTATGAATAATTAACACTCTTCTTAAAGCCTAGACTTATAAGCATTTTCCCAAACATGAACCATTATCTTTGCTGTGATTTTTTAAAATGGGTAATTCCATAGTGATTTCCTCCTAGTTATATACCATTCCATGAAACTCATAACATGTAGCTGCTGTCACTTACAATGCCAGCCAAAATGTTTTACCATAACCTTCATTTCAGTATAATTCAACTTTATCATATTAGCAGTTAGCCTTAAAACAGAAAACCATCAACCATAGCAGCCATAAAAACAGAAGACTAATAATATAAAAACATTTGTCTCTTGCAGTTCAAACACATTTTAGTACTACTAAAAAGGCAATAATCAACTTGAATAGCATTTGTTTAAATGTACCGATGACAGGCGAATTTGTGAATAAAACAAAACAACATGACAAGTTTTCTGCTAACTGAGTGCCTCCTGCTGAGTAAAGAGGCACCTTTTAAAAATGGTGATTCTCTTTATTTAGCAGTGGAGAGCAACTGGCCCTATCCATCCCCAACACAGCACATCCCCAGTAGCTGTTACTGGTATCTATCTTATGTGTCTTATATTGTGCAACCTTAGGGGACAGGAAGCCATTAAAAAAATTATATCTATGTAAACTGCTTTGGGCACTTTTGTTGAAAAATATTCTGTATATAAATATTTGTCATATTCATATTTATAAGTGAAAATTCAGCAAGAAAATTCATATGTGGTGAGAATTAAAATAAAGGTCTGCCATAATTTTATACCTTTCTTCGAGTGTCAGGAAAACCAAATTGGCTTCAATGCAATCCTACTTGTGATTTACACTATAGAACAGAAAATACTTGGGTATCACATGTAAACAGTACTAGGTCCGGGTCCCACGATCAGTGAGACCCACTTTTTCCAAGTGTGCGGGGAGAATGGGCTAAGCCCACTCTCCCTGCACATGAGTGGGGAGGGAGCCCTGGGAGGCCAGATCAGCCACCCACACGATTGCCAGCTCCGTGACGAAGCCGGCAGGGGCTGGGGAGCTCAGGGGCCATGGGACCCCCGGAAGCTGGATTTTTTAAAAAAAACAATGAGGCTATTCTCACGATTGCAGAAAATCAGGCTAGCCCCCGCTAGCCCGATTTTCTGCAACTGTGATAACCACCGGCCTTGGCTGCGAACCCGGTGGTTCTTGAGTGGGTAACCCGCTCAAGTAACCTGCCCCTAAAACCGGGTTTGTTGAGTGAGCGCTCCGCAAACCCAGTTTTTTTAATCATGAGTAGCCGTGGTGCGGCTCCGCGCCATGGCTGCTCACGAGGAGACCCCCGGAGGGAAGGTGAAAAGCTTCCTCCCAGCTCCAGGGTTCTCGCCAGCATGCCCTGTGCACTCACGCAAGGCATGCTGGAGCTTGCATGGGCTGATCGGCCCCCGCTCCCCCCAGAGCCAGCAATTGTGTGGGCGGCCAATCCAGCTGTCCAAGGCTCCCGCCCTGCTCATGTGCAGGGAGAGCGGGTTTAGCCCGCTCTCCCCGGCTCAATATCTTTCATTTGGAAAAGGCTAGTGAAGGGATATCCAGGCAAACCACAATTTAAATTTAGCAAACAATCAGGATGCTAGGCTAGCTCCACTCTTTCCCAACCAATCCTCAATTATTGTGAGCCATTCTAGGAGTAAGGGACATTTTTTGAGAGGGAAACACATAACAAGGCTGGCTTTCAGTTGGGGGAACAAGAACAAGGCTGGCTTTCAAGGCTGGCTTTCAGAACAAGGCTGGCTTTCAGTTGGGGAAAGAGTCTCTCTCTCTCTCTCTCTCTCTCTCTCTCTCTCTCTCTCTCTCTCTCTCTCTCTCCATAAATGGATGCGGGGGGTGGTGGAAATCACACACAAAACACAAACAGGTAAGAGTTGTTTGACTTTCCTAGTTGATCTCTGTCTTTAGTTCAAGCAGGGGAGTTGCTCAAGACGAGGCTGGGCAATGATGGGGCTGCTGCTTTAATCCTTTCCAAAAGAGAAATCAGGAGTCACAGAGTCTGAACCTGCTTGTGCAGACTGCCCACATGCCCTCCCCCCTCACTGCTGCACCAACATCCCCTCCCTGCTTGTTTGCTTGCTGCGCCCTACATCCCCTCTGCACTCACCAGATCCCCGCAGAGGCTAATGCTAGCAGGAGGAGAAATCAACTATTGCCTTCCACAGATGGCTGAGTGAGCGGGATGCTTTCTTTTCATGTGGGCCTCTCTAGGACTCTCATCACTCAAGGGCCTCTCTAGGACTCTCTACTCACTACCTTTAAGCCTCCTCTTGCCTTGCCCCTGCAAGCTCAAGATCACAGTGTAGGATTTGAGGCTTCTGCTGGAGAGACCCATGGACGAGGAAGGAGTCAGGAGCCCCCACCCACCATTCTGCTGCTGCTCCTCCTCCTGGGCATGCCCACTGCTTTTGCTGCTCCCAAGGGCTTGGTTTTTGTCTTGCATAGCCTCAGTCCTCAGAAGCAGGCAGTGGGGAGATTAGCCTCCCAAGAGCAGCTCTGGAGGGAAAGGGCCTGGGCTGCTCTTCCCAAACCAGTAAGGACTGGCCTTGAGGGCCCTCAGAAGCTGTGGGCAAGGAGACATTCATCTCCCTTTGCCTTATTAACTGTACACACCTGTTTAAAGAACCTTAAACTAGTTATCTTGCTGTTCCCCCAGCCACCCTTTTGAACACCTTTGAAGAATTCCCCCACCCTTTTGCTTATAAAGGTGAATCCTCACCAGATTCCCTTTTACAAGTATAGTCCCTCAAACCACTGAACTGTTTAGGTCTAATGGATCAGACTGGCTGGTCGGTTTGACCGAATCAGTTTGGGATCAGGTGGTTAGGTTTGAATTTGATCTGAACCACAATTTTCATTTCATACACACCCCTACTGCTTTGCAAGGGCAGATCTACTCAGTCAAAAAAAAAAAGTGGTTGTCATGCTGATGATGAAGGGATTGTTCTAGCTGAGCTCAGCTTATAGCTATGCTTGCAAAGGGTGCTGCTGCTGGAGTCGTAACTGTATGTGCGTGTTCGTGTATGAGAGAACAACGCGAGCCAATGATTCATTGTGGGCACCTGGCACTGTGGCTAGCAGAGCCTGGATCAGTTATTCTTTTTTCAGATTCTGTTTTGTTCACCATGTGTTCTGTTCTGTGATGGGAGGTTCCCCTTTTGTACTGTGTTTTGCCCATAGAGAATAATGGAGACTCAAACCAGCCCTTATTCCCCATGGACAATGCCTAGGGATACCAAAGCAGATAGGGTGGTAAAGTGCAATGGGTTCTACCTACCAACCAACCTGTAAAGCGATCAGGCAACTGGGTGATTTTCTAATTTTTTTTCCCTGGGTAAGTAGGTCAAAACTAACCCTAACCCTAGTAGGGTATAGATAGAATAATATCTATAGCTCAGAAGGAACAGGTTTCCTTGGGCCAGTTCAGGTGAACAACGGCCCAGATATATGTTCACATCAGGGCTTCAGTGAGAGTGTGCTCACCCAGATGTCACTAAAGGACATACCGACATGGTCTTTAATCACATCCTTTAATTGCATGTGAGGGGTGTTCCTCTGAATTGTGCAGAGCAGAGCTACTCAACTTCAGGTCTCCTGAAAATGTTGGCCTACAAATCCCATCATCAATGACTATTGGCCACTGTAGCTTAGGATGCTGGAAGCTGTAGTTCAAAAACAGCTCTAGACCTGCTGCTGAGTAGCACTAGTGTAGTGAGTCTGCACACTCTTTAATGATGTCAGGGCAGGCAAATTATCATCGCAGGCCCAACATGATCACATGTAGCGGCTGTTGTTAATTTGAACTGGCCCCTGATTGCTCAGAGTCACCTAATGGCACAGCCATTACTTGACTAACAAGCAGAAGGTTGCCGGTTTGAATCCCCGCTGGTACTATATCAGGCAGCAGCAATACAGGAAGATGCTGAAAGCCATCATTTCATACTGCACGGGAAGAGGCAAAAGTAAACCCCTCCTGTGTCCTACCAAAAGACAACCACAGAGCTCTGTGGGCTCTAGAAGTCAAAATTGACTTGATGACACACTTTACCTTTACCTAGTTGCTCAGACTTGTGTGAAAACCTGACTTGGAATGAAAAATCCCTTTTACTAGAAGTATACAAGAGTGGGGGCTGCGGAAGTTCATAAAAGTGACAAGAAAAGTCCTATTTGGGCTTCCCCAGTTATTTTTCATTTTCATGCCTCGTGGTAGTCTAGAGACTACCACTAGGGACAAGTTCTGTTACTTAAAATATTTTATGGAGACTGAGGACATGATTTTTTTCTCTATTTAATTCCAATTTTTCAGTTTAGAAATCACCATTGTCTTCAGATGTCAAGCAGGTCACAAGCTAAATGCTTATAAAAAAATATCATGGTTCCTTCAATAGTATCTGTAGCAGGTATTATGTTTGCTTAATTTTACTTCTTTTTTATCTTTATAGTACATATTGTGTGGGTGTGGGCGGGGGATTCATGTGCATCTGTATTCCTCTGGTTGTATTAAAGCTCCTGTAGAAAATGGTGCCCTCAGCCTCTTTATATTCTTTGAGGTAAACCTCTGTGTATATTGAGAAAATAGGTCATTTGGATTCCTACCAGGCATGACAGTTTGGGAATAATCTGTCAAAAACACATTTAACAGTTACAATTCACTTTTGAAAGCCAGGGAATAGAAAGAAACCCTGACTGTAACAAAAAACAGTGGTTTTCTTTTCTCCCCCCCCCCCCCCCGCCCCCCGAGCTGTGAGCAGAATACAAGTACATGTGGCAGTATATTGCACAGAGCAGTGCATTTAGAATGAAGTTTTGAACTGACCCTTCGGAACACTGGGGATCATGTCTCCTGTTCTCCACTTAAGCTTTGCTGACAGAACCATCGGAGTTGCTATTCCACAACCTTTTCAAAAATGTGTGTTAATTCCTCTTCTGGGTCTCTTTGCTGCAAATGAAACTAGAAGTACTCTTACATTAGCTGTAAAAACAGAGTGTCAAAATAATTTGCTTTCCCAACTACCCTGTGGCACCTTCTTCCTCCCCGAGAGGGGCCTTCTACATCAAAAGGGCCAGGGGTGGGGTGGGGGGCTGGAAAACATGGGACAACAGAAGGGAAACCACCACAGCAACTGTGACTAAATAGCCTTTCTTTAAATACAGTGGGGTTCTTTTCACCTCAGTAATTTCTGCTCCTCTTCCCACATTGCCTCATGGGGAAGCTGAATGTCTTGTATCACATAGAACTGTGCCTTCTGTCAACCCAGGAAAACCCGACCTTTCCCACTCAGTCTGACAATTTCTTGCAGGACTCAATAGCTGAATTATCCACCTCCTCTCTCTTTGCCAGGGTCCAAACTCAGGTTTTCCACTGCCTTCATAGGTATAAGGGGAGGGTTTTGGTTTAGACCTGCCCACCAGGCCCAGGCATACATGTACACACCACTTAGGATTGACATAATCTATTGACTATTCATTAGTTTGAATTTGGATTGACTATTCATTAGTTTGAATCAAGCCCTGTGACCCACAGATGTTGGCTAAGCAGTTCCCTAGAAAATACCTGTTTGCAAGACTGCGGGGGGGGGGACTGGGGCAATCTGCCCCAGGCTCCACAAAGCAAGACCCCCTTCACCTCATCTCATGGTCCCCCAACTTTGTACACACATGCATAAGTCCTCATCACACCTGCTCATCCTCAACCAGTTCCCTGGGCAATTCCTTCATCCTTCATTGGGCAGGCTTTGTACATCTATCAAATTTATGGTTGTGGGCAGAGCTGAAATGGAATGTTTGCATGTTAGTTGGGGAAAGCACAGGAAAATGGAAGTCAGGGGAAAAGGGGGATTTGTGTGTTCAAGCTTTAACATTAAGTATTCTGGAGAGGTGATAGGTTTGGGAAAATATGTGCTGTGAGGTCTAAAAAACTCCCCATCCTGCACTAGACAGGGTTGTTTCAGAAAGCACTACAAAGCTGGCTGAACAGAAAACTTTCTCTAAGGGTCTGGTAATAAACCACAACAATTTGTTTCACATCCGACTTGTATATACTAGTGGCAAACTGAAGTGGTTGAATGCTTGTCAGCTTAGAAATGAAATAGGGCCACCCCAAATTTGTTTCTATATACTGTGAGGGCTTCCTAGGTAAGCAGAAAAATATATGCTTGTAAATTGAAAGAAAATGATACCTGAGAACCCTAAAATGGCCTGATGAGCTTCCAAGACCCACAGAGCCAGGGTCTCCAGTTTTTAAAAGGTTAATGGGGGTGGGGAAAGCAGATAAGGAATTGGTCTGTTCAAGCCTCTAACACTGTAAGGTAAGTATCCTTGATTGAGGATTGGGTTTGTATGCTGTGAGGTTTGTTTGTTTGTTTATTAAATGTATACCCCGCCCAAACTTACATCTCTGGGCAGCTAACAAGGTTAACATTTCCCCAGCCTGCACTATACCGGGATGTACCAAGAAGAAGAAAAGTAGGGGCAGGGGATAGGGAGTGTGGGGGAGACCATTTTCATTTCCCATTCTCCAGCCCCATCCTACTGTATACTAATATAATATATAATAGCCCCATCCTACTGTATAATAGCCCCATCCTACTGTATACTAATAAATGCTCAGGTTTGGTGCTGGTAATTAGCCCCAAACTTGACTCTCAGGAGAGAAGCACTACAGGAGAAAATCTCAAAGGAGTCAGAAGGAAGAAAAGTTGATCTTTTCCTCTTTTGTCTTCCTGAAACAACCCGCTCTCTCTGTTAGGCCTGAACATTGCTACTGTTCCAGGCTGGATGGAGACAAATACTGTGTCTCTTTGGGTCTGGGAATATACTGCAATATTTTGTTCCAGATTTCTCTTGTTTAACCTAGTTTGATTTCAAAAAGTATTTTTCTGCATGGTGAATATTTGCATGAGGGTTTTTCTGTCCCCGCACCCCACCCACAATTCATTTAATGGTGCAATCTTCCATTTGCTGATCTATGTACAAAATGAAAGGAAACATGCTTTCAATGTCAAGAAAAGTACATAGCCTGCCAGATGGATGACCTGCCATTTGTAATTAATGTCAAAATGGCATTAACCAAAATTACTGCTTTTCCACTTGATATCTTATCTTCTGTCAGGTCCCCTTTAAATATTTTTCATGTATATCTTTGTTTTATTGGCACAGCTCTTTTAAATCCCTTCCAATGCTCTATTTTGATCTCTTCAGCCAGTGCATGCTATTTTATCTGATTGCAATTCTGTTTAATGGAACAACATTTCCTTAATTAAGGAATAATTAAACCTGGATTAACAAGTATCCAGCTCCTACCTTTTTCCTTAGCTTGCTTGTGAAGACAATCTGTTGGAACAGCTGTATGAACAATAAAATGCATCTTGTATTTAGAGTCTGAACTGTTTTAACTGCAATAAAAGTTATCTTACTATTCTTGATGCTCATTTCCTTTTTCATCCTTGTTGCTTTTATGGCTCCCAAAGAAATGAGAAATCTCATCCTGTTTCTGATAGTCCTTATTTGCATAGTGTCAGTGCTACTGCCTGGCTCCAGAAACCAACAATAATTAAGACAATTAAAGAGGAAATAATGAGACAAGCAAAGGTGATACTGAAGAGTTTCTTTAAAGCAAGGAAGCCCTGAACCTATCAATTATGGATAGTTTGAAATCATGCATTGGGCCTTTCCTTTTGGAGTTCAAGGCTTTGCATTGTGACTCTAAGATACTCAGTCTATTGACCTTCCTGGCTGTGGAAGTCATCTTTAAGACCTCCAGATGGGAATTGCTGATGCATCTAAATCATCTGATGTTCCACTTCTAAAACAAGCTTCCGGTGTAGGGTCATGTTTTATCATTATTATACATCAATTGCTAAATAATTAATAATCATGCATTTTCTCAGGCATTTCTCATAGTTAATGCTGGTCAGGACAAAAACCTACCTTGCATAATCTGAGTAGTTTCCTGACAAGGAAAGAGAGACAGAAAGATGGATATACTTCTTACATATATTACCTTCCCATTCTAGGTGTGTTTTAAATGAATAGAACTGGAAATTACAATAAAAGCAAAGGCCCTTGAGTTTGGCTTTCTGTACTGAAACCCATCAATTTCCTGAAATCATCATACAGTTTGTTTCCTACCCAGCTTCACTGTAGCCCAGGATAAAATTTTACCATGGGTGTGTCAAGAAAAATGCTTAACCTGTATGTAGCCATCTTGGATATCCTGGATCAAGGAGTGACAAATCTGAGCAATTACTGCTTCTACTACTACTAATGGCTTGATTCTGAGCCCTTACTACTACAACAAATATAACTACTACAGGTTATTTGATGGGACAATTAGGTCAGCAGTTTGGTGAGGTGATTAAAATGCTTACGAAACTTGCTGCCTACTACTACCATCACTACATCACTGTCCCCAAAGGGCCCACAATCTAAAAAAGAAACATAAGATGGACACCAGCAACAGCCACTGGAGGGATACTGTGCTGGGGATTGAAAGGGCCAGTTGTTCTCCCCACGCTAAATAAAGAGAATCGCCACCGTTAAAAGGTGCCTCTTTGCTCAGTTAGCAGCAGAGCTAGTAATATTGTCAGGGGAAAATATTCTCTCATGAAAACTTCTGCTCTTTTGGAAAAATTATGCTCTTTTAAGCAGACCAGAGTGTTCTTAGTTGTGGTCACCAGGTCTGGAAACCTATTTTAGGATGCCTGTGTGGCCCCATCCCTGTTAAATTTTAAAAAGGTAATAAAATAAATTTGCTTTAATTGAGCTTTAATATCAGTTGACTGTGTCCTTGATAGGTTGCTTTTTACTGTTGATGTTGCTTGCCTGTTGTGTTTTTATTCTGTTACTGCTTCTTTTTTACCCTAGTTTTGACATTTTTGTTACGAATAATTTATTAAACATATATTTCCATCACATTATATGCGAAATAATACAATGTACAAGAAAACAATTAGTTCACACAACTGTTAATTGTGTAGGATAAGCATGCTACCCAATTTCAGGAGCTATATATTCTCCCAATTTTCGATCATGTGCTTTTAAAAAGCAAGGTAGGAGGCGAGGAGCTTGGTCGTCTGCTAAGTTGATCAGTTCAGCTAGTTAAGATAGTTTTCCTCCTGACTCATTCTGACACTGTGGACGGAATCTGGGCTGGGCACCTTTGTCCTACTCAGCAGAGGCTTAGCAGAACATAAAGTTCCCTGCCTCTACCTTGCTTTTTGCAAGCACACTATTGAAAATTGGATGTACACACAGCTCAAATCTGGATTGGATGCTTGTCCTACCCAGTTAATACTCATGAGAACAAGCCTATACATTGATTTGTCCTCACTCTTCCATCTGATCATAGCTGTTCATTCAAACGATACATGCAATTTAAGCCCACATCTAAACACAAACAAATAAATAATCACAGTTGTTATTGCTGTGAGAGTCTCAGGGGCCTTTTGGCCCCAAGTCAGCATACACATTTTTAATACAATCCAAAGAGAAAGCAGAAATAAATATTTAAAATAATAAATACATACAAACATGGGGAGAGGTTAGTGTGTGGGAGAGGGAGAGTCTCTTTTGGCTCCTGATGGTTGGTGATACTGTACAGGTTCCAGGCATTTTCCAGAGGAAGGGGACAGAAGGAATTGCAGGTGTCTTTAGGGGGCAGCTAATGGCAAAGATGACAGCCAACAGAAAGATGTCAGTCCCCTCTATTGAGCTAAAACACCATCTGCTCCCTAGCCAGGATTGTGTGAAGATGGAATGGAGGAGGGGAAGTTGCCCAGGGCCCTCAAGCTTACAGGGCTCCCACATTACGGCACAACAACAGAGACTTGCCTAGTTCTGGCAGGAACAGAACAATATCAAGGCTATTCACACGATGGGTGAGCACAGTGGTTCTCTGGTGGCTAACCTGCCAAAGACACCCTCCCCTTAAACATGGTTAGTGGCACGAGCGCTCCATTAACCCCACTTTCCTGATCGTGAGTTACCACAGTGCATCTCCATGCCATGGCAACTTGTGAGGAGACCCCTGCTGGGAGGTTAAAACAAGCCTCCCGGTGTCAGGGGTCTCCCCAGGATGCCCTGCGCACTTGCGCGGGGCATCCTGGGACTTCTGAGGACCAGGTGGCCCCTGATCCCTGCAGCCCCTACCGGCTCCATGATGGAGCCAGTAGTTGGCGGCCGATCTGGCTGCCCAGCAATGAGCAGCTTCTCATCTGCAGGGAGAATGGGCTAAGCTCACTCTCCCCACAGAACCCTCCCATTCTCTAAATACGGATCATGTGTAGAGCCTCATTGATTCATCCACAAGTTGTTTTTGTCCTGGACCCCACAAAATCTAGAGACAACTCTGTCCCTAGCTATAGATGATACAGACCATATTCCAGGCCATATTCCATTCTCCAGGAAGGAGAAAAAGGAGCTGCAGAAGGAGTGTACACATATACACTCGGGTATCCGCAGAGTTCAAAAATCAAGCACAAAAGAGAGTATAAAAAGCAAACAATGTTGCCTTCAGTAACATTTGATGAATTGAATGTTCTTTTCCACTTCCTGTGTAACATTTTCCTCCATGTTCTGACTTATATATGGAGTGTCTTGCTTGGAGTCACCCTGAAACTGTAATAGGATAATATGTGAAATACTGATTTCTTCATCCATTAAAGGTTATTAATGGTGATTCCTTGAAGTGCTAGACTGTAAGCTGCAGAGCTAGGCTGTGAAAAACTGAAGATACAACCATATTAAATCCATTCATATAAAAAGAAAAAAGAAAAAAAGTTACTTACATGAAGGAAACACAATTATGGAAGTAATTACTCTCCCTGTCTACCCACATTTCACAAAAGTCAGTAAATTATGTTACAGGTCCTATTTAATACTTTGCCTGACACCACAAAATGTATTGCATTATATATTAAAGAATGCATACCCAATGACTCACATGTATTAATTCAGGACCATATGCCTTCTTACAGATAAGGGGGTAGCAAAGCCTGCTACAAATGTTTCTAGAAAATAAGAAAATTGCCCTATCTAACAATAAACGATTGTTAAAATGATATTACTTCTAAGGTTTGTTTGTTTTTTAATGGAAATGTGAAGGTATTTCGCTCCCTGTTGTCTAACCCAAGTCCCTAAGCTAGAACTAATTTCAAGTATTTGATCTTTCAAACTGCTGATGTTGTCACTGGAAAAAAATATTTAAAGCAATAGGCTATATACTGTACTCTTTAAGCTACTCCTAGATGAACTGAGAATCAAGTCTGCTCATTCGTCCCACAATTCAAATCTCCCCTCCCCTCCATGGACTTCTCCCTAGCAAAGAAAAGTTATTTAATTACAATCAGATGTATGTTGTAAACCAGAAAAACAAAAAGAAAGACAACAGACTAGAAAACATTGAATTTTGAAAAAACTGAAGGAAAATGAAACAATTAGTCCTTTAGCACAACATTTTATGTAAGTATAAAGCTGCAGTTCACTGAAGACTTGATTCTAAAACCTGGTAGAAAGAAAGGGCCAGGTCTCATGATCAGGGAGACCCAGTTCTAACGGGTGAGCGGGAAGAGCGGGCTAAGCCCGCTCTCCCCGCTCATGAGCGAGCAGGGAGCCCTGGGTGGCCGGATCGGCCGCCCACACGATGGCCATCTCCGAGATGGAGACGGCGGGGGGTGGGGAGTTTGGGGGCCATGCAGCCCCCGGAAGCCCCAGTATGCCCTGCGCGACTGAGCAGGGCATACTGGTGAGACCCCCCAGCTGGGTGGCTGTTTTTAAGCTGGGGGTCTACTCATGAGTAGGCGCAGCACGAAGGCGCGCCATGGCTACTCACGATCGTAAAAAGCAGGTTTGCTGGAGTGCTCGCTCCGCAAACCTGCTTTTTACCAGGGGTTCTCGAGCGGGTTACCTGCTCAAGAACCACCAGGCTCGGCTGCGAGCCTGGTGGTTCTTATGGTCACCAAAAATTGGGCTAGCCTCTGCTAGCCCGATTTTTGCTGATCATGAGAAGCGCCCCATAATGTTGTAATTACAATTCCTCATTAATTCCAGGTTAGGCAGGATGATGATTAATTATTATTATTATTATTATTATTATTATTACATTTCATATTCTGCTCTTCCTCCAAGGATCCCAGAGCGGTATACTACATACTTAGGTTTCTCCTCACATCAAGCCTGTGAAGTAGGTTAGGCTGAGAGAGAAGTGACTGGCCCAGAGTCACCCAGCTAGTATCATGGCTGAATGGGGATTTGAACTCAGGTCTACCCAGTCCTAGTCCAGCACTCTAGCCACTATACCACGCTGGCTCCTTCAAATGAAAGATTTGGGGCTATCATTAAAGGGCAGTATATGAGTAATTCTTCAATTTGTTGTTGTATTTTTACCACTCTTTGGATACTCTGCTTCAGGCACCAAACTGTTTTTAGACCTCATTTATTAGGCCAAATGACTTAATGTTCCCAATCTAGATGGTAGGCTTGTGCATGAACACTAAAGTTGGGTTTGGGTCAAATCTGATCTAATCCAACCCTGCAAATTTTGGTTTGGGACCCTTTGGACCTTCTATATAGCAGGATCAGGATCAGGATCAGGATCAGAGTTGGGGTTGGGGTTGGGACTGGGGTCAATGTTGGACAAACCTTAAACCAGGTTTTTTTTTAAAAAAGCATCCACGGATACTCATTGTGAAATGATGTAATATCACAGAATCTCCCTCTCTCTCTCCCTCTCCCTTTCCCTCTCCCTCCCCCCCTCTCTCTGATGAAACACCATAGAATTGCAGAAGAAAACTGGAAATTGGCTGCTTGTGAGTGAAAAACTGGCTAAATAACTTTTTTAAAAAACTTTTTTTTAAAATGAAATTTATGCACGAACAGGCAGACAGGTGGGAAGAGAGGGCAGAAGATTCCCACCTCCCAGCCACGACTGCTAAAAAGAGAAAGCAGACTCTCACTGCCATTTAGAAATCTTTGTTGTCTCTATGAGGGGGGTCAAACAAGTCCAATCCAAACTGGGCTGGGCAAGTTCAGGTTTGAACTCTCTCCAGACTCTGATTTCAGTAAAATTGGACTATGCCCAATTTTATGGATCTGATTCTGCATAGGCCTACTAGATGTTAATGAAGTAGACTATCGTCCTATTCAGAGGTTATGTCAAATGGGTATATACAGATATGTGTACGCACATCCTTTGTGTGAATAACTGTAACTTCATTCATTTCAAAAGTGAATTTAGATAAAGGTCCATAAATTGCATGGTACTGCTGTAGCCAGGTGAATAGCTGTACCTGTGCACACTGTAAATTTGTTGTATGTGTGTTGAACACAGTCTATGAATAGGGCTTATGTAACACCATTGGATGTACTCTCATCTGCAGCCATTCACTAATACATGTTTGTCCCTGAATGACACCTTCAGGTGATGAGTTGCATGTGTGAACAAGCAGACACAAATGCAACAATACAGGTAGCAATTTTGTGTCACTTGCTGTCACTTTGAACACATTATTTTTGAGCAGACTCATTTCACAAACTCATCATGTTGTGAGTAATAATGATGTACAAGTATGTGTGAATCAGTCCTAAGTGTAGTCAATAATCATCTGAACATAATCCTAACACAATAATACTTTATACTTTTAAAAATTGAATTAATTTGATCAGAATAAAAGAGGTAACCATGTGGGAGAAATGAAAATGAGAAGTCTACAAACATTCTATGATTTTTTAAGAAAATGATTGTCCTTTTTAATAGCTGGGTGGGATGGTGACTAAGGCAGCATTTTCAATTAGACTTCAGGTCATTAATGCTGATTACATTCTTCTTCTTACCATAAGTCTTTATTTAATGAAAATGTATGCCTCCTACTAAACAGCCTTGTAGTTAGAGAACAATACACCAGGATTTGATTGCCCTATTAACCATAATCATCACGAGACTGGGAGTAATAATTTAATGACTTGCATTCTTGTATTATTTCTGGTGGTAGTTCTTTAGCTACACACTGCAATGGTATCTGCAATGACATTTTTATTTGTCTGCAGTCACTGATAGGTGAATGTAAGTAGTCATTTAAAGAAGAGATCTGATGACTCTCCAGTGGCTGCTGGCTGAGTTGTCAAACACGAAGTACTGGGAATTCTTTTTAGGAACATTATTCACTATATTCCCTTGCCCTAAAACCAGATTAAAACTACCTGATGCTTGTCACTTCCCTGTGACTGAATGATGTCACTCCAGTAACATGTAGACAGAGCAGACATGTGAGATGTTCCTGTTGTGTGGGTAGTAAACACAGAAGAATTGAACTACTTTTGACAGTGTTAAGAATATTTCTTGTGTCATTCATTTGTCCAGGGTAGCATCAGAGTGATTATACTGCCCAAGAAAGCTAGTGCTCTGCACAATTGCAAATTCCGGATCAGATCCAATTTGATGCAGTCTGGAACCACAAATATAAGTTCCAAATCCTTTGGACCCTTCAGAATTCCAGTTTCAGCTTTGGAGCCTGATTCAAGTAAACCAGTAATTGTACTCAGAGAATCGCAGAAGAAAAGTAATGGAACATCTCAGAATCACAGGTGAACTGATATAACATCTGAGAACCTACTCCTTTATTCCCTTACCCCTTTAGTAATATAACTGGCCAAAATTAAAACAAACAAACAAACAAAAAGAAATCAATGCATAGGCAGGCAGGTGGGCAGATATATGGCAGAAGATGGTTGTTTCCTTCACAGTCACAACTGGGGTATAGCAATAAAGACTCCTCCTGCCATTTGGAGCTCCAGAATGTTTTGGGTTTCCCCAAACAGTATTGGATAGTTCTGGACCAAAACAGGCTTCCCTATTTTGGATCTAGATGCTTTTTCATATCCTCTGTATATATTGGACCTTTTCCAGAATTTTGGACCCAATATTGCACAGCCCTAAAGAAAGTTGCATTCAGGCATTATGTAGAGCAAGTTCTAAGATATTTATCTTTATGATTGATGATGCTGTGAAAGACAGAGGTGAAATAGTTTAGAACACATTGCTTGATTAGTTGCTTTTTAAAAATATAAATTATATCCATGTCAGCTTATACCACAACCACCACCACTACAACAAAACTACCCAATTTATTTGCTCTTTTCGTCATTGGGAAAGACCAGAATGTCTTTCTTCATCACTTCTGCATCAGGGGAGCACAAGTGGTCTGTGTGGGATGGAGAAGAGGAACAAGGTTCCTGAGCTGGTCTTTTTCCAGCCAATGACTGGGGATACATTTTCTTTGTACCTAGTCTTTCTTTGTATCTAGGATCCTAGGGACTAGGATTTGTGACACCTATGGGCATTTCATTCATGTAAAATCAATGTGTATTTGTGAGAGAGAGTTGCCACATTCAGGCATAGCAACACACCATGGTTTTTAGCCTACTTTCCGTAAGTAAACTTATGAGAGCACCCAGCTTGTGTGTGTGTGTGTGTGTGTGTGTGTGTGTGTGTGTGTGTGTGTGTCCTTCTGTCTCCCACATCAACTTCTCAATGCCATCTTGAAACAAATTTTGTACAACGGTATGGACATATAGGGACACCTCAATGGTGTAGTCTGTTATGATATTATCCACTCCAATTCAATATGGAGGATGTGGGAATGTTTGAGGCCCAATTGGGCTAACCTATTAACTGTTCTAACTGGCCTAACTGATCTGAACCAAATTTAGTAAAGTTGTAGGGGCACATAGGGACACCTCAATGGCATAGTTTGTGATTATGTCATCTACCCCAATTCAAGATGGCGGATGTGTGAATGTTGGAGGCACAAGTGGGAACTGATTTGGACCAAATTTGGTACAATTGTAGTGTCACATAGGGTCACCTCAACTATGTGTCACATAGCTGTAGTGCCACATAGGGTCACCTAGTTTGTGATGATGTCTTCCACTCCATTTCAAGACGGCAAATGTGTGAACTTTTGAGGTGGATGTTGGCTAATGTGAAGATGATAATTATCAATTGATATAATAGTGAAAAGAAAGTAGGCAGATTAGTTTTTGTTAGTACTTCTTGTTCATTATGAGAATGTGCTGCAGTCAGCTTAAACCTTACACTTAACTCTGCCCCTACCTTGTATGTGAGGATGGAAATTTTAAAGCTTCCAGTCAGTTGGATTACAGTGTTTCATTTTGTACAATAAGCGGGTTTCCCCCTGAAAACTATAATTTGTTGACAAACCAGCTATCAAATGACTATAGAATCAATCTGAAGCTTGTAAACTATGGTTTTCACAGACCATGTTTTCTTTATTCTGACAAAATGGGAAACCACATCTGGAAGCTTTCAACTTTCTTCCCTTGCACATGAAGGTGCAAGTGAGTGTAAGAGTCCAAGACATGCCACAATGCATGAATAAGGTAGGAACACATGAACATAAGAAGCTGCCATATACCAGGTCAGACCCTTGGTCCATCTAGGTCAGTATTGTCTATACAGACTGGCAGCAGCTTCTCCAAGGTTGCAGGCAGGGGTCTCTCTCATCCCTATCTTGGAGATGCCAGGAAGGGAACTTGGGACCTTCTGCATGCAAGCTTGCAGATGCTTTTCCCAGAGCAGCCCCATCCACTAAGAAGGATATCTTACAGGGCTCACACATGTAGTCTCCCATTCATATACAACCAGGGTAGACCCTGCTTAGCAAAGGAGACAAGTTATGCTTGCTACCACAAGCATGGCTCTCCTTGTCAGAAAAACTGCTATTTCACCTATGGTTTATCAACTGATTCTTGATGGGGTTGCACCCACTTGAAGGAACAAGCTCACAATGTGGGAGTTTTCCTGCACCATTCACCTGCCTGTTCATGTGTATGTTGTGGCCTGAGAGGCTTTTGCTCAGCTTTCCTGTGCACCTCTATGTCATCTACCCTTTTAGATGCTTTACAGACTTCAGCTGCTATAATGCAGCTATGAGGGCCTTGACTAATATGAAGCCCTTATAATATATTACACAAGTTTTGTTTCAGTTGAACCAATGTTCAAAGTTGGGAACCAATGTTCCCGCTGAGGTGTGTGCATGTGTGCAAACTCGCATTTTTAAAATATCTGCTCAGTCAATTTTAGATGCCGCTGAAGTTGAATCAGGAAGGCTGCTTTCTAAATGCCTGTGCGCACACACTGCCTTGATACTGCCATACAAAACAAAACTCATTCTGTGCATAAATGAGAAAAAAAAGAGGGAACACTGGTTGGGACCAAGATATTTGAAGGAGTGCCTCCTCCACATGAACCTGTCAATCTGGTAAGAACCTGTAGAAAGGCCTTCTTGATATACTCCTGGCTGAGGAGGAGCATACCAAGGGCCTTCAGTATGCAAGAGAGGGAGGCTATTCACACGATGAGAGAAAATTGGGCTAGTGGAGGCTAGCTGGATTTTCTCCCATTGTGAGAACCACTGGGCTCAGCTGCGAGCCTTGTGGTTCCTAAGCAGGTCACCCGCTTAAGCAGCCTGGTGCTAAAACCGGGTTTGCGGAGTGAGCATTCCGCAAACCCAGTTCTTCTGATCGTGAGCTGCCACAGCATGGGTCCACACCACAGTAACTCATGAGGAGACCCCCAGAGGGGAGGCGAAAAGCCACCTCCCAGATCGGGGGTCTCTCCAGCATGCCCTGTGCGCTCACGCAGGTCATGCTGGAGCTTCCAGGGCCTGATCGGCCCCCACTTCCCCCAGCACTCTCTGGCTCCTGTGTGGGCGGCCAGTTCGGCTGCCCGGAGCAGACTGCTGGGTCGTCTGTGGGGAGAGCGGGCTAAACCTTCTCTCCCTGCTAACCCACTCCAGGCAGCTCCCACTGATAGTGGGAACAACCTCATTGCCTTCTCAATGGCTGCCCCTATGTTGTGGAATGTCCTCCCCTGTGATATTTGATTGGCCCTCTCCATGGAAGTGTTTTATTGGCTAGATCAGTTATTTCAGCTGGTCTTTCCTGAACTTGCTGGGTGGATTTGTTGTTATTACCGTGTGTGTGTGTGTGTTTGTGTGTGTGTGTGTGTGTGTGTGTGTGTGTATACAGTTGTTTTAAATATTTGTGTTTGTATACCTTGAATTTCTTTGAAACAAATGTGGGATATAAATTGGCGGTGGGGGGCATAATAAATGAAATGAAGAATGGTTTGTCATTACTTCTGAAGGTGGCCTGTGTGACAAATAATTGCTGTAAATCACATTCTGTCTGGACTGATGACAAAATAATTATTCCACCACCACTCATGTTTACTGTGCATTCACAATAGGCACAGGTGCACAGTTTATGCTACAACTGGTATGAACTCTATTGCTACGCATATAACTGTTACTACATTTTTCTAGGGTTTTTTTTTTTTAATATACTGCCAGTTGCTGCCAAACAGTCTGTTTCCTGAACTGAATCCGAGTGGAATCCTGGTCAGAAGAAAGACAATATTATTACAGGAACAGGACATGGCCACAATTTAATTACTGTATTCCCTTTATATTTGGAATATTTAAAAACAATGCTTGCTGCTCCATAGAAGCCCCTTTTCTAAGAAAGGGGCAAATTGCTTTTATTAGAGACCTCTGACAGAAATAAAAAGAACAAAAATAGCTCTGAACAGCCAATGAAATTTGAATTTAGTATGAATAGAAGCTGAAGAAATGTAAGGCACAAAAGAACTACCAACAATATGTTATCCAGTTAGAAACAATGGGCTGAACTCAAAGGTGCTCTTTTTCTTGTGGAAGGTGACTTTCACTCAGAGAAAAAATGTTCTTGTGCGAGACCATGGGAAATGTAAAACTAAATGCAAAGCCGCTCTTCCACTCACACAAGCAAAAAGCTTGCAGAACCTGACATAAACAGTGCTCAAACTCTTCTCAGGCTTTTTCAGAAGCACTGGCTGATTAGCACTAGCATTTTCCTTCATTTCATGGTTCTTGGGGTCTAGTCGATTGGTCACCATCTGAAGAAAAAGAGCTGTTCCCTGGAAGCTCGGCTCAGCATGGAAAACAGGCAATACATCTCCACCCATCCCATAACCAAGCAAAGGGCACCCACCAGATTATTTTCTTCTCTGCAGGGATACCACCTGCTGTGATCTACTAGGCAAGGAGCTCGAAGGGCATACACACACCCGCCCATGACCATGGGCACCCAACCAAAGACCTGCACACTGCAAAGGCTCCTGAATGTGTGTGGGCAAATCACACTTCCTTTCTGGGCAGTGAGAAACATTTTAGCAATGGCCTTACAATCCGCTAGGGTACCCAGCATGGCTGTGCACAGCACCGTGGAGATGGTCCTGCACAGCATAGAGAAGGAAGCAAGAAATATATTGCAGCAGAGGAGGGAGATACTGTGGGTTCTTGGAAGCTTGGGTATGTGGGGGGGGGGGGCAGGGCAGCCAGGAAGCTGTGGGGTTCTGTGCTATATCAACCAGATGCAATGTGTTGACTGCACACTTGAGAGCTGCCATTGCAAGAGTTCAAAAAAGTGCAGGGGCAATAATTTCCTCCTTAGTGCACCTTCTGCAGGAGAACTTGTGCACAGACAGGAGGTGGGCACTGCCAAGGCACAAAAATACCTGGCAGTCCATGAAAGACATCTCAGAGTAGGATGACCAGCAGTTCATGGGCAGCTTCAGAATGTCCAGACAGACCTTCAACTTCCTTGCTAGTGAAATAGAGACAACTAGCCGACCCCCACACAGAGCATCTGTGTGCTCTTTGGGGCCAGCTACCTCTCCCCCCACCACACCTGCCCCAGTCTCTGGCTGAGTCCGGCTGCGGCCGGTCCGGCCACCACCACCACCCGTGCTGCCGGGCCGGGCCGCCCCCGCCCTGCCACACCACCATCACCGGGCCGCCGCGGTCGCGGCCAGCCCCAGAGTGCTGCTGTGGCTGGGCCCGCTGCCGCCAGGCCCGCCGCCTCGCCTCCACGGCCAGGCCCACTGCCTCGCCTCCGTGGCTGGGCCCCTCCTGGCTCCCCGGCCATCTCCGCTGCCGCCTCACATAATTCTCCTGGGTGTGCGCCAGGACCAATCAGGCGCCCCCGCAGCCCAGCCAATCAGCTGGGCTGCCGGGACACATTTTTCCTGGGCACACCCAGGAGAAATATATTTATAGATCTTTCACTGCCAGGACACAGCCATTTGGCATGCCATGCCAGTGCATAAGTGCCTTGCCATCATGCTTTACAAGTTGGTTTCCAACATGAACAGCCAGCAAACTGTTTGCAGTTGGCATCTCAACAGCATGCAAAATTTTCTGGGAAGTCACTCTTCTCTTGAATTCTTCACTTACTTACTTATTTGATTTCTATACCACCCTTCCAAGAATGGCTCAGGGCAGTTTACACAGAGAAATAATAAACAAATAAGATGGATCCTTGTCCTCAAATGGCTCACAACCTAAAAAGAAACACAAGATAGACACCAGCAACAGTCACTGGAGATAATTTGCAGGGGGTGGATAGGGCCAGTTACTCTCCCCCTGCTAAATAAAGAGAATCACCATGTTAAAAGATGCCTTGTTGCCAAGGGAGCAGTGTTTAGAGCTCAGGGAATGAGCTCTTCCTTGAGGATGTGATCCAGGTGGGCAACCCGCAGGAGGTGATGATTGGGTTCCTGCAGAAGAGTTTCCTGGCCCTCATTGGATGTGTAGACATAACACATGTGGAGATTTTAGTTCCCCCTTCACTGCTATGACAAGTACTACATCTGCAACTGCTACTACAGCATGGAGTTTTACATACAGGGCTTTTAAAGCCCTTTAGCTCACATCTCCTCTGGAATGGAGGGTGTGTACATTCACATATCGAGCAGATTTACCCCAAAGTCTCTGTGAGCTAGTGGGGAGCACTTCACACACAATTGGGGTTTTTCACTGCGTGTTAGAATGTAACCCAATTTATATCCAGGGGTGGGGCGGACTTTTTGCATTGTTGTTTCTGAAACTATTTCAAGTTCATAGTAAAGCCTCGCAGAAAATTCATGGTAAAGCCTGCTGTGTGAAGAACTCCCATGACATGTTAATGGAACTGCTCCGGGTGATTGGCGAACACCCCTAAATGTGTTTGAGCTTTAGGTGGGGAATTAGCGAGCTGGGTTAGAGTAGTCCCATGTCAGAATAATTTTTTTGAAAGCTTTGATTATGGGAAAATGAACTCGGCTGTGCAGACACACCATGGCATCCATTATCATGGGGCTCCATTCCTGCTTGCTCCCAGCAAGCCATGGAACAACCATTCCCTTTCTCCAACTTCGTGGGTCCCTGGGGCATCCCTCCCCCAGGACCCCATAAGTGATCATTAGTGCCCATCACCATCCGGGGGTTGTCAAGTATTGTGCTTGTGTGTCACCATGTAGTCTGATAGTTCTTGAAAGGGCAGTGCTTCAAATGATGCAAGGAAAGGGTTAAAATGTCTTTGCACTGTCAAGGCAGGGAAGCAATGCCAGAAAGCGACAATTGCGCTATGCATGCCAAAATCCACTATTGTGCTGACACCTTGGACAAAGCATGGTGACGCAAGCAGAACAGAGCTTGCTTGGATGCAGTCTGGGTGGCCTAGAAAGAGAGAGCAGTCCATCTGCCCAGAATCCAGAGGCAGCAAAACCATGGTTGGACAATCATCTGCAGGATGATTCCTGGTTTCACGGATTAACCACAGGTTCATCTAACCGGAGTTTCATGCTATGTTCGAAGGCACCCATATTGACTGACATTCAAAGTAACAGTGTGAGGATTATCTGATCCTGGTTATCTGACCTGGTTAAATGTGGTTTTACGCACATTTAATATTTATTTATTTGTTTGTTTATTTGCTTATTTATTTGCTTTCTATACTGCCCTTTCAAAAATGGTTCAGGGCAGTTTACACAGAGAAATAATAAATACAAAGATGGATCCCTGTCCCCAAAGGACTTTCAAGCTAAAAAGAAACACAAGATAGACACCAGCAACAGTCACTGGAGGTACTGTGCTGGGGGTGGATAGGGACCAGTTACTCTCCCCCTGCTAAATAAAGAGAATCACCGCATTAAAAGGTGCCTCTTTGCCAAGTTAGCAGGGGTGCATAGCTATTCATGTGTGTGGTTAAATGTGGTTTTGCCTGGGAAATCTGTGTTCTCACAACCAGCTCCATCGGCTCAGCAATCCTGGTTAACTCTTTAACCAGGATCACTGTGATTGTGAGAACACAGCCCTAGCTTCTTTTGATCATCTTCCATCCTCAACTTCCAGAGTCTGATCATCTTCCAGAGTCTTGTGACTCTGTTGTGTCATTCTTCCATTACCTCATCATCTCACAACTAGTTCTCAGCCTTTCCTTTCAATCTGCCTATAGACTGGTCAGCCACATAAATCTCATGTGCTCAGCTTTTGGATGTATGTTCAAATTGTTGCTCTGAACACACCAAACACACAGTGGCTGAGACAGTTAGATTACCAATGGTAATAAATTGCTCGCTTCACTGATTCTGATAAACATTCTGTTATTTAAACCAAGAAACATCTAGGGCCTCATCAAGTGGTGAAGAGTAAAGCTTTTAGGATAAAGGAATCATTTCCCGAGCAAGACTTTATGATATGAATAAAAGCTGAATTTCATCTCTTAGCAACTCCCACACACTAAAGTTCCAAGCTCAGGTCTGAATTTGTATTTTATGAAAAATATTTAAGGAAGCTCCCACACATCTATACCTTTTAAGATTAAAACTCTATTGGAAAACAGCACCTATTAATATTTTTTATGGTTTTGCACTTCATTTTTTCTTTCTTCCATATTTAAGGCAAAACATTTCTATCTATTAATATTTTATGCTCTAAGTCTTTAGCTCATCATACTGTTATTTTTTTCTACACATAAAACAAAATATTTTCCAACTGCAGGTTAATTTTTGTCAGTGCTCTATAGACACATCCATAATTTCCCCTTTGGGTTAGCAATGAACACTGTGAACCTTAGAGTGAAATGTGGATTTAGTACATATGTTCTTACATTCTTTAGTATATAAGAACAGCCCTGCTGGATCAAACCAAAGGCCTATGTAGTCCAGCATCTTGTTACACACTGAAGCACACCAGATGCCTCTGATAAGCCTACAGGTGTGAGGGCATGACCTTTCTCTTCCTGTCACTCCTTTGGAATTGGGATTCAGAGGCATCTTGCCTCTGAGGTTTGAGGTGGCCTATAGCCACCAGACTAGTAGTCATTTATAGACCTGCCCTCCATGAATTTGTCTAAGCCTCTTTTAAAGCCATCCAAGCTAGTAGGCACAGATTGATACATTTTAGCATGGCCTGCACGAGAAGAATACCCAGTATCGGTTATCTGCATTCTTTAAAAAATGTGTCTTGCTGTCCCTAGGAACTGGGGGACAGCAAATTTGTAATGTACTTGGCATCAAAGACTCACTAACACTGCAATGGGCTCTAGGCAAAAGGTTGGCATGAATATACCAGGCAAATGTGTGGATTCTTTTCAAACTAGCCCTTCACACTAACTCAGAGCTAAGTTGCACTTTAGCTGTATATCAGTTTGAAGCTCAGAAGCTTAATCATGCCCTCCTCTGGTGTGCTTATTTTATTTTTTTAAATGACAGTCGCATTCACATCTTTATTGACACAAAGGAAAGGAAAACAGCCTTCCAATATTCCATGGGTGGGTTTGTTTGTTGTTTATAGTTTTTATTGTTTAACTAGTTTTAAGGTTTTAAATGTGATATTTATGGAGTCTTACTGTATTTTAACTTTTGTACACCACCTCGGGATGTCTTATGAAAGGTGGTATAAAAATGGAACAAACAAATAGCTGATTGTGCCAATATTGAAACCTCATACTACTTGCGAACAATGACTCCAATGTTGTACATACCTAATGAAGATAATAGTGATCTCCAGCCACAGAGGCAAGATGCCTCTGTACACCGGTTGCAGAGGGAGCAACAGCAGGAAAGAGGGCATGCCTTCATCTCTTGCCTATGTGCTTCCCAGAGGCATCTGGTGGGCCACTGTGGGAAACAGGAAGCTGGACTACATGGGCTTGGACCTGATCCAGCAGGGCTGTTCTTATATATATGCTTCTATATCGCTCACTATGGTGGATACCAGCTGACATCCAGAGCAACTAACCACTGAAAACAAATTCGTGCTAGCACAAGAAGTTAACAGTTGCTCTAGAAAGGGGGATTTGCAGAATTGAGCTATTGCACTCTTGCCCACATGCCTTGCACTATTGCTATTGTGTTATAAAGCTCTTGCACAAATGTCCCTATAGTACAAATGAGATGTGCCACAGTTGTGCAACTGTCGTGCAAGTACAAGCACTCTTGCATTAGTGCAATTTTTGTCCAGAATTCAGGCTCCAAGTGTAGCTCAACTAGCTAATGGAACAGTTTTGTACTAATGCATCATCCTTCTGCAAGCTCTGGATGTCAGCCTCTGGCTTTAAGCTTTCTGGTTCAAGACTCAGTTCCCCCAAACCACCACACTTGGTCACCTGTATAAGTACCTCTTAAGGCATCCCCCTTATCACTTTGAATGCAGACTCTTTGAATGCAGACTATAATATAGCACTGAGTTTGTTTGCCTCTTTCCATTTGTTCAGCATTTAGATCTAGAACTGTTTGTTCAAGTGGTTGGACCATTCTATACAAACTAAGGCTTTAGCATGGCAGTACATGGTTACACTTGGAGAATGTATACTTTAATGATCAAGGACACTTTAATCTATCTCTCTCCCCCCATCCCATGCTCAGATAAACATACACACACACACACACACACACACACAGAGTGCATTCCTAATGGTGTCCCCCCCCCTTCCATGAGATAGACTCGCTGAATTCAGACATAACAGGAAACCAGAGGTCCCTTCACCTCCAGTTTCTTAACTGACACATCTGGATTTGGGAAAATGAAGTTTGCAGGAGAAAGTGACCCATGGTTTCCCTCCCCAGACTCTAATCTGAAACTTCAGTTCAGAGTGGAGTTTGGGTGACACAGACTCCATTTCTACGGCACTAACATTACATCCGAATGCTGGCAGCACAGTTTTGGCCCCACAGAGTTTTGCAGGGCAAAGCGACCCATGGTTTCCCTCCCCAAACTCTAATCTGAAACTTTGGTTCAGAGTGGAGTTTGGGTGACACAGACTCCATTTCTACAGCACTAGCATTACATCTGAATGCTGGCAGCACAGTTTTGGCCCCACAGAACTGGAGTTGAGGGAGGAAGCTCCTCCCTCACTCTGGCCTGATTGGCTGTGCAGGCTGTCCTGTCAAGCAAGAAGCCCACACAACCAGCACCCCACCTCTGTACAGTCTTGCTGACTGCAGAGAGGCCATTTCCCCAACGTTCGAATGCAGATGGTAGAGTGGGGGGGGGCAGTGTTCCTCCCACAACAGGGATTCCCAGATGTTGTAGCCTGCAGCTCCCAGAATCCCCAAGAAAAAGCCATTGCAGTTGGGGATTCTGAGAGTTGTTGTCCACAACATCTGGGAATCCCTGTTGGAGGGAACACTGGTGTGGGAAATGGGGCAGGGAACCTTGGGTCCGTTGGACCGGTGGTTCTGCATTATGTCTGAATGGGACCATTCTCCTTTCTCAAGATCTATAAACATTAATCAAAACCATTTTTAATGTCAGTCCAGTTAAATGTCTATCCACTACTTGCAGCATGACACATTCCAAAACAGTATTTCTATCTGTGGCATTTCAGCTGTGCCATTGTTATATTTTTATTGACACTTTGGTGACAGATGGTATAAATGGGCATGCATTTAATTTACAGGCTTATCCTTGCTTGACTGCTGTCTTTGGCATGCCATGCATAATTTTAACTTCAGGCCACTTAGAGCCATTCTTGTTGATGACAAGGAAAATTCTTCTGGGGTCACTTTAGACTATGGCTTATCTGCTTGTGTTCTTTCTGCTTGTTGTGCACATAATGGGTTTCTCCCAAGCAAAGGGCTTTCAGTATCAGTAAACCAATGATTTCTTTGTTCCATTCTGCCTACCAGGCAGGTTTTTAGCTCTGGCTCTCCCACTCATTCACCAGCCTCAAAGCAATTCAGCATGCAAGCCATATTTCTTGGGCTGGCAGCCAGCGCTGATACTATGTAATCCTTGACACGTTGTCACTATGGAGGAAAACACCAGAGAGAAGACTAATGCTGTGGTGGTCACCTAGGTTGGGTCAATGAGCCAAGGAATCAGAACAGAGCATGCATAACTCATGTGGAGGGCAGCATGGTATCTTCTCTCTCTTTCTCTTTCTTTTATTTCCTTTCTATTTTGCTTGACATTTTGGAAACAGAGATTTGTAACAAACATTTGGCTTTTATCAGTGTACTGGAGAGATTAAGGTCTCCTAAAGGAAGATGCATACAAAAAAGATACTATGTGCAAGACTATAATAATATGTGGAACCCATGAAAAAATGCTGCATCTGATCTGAAATATCATGTTATATTGGTGAGGAAAGGACAGAATAGGACACTAATGGGCAGCAAGAAGTGAAATGCAGGATTGGGATAGTTTTGTCAGAATGGGTTTCTTTGTCAGGGTTGGGGTTTTGGGGGGGGTACAGTGTATTTTGTTACTTTCACAGTAACATACATGTCCCACAGCATAACATGGGTGGTGCCAGATCTACCTGAGCTGCTGCAAGGCTCTAACACATGTAGCAACTCTACTGCACAAGAGGAAGTACTGTTACTGCTGACTTCTGCATGATCACATGTTACACAGTACTTCCTTTGAGAATCATCGAAATATGGCACATCATGCGATCATACAAGAGTCAGTACTGGTACTGCCCTCTTCCACAACAGTGTGGAACAGCTGCTCACATGGTGCATCTACCAACCTTGCTTCTCTCCCCCCCCCCCAGTTGCCACCAGGCTCACTGCTTCATCACTCATGTGGGTGTGTGGGCAGCAGAGCCCTGATGGACAACTGGTAATCTGGAGGAAGGCAGGTGGACTCCTCCCTTCCCACTAGGCCATCCCCATGTGGTCACGTGAACAACCTCATTATTTTACCAGTGGATAGACTGAAAACATTCTACATTTTATCTTCTTAACTCATGTCTATGAATCTTATCATCTTCCCAGGTGAATACAGCCCAACATTTCTATATTGACCCTGTTCCCTCTTGCTTTTCATCCTTGCCTCGGGTAGAAAATAGGTTACCACGCACACCACAGGCCACAATACATGACTGGTAGAATATTTTGTCCTGCCTATGTTGGACAGGCCTGTCTTTTCTTGTGTGAAAGAGGGTTAGAATGTAGGGAAATATAAGTCCCCATTCCAGGATGTCTATTTGTGGACAAAGCCAAGACTTCTACATATGACTCTCTACAAATGACTTTCTACAGATGACCTTTTACAGACGAATGGTGATAATTATTCTGGTCAGGACTCTCAGGCCAAAATGTACTGTATGGAAGGAGAGAAGTTCATGTATCCTTTCATGGTTCTACATTAACCAACAGATGGTGCATGCAGTTCTGCCTTCCTGTGACAATATTAGTCAAATGTTGAGCAGAGAAGTCCTATGTTATGTGAATTCAGTAATATACCTTGAAACTCTGGATCAGGGTATCTACCTATCTACCTACCTACCTACCCACCCACCCCCTACCTAAATTCATCTTGACTGAGTGTGAGAAAACGTAATAATAAAATATATAAATTAAAAATAACAACTACTTCAAACCTCTTTCCTGTATGTAAGCGGTATAATAGAACACAATTGCTAGCCTCATGAAAATAAAATGCCCTAACTGCTAACAAGACTTCATCTTTTCTACTTAAGGGAAAAGAGCTTTCCTTAAATTGAAATTCCTTTGCATTAACACTGTGAATTCAGCACAGTAAGCTGTACATTATGTATGATTTTTTAAAAAAAATAAAAAAATAAGGCCCATAGAAAATACCATCAGTTCTGTGCACTCACTGCTGTGCTGTTATATTTTCTATAATAATGATTCATATGAAGTAAGAATTCTCCACTAGTCTTTACACACAAAACCAAAACAATATTTTTTGTCTCATACATTTTTTCTTTTGATGGTGCAGAAGGATGATTTCCTAGGTGTACATAGCAGCCTAGGCATCAAGACTCTGGCCTACAGTGTGTTTTGAATTGGCGACCTGAGGGATATCAGGCAGCAATTGAATGGTGTGTCCCACCTAGCTGTAGGTAATGGAGGGAAGTGAAGCAGTGAGATCTCTCTCTTTCAACAACTGGCCTACGCAGGTCAAATAAAGAGGCACTTCACATGATTGGTGTGAAGCACCAGACAGGGTTTGTGTGGGGAAAGCGGGCTTAGCCCACTCTCCATGCACACGAGCAGTCGCTAGTCTTGTGGTAGCAAGCATGACTTAGCTACCTTAGCTAAGCTGGGTCTGCCCTGGATGTGTATGAATGGGAGACTACATGTGTGAGCACTGTAAGATATTCCCTTTAAGGGATGGAGCCACTCTGGGAAGAGCACATAGATTCCAAGTTCCCTCCCTGTCATCTCCAAGATAGGGGCTGAGAGAGATTCCTGCCTCTAACCTTGGAAAAGCCACTGCCAGTCTGTGTAGACAATACTGAGCTCGATGGACCAATGGACCAGTTTCCTATGTTTCTATTCATGTTTATAAATAAATAGACAGTGAGGCGGGTCTCACGATCCATGAGACCCGCTTTTGTAAGAACTGCAGGGAGAGCGAGCTAGGCCCGCTTTCCCCGCAGACAAGCAGGCAGGGAGCCCTGGGAGCCAGGCAGGATGGCCGGCTCCGTGACGGAGCTGGCGGGGGTGGGGGGAGCAGGGGCCGCGCGGCCCCCGCAAGCCCCAGTATGCCCTGTGCGAGCACGCAGGGCATACTGGGGAGACCCCCGATCCGGGAGGCAGCTTTTCACCTCCTGGCCGGGGGTCTACTCGTGAGTAGGCACAGTGCAGAGCCGCACCGTGGCTACTCACAAGCTTAAATAGCAGGTTTGCTGGAATGCTTGGTTTGCCGTTCCAGAACCACTGGATTCGGCGGTGAGCCCGGTGGTTCTGACGATCAGCAAAAATCAGGCTAGCAGAGGCCAGCCCGATTTTTGCTGATCGTCAGAATTGCCCCAGTAGCTGCCATCCAGACCACCGAAACCCTTATGTGAACATGCTGCATTAGCACAAGGCTGTTGAGCAAGCTAGTGGTGCACTGGTGCATGTTTGTTTATTTATTGATTGATTGAATTTATATACCACCTAATATTGAAATCTCAAGGTAGAGTACAGAATTAAAACACAATTGTTTTAAATGCTTGCCATGGTTTTCCAGGGTTTTTAACTGTTTGAATCTTTAATTGGTTTCATTCTGTTTTTTATAGTTTTGATTTTAATTGTTAACTGGTTTTAATTATTTTTATTTTGTTGTAAACCACCCTGAGCCATTTTTGGAAGGGTATATAAATAGAACAAAACAAACAAAACAAACAAACAAATAAAACATCCAACATTCATTAAAAAGATGAAAATCATAATAGATAAAAACACATTAAAATTTAAAAAAATTATCTCAGTTGAAGTCCTGGGGAAATAGGTACATCTTCAGGGTCCTTCTAAAAACAAACAGAGAAGGAGATGCTCTTATTTCAGCAGGGAGTGAGTTCCAAAACCCTATTTGCACTAGCACAACAAACTGTGGAACCTGTGACATTTTTCATATGTTTCACTAGGAAACTTTGCCAAGGGCATAAGACTGCAGTTCCAGTATTCTTGTTGACATTGTGCAGCTACATGATCTTCTTGCACTAGCACAATGTTGTGCAAGTGCTTCATTTGTCTGGCTATCACTGTTTTAAAAAAATCACAAGTGTCTAGTATTCCTTTCACTTTAAATTGATTATGTAAAGCTGGCTTGAAAGTTCTCCCTCCTTAGGAGGACATTACTATAATACTACTTTAATTTTGCCACATTTTGAACAGACTTCTGCTGAAGCATTCTCTGAGGACAAAGGACCTGCTTGTATGATATGAACAAGGAAACCCTCCTCTTAAGCATCATGAACACATTCTGTCCTCTTCAGCCATTATAGAAAGTGGGGATGCTGTACTACTTATGATACAGTACTTGGAAGTCCTCACCATGGCTTCTCTACTCTTCACTCCTTCAGCATTTGTTTGAAGGAATATACACTGTACCAGGTCCAGATTAAGGGCAACTGATGCCCTAAGCACAGCCCAACAATGGTGCCTCAGCCCCCTCCACTGCTTAACTGACAAGACATTAAGAATCAAGCAAATTATTTATTTATACTTTAATATTTATTTAAATTTTTAAAAGTTTTCTTCTAGATTTTTAAGGTAAAACAAAACAGTTCCATTGCCTATAATTTCTTATAAATAGCTGCAACAGGTCAAGGTCAGACATCATATCATCTGACCAACTTTTATGTGAAGTTTTATATTTTGTACTGCTCTTTACAGTAATATCTCGCAAATCAATGACTTTTTACTTCAGATACATAGTTTAGTACATTCTCGAAACCTTAGTCGCTCACTGAGCCAAAGAAAACTTTTTTTTAACAATACAGAGTAAAGTCGAACATGGCAGATAAAAACAATGACAAAAAATCAACTATAGTTGAGTGTGGCAGTGAAATACAAGGTGGCAAAAGAAATGCAAGGTGACAATAATGGAGGCGAAAAGAGAGTTTGAGGAACATTTAGCTAAAAGTATCAAGGGGAATAATAAAAACTTCTTTAAGTACATCAGAAGCAGAAAACCTGCCAGGGAGGCTGTTGTGTTGGACCATTAGACTATGAAGGAGTGAAAGGGATTATTAAGGAGGATATGGAGGTTGCAGAGAAGCTCAATGAGTTCTTTGTGTCCATCCATGGCAGAGGATACAGAGCATATACTTGTTCCTAAACCAGATTTTTCAGGGATGGAGGCTAATGTACTGAGTCAGATAGAAGTGACAAAAGATGATGTTCTAAACTGCCTGGAAAAAACTGAAAACTAACAAATCGCCAGGGCCAGATGGAATCTATCTAAGAGTCCTCAAAGAACTCAAATGTGAAATTGCTGACCTCCTTGCTAAAATATATAACTTATCCCTGCAATTGGGCTCTGTACCAGAGGACTGGAGAGTAGCAAATGTAAGACCGATTTTGAAAAAGGGCTCCAGGGGTGATCTGGGAAATTACAGGCCAGTTAGCTTAACCGTTCGTTCCAGGTTAGCTTAACCATCCGTTTGTTCTGGTTAGCTTAACCATCCATTCCAGGCAAACTGATGGAAAGCATCCTCAAGGAAAAAAATGAAATGCACGTAGAAGAACAAGCTCTGCTGGGGGAGAACCAGCATGGCTTCTGCAAAGGTAAATCTTGCCTCACAAACCTTTTCTTTGAGAGTGTCAACAAGTGTGTGGATCATGGTGATCCAGTTGACATAGTATACCTGGACTTCCAAAAAGCTTTTGACAAAGCTCCTCATCGATTGCAAGCTGGTTGAAAGACAGGAAACATTTCTTTTTAGGTATAAATAGAGTAGGTATAAATGGAGAATTTTAACAATGGAGGCAAGTAAGAAGTGAGGTCCTTCAGGGATCTGTACTGGGACCAGTGCTTATTAATTTATTCATAAATGATCTAGAAGTAGGGGTAAGCAGGGAGCTGGCCAAATTTGGAGATACCAAATTCTTTCGGGTAGTGAAATCCAAAACAGATTGTGAGTAGCTCCAAAACTGGGGGAGTGGGCGACAAAATTTAAGTAGAGTAGCTCCAAACTGGGGGAGTGGGCGACAAAATTTAAATGCGCTTCAATGTTGGCAAGTGTAAAGTGATGCACATTGGGACAAAGAACCCCAACTTCAAGTATATGCTGATGGGATCTGAGCTGTCGGTGACGGACCAGGAGAGGGATCTTGGGGTCATGGTGGACAGCTCGTTGAAAGTGTCAACTCAATGTGCGGCAGCTGTAAAAAAGGCCAATTCCATGCTAGGGATCATTACGAAGCTGATTGAAAATCAAACTGCTAATATTATAATGCCCTTATACAAAACAATGGTGCAGCCACACTTGGAGTACTCCGTACAATTCTGGTCACCACATATAAAGGAGGACATTGTAGAACTGGAAAAGGTGCAGAAGAGAGCAACCAAGATGATCAGGGGCCTAGAGCACCTTTCTTATGAGGCAAGGCTACAACACCTGGGGCTATTTAGTTTAGAAAAAAGATGACTGCGGGGAGACATGATAGAGGTCTATAAAATCTTGCATGGTGTGGAGAAAGTGGATAGAGAGAAATTCTTCTCCATCTCCCATAACACTAGAACCCATGAAATTGATTTCCAGGAACCTTCGGACCAGCAAACGGAAGTACTTTTTCATACAACGCATAATCAACTTGTGGAATTCTCTGCCACAAGATGTGGTGACAGCCAACAACCTGGATGGCTTTAAGAGGGTAACTTCGTGGAGGAGAGGTTTATTGACGGCTACTAGTTGGAGGGCTGTAGGCCACCTCCAGCCTCGGGGGCAGGGTGCCTCTGGGTACCAGTTGCGGGGGAGTAACAGCAGGAGAGAGGGCATACCCTCAATTCCTGCCTGTGGCTTCCAGCGGCATCTGGTGGGCCACTGTGCAAAATGGGATTTGGGACTAGATGGGCCTTGGGCCTGATCCAGCAGGGCTGTTCTTATGTTCTTATGTAACCTTCAACTAGTGCTGTGCATTGGACTGGGCTGTCAGGCATGTTGGTCCCGATATGTCCTGTGTTCAAAATGAGCTCTGCTCTGACAGCTGGAATGCTGACAAAATTCCCTCCTGTCATTATGGAGTCTGTCAGAGTTATGACATGCCTGATAATCTCCACACCAACTTCTCTCCCCCCTTCTACTCCCTTCTCCCCCTTCCCCTGCTGTCTCCCCATCCATCTCACTTACCTGGACCAGATAGCATGATATCATGACAGTAGCAAAAATCACCCCCGCCCCTCTTGTAAGCACAAAACATTATTCAATATATGCAGTGTTGGTCTAAATGTCAGCCAATGAAAATAGACCGGTCCTATTGGTCAGCACGTTGCTTTTACTGAGGGAAATCTTTAGTAACTAACTCAATGGCTCAGTCAGACTAAATTTGCATGAACATGCCAGATTTTCCCATTATTCCATTGAATCCCCCTTCAACACTGTGATTTCTTGTGCCTCTCAGAATGATGTCCCTGACAGTTTGGGGGTCTTTAGGGGGATAGTTTTGGGAGACACATGCGGCTGCAGAGGGAAGGTAAGATCACCCCGCCCTTCCCACAATGGAAAAACCTGCTTCATATGGATGGACGTCACCTCTGTTATTGCAGTTGCTCTGAATCATATAAGCTGCAATCATCCCCACAAGAACTGGTTTTTCATTCAGAATAGCAGAAGCAGAGGAGGGAAAATGTAAGAAAAATTGCAGTGTAGCAATATATCAGTAGGAAAAATTACTAAGCAATAATAGCAAAATGACATTCCAAAGATGAATTCAAACTAATAAAGCTTCATCCCAACTGTATTAAATGCAAAAAGAAAATCTGATTAGAATAGTATTAAAGTAGCAGTTAAGAGCCCTACACATCAGGAAATGAGCAAGCTGAATTTCCACTTGACATGCTAACTCATATGTATTAAACATCCTTTATAGTTTGGTGTGTATTTTGTAATAACAATAATTTATTAAGTGCACATTTCACTTAAAAATGAGATGCACATGAAATTTATCTTTGTTATCAGTGTGCTATTCTGTTTCTTATCCTCTTCTCTAACAATTCTCCATTTCCTTTAGGATTATATAAGCAAAACAGTAGGAAAGGGTGTATAAATTTATTTCAAATAAAGACCAAATTATATTCTGAAACGTTAGCTGAAATTCTGGTATTTGGAACACCACAATTGAATATGAGAGTGTACTTGACTTGGGTCATTTGGGCAATAAATTATGGATTTCCTTTCTGTGTTGAACTTTTTAAAATTGTATGTCAGTGCTGAAGCTGGATATCAGAAGCCTGATCTAAGGACAATAGTTTTTATCAACCCTTCCTAGTAGCCCTGGGAAGCAAGAGAATTCTTTATGGTATACACATCTTTCCACCATGCCTCAAAACTTGATTGGTTGGCATCTTTACCAATTGTAGCACTACAGAACCTTCTTGTTATTTTGGGAAACAACATATATATATATATGGAATATGTATAATTGTAATACCTTCTTATTTTTCAAAAAATGTGTTCCAAAATAGGCAATGCCTAAAGTGTACTTTTAATTTTAATTGAACTACTTTGAGTAGCTTTCCTCATCACACCAACTGATAAATGATACAGGGACATTGGAAGCTGCTTTGTACTGAGTCAGACAATTGGTCCGATTTGCTCAGTACTGTTTACATGGCAGAGACTTCTCCAAGGTTACAGGTAGGAGTCTCTCTCAACCCTATCTGGAGATGCCCGGGAGGGAATTTGGAACCAGCTCTCCTCCCATCTGTGTTCCAAAATAGCTGTCTAGTTTTCTCATAGAGATCCACATATTCCATGACATGTCTTCCAACCAAAGATCAAGCCATTTGTTTAGATATCTTTAAAATGTTTGTAAGGTGCAAGAAATACTAGTGCTACTACGGATATTTATATACCACTCTTCAACCGAAGTTCTCAAAGTGGTTTCATAGGAAAATAAATAATACAGAAATAAGATGGTCCACTGTCCCTAAAGGGCTCACAGTCTAAAAAGAAATATGAGGCTGATACCAACAACAGCCACTGGAGGGATGCTGTGCTGGGGATGAATAGGGCCAGTTGCTCTCCCCCTGCTAAATATAAGAGAATCGCCACTTTAAAAGGTGTCTTTTTGCTCAGTTCATATGGATAACGATTATATTGCTTGGTATAGGGAAATATCTGAACTGTGCTTATTTGCAAAACATTTGTTTGTTTGGTGGTTTGTTTGTTTGTTGGTTTGTTTGGGGTATTGATCCAGGCCATGCAGAAACCCAGTGTGCATGTGCGGCAGCCTCCAAAATAGCCACTGCTAGCACAAAGAGGCCCAGAAAGAGGCAAAAAGGGACTAAAACGGACCAAACTGGGCCAATGGAGAATGGGGGTAGCCAGCGGGAGGGATGGGAACTGCTGGAGACCTCCCCCCTGCGGCTGTGACAGTGCCCCCCAGAGGTAGTGGGTTTTGAGAATATATATAAACTTGGGGGTTTTTGGTTAGAATCCCTGTACTGGCCGGGGGTGGGTGAGTTCTGCTCGAGCCGTTGTAATGCCATGTATACAGCTGTACCGCAGGGGAGATTCCAAAATACTCCTTATCATTGTCGTGTTTGTCCGTGTGGATCAGGAGAAGTTGAGACGACGGCTCATGTCCTTTTGTATTGCCAATTTTACAGTGACATTAGGAAGAAATATATTTCACCTCAATTTATCCTGTTTCCAGGATTAACTGAAATGGATTATTTTAATTTAATTTTTAAGGATTGTAAAGAGGAGATTTTACTCAATGTTGCTAAATTCTGTTATATTTGTGGTGTTATTCGGAATGAAGTTGTTAAATCTAAATGATTTTATTTTTGTAATTCTGGCCATTGGCTGTACTAATAAAGACTGACAGACTGACTAAGTTTGAGCTGAACCAGATCTGGTTTGGCTCAAGGGGGAGCCGGATGTTGAACTGGCTCAGGCTCGAGCCCATTTGCACATCCCTAGCTTTTTCACACAACCATTTGGTGCTTGGCATCCACTTAAATTTCTGCACTTTTTAGTTGTGTATGTATGGCCAGCTGGTTGTTGGCAAATGCCATCATTAAAAGCTTCCTGCCTTTTTGGAAAGCACTTGAAAAATGTTTGCCAAAAACTTAATCCTGCAAGTTCTTAAAAAGCAAATCCCTCTATGCAACTGAAGAACAGTCACTATCCATACCAGACACTTGCAACACAACAATCTGGTGACTGGCAGAGAGCTAGTGCATGTTGGATTTTTAAGGAACTATGCACACCTAGTGCTGATACTGATATTCTCTAATTCTGAGCACCTAGTGCTATTCTACCCAGCCCCTCCACCCCATTTTTCCCTATCTGTGCCATTACAACGCAAGTTCATAGCACAATTTCTTTATGTATTTTATGGGGAAACTTCAATAGTGGTTTACAAAACTGTAAAGGGACTACCATTAGAGAGGGGGAAAGTTTAAAGGTTCCATAGGACATTCCCAAGCACCTACCTAGAGAGGTTCATTTGATTATATATTTTGTATGTATTTATCTGTTTATCTGTTCAAAATATAGCCTTTCCATTTGTATAGTCAAAGGCACTTTGTTATTTGTTCCTTTGTTCTATAAAGGGATATTATATAAAGTGATTATTTTCCCTTGTTATATGGGATATTACAAGGATATGTTATATAAAGAGATTATTACACTACTTTATAGGACATTAAAAATATGAAATTGAGGGCTGTTGCCAGTCATCTTGATGTTGGGGTAGCACAGAGAGCACCCCTCTATATGACTCTGGATTGCACTGAACAGTGTAAGGCCATGGGATTGTAGTCCTCATTCTGAACTTTTCACCCTGCTCAGGGGTGGCAAATATTCAAAGCTGTTCACTTGCATGAGTGAATGTTGGGCAACGTGTCTTGGGTCAAGCAAGCATAGACTGAAATAGGACGTTCCCATTCTTTTTGTTACAGAGAGGCATCAGTCTTCAAGCGGACCTTCCTTTTCAAAGAGAAACCATTCAGGGAAGAGATCCTCCCTTTTGCAAAGATAAACAACTTGAAGCACTCTTTAGGAATGAGTGCTTCATTGTTGGCACTTGGGGGCGCTGGGGTGGCCCAGAGCAAGTGGTGGTGTAGTGCACATAGGGTGCCATCCACTCCCATGGGTTGCTAACCCATGGTGTATAGGGTTCTGTTTTTTCTGAGGTGTTCTGAGTCTGGATTCTCTGATAGCAAATGAGATTTTCTATGAGACACCATGAATCCACTCTCATTTGCCACGACTCAGCTTTATTCTGGTGCATTATAGTGAACCTCCCAAGTGACAAGCCTGGATAGCTACATTCCCCCAGGGATTTGGGAAAAACACTTCCACAACATGTAGTATGGAACACAGCTACCTCCAACATGACAGAGGACCTGCCCACATAGCTTCCAGTGATGATGTTTGAGATAAATAGCCTTATCTCCCACCTCCCACAAAAGGATCTAAACCTCCTGAAGCTAATAAAAAACAACTCATCATGGTGGGTCCCAGTCTTGACCTCACTCTTCACATTCCTCGACACACATGGCTATATTCCCAAGCCCTGGGGGCTAGCAGTCATCACTCCCATCTTTTAAAAAAGCAAAAAGTATGACCCCCAAAACTATAGAGCTTTCAGCCTACTCAGCATAGTCAGCAAGCTCTGTGCTAGGCATCTATACTGGAAGCTTAGGTACTGGTTGGATCAAGAAAATCTCCTCATGGAAGAGCAGGCCAGCTTCAGAGAGGGACAATTCACGATTGACCAATGTTAAATTCTACAACATCTTTGTGAGAAAAATTCCATCCACACCACAACCTTCCAATATGCAGCTTTTGTAGACATCAAGGCAGCATTTGATTTATTATTTGATTTATTTGATTTATATACCGCCTTTCCAAAAGTGGCTCAAGACAGTTTACATTAAAATAAAAACTACTAAAATCAATTAACAGTTAAAATTGGAAACTATATAAACAACATAAAACTGTTAACAATTAAAACTCTTAAAACAGTTTTTAAAACCCTGGAAAACCAGGCTAAACATTGACAGTTTAAAAACCCTGGAAGGCCAGGCCAAACAGATAGGTTTTAAGAGGTCTCCTGAAGGCCAATAATGAACTCAGATTACAGATTTTCTGCCGGGAGCGGCTACGGAGAAGGCCCACCTCTGATTCACCACCAGACGTGCCTGTGGTAACTGATGATGGACCTCCTCAGATGACCTTAATGTGTGATGAGGATTGTGAAGAAGAAGGCACTCTCTAAGGTAACCCAGATCTAAGCCTTTCAGGGCTTTAAGGGTAATAACCAGCACTTTGTATTTTGTCCAGAAACGTATCGGCAGCCAGTGCAACTGTTTCAAACAGTTGCACTGATTACATGTCTCAAGTGAAACTGTGGGAGAAGTTGGAAGCCTCCTCAATCGACCGGCACCTGCTATAACTCATACTCATCTTACATGCTGACACATCCCTCAAAGTAAGGTGCAACCCCAAAGCTACCTCTCAAGTGCCATCCCAACCCAGAAGGGCATCAAACAAGGCTGCATCCTTGCCCCAATCCTGCTCAACTTCTATATCATTGCCATCGTGGGCCATCTTAACAAAATCGTTTTCCACCCTCCCAAGTTCTCAGAGAGATAAATCTCTACTCTGCTCTATGCAGATGATGCAGCAATTCTCTCAAGGACCCGCATAGGTATCAGAAGAGCTCTGAAAGCCCTTGTGCAATACTTCAAGGAATGTCAGCTAGAAATCAACTGCCACAAAATCAAAATTGTGGTCTTGACTAATAGATACAAGACATCCTCTTGGTGCATAGATGGGCACAAAATCGAGCAGCTCTCGTGCATCAAATACCCGGGGGTGGTCCTCCATGCCTCTGGCTCCAGAAAAGCTCACAGTTCTCATGTTGCTCAAAATGCACAGAGCAGCACCTCTGATATTCTTAAATTCTTCCAGACAAGAGGAGGCCACTACATACCTGCAGCCCTCAAACTGTTTGAAATCAAGCCACTGGTGTAACTTCTCTGTGGTGCCCAGTTGGGCCCCTTTTCCAATTTCACCCCACTGAAGCTCATCAAATCCAAAATTCCTAAGAACAGTTCTCCAAGTTCCACATTGTGTCTCCAATCCTAGCCTATGACTGGAGGCCAGAGTTTGGATGGCCATACTCAACGACTAGCTAAAACTATCCCTCAGCCCATTGGGTCTATCCCCCCTAATAATACAGGATATTTACCAGTCCAACTGAAAATGGACACTTCAGACAAAATTTTCAGGTGACACGGGGGATTCCAAGGCAAGGGAAGTTGTGAAAATTCCTCTCCACACACACTAGCACTAGAGTAGCATTAGTCTGGAACTCTTACAGGAACACAGGCTGCCCTATACTGAGTCAGACCATTGGTCCATCTAGCTCAGTATTGTCTAAAAAGACTGGAAGTGACTTCTCCAAAGTTGCAGACAGGAGCCTTCCAACCCTATCTTGGAGATGCCAGTCAGGGAACTTGGAACCTTCTGCATGCAAGCAAACAGGTGCTCTTCCCAGAGCAGTGCCATCCCCTAAGGGAAATAACTTACTGTGTTCACACACGTAGTCCACCATTCAGATACAAACCAGAGCAGACTCTGCCTAGCAAAGCAGACAGTTCATGCTTGCTACCACAGGACCAGCTCCCCTCCCAGAAGCACGAGTGTACACCCATGTTTCTCCTTTTCACTGATGCTTTGTTGGACAGGATGTTCACCACTGAGGTTAACATAATCTTTCTCCAAAACAGAAGTCAACCAGTACACATGATTGAGCTTACTATCCCCACGACCACACCACATGCATTTCAGGAACTGATTATGAAATCATGAATTATTATCATAATTATTATGACAATCATCCAGAAGTTTTTTCCTTTAAAATCCCATTGAAATGAATGGGAACTGTGTCACAGCCTAGACATATTTTTCCACTGTACTGTACTGCTGATATTCAGTACAAGGGGCTTACTTACAATAACTTTCTTAGTATCCATTGCCTATTCTTCAGTGGAACGATATATCCATGGCTGATTCCGTGACCTTTCCAATATATTACTTTCCTGTGAAATGCAAGTGGCCAAAATAAATCAATTAAATAATTACTGACCAGGCTCCCTCTAATTTTTTTTATCTGTGTGTGGAATGGATTTTGTTCTGGGCAACAGTATCAAGGCAGTGTCTGTGCACACATGCATTCATAGTGGGGCCTTCCAGATTCAACCTGAGTGGAATATAAAAGTGAGTGGACATTAAAAAAAAACCCTGTGTGTACATACACATGTGCATGCCTTAGAGAGAATACTGTTCCTGACCCTTAAAGTAATATTTTTCTTGAAAATATGTTCTATCATTTTAATGACTTTTAATTTTATATCATAGCAGATGTTCAGTCATTTATCCTCATGGTAGTACAGGGATTTAAAATACATGCATCTAAAATAAGAACTGGATTTTAAGGACTAAATGAGTTGTTCAGAGGTAGAGTTATTATTATGAAAGCCAGCATGGTTTAGTTGGCAAATCACTGGCATTGAATGTGAAACTGCCAAGTACAAATTCCTATTAAACCAAGAAAGTTGGTAGGTAGTCTTCGTAAAATAACTCAACTCACTATCACTGCTGCTGTGACTATCACAGTTGCTGTAAAGAGAGTAAGGACTGCCAAGAGGTTTATATGATGAAAAGTATTACGATATTAATTTATTAAGCAGCCATAGCTGAGGCCATCACCTTGAAAACACTGAAGAGAAAACTCAGTATGGCTTCATTGTGCCAGAAATTCATAAAGCTAATAAAAACCAATACATCTATTATGCAATAAAAAGAAAACAGTCAAAATCATAGTCAGATCATAAACCCAAAACATTCCTGTGCACCAACCTTGCAGAAAATCTATTACAGCCAATCAGTTAAATAATAAATCAGCTATAGCTAACCATTTTTTGTCTACTGATACCTTGCTGGTAACATCTCTGGTTACTTCTCAGCGCTTGTTGGTAAAATTTGCTAAGGATTATATTTATTCATTTATTATTATTTATTTATTTGATTTCTACACCGCGCTTCCAGAAATGGCTCAGGGTGGTTTACACAGAGAAATAATAAATAGATAATGGATCCCTGTTCCCAAAGGGCTCACAATCTAAAAAGAATCAGAAGATAGACACCAGCAACAATCACTGGAGGTACTGTGCTGGGGATGGATAGGGCCAGTTACTCTCCCCCTGCTAAATAAAGAGAATCACTACGTTAAAAGGTGCCCTTTGCCAAGTTAGCAGGGGATATATAGCTCTAAATAGGGATGTGCAGAATTTTCCGAGGGTGGCATATTCTGTTCCAACACAGAACAGGCCATTCCGAGTGTTCCAACTCCAGAACAGAGCACCCTTTAAATAAAGGGTGTGTTCTGGACTCAGAACAGAACAACCTCAGTCTGACCTGGAACATTCCCCCATTACAGGTGGCTGGTGAGGGTCCCAATAGCAGTGTGAAGGGGCACAAGAGATACATTTAAAAGTTGTTCTTGCAGAACTTGCATGGAGCAGTAACGAGCAGTACCATGCCATCATCCTACACAGTGAAGGCCCCACCTATGGCACACAAATGGCTGCCATGAATGAGTAGCCACTGTTTGTGTGCGATAGGAGGGGCCTCCACCACGTGGGATGCCAGTGCAGTGCAGTTCCTTACTTCTTAAGAACACAAGAATAGCCCTTCTGGATCAGGCCCAAGGCCTATCTAGTCCAGCATCCTGTTTCACACAGTGGCCCACCAGATGTCTCTGGGGAGCCCACAGGCAAGAGGTATGTGCATACCCTCTCTCCTGCTGCTCCTCCCCTGCAACTGGTATTGAGAGCCATTGTGCCTCTGAGGCTGGAGTGGCCCATGGCCACCAGACTAATTGCCATTGATAGACTACGATGAATTTGTTTAAGCCCCTTTTGTCTATAAATTTGTCTAAGCCCCTTTTAAAGCCATCCATGCTGGTGGCCATCACCACATCCCATAACAAAGGATTCCTTAGATTAATTATGCCCTGTGTGAAAAAGTACTTCCTCTTGTCGGTCCTAAATTTTCCAGCCTTCTGTTTCATGGGTATTAGTGTTTCGAGAAAGAGAGAGAAAATTTCTCTTTGTCTACTCTTTCCACTCCATGCATAATTTTATACACCTGGATCATGTCTCCCCTTAGTTGGCTCTTTTCCAAAGTAAAGAGCCTCAGATGCTGTAGCCTTGCCACATAAGGAAAGTGCTCCAGGCCCCTGATCATTTTGGTTGCCTTCTTCTGCACCTTTTCCAGTTCTGAAATATCCTTCTTAAGGTATGGTGACTAAATATTGGCAAGTATCAGCAGTAACAACTTATTGCAAGTATTGGCAGTAACAACATTTAAAGGTACCTCTTTTGCCCACCTCCCCCTCCATGCCCCCAGGCCCCTCAATGTCCCCTCAATGCCATCCAGAATGGCAGAATGTTCCAGGTTGGAACAGGGTTGTTCTGTCCTGGTACATTGCATTCTGTTCTGAGGCCAGAGCAGAACGGAAAATATGCTCCCTGCACACCCCTAGCTGCATTGATCAGTTTTCTTCTCATCAAACAAAGGAGTAATCCATTGCTCTCTCTATAGCTGATATGAAGGACAGATGAATGAAAGAGGGTAAATTCTCTTCTTGTCACTTCTTTCACAGGTCTAAACCACACATAACAGGCAACCCATAAATGTTTTACCATGAGAAACATCACATAACATGTCTGAAATTGCAATTGCATTTTGCAAAGATCTGAACACAGAATTTCAGAACAGATGCTGCAATTTTTGGGGGGGGGGGTGGAAATCCATCCTGTGATGAACTTTTAGTTGTGACAGCCACAAGGATGGATAAGAACAATAAAGCAGAACTAGAGTTATTCAACATATGGTCTGCTACTTTTTGTGTTAATTGACTATTACAACACGAGAATGAATATGCAGGGAAGACTGGCACTGAGAAACCCTACACGGTAAAGCTGATAATAATAGTTCTCAGCCAACTACTGTGCATTTACATTACTCAACTAAATATATGGCAAGCTAATTGTGGGAACATTACAAATGTTAGACCAGAACCTGAACACAGAGATATTAAGTGTGGAAGCCACTGGAAATCATTTCTGCATGGCAGCACTTCATGTGGCTGGAAATTGCTTTCCATGTGGTTCAATATTCTTATGCTCAGTGGTGTCCTGATGGCTTCTAGAACTGTTGTGTAGTGTTTCCATGCAGTTAGGTCAGAGAACATGGGAAGCAGAAGCAGCCAGTGAGGGCGGTTCTGTGGCAGGGGGGAGGCAGCAAGAGTTACATTTAAGACATTACCATTGATGCTGGTGGCACCTGAAAGCTGCCGGGAGCAGCAGGACCCTGCTCGGCATCCCCACAAGACAGCTCCCCTGCCTATTGCACTCATCTGGTCGCTGTAAATGTGTGATGGCCAGATGAATGCAGTAGGCAGGGCAGCTACTGCATGGGATGTCAGGTGGGTTGCCACCAGTATCAATGGTAATGTTGTTTGAAGGTCTCTTTCACCGCCACCCGCATTGCCACCTTCACCAGTTGCCTCTGGTGGAAAGTAAACTAAAAATGTTACAGTTTCTGTGTGTTATGCTGGCACATGGATGCCCTTTTAAGACGTTTTCAGGAAGAGTGATGTATAAAGATCATCTCAGTATCACTCATTCAACTCAAGAGTATGAACAGTTTAATAGAGATAGGTTCTTATTTGCTGTACTAATGGAGCTAGGTGGTACCTTGATCAGGATGTGAAGTATGCTGTAACACTTGTTATTTCGCCCTCCAGCTTGAGCCATTGCTTTTGTAAACCACATGTCACACTTGTGAGCAAAGTAACTGGAATTTATTTGTCTATTTCAGCTATAGAACCTATTGTATTTACAGGTTCCTATTGTACCTACAGAAATGATGTTGTCAGAAAAGTTATCATCAAAAATGATCCGTGATTCTCCACAGATTCTAGAAAACCATCAATATGCTCCTAACCACAAGTGAATAAACATATTTTTCTTACCTCAGCCTGTGGGGAAGGGAGGAACTGTATCGATGGCAAACCAAAAACTAAGTCATACGTCAGAACAATTGCATTCATATAAAATAACACTGTTACGATTTTCTACAGGGACCATATTCATGTCTCTGTTTTGCTTCTGTACAAACAGAATAAATGAATAGAAGAGACAAGAGTGTGATTTTTGGGGAAAGTGACTAATATCCAGACTAACAAAATGGTGGTGCATCAAACACAAAACACACTGAGTTGGGTCTCACGATCCGTGAGACCCAGTTTGGTGGGGAGAGCGGGCTAAGCCCACTCTCCCCACACACGAGCAGGGAGGGAGCCCTGGGCAGCTGGATTGGCTGCCCACATGATTGCCGGCTTTGAGACGGAGCCGGCGGGGACTGGGGAGCTCAGGAGTCATGCGGCCCCTGGAAGCCCCAGTATGCCCTGCGCGAGCAAGCAGGGCATACTGGTGAGACCCCCAGAATCGGGAGGCAGCTTTTCACCTCCCCCTGGTATCTACAGGTGAAACTCGGAAAATTAGAATATCGTGCAAAAGTCCATTAATTTCAGTAATGCAAATTAAAAGGTGAAACTGATATATGAGACAGACGCATTACATGCAAAGCGAGATAAGTCAAGCCTTAGTTTGTTATAATTGTGATGATCATGGCATACAGCTCATGAAAACCCCAAATCCACAATCCCAGAAAATTAGAATATTACATGGAACCAAGAAGACAAGGATTTTAGAATAGAACAATATCGGACCTCTGAAAAGTATACAGTGTACTGTGCATGATTGGCCAGCAAACTCGCCTGACCTAACCCCATAGAGAATCTATGGGGCATTGCCAAGAGAAGGATGAGAGACATGAGACCAAACAATGCAGAAGAGCTGAATGCTGCTAATGAAGCATCCTGGTCTTCCATAACACCTCATCAGTGCCACAGGCTGATAGCATCCATGCCACACCGCATTGAGGCAGTTATTGCTGCAAAAGGGGCCCAGACCAAGTACTGAATACATATGCATGCTTATACTTTTCAGAGGTCTGATATTGTTCTATTCTACAATCCTTGTCTTCTTGGTTCCATGTAATATTCTAATTTTCTGGGATTGTGGATTTGGGGTTTTCATGAGCTGTACGCCATGATCATCACAATTATAACAAATTAAGGCTTGACTTATCTCGCTTTGCATGTAATGCGTCTGTCTCATATATCAGTTTCACCTTTTAATTTGCATTACTGAAATTAATGGACTTTTGCACAATATTCTAATTTTCCGAGTTTCACCTGTACTCATGAGTAGGAGTGGTGTGAAGCCGCGCTATGGCTACTCACGATTTTGGAAACCAGGTTTGTGGAGCGCTCGCTCTGCAAACCTGGTTTTGGGACAGGGGTTCTTGAGCGAGTTACCTGCTCTAGAACCACTGGGCTCGCAGCCAAGCCTGGTGGTTCTGATGACCTGCAAAAATTGGGCTAGGCTCTCCTAGCCCGATTTTTGCAGATCGTCAGAATAGCCCCACTGTGTTTGACACTGAAGTTTGTCCACAGATGATTTTGTGGTTCCCAAAAATATGTCTCTGAGGGCTCTGCAACCCTCAGAAGCATATTTTCATGAGTCACCTTCAGCTTATCAAAGGTAGGGAAACTTGACTAAACTTCCTCCCCCGTAGCACATGCAGTATCACTACACATGCACTTTGTTAATCTGGATGTCAGCCAACAAATACTACTAATCGTTTGGATATCAGGAAAATGGCAAAATCTACTGAATGATCAAATTCAGGAGCAAGCCTACATTCAAACTAGCACCTCACCTACTTAAGTGAGGGAGGGGGAGATGTGAATCCACTGATGTCAGACTTTTTATTGTTTACACACATACTCCATATTCGGACATAATACAAAATTGGGCAAAGGTTGGAACTCTGTTATGTCCAAATGTGTGCAACTGTGATTTTGAAGTGAAATAATTTGGCTGTTTGCCTTGCCAAATTCCAATTTGAACCTTTGGTTTGCAGAAAGGTTCACCACTGACACCAGAGGTTTGGCTGCTGAAGAATTACATCTGAACACACATGGCACCATAACTGTGATCCCATGAAGTTTTTGAAACTACAGTCAAAGAGACAGTGACACAGACCCACCTGGGATCACACCCACACCATGCCTCTGGCCACCTCTCTGAGCACCAGCCCCACCCTCATGTCTTTGATGCAGCAATGTAGTTGTCCCACAAAAGGGACACCACCACATCCCAGACCAAGGTTGTCAGCCTGTCAAGTGGATTTCCTCTCCCCAATTAGTCCCTTGCTTCCCCCCCCCCCACTGCTGGAAATCAAGAGGGAAAGGGGACAGGGTGAGGCTGGGCACTAAGGGCTTTGCCCCCTGAAAATGAAGTGACAATGATGTGTGTTCACAAGCACAAACACTCCAGGTGGCAACTTAAGCAGGTCACCCCATTACAGCAACATGACAGGAACATATGGCAGGAGGGATTCCTGGGGTCAGGTTTAAGAGCCAGCTCCAACCAGGGATTCTTGAACAGCCAACTTCTATTTTTTCACAAATAGCTTGGGGAAAGGGGTCCCAGCCCCTTCCCCTTAGAAGGGGCTTGCCTGTGCACTCCCTAGCCTTTTGAGAAGGGCTGGGCAACCTGATCAGCATTGCCCCAGTGAAAGGAGCTATTCAACCTATGTGATGACAATGAATTCTGATCCTGAGTGGACCGCTCACTCATGAGAGTATAAGGCCATGGGGAAACCCCCTTGCAGTTCATGAGAGGAACAGTCTGTGTGTGGACTGGGATGTCAGTCAGAACTTCTATAATTCATGAAGATAAAATGACCCCTTTTCCCATGTACAGCTCTCTCACGAGAGTCTCAGGCCATTGGGGGCTCTATATCAAGCCAGGTTGCTCTATGCAGGAAAGTCACGTGGGTGGGTACCCTGGCAACTTCTCTCCCTTTCCTGGCAACTGCCTCCAGGTAGCTGTCAAAGTGTGCCCCCTGCCAGCCTGTCTGCCCATGTGGACATGTGCACCCTTGCTTGTGCCCCAAACAGCTGCCCAGTTTTCCTGCGTCACTGGGAATTGGGGCTTTCCTCTCCCACAATTCTCCATGGTTTCAAATCTGCATATGGTGCAACGCTGGACCACACACAGGAATTTTGAAAGCAAGTGAAGATCCATCGCTGCAATGTTACCCCTGTCCACACAAGCAGCTAGGTTCTGACTCATGAGACATCACAATCTCCTTAGGGGCCATGCAAGGCTTCTCATGGGAGGAGGGGGCTGCAGGGCAAAAGTAACATCTTTAACCAGAGATAGTGGGGTTTGCTCAATTCATGAGTGCACAATCAAATGGAAGACTGAGTGTGTCCTACCCGATGATAGTCCCCAGTAGACTGGCCTCTCATGAGAGCAGTAGTCCACTGGCAGCAAGCTGTGAGGGAAGCAGGGATGTGATTTGGCCTGCATGCACTGCTTTGCCAGGGTGAGCCCTCTTAAGCGCATCCTCTTTCATGGTGAGACAGACCCTCCCAGAATCCTTTCCCCTCCCTCATATCCATATCCCCTCCTAGGAAGTCTTCATGTTCCTTTCCCTTTCCTCATTAACTGGGAAATAGTGCCCCCCAATACCCCCTCCACCCCTAAAATCGTGTTTGTGCAGGACAGTTTTGTTGTGGGCTCTTACAAGGGCAGCAGTGCAATCACTGTCAGAAGAATCGCTGGCATGAAATGGCAATTAAATGCCCTTTCCATGCCAAGGGCAGGCGGACCATTATGAAAAGACATGATTGTGCTTGGCATGTCCCCTTCAGGATCATGGCCAATCACAGCCATTCTCATGATGTGCCCACAATCTGGCTACAGAGCTTGCTGGGATACAACCTTGATGGCCAAGAGCAGGGAGGAGCCACACTGCCCTGAAACCAGATGCTGCCAATTCATGGCTGGACACATTTCTGTGATGTGATTCATGGTTTGAAATCAAAACTGCAGGTTCATCTACCTCCAGTTTCATGTTGCTTGTGAATGTGGCCATAGTAAACATGCTGTGCACTACTAACTTCAATACATGTGAAGTGGTGCTTACTCTTCCTTTCCCCAAATGACTACATGGATACAAATTTAAGGGTGGTAATGCAAGCAAATCTGTAGAATCATAGTGTTGGCTCAAATATTTGCCTTATGTAATAGCTATCACATTATCAGGTGAAATGCTTTCCATTGAGAGGCTCAGCAAGCGCTATGCCTACAAAAGATCCTTATGGAACAAATTTTCTTTTTTAATTTACACCTGTGATACCCTGGTGCTATCAGCTGTTAGTATAGTCACATAACTTGGCATCAATTTGGACTTAAAATGCTACAGGAGTAGAGAGCAGAGCACACAGCTTTGATCCAGTGGAGGTATCTGCAAAACCAAACTGACCAGTGCACAAAGCAGTGGTGGTATGCTGTAAACAGCATACTGCAGTTCTTTTGGCTGATATTCTGAAAATAATTATGATTGTGATCTGTCTGAAAGATTTAGTACAACAATTATGGTCATCACCAGCTGACATTCCAGCTAGGGAAACTCTTTCAAACACTCAGGAACACTAATGAGCTATTGAAGGAGGAGAAAAATATTACTCCCATGAGCTACAGCCTCAGCATTATAAATGAGCACTGCTCTATAGGGTACATGATTACATAGAGCAGACAATGATATTCCAAAAATTTATTATATTTATTTATTTAAAATATGTCTACCCCACCCCTCCAGTGCACTATTGCTCATGGTGGCTCACAACAGTAAGACAGATATAAGATACAACAAAAAGATAGATACAATAAGATAGAAACTCCTGCTAACTTTGTAAAGAAGCACCTTCTGACGTGGTGATTCTCTTTAGTTAGTAGGGGGAGAGTAACTGGCCCTATCCACCCCCAGCACAGTACTTCCAGTGACTGTTGCTGGTGTCTATCTTATGTTTCTTTTTAGATTGTGAGCCCTTTGGGGACAGGGATCCATCTTATCTATTTATTATTTATCTGTGTAAACCACCCTGAACCATTTTTGGAAGGGCAGTATAGAATTGATTAAATAATAAATAATAAATACATAATGATGATGATGATGATGATGATGTGATGATATCTATAATAATAACAATAAAAACAATACTGATAATAAAATTCAGCCATCCCAGGTCCTTGGGAAGGACTCGATGTCTGGATAAAACAAACTGGTCAATAACACCTGTCTGACTGTGTAAACAATAATAATAACTAGCTGACCCCGCACAGAGCATCTGTGCGACAGTACACTCCCCCCACCTTCAGGCCCTCCCACCAACCCTGCCCTCCCTCACCCCATTTCCTGCCCCTCCTGCCCCCCTTCCACCCCAGTCTCTCCTGCCCGCCCCACCTCCTGCCCCAGTCTCTCCTGCCCTCCACCACCCCTCCTCCAACCCCAGTCTCTCCTGCCCACCCCACCTCCTGCCCCAGTCTCTCCTGCCCTCCACCACCCCTCCTCCAACCCCAGTCTCTCCTGCCCGCCCCACCTCCTGCCTCAGTCTCTCCTGCCCGCCACCACCCCACCTCCTTCCCCAGTCTATCCTGCCCTTGCCTGCCCCACCTCCTGCCCCAGTCTCTCTTGCCCTCCGCCACCTCCTGCCCTGTCACTCCTACGCTCCCCCACCTCCTGCTGACCCCTCTCACCTTCCCGGGCAGTGGGCCACCATTTTTGTCTGGTGCTTGTCAGCCATTGGGCAGCTCAGCAGCTCCTGAAGACGCCTCTCCTCCCTGATTGTCATCTCTCACCAGTCCACCGTTCACCTCCCTCAGCCGCCACCTCCCTCAACCATGACCCCTGTGGACTCTTGCCAACTGCCTCCTCGGCACGCGCTCCTCCCTTCCGCCCTTGCATGTGTCGCCCCCTCTGGGCCTGCCATTGGTTGTGGCTACAGCGGGGGCGGAACCCCACACATCCCCCTGGTCCGTTTACAGGAATTAATAATATAGATAAAAAGATACAATAAAAGTAATAAATTAACTAAGTTAAACAAAATAGTTGTCAGATTAAAAACCACAATCATTATTAGGTTCAAACTAAAGCTTATTTTAAAAGCTAACAACTGAAAATGTATGCTCTGTGTATGTGTGCATGTGTGTGCATGCATACTCTTAATTTTAACAATAATATTTAGTTCTATTCTTGTTAATATTTTTAATACTTTCCCCTTTCCCACAAGTAGTGTCTCTCTCAGTCAGAGTTGTTTTCCATTGGAAAGAGTGACATGGCTGTCCTCCTTATACCTATGTTCATCTAGAAATATACAGGTTGAGCAGGTATTACTGAAGTGCATGGGAAATACAGACAGTTCTGGTCTCACAGCCATATCTATTCAAGTCTGCCACAATAGCCACATCCATTCAACATCCCCAACTACAGACCATACCTCCTGCTCCGCTCCTGAGAGGATGACTCTATAGAGGTGCCTCTTTTCCATGTCCCAATAGGCATCTCTTGGTAAGGAGGCAGGAAAGAGCTCCATACACACTCACTTGCACTCCAAAATACCTAGATCAGGATACAAGACATTTACCACAGCCACCTTGTGACTGGATGTGGGATCCTGGCACATTTCAACTGTCTCATTGTCAAGAGCAACTGAGGCAGCTTTTAATCAGCTTTGATGAATTTCATCAATTACCAGGCTTCATAAAGTCTACAAGAGATAGCAATTTGTCTCCTTTGTGTGACAGAACAGAATGGTCCAATATCTAGAAACTGAAAGGCAGGTGGATTTGTTTCACCAATTTGGTATGATTCATCAGAACATTTTTACTCCATTCCCAAATGCTTAGGACAACCCATTAATCACAAATGGAGGAAGCATTTAGGTACTCTAAACAGGGCACAATGCAAAAGCACATGGAAATATGGTGGGGGTGGGGATGACCCAAAGGGAAATAATGCATTAAAGTGTTTTGTTTTGGTTTTTTACAGAAGATTTCATTGTGAACATTGTCTTATACAGAATCTGGGATTCATAGGAAAACAGGTGCTCAGGGGCTTTCCTGAATGCTGACAGATGAGAACTCCCTGGATAATTTCAGATGCATCACCATGAAGTTCTTATCTGTGCTCCTCGTTCAAGAAAAGAGCCTTTTTAAAAATGTCGTGGTTGTGGTTACTATGGGAGAGTGCCACATTCCTTTGTCATACTGTGTGCTGCAATGTAGCCATTTGTCAGAATGTCACACGCACTGCAGGATCTCATTGAGGTGTCCTGCCCTCAAACCCATTCCTCCTGCCAACAGAGAGACACAATAAAACATGGCTAAACACTGTGAAGAAAATAAATCGCTTTGTTTGTCAGGATTGTTGGGAGATGTCGCTTCACTCAGAGCAGCACTCCCCCATGTTATCTAAACACAGTTCATCACACGCACAGACAGCAACGGTGAAACAGATTTCTGAATCATTACTTATATAACTTCCAGAACAATTTCTAGGCAATGAATAAAATGCTAGAATTTGTTTCTTGTTCCCTAAGAACAGGAAAATTGGCTGTCCATATAGAAATAGTGGGACAGTGAGGCTTGATTCCTTATCTGTTTTCCAAAAATAATGGAGATGTTACAAATCAGATCACCAGGACCTGTGTGGTGCAAAGCAGAGTGTGTGATTTGAGGCTGGATGTGGGTGACCCACACTAAAATTTCTGCTGAGCCATTCACTAAATTGCCTTGGACAAGTTACTATCAGTCAATCTAACATATCTTACAGGAGTAAACATCCTGTTGTTAGGATAACACAGTATAAAGATATAGCAACACATCCTCATCCAATATATTATTACACATCTAACAATCCAATAATGTACTTTTTGTTGGCTTTGGAGAATGAAATCACTGGACTTTGACACAAGGGTACAACTGCTACCCTCACTAAGGCACTGCTACACCAATCTACTGCCTACACAGCTTGAGCAGCTGGCCAGTGGAGCATTGACACTGCTCCACTAACCAGAAAAAGCCTCAAGGAGCAACTTTGTATCAGGCAAGAATTTTCTAGGAGGGGGAAGGCCAAAAGCCCCATGCAATATATCCCGAAAGCTGTTTGTACGTCATTCTGTAATTGCAAGATATTTGTAGCTCATTCTGTACATGCATGATATAAAAGGTTGTTCAAACCACCACAAGCAGGTGGGATGAGGGGAAGGCAGGAGCCTACCTGACTTTCTCAGATAACCAAAGCCTGATCAGCGGTCCGCTGCCCATGAGCCCAAATAAGTGGCACAGCGAGAAGACAAGCAGCTATTGGGGTGAGGGGAAGGAAGCCAGGCTGCTGGGTATCCCACAAGGCACTGTGAAAGGAGAGTGGTGCACTGGGAAAGCTCCCTACTGCCAGGTACTCCTTCCAGTGGGCGCTGTGATCAAGATGGCTGCCAGAAGCCTGGGAGCAGCTACCAGCAGTGTGACAGCCCATACAACCAGGGAATGAGGTAGGGGATGCATGCTAATATTTCTACCTCATTTTCAGCCTGAGTTTAAATAAAGGGATACCCGGGGGAGAAGCGGCTGGATTGGGAGTGATCCTGGTATTTCACATGACCATCCGAACTTGGGATAGCCCTGCCCTACCAAGGTAGGGCTGGTTGTGTGAAGAACCTTACAGTTTTATTTGTTATAGAAGTCATATTTCTATGTTATGTTCAACATAACATAGTACCCCTGCTAACTTGGCAAAGAGGCAACTTTTAATGTGGTAATTCTCTTCATTTAGCAGGGGGAGAGTAACTGGCCCTATTCACCCCCAGCACTGTTGCTGGTGTCTATCTTGTGTTCTTTTAGATTGTGAGCCCTTTGGGGACAGGGACCCATCTTATTTATTTATTATTTCTCTGTGTAAACCGCCCTGAGCCATTTTTGGAAGGGCGGTATAGAAATCGAATTATTATTATTATTATTATTATTATTATTAAATAAATCCCCCAGTGAGGCACTACCTTGGCGTAGTTGTGGGTTTTGCATGCTCTGAGGAAGTTGAGAGCTATGCCAGAGGTCCAACCATACTGGACAGGTCTCACCAGAGGAGCCAGACAAAGAGTGCCTCTCCCATCAACAATATGGTGGGACGTAACTTTAATAAATCTATACCGGATCAGTCGTCGCCCAGGTCAACAAGGACCGCGCCAGGTGCTATAGTCCCTGGACATCTGGTGGCAAGTGGGCAACAGGACTCAGGATTTTCAGTTGAGCAGCCAGGGCTGAAGACAGCAAAGTTACTGGAAGAAATGTCGCTTAACCGAAAAAAAATATGCAAAAAAGGCCAACAAGGAAATAATGATCTGCTATTACAAGTCTAGTCCAACTAGAAGAGGTTATTTAAAAAGAATGTACCGAATTTGGAAAGAGAAGCATCCAGATACAGAAATAACAGAACAAAGGCTAGCAGACCAGAGAAGATTCATAATAAGAAATAAATTACTCACAGGAGTTGAGCTGGAAGAACTGCAAAGAGCAACACAGGCTCAAGACATAGAAGAAGAATTACCACTAACTGACACAGTTGCTCAGGCGCAGGTGGAGGAGGTGTTCGAAATAGAGGAAGCCACTGTTGCTGAACTGTTTCAAAATCAAAACCAGGCAACCTCCCCTTTGCCTTCACCTCAAAAACCCAAATGCCATTTAATAGAAAAGCAACAAGAACTAAAGCAAAAAATAACTGAGCACATGAACCAAACAACCACCAGGGTTTGACTTCCAGCTCTAAAAAGGGTTGCCAAAAAACAACTTGCTCAGGCATTAAAAGATGTCAATGCTGCACTTGCAGAAATAACAACCAAGAATTTGCAAGAAACAAACCAATTAATGTACAGTGCAGCAACAATAACAAAACAAGAGCTCGGATATAAGATAAGTGGACCTGTAAAAAAAGAAAGTAGTACATCACCTAAATGGAAGATTAGATTAGAAAATAAAATCTCCAGGTATAGATCAGATGCTAGTAAATTGAAAGATATGAAAGACAAGAAGCTGAAGAATGAAAACACCAAACAGTATCTGATCCAAAAATACCACCTAGATTCAAGGAAAATTAGAGAAGTCCTGGAAATAATAAAGCAGCAAATAACAGCAGTGTCAAAGAAGATTAGCAGATATGAAGCCAGAACTACACAACACAGGCAGAATCTCCAATTCCAGTCGAATCAGAGACGTTTCTACCAAAGCATAGAAGGAGAAACTGCAAGAAACCTAGAAACACCAAATAAAGAAGAAACAGTGCAATTCTGGGGGAAATTATGGGACTATCCAATAGATTATAATGAAAAAGCAGGCTGGATGAAAGAGGTCAAAAAATGTAACCAACAAATGCAAGATCTAATAATAACACCAGAATTAATAAGTGAAAGAGCAAAGAAAATTAAAAATTGGACTGCCCCAGGCGATGATGAACTGCATGGCTTTTGGCTTATAACCTAGCAAGCCTTCATAAACAACTATCAAAACAGTTCAATCACATTTTGCAAGGAGGTGGTATTGAACAACGGCTAACAACTGGGAAAACTCATCTCATCATGAAAGACCCAGCAAAAGGTGCAGTTCCAAGTAATTATAGACCGATAACCTGCCTGCCAACCATGTTCAAATTGTTAACTGGAATAATAGCAGATGAAGTCATGCAACACTTATTAACTAACAAACAGCTTCCAGTTGAACAGAAAGGAAATTGCCCAAACACCAGAGGCACAAAATACCAGCTGCTGATTGACAAAATGATTTTAGAAAATTGCAAGAGAAGAAAAACCAATCTAAGTGTTGCATGGATTGACTACAAGAAAGCCTTCGATTCATTGCCTCACAGGTGGATACTAAGATGTTGAGAAACAAATGGTGTCAGCAAAATCATTCAGATATTTATTTTTAAAAAGCCATGAGCATGTGGAGTACACAGTTAACAATCAATGGTGAGGCACTTGTACAGGTTAGCATTAGAAGAGGCATTTTCCAAGGGGACTCACTATCCCCTCTGTTGTTTGTAATCGCCATGACCCCACTTTCACAAATACTAAACAAAACAGGCCTCGGCTAACAAAAATCTAAAACATCAAGTCAAATCAACCATCTGCTGTACATGGACGATCTGAAGTTGTATGGAAAGTCCCAGTCAGAAATCGAATCACTGCTAAACACTGTCCGTATATTCTGTAGCGATATAGCAATGGAGTTTGGACTAGACAAGTGTGCTGCATTAATTATGAACAGAGGGAAAATATCAAAAACAGAAGGAACAGAACTGCCCAATGGAAGCAAGATCAAGAACCTGGAAGAGAAAGAACCTTACAAATACTTGGGCATTCTCCGGGCGGATAACATCGCACACACTGAAGTTAAAAGAAAAATTGGAAGTGAATACATCAGGAGAGTTCAAAAAATCCTCAAGTCCAAACTCATTGGTGGGAACACTATACAATCCATAAACACTGGGCTATACCTGTTATCAGATACACTGCAGGAATAATAGTCCAGACCCAGGGAGAGCTAGAGACACTGGATCGTAAGACCAGGTAAATCATGACCATCAATCATGCCCTGCAACCCCGCAGTGATGTCGATAGGCTATACCTCCCTCGCAGCTCAGGTGGAAGAGGAATGCTGCAAGTTCATCAAACAGTAGAGGAGGAGAAAAGAGGCCTTGAAGAATATATCAAGGACAGTGAAGGAGATGCACTTCAAATGGTCAATAATGCGAAACTATTCAACACCAATGAAAAAAGCAGGCCTACAAGAAAGAATAAGTCCAGAACCGAGCAGAAAAATACAAAAATAAGCCACTGCATGGTCAATATTTGCACAATATAAGTGGAAAATCAGACATCAGCAAGACCTGGCAATGGCTTTAGAATGGCAACTTGAAGAAAGAAACAGAGGGTTTAATACTGGCTGCGCAAGAACAGGCACTAAGAACAAATGCAATAAGAGCAAAAGTCAAAAAATCCACCACAAATAGCAAGTGCCGCCTTTGTAAAGAAGCAGATGAAACCGTGGACCACCTAATCAGCTGTTGTAAAAAGATCGCACAGACTGACTACAAACAAAGGCATGACAAAGTAGCAGGGATGATACACTGGAACATCTGCAAAAAATACAATCTACCTGTAGCCAAACATTGGTGGGACCATACAATTGAAAAAGTGGTAGAAAATGAAGATGTAGAAATATTATGGGACTTCCGACTACAAACAGACAAACATCTGCCACACAATACACCAGATATAACTGTAGTCGAGAAGAAAGAAAAACAAGTCAAAATAATCGACATAGCAATACCAGGGGATAGCAGAATAGAAGAATAGAAAAAATCACCAAATACAAAGATCTACAAATTGAAATTGAAAGGCTGTGGCAGAAAAAGACAAAAATAATCCCAGTGGTCATTGGCGCCCTGGGTGCAGTTCCAAAAGACCTTGAAGAGCACCTCAGCACCATAGGGGCCACAGAAATCACCATCAGCCAATTACAAAAAGCAGCTTTACTGGGAACAGCCTATATTCTGCGACAATATCTATAACAATTGACAATAAATTTCAGCCATCCCAGGTCTTTGGGAAGGACTCGATGTCTGGATAAAACAAACCAGTCAATAACACCTGTCTGACTGTGTAAACAAGAAATAATAATAACATTCACACAACAATTGTATAGTGTGCATGGGTACAATGATTCACATGTTATGCTGAACACAGGTAGAGCAGTACGTTTCCTATTTGTACCGTGCATTTAATGGGCCTGTGTGCATGTTCACTTTGAGAAGGAATACAGGTACAATAAGTCCCACAAAAACGTGCCTGTGGACAGAGATCAGTACACTTATAAAACATGAGGCACTTCACACTATTGCTGTGAAGCGCCTCAATGAGGCCTGGGGGGAGAACGGGCTTTGCCTGCTCTCCCCACAGATGATTGGCGGCAGAGCCCTGGGCGGCTGGATGGGCCACCCACCCGACTGCTGGCTCCATCATGGAATTGGTGGGGGCTGCGGGATCAGGGGACGCGCGGCCCCTGGAAGTCCCAGGATGCCCAGTGCAAGTGCGCAGGGCAACCTGGAGATACCCCCGAGCCTGGAAGGCTGCTTGCAGTCTCCTGGCCAGGGGTCTACTCATGTGTTTCTGTGCACCGCAGCGACACACAAGCAAAGAAATGAGCTAATGGAGCGCTTACTCTGTTAATCTCATTTAGGGGGAGAGTGTTTTAGGTGTGCTAGTCACCTTGGGAGCACCGGGCCCACCCGCGAACCCAGTGGTTCCCACAAGCATTGGAAAGTGGGCTAAGCTCCCTTAGCCCACTTTCCCGTGATCGTCTGAATAGGAATAGTTTTATGACATCAAGTGGGTCAAAGCATGTCAATAGGATGTACATGAAATACAATTGTTTCTAAGCTCATGATGAATGTTGAATAGAAAAAAAAGATAACTGTAATTATGTTGATATATTTCCAATTGTTTTGAAAAGTGTAATCCTCAGTACTATGAACTAAGACTTTCTTAAATGACAATCATGTGTCATTTGTTGTTTCTCTGTATAAACCGCCCTGAACCATTTTTGGAAGTGTGATATAGAAATTGAATTAATAATAATAATCAATCATTATCTTCTTCTTCTTCTTCTAAATCTGAAATGCAAGCACTGTGATATCTTTCATTTTGGAATGGCCAGGCAAAGAAAATACTTTTCAAGATGTACTTTCTCACCACGCTGCACAGCCCTCAAGGACATATCCCTCAAGTAAAAAAGTTCTTTTGGAGGGAGGAGAGAGAAGCAAAAAGCACAACTTCCTTCCCCTCCATACAAGTTTTCTGCTGGGCAACACGTCCAGATCTACAACTAACCACAACACTACACTGGCTTACATGATAACTGCAGTCCTTGCTCTTGTTCAGATACTGTAAAGGTTTGGTACCATACTGGTTCATCATCCTGTCAGGTAATTAATTAATTAATATTAAATTATTTTAATAAGACCAAAAAAATAAGAACCCATATTTTCTATCAGAAATAGCTGTTGTTTTCCTTACAATTACATTTAGATCATGATTAATGAATGTGTGCACAATATTAAAGATGTAGATCAAACTGCAATTCGCAATATCTTTTATTGGATCAACTCATTGCTTCAAATACAAACCTCAAAGCAAGCTTTCAAATTCACTACAGCTTTTCCTAAGAAGAAGTGGGGTAGGGGAGAACCTTATCTTAGAGAAAGGAAGGAGGGAAGGAAGGCAGGCAGGCAGGCAGGAAGGAAAAGAAAGAATGAATTGTAATATTAAGGGCAGCCTTCCGAATCCTAAGGGGTTTTTCCAGTATTTTGCTTGCACAGACTGGAACTATTCATTCAGGTCCCAACTCCTGGTATCTTTTTTCACCCTCTGATAAGCTGCTTTTGAAGGTCAGGGGAATTTCAGGAGTAGCATTGATTACAGCAGAAATAATACAGTTAAAAGACAAAATGGTTGCCTCAGTATGTGCATCCAGCTGCACATACTATTTAGATTTCAGCTAGTTCATGGAAGTAAAAACCCATTGTTATGAACAAAATTCAAAGTAGGTACTAAAACACTGTATCAGTAGATAAATGCATCCTATAATACTGCCCTATACTATGCCAAACTATTACTCTGCCAGCTTTGCATTGTCGGCACTGACTGCAGCAGCTCATCAGGGTTTGAAAGAGGTCTTTCCCAGCTCTACCTAGAGATGCCAGGAATGAACCTGGGAATGTCAGTGGCTGAGTTGTTAAGAACTTTGCAATCCCAAATATGCAGTAAGCTCTGTATAGTTTGATGGGTCTCAATTGGTATTATACGCAGCCAAAGTTTCCTTCAGCTGAAGAGGTTCTTCTTAGGGATGTGCACAAAACCGGTTTGCTTGGTTCAGTTCAAATCCAAACTGGATTGAAATCAGACCAGATATATTCAGTCCCATTCCCCGCCCCCGGCAAACGGGGCATCCAGATCAATTTGAATTCAAAGTGGTTTAGCCCTGGCTCGGGGGTGCCGGATAACATTAAATTTTGTCCCAAAGAAGGTCAACTTAATGCCACTGAGGGCTTTGGCAGCCTTGGGGGTGCTGCTGCGGCCACCGGGATCTCTGGCAGCTCTCCCTCACCCCGCTGGCTTCCCCCTGCATCTCCAGTGGCTGGCTCGGTCTGTTTTGGCCTTGTTTGCATACTCAGAGGCCATTTCTTGGGCTGTCGTGCATGCACATGGGCCATTTGCATGACTGGGTCACAACCTGCATCGTTCAAATGGCCTGCATGCACAAAGAGGGCTGAAACTGCCCAAAAACAGCAAGAGCCGGCCTCTAGAGACTTGAGGGGATGCTGTCATGGAGAGGGGGAGCGGCCAGAGACCCCCTATGGCCTAAGCAGCAAGGAGGAGAGCTGGTCTTGTGGTAGCAAACATGACTTGTTCCCTTAGCTAAGGAGGCTCCACCCTGATTGCATATGAATGGGAGACGTAGAAGTGTGAGCACTGTAAGATATTAGGGTTGCACATTTTGTATTTTTTCTGTTTTGATTTGTACCAAATCCAAATCAACCCCATTTTGTATGTTCTGTGAAATTAAGCCTTCCGAATCACCCCAGTTTTGTTTTGAATCCAAATTAATCCAAACCTAAATCTGAATTAATTCAGATTTAAAAATGGGTCACATGATCAAAAGAGTGGGTGGGGGTTATAGTGCCCAATGAGTGGAAGCTACCACAAAAATTTCCAAGGAATTGGGCAAACTGCTGATTTTGGGTGAATTTTTGAAGTTTGCGCATCTTTCAGATTTTCCCCATGGGGTATGATGGAGATTTCAGGAAAAGTAGAGCTTCACACGGGGGGGGAGGGGTGGCCCAGAGTGGAGTGTGGTTGGTGGTAGTGCCCAGTTGGTAAAAGGAAGCTGCCACAATTTTTTCAGAGGAATTTGCAAAGGGCTGATTTTTAAAGAATTAATGAAGTTACACGTCTTTCAGATTTTCCTCGTAGGGTATAATGGAGGTTTCTGCAGTCCCATAACTCCACTTGAGGGGCACTGGGGTGGCCCAGAGCAAGTGGCGGTGTAGTGCACTTAGGGTGCCACCCACCCACATGGGTTGCCAACCATGAAGTACAGGGTTTTGTTGTTCTAGAGGTGTTCTGAGAGTAGATTCTCTGGTAGCATATGAGAGTGGATTCATGGTTTTTCATTAAAAATCTCATTTGCTACCAGAGAATCTAAACTCAGCAACTCAGAAACAACAAAGCCCAGTACCCCAATGGGTTAGCAATCCAGGGGGGTGGTTGGCACCCTCTGTGCACTACATCACCACTCACTTCTAGCCATCCCAGTGCCCCCAAGGTAGCATTATGGGGCTGCTGAAACCTCCATTATTCCCAATGGGGAAAAATCTTAAAGACACGTAAACCTCAAAATTCCTAAGAAACAAGCCCTTTTCCCTATTTGGAATCTGGGTGCACCACCCTTGGGGCACTGCCATCCAACCCACTGTTTTGCCCCTGAAGCCCCACATAAACAAGTTGAAAGAGTGAAGAGATTGATGAACAACGACAACACTTAATTTTTTGGCACAGTTATTTGAGAAATTTGCAGCGGGTGTGAGCCTGTCCCTGTGGCACTAGAACAGCAGCACAACCCATTTGTGGATTCAAGCAATCTTTCAATAAAAACATTCCTTCTCCAAGAAACAGTGACCATAGGTCATTTGAGATAGCAAGATAGACCAATGAACTGCCTTGGTTCAGAACTGCCTACTGTTCAGAATTGTTGGTATTTATCATCACTGCATTTAAGAAAGTGCAAAACCATGGATCATGGTTACAAGAAAGAGAGAAGCAACTAAGATGCCTGGGGATGTCAATAGATTGACAGGGGTATTCCCCACCCCCCTCCTTTTGTCTCCTGTAGTCCCATGTGGATGACCTGTCCCTGCAATGGCAAAAGTTGTGAACCACTGGCGTGGACATCATGTCCCACCAAATTACATTGTAGCCTAAATTACATTAGACTGCTCAACTTGGGCAACAAAACTTAGACACCACTATAACTCATAAAAATCAGAAGAAAAACAAAATACTTTTCAAAAGACCCCTGAAAAAATCATGAGATTCTTTCTAAACCTTTGGAAAGAAAAACCTGTGTAATTTCAGAACTTTCCTAACCAGCTTCCCAAAAAGCTTCTCCACACAATTTATACCATGGCTTTTAGCAAGAGCTTTGGAATTGCATTGAGCTCCCAAAGATATTTGGTTATTTCTGTCTCAAAATGCTGTCTTCCAAATCCCTTTGCAAGGTCAGTTTGCATTTCAATCACACTGAATACAACACATACTTAACTAAACCATTCATGCTCAACAGCTTTTTGCATATCTTATCTTCTGCTAAACACTCGGTTCCTCAGCTGGAGTGGAGAGAGTCAGATAAGTCAATTTCAATTGCAATGCTTTTCTGAAGAACAAGCATTCTAGCTGAAACACAGTCATTTCAATTTGGAAACAAAAATCTCTGTTTTTTAATTCTTGATTTTGTTTTGGTTACAAAACCTCCAAAATTGCCATTTTCAGGCACAAAACATTTTGTACCTGAATTGAAATGCACAAGCCTATAAGATATTCCCCTCTGGTGATGGAGCTGCTCTGGGAAAAGCTAAAGGTTCCAAGTTCCTTCCCTGGCTTCTCCAAGATAGAGCTGAGAGACTCCTGCCTGCAACCTTGTAGAAGGCACTGCCAGTCTGTGTAGATTAGGGTAACAAGAATTTATATGGTGGCAGATGGACTGAGCTAGATGGACCTAGGGTCTGACTCAGTGTAAGGCAGCTTCCTATGTTCCTATGTTCCCCGAGGCTGCCAAAGCACTTCCCGGCAGTAAGTCAACCTTCTTTTGGATATGTTAATGGTATCTGGCACCCCCTAACCAGGTCTTAACCAGCCCAGGGGGGTCAGCTCAACCTCAAGCCAAAGCAGGCCTGGTTTGGTTTGAGGTCGAGCCCTTTAACTGAACCATTTGTGAGCTCAAACTGGCTCAAGATTGAGCTGGTTCGCACATCCCTAGTTTTTATGGTATCTCTGGAAGACGTTCTAGTACTCTGGTGCATCTGAAATTGGAAATTTGGTTTCAGTCATCAGATTTCAAACATGGAATTCTGTATCAGGACATCTTCCCTTTATTCATAGTGAGATAACAGTGTATACCTAGACAACAAGATTAGAAAGATAACAAAGAATCATTTCAGCAAGACTGTTGAGGTTATTCCATATTTGGCACAGTGACTGTCAGCAGTCTTTGTCCCAAATTGCTTTGTGCAGTGCTGCACTGAATTTCTGTGAGGTTTGATTTCTGAGTTGCCATTAGGGGAGTGGATAGAAAGAGTCAGGGATTCCCAGACTTTGTTGTCACAACTTCAATCACCACCAGACAAAGGCCATTGCAGCTGGGGTGATGGGAGTTGTAGTCTACAACATATGGGAATCCTTGTTACAGGGAACACTGGTCATGTCTGGATGGGAGATTGCCTGGGCATCTGATGCATGACACTTTGAATTATATTACGGGGAAATGGTGAGTTATAAATATAATAAATAGATAAATTTGTATGCAGTTCTGGGTACATAAAATATTACTGTTACATGTGTGGACCAGGGCCCCTCCCTGGTGCCCCTCTCAATTCCAGAGAGGTGATTTGTTTTTATTGTTCTATGATAGTTTAGTCTCCAGGTTCTGGGAATTCATTCAGTTTTTACTTTCGCTCACTGCCACCATATAAATTCTTGTTACCCTAATCTTGGTACTCAACACCTTTGGCTGTGTAGCCTCGCGAGTGCAGGACAGGCGTATATGTTCAGGATATAAAATGTAACAAAATTTGAGACATAAAATAAAAACAAGAATACATTTATTCTTTACTGATTAGAATAAAGATCTCTCAAGATCATCTTTAGATGACTGGTTATTGAAACTATGGGATTATGGTTCGATTTCCAAAATTATGGATTATGTGAAATATTCTTCTGCTGACTCATTCATGTTAACTTGGGAGCCTTTTATTAATTTTTACAATAGTCAGATTTCTTATTCGTCTTCCTGACTTGGTTTTCATTTGTAATTTTGTTCCGTCCTTATTTTTATCTTGGTTGAGCTCTAACTCTGTACGATATGTCTCGGTTATGTTTTTCTTAGTCTTTTTTAAAATACTGCTATGAATATCTCTTTATGTTTTATATTTCAATGTATTTTTCTTTAAGTTCAAGAGATCTAATCATACATTGTGCCTTCTTACTTTCAATAAAACCATGATAAATTGGGGGGGGGGGGAATAGAATAAAGATCTCTGCAAAGCAAGGCACACAAATTTCTCTAACAAGTTACTAGATAAATCTGCTGTTCAACTTTCTGAGTGTTTCTTTTCATCTGGATAAAATGTAACATATAGGATGAGATAACTGGGACAGAGGTAATTAAAACTGGATTTGTAAATTTAGTGAATTCTTCCAAATCTTCTTGTCAGTTACTTGGAGCTGCCCAGAATACTGCTAGTTCTCCAGCCTCCACACATTTACCCTTCAAGTTCCATACAATTCCCCTGAACAATCTCTCCTTTTCAGCACACACAAACCAATTTCTCAACCCTCAGCCCCAAACACCTCCTACTCCCACACAACTAAATTCAACTCTCTCTACCCTCTCTCTGTCTCCACTGCTTTTATTTTCAATCCTCCTCCCCTGAAACCTCAGTGCCTGGTTACTAGGGTAACTCACACTGTTGTGGATTAAAGCCTTTGAAGTTATTCACATGATGGAGGAAAACCGGGCTAAGGGAGCCCAGCCCAGTTTTCCTCCATTGTAAGAACCACCAGACTCGAGGGCAAGCCTGGTGGTTCAACGGTGACTAGCCAACCAAAGTAGCCTTCACCTTAAATGAGGTTAATGGAGTAAGGGCTCTGCTAACCCCTTTTTTTTTTACTCACGAGTCACCACTGTGTGGCTCCATGGTGCGGCAACTCATGAGTAGACCCCCAACTGGGAGGATACAACAAGCCTCCCAGCATTGGGGGGCCTGCCAGAATGCCCCACGTAATTGCGTGGGGCATCCTGGAACTTCCAGGGGCTGGGTGGCCCCCCAATCCCCACTGCCCCAACCGGCTCCATGACAGAACCATAGGTGGCTGGATCAGGGACAGCTTAGCAATAGTCTGTGGGGAGTGTTAAGTTAATCCGCTCTCCCCACAGACCTGCCCAAAGTTGTTGTCATTGATCGTGAGAAGAGCTTCTTTGTCTCAGAGCAAGCTCACATGAGGGAAATAAATGCTGAATCATCCCTGATGAGCTGCATGACTAGGCTTCTCCTAAAACTCTTCTTTATTCTTGGTAGGTTCAAAAATTGCTGCCACCACCCCTCTTTATTACAGAGCTTGAACCTGCCTGGACTTGGGGTGGAATCCCAGGGAAAACTCTTTCTTTTGCTATTGGAAAAGTACACAAAAATCCTCCACATGCAAGTCTACACATGATGAAAAAACTAATAGCTGTTGACCTCCTGAGGTGTGTTTGCACCAGAGGGAAAAAACCGCTTTCAGCCCCACCTTTCTCCTGAGTTAAAAATCTACTCAGACAAACTTGTAAAATATGAGATCAAAAATAAACAGTTTTATTCAAATGCTACCGACTGCTTGTGACTGAGGCTTCTTCAGTTTTTAGTTACAGGTAAAAATACTCAGTAGGTTACAAGATTACTTCAAAAAGCACCCTGAGTGATTTTGGAGAGGCACGCTTTAAAAATCATGGTTACCCAGCTGGAAAGAACAGATATATAGGAAAATACAAAAGCACAATTAAAAGCTTACAGAGTATTTTGCAATGCCCTGGTTGGATGGTGAAGGCTAGCATTTCTTACGTTAATTGCATTACGGGTAAACAATAATAGAACTGTATCAGGAATATGCACAGCACACACAAAAGAAACTGTGTGTGCACACAAAGTCTGATTAAACAAACTTTTTGCTAGATTAAATTTCCCTGAAGCCAAAGCCCTGGCTTCCTTGTTTTGAACTCACCAAACTCTGGGTGAGAATTCAGGTTTCCTGTCTTCCTGGCTACCCAGGACCTGCAGAGACCTTCCCCTGCAGCCAGTTCTCATGGTCGCATGTCCTCCTCTCCTCTGCACCCTCAGCCAGTTCTTCCTCTAACAAAGAACTCCTTTTTCCTCCCAATGGCTCTCTAGCTCTCACCCACCTGGTGTGCTGATTGGCTGATCCCTGAAGTTCACCAGCCTGTCAGTGAACTCAAGGACAAGGACAGGGTTCACTTCTGGTTAACTCTTTAGAGGAGGGGTGGATGATCACCCCCCACACACACCCACACACACTCATGGACTCACTCACCAGCTCCTATATACGTTCCATCACAGTTTACCTGAGTGTACAGCTAAATTCTTCCCCAACTAGGTAACTATGAATGAGTTTGATAAATCCAAACTGGCCACATACGATTAGAAGCACGCATGCCACTGCCCAGTGTGCTGTTCAAGTGTTCATAGTAGTGTGGGGGTGATTTCTCTGAACCACCTCACATGCAATTGAGTACTAACTTAATGCACTTCAAACAGGGCACTAGGATGGGAAGTGGGATGTCCATCCATGCATATGAGTGGAGCTAGTTCAAACATGTTGTCCAAACTGGCCCTGTGTGTGATTGAATCAGGGCAAAAACATATTCACCTGGTTACCTGAGCAACAGAATTATCTTCCCTCTTCCCAGCTTTTGTGAAGAATGTCATACCCTTTCATAAAGGGACTGCAAAAAAAATGACAAAAAGGAGGTAGTTTTGTGTAGGGGAAACGATTATGAAATGCATGCTGTTATGTCATTGCTAGCTAATACTACCTTTAAAAGCAAAAATAATTTTAGTTCGACATGAATGTCTGTTGGTAGTCTGTCACTATGTTAGTATGAGAGGCACACTTTAGTCTTATAAATATTAAAAAGTTTCCCTAGTTCAAATTTTAAAAAGAAAAAAATATAAGGAAGAAAAAATGAATTCTGCCCTCAGCTATTCACATTAAATGTCAATTTCCTTCATGATACTGAGGTACCTGTGGGAAACACTAGCCCTAAGATTTAGAAGATGCATTTTTCCTGTTATGAGGTGAGTCATTTTTATTCTCCCAGTACAGTACCTTCTCAATATGTTCCTCATGCAGGTGAGCCTATGAGAAATGGCTTTGTAAAATGCAGAGACGTCTTTACATGCAGAAAACAAATTCTTCACCGTAGGTGCTGAGAGAACTCAATATCCTTCTGGCAACGCACTAAGCAATTGTTTGAGCAAATAAAACAACCTTATTCCTGCAGCTATATACCTCTAGAAATGAGTTATCATAAGTTCACTGAGTGATTTGAGCTTGGCATTTTTAAGTTGTTTTATTAGTGATATTATTATTTGTTTTAATTGATGCTTCTGTGCAGTTGTTATGATGCCTTCTTGATTGTACACTTTCTTTGTTGTGCATTGAGTCTGAGGGGCTGCCTGAGCACTCACCACTTTTAAGACATTGAGGATTTTTAAGACATTGAGGATGTTTTAAAATACCCTAACCCTGAGACAACAATAACTTGTAGAAGCAAGTGTGTTGCAGGCTTCCACATAAAAGATTTCAGCCATTGCAGTTCATTGATTTAGCCATGTGTGCTGCATTTCAATGTTGTACACAGCTCCTGTTATTTTCTTTTTCTTTAGGAGTTCCTCTCTTTTTCTGTTGAGGAAGAAAACAGCCAAAGAGCTTCCCCCGTTTCCTTAGATATTTAGAATTAGAAATTTGCTACTATTGTGGCTGCAGTTACTGATCTTAGACAAATGCTGCAAATCGAACCTCAATCTTTCCAGAGCAGAAGGATTTGCCACAAGAGGCCTAAATAGGAACTCTCAAGTCCTCTTACTGAGCTATTGTGCTTCAGCTCAACAGGCAACCTGAAGGCTTTTTAACTGCAGTTCCTTTTCAATCATTTTTAACTCCCGCAATCAGGCTACTTCTGACAAATGAAGGTCACTATTCCATTTCAAAGGCCTTAAGATGATGTACATAATTTGCATGGTATAAGAAATAAAACAAAGCAAAAATTGGGGGATGTTTACCAAACAGAATAAATGGTTATTGGACTCAGAGAACACTTTAGAAAGCCAATATAGATCAGGAAAATGAGGAGCTTCCAATTTACTTTTTCCTATTACCCTGTTTTTCACCTGTTCTTGCTATGAGAAACTGGGGATGAGACCAAGATTATAGGTTATTTTCCACCTTCTTGGTGCATTGCAGTCCAAAGGGAAATCAGCCTCTAGTAGATAGTAGGCCTGTGCACAGTAAAAAATGTCAGATCAGTCCAATGAACGGAAAGATAAATTGTTGGGAAGGCTGCTACTACTGCTTCTATGGATATTTATATCCCACTTTAACAAAATTTCCTAGAGGGGTTTACATAGATATAAATAAATAAATAAAAATGCCTCCCTGTTCCCGAAAGGCTCACAATCTAAAATGAAACATATGATAGACACCAGCAGCAGCCACTGGAGGGATGCTGTGCTGGGATGGATAGGGCCAGTTGCTCTCCCCTAGCTAAATAAAGAGAATTTAAAAGGTGCCTCTTTGCTCAATTAGCAAGGCTGACTTGGCCCTTAAAACAGCTGACATTAGATTGAATTGGAAACAACATTTCCCCAACATTTTATTGGACACTTGCCCTCCTTCCCACTGCCCTCTCCCCATCCCCATCCCCTTCCCTTCTCCTGCCTCCCACTCCCTTCTTCTGCTTTCCCCTCCCCCTCCCTCATCTGGACTTGGAACATCAGCACAATGTCCTCTTCTGGAGACTAGAGCCAGTTACTTATTCACTTGTTGTGCTATTCCAGGCCAATAAAAATTTGCTAGTAGCATTTGCCTGGTCTGTTTTCCCCCTAAGTGTCCTGCACAGGGCAAATAATGTGCCAATTGCAACTACCTCCTTCTAAACATTCAATTGCTTGACTGATTCCTAGGATATTTCTTGGTCTTGGGTAACCAATAATCTATACAATAATCCTCCCCCCTCCTCAAATCACATGTGTAGTATATTAAAACCTTTGTCTCAGGGCAAGCCCACATGAGAGGAAGGAAAATGCTGAATAACCCCCTATGCTTTCCAAGCAAAGGCTTCTCCCAAAACTTTCCAAGGCTGCCTCCACCACCTGATTATCAACAGAGTTTAACCCACCACCCCACCCCACCCCCAGGCTTGGGTGGAATCCCAGGGAAACTGTCCTTTTTTAAAAAAACTGGAAAAGTATACAAAAATCCTCCTACATGTGGTGAGAAAACTAATAACTCCTGAGCTCCTGAGGCATGTTTTGTACCATAGAAAAAGTCCTCTTTGAGCCCCCACCCTTTCCCTGAGTCAAAAAGCCACTCGGAGAAGCTTGTAAAACGTAAAGAACAAAAAGGAAAAAGTTTTATTCAAATACTACAGACTGCTTCTGTCTGAGATTCTCTCTGGTTTTAGTTACAGGTAAAAATACTCAGTGGTTACAAGAATACTTCAAAAAAACACCCCCCACATGATACTGGAGTGGCAAACTTTAAAATCATGATTGATTGACTGATTGATTGATTAAGTGCCATCAAGTTGCTGTCGACTCTTAGCAACCACATAGATAAAATCCAGTTGCAAAGAACATGAATGTAAGAAAATACAAAAGCCCCTTTTAAAACTATATATTGTACATTAGGGATAAACAAAACACACAAAAGAAATATAAGTTTCTAATGCAAAATCTGACTAACAAACTGTTCCCTATGCTGAATCCCCTTTTCCTTGAAAACTCACCCAAGACCTGATGGGTATCAAGCTTCCAGCCATCCTGTCTCTCAAGGATCTGCAGATCATCCCACAGCCATACTCCATGACCACACGTCCTGCTCTCACTCCCAGCTTCCTCCTTTCTAATACAGAAACTCTTTTCTTCCTTCCAATAGTTGTCTAGGTCCCCCCACCTGGTGTGCTGATTGGCCCATTGGTCAGGGAGGGTTCACTTCCGGTTAACTCTTTAGGAGAGAGAAGGAGCTGGTCAGTGACTGATCACTACAACTTGTTCTCTCACCTTCTCTGTGAAGGGAACTTCTTGCTGAGTTGCAATTTTTCTCAAGGCTTCCAAACTGGCATCAGTAAGGACCTTCTGCTTGAAGCTTTCTGTTTCTTATCCCTCTTCCAGTATATATTTAGGGACTTCTTCCCCAGTTACAGAAGGGGTAGGTGCTTCCCCCTTTTCCTCTATTACCACGGGTATTGAAATCTGGTTTGAGGTCCACATGTTTTTTTCTGCCAAGCCAGAGTCAGGTAGGTTTAAAATGTGGTTTTAACTCTCACCACCTCATCTCCAGTATCATGTTTTTAGGAGGAGCCTGTGCTTCTTGTTTCTCCTCTCTTAATTTTTTGACTGGGAGTCACCATGCAGATTTCCACGTCTAGTCCTAGTACATCTTTCCCCACAATTATTGGGGCAGATTGTATGTGAGGTTCAGTCACTCCCACTCCTCACTATCCTCTCCACTCAATAGATAGGTGAGCCACTAGCACTTCAAAAAATTGACTTCCTATCCTAGTCCCTGGACGTCCATATATCTTCCTGGGATTATATCTCCAGATGAGACCAAATCAGAATTGATGAGAGTGACAGTGTCACCATTATCCACCATTCCTAATATAGTTTTAACTTTGACATCAATTTGTTCCTTGATTTTGTTCTTTGCCTTCTCTCTGTTAGAGATCACAAACCCACAGAAATGTGTCTCTTTTACATATGCCACCTCTTCTACTTCCTTCATCCCTGGTATGGGAGAAATATCTTTGGGGGGTATAGGTCTTTCTAATTTTGGACAGTTAATTTTCAAATGACCTGACTGACCACAGTTATAACAGTTTACAGAGGAACTTAGGAAGCTGCCATACACTGAGTCAGACCATAGGTCCATCTAGCACAATATTGTCTACAGAAACTGGCAGCAGCTTCTCCAAAGTTGCAGGCAGGAATCTCTCTCAGCCCTATCTTGGAGATGTCAGGAAGGGAACTTGGAACCTAGATGCTCTTCCCAGAGCAGCTCCATCCCCTGAGGGGAATATCTTGCAGTGCTCACAGATCAAGTCTCCCATTCATATGCAACTAGGGCAGACCCTGCTTAGCTAAGGGGACACATCATGCTTGTTACCACAAGACCATCTCTCCTCTCCTTAAAGGTTCTGTCTTTAACATTGGGAGGATTGCTCTAGTTATAACCACTCTTGTAATCTTTAGCTGGAGAGCTACATTCCATTTTTGGAAGAACTATCCTCTGCGGCTCTCTGCCTCCTTTTTGAAATCCTTTACTTTCCCGCCAAACCTGGGGGATTTTGACTCAACCTCATCACTATTCAGCAGCAGTTGATCTGCTATCTCTGCTTCTTGGGACACATTCTCAGAAGCTCTGTCCTTCACCTTTAGTTTAATGTCTCTAGGGATCTGCTAGTAAAATTGCTCTAAGCCAATCAACTCCAAGACCATTTCCTTGGTATCTGTGGATAAGGAGCACGCTCATCTTATCCACTCCTTTCCCTTCAAAGGTAAGTCAGTTAACCTGACATTCTTCAATTAGAGCTGGTTTACATGTAATCCATTTTACCAACCTATTTGCTCCCTACTCCGACCTGACAAAGTAAAACAAACCCATTTTCTTAAATGAAAGAAAAAACAGATTTTCTTTTTCCAAAAATGCCAGTTATCAATGATCACTTTGCCTCCACTGAATTACGTATCTCACCACTTTGCCACCACATGTCATGGATTGCACCATGCTACCACTTGTCATGGCCCAGTCTCAACCAGCCCTGTAACTTTTAAATGTAACCACTGCCACCAAGTAGACATTTAGGCTTTCTCTGGCTGAGTATACTACAACAGCCTTCCAAACCTCTGCTGTATTTATTTTTTTAAAAATAAACTTTAGTAGAGTGGTAAAGGCTTCAGCTGTGGAATGGAGAAAACAGACGGAAGCTATGATTTTTTAAATATAAACAAGAAATTTTACTTTGAAAATAGCTGAATTTAAATCAATAGCTTCTTTGAAAGGTTTAGAACCAAAACAGCATCCAAATGGGCATAAGGAAGAAATAGAATGTGATCAAAACTTACTCAAATTGACTCTAAAGACTGGGCCCTATCTCAGAATCCTCTGCAGCAGGGATGTGCATTTCAATTCGGACACAAAATGTTTTGTGGCTGAAAATGGCATTTTTGGACATTTTGCACAACTACCGAAAATGACAAACATAAAAATGATTTTTTTTTTGTATCCTACCCAAAAAGACCCTATTTCAGCAACGAAGCTTTGTTTTTCGGAAAATTTTTCGGACCTCCATTTTGAGATCAGTTGCGGCCTTTCTCCTCAGTCTCCTTTTAGTTCCTCTGGTGTCAGTTTGACTATCCCTCCCTTCAGGCCTGCAGATTGGCAGGCAAAAGCAGGGCCGGATACATTGCTGAGCAGCAGGGAGTTTCCAGAGTGGCGGGGAGCTTGTCGACAGCTCCTTACATTGGGTGGTGAGGTTGCGGCGGTGGTGCCAGGCACGGCCGTGGCAGGGAGGTGGCATAGGAGGCAGACAGCTGGATGAGTAGGCAGTGGCAGGCCCGGAAGAGGAGGTAGGTGGGTGAAAATGGCGGGGAAGGAGTGAGCCCAGTGGAGAGAGAAAGCATAGCCGCTGGTGGGAGGAGGATGGGGGCCTCCAGAACAATGGGGAATGGACTGGGATGGAAGGGAGGGGGAATCAGTGGGGAACAGACTGTGAAGGAGAACGGAGTGATGGGGAATGGAATGGAGCAGAAGGGAGGGGGGAAAGCTGTGAGGAGAATGTTAACCGGCAATTCGTTTTCTGCTTCAGAGCAAGTCGGCTCCAAAACCAAAAATTGCTATTTTCGGACCCTCTCCAAAGGGGGGGGGGGGGCTTCAGGATGGCCGAAAATGGGGGGGGGATGAAATGCCCACCCCTACTCTGCAGTCATCTCAATCAATCATTATTTATTATGGTCATAGACCAGCATAAAGCATAAGGGTGACTGCAAGTTCAAGTGAGAGCAGATAAAAATGATTACATATAAAATGGTACATATTAATACTAAAAGGACTTAAAATACTAAAAGCAGTAGAAACATAATCACACCTGAGAAATAATAAAAGTCAAAAAATGCATAAAAGCATAAAAACATTAAAAGGGTGGGGGGGTAAAGTTGTAGTCATGTTAAGAGGCATAAAACCCCCCAGAAATATATAACATATATAAAATCCTGAGTAATAAAACTAGAAAACAGCCGGATTGAGGGTTATGAGGAGCAGTAAAAGGGAGGCACGAGAGCAATTGCAAGGCCTGCCCAGAGTCATCACGAGTCAGATTCAGGTTGATAGGACTCACTGCCCATCGTCCGCTGACGAATGCTGATCACAGCCGCACAGTACCTGGCGACGCTATACATGATGGCTGGCTTAGAGTCAGAGAGCAGCAAGGAGCTGCACAATTGGCTCGGATGACCTGGATACTTGCTTAGCAGTGGAAGGATGAGAGAAGCACACATATCTCTATAGAACAAGCAGTATAGGAGAACATGCTCAGTAGTTTTGATCTGCCCTAAGCCACAGGGGCATAATCACTCTGCAAGTGGGGTCCTTCTATAATGGCCTTCTAGCACTGCTGAGTGGAGTCCATGGCAGTGAGCCAAAATGAACGCCCTTCTGTGGTTTTGAACCTCCATTTAGGTGAGGTATGCTGCTGTGGGGGCAGAATATCTAAGCCCTTCACTGATATGAAATTTTGGAACTCTGCTGAGATCAGTTTGGTGCTCAGTGTCTATAATGCACTGCTTGATGGTTGTTTTTGCCTGATCGTGACCCATGTTGAGCATGGTCAAGGGGGAAAGGCCCAGAGTAGCTATTTTGGTCTCGATTGTCTGAATCCAGTTAGATTAGTAATCACTGTGTAGGTTTAGGGGGACAAGACCAATTGGGTAATAGGATAGTCTGAGCCAATACCAGAGAACGGCCACCCACACCCTAGCCTCCAACTTGATCAAGCCTGTCTCCAGGTGCAGAGTAGCATTGGAGACACTTCTCAGTACTTGGAGCGCTGCCCTCAGGAATTTGGATTGTACAAGTCTGAGAGTTGCAATGTTGGAGAAAGGGCCCAATTGAGCACCATAGAGAAGCTGAGCTATTGACCTGGCTGTGAACAGTTCAAGAGCTGCAGGTACATAATGGCTTCCTCTTGTCCACAGGAATTTGAGAATGGCAGTAGAGCTTCTCTGGGCACTTAAAGCCATGTTTTCTCCATGAGCTTTCCTAGAGCCACCAGAATGAAATACTACTCCCAAGTATTTCAAGTGTGCAACTTGCTCAATCTTGTGTCCCTCAATCCACCAAGAGTGGAACCTGGACCTCCTGGTGAAGGCCATAATTTTAGTTTTGTGAAAGTTGATTTCCAGGCAGTCCTTCCTGCAGTGTGATGTCAGGGCCCTCAGTGCTCTTCTAAGGCCAATGGGAGTCCTTGAGAGGATGGTTGCCTCATCTGCATATAACAGGATGGCAATGTGTCTCCCCGTGAAATTTGGAGGGTGGAAATCTGGGTTGCTGGCCCACCATAGAGTGATGTAGAAATTGAAGAGGAATGGGGCCAAAATGCATCCTTGTTTGATGCCCTTCTGAGTTGTTACAGAGCTTGTGAGGTCGCCATGGGGGCTACATCTCACCTTGAGTGATGTGTCTACATGCAGGGTGCGAAGAAGGTATAACAGGCACCGGTCAATGGAGGAGGCTTCCAACTTCTCCCATAATTTAACATGTGAGATGGAGTTGAATGCTGCCTTGAGATCGATAAAGGTGGCATAAAGAGAGGTCACCCTGCAGGAGGAGTATTTCCCAATAAGATGCTGTAGAACCAGGCACTGATCAATAGTGGAGCGCCCTTCCCTGAAGCCCGCTTGTTCCTCAGCAAGAAGATTTTCCTGTTCCATCCAATCCCTAAGTTTCCCATATAGGTGTCTCACATAAAGCTTGCTGATGATATTGAGCAAACTGATGGTTCTGTAATTGGCAGGGTCATCCTTCTTGCCCTTTTTAAATATAGGGACAATGATTGCTGCCCCCCAGTCCATGGAATTTGGCCATACATGTCAATATAGGTGAAGAGTGATGCCAGGATAGGGGCCAACAGTCCAGATTATTTTTAACAGCCTCTGATGGAATGAGGTGCTTACCTGGAGCCTTCTCCAGTCTTAATCGGATGACTAGACTGTGGATCTCTGAAGCTGCCCAAGGTGGAGTATTCTCAATGTCACAGAAGGAACTTCTGCAAGCAGCTGCAGGGTCTTTGTAGAGGTTGTGAAAGTATTTCTCCCAGCTCCCTGGGTGAATATGACATGCCAAGTGATTTGGTCTATTGCTGGGAGAGTGCTTTGTAAGCCGCCAGAACACAGCAGAGTCTTTAGATCTAATGGCCTGAATAAGTCCCATCCATGCATCTTTCAATCATGGCATCTCTTTTCTTACAAGCCAGCAGAAGTTTGTACTGTCTTTTCTGCTGAAGGGGGTTTTGTGCAGCCAATAATCCAGAACTAGATTTATAGACTTGATAGGTATAGGCAAGGGCTTATTAGGCGTTAAAACAGTCATTATCAAACCACTTCTTGGAGGCCTGTTGATGCTGTGCATGTGGCTAGCAGTTCATACAGGAGAGGAGCTGCTGTAATTCCTGGACTAGGGCACTGTAGGACTCCAAAGCTGCATGAGTTGGGTCATTATTTAGTAGGTATGATTGAATACATGCAGTTGGTCAGAGGCAAGTAGCTCTCTTAGTGCTTGATCCAGTTGTGGAGACCATTTAGCATGGCAATATGCTCCTCCCACCAAGGATATGGTGGGGTTGTAATGGTTCTCTATGTGGGACTAATGAATAAAAGGCTTTGGAAGGAGTGAGATGGGGAGATGATCACTATCAGATTTGGAGGTAACCACAAATCTCTCCACCAGAGGAAGCAGGTTCCCTGAGGTGATAAAGTAGTCAATCAGGCTCATTCTGGAGCTGGCCAGGTAGCTGAACTCAGTGGGATGGTTGTTTTCAAGCCAGCCATTCAAAATGAAGAGGTTAAGTCTGATGGTCATTAGATTCAAGCAGAGACCCACATAATTTGATCTTTGGTCCTTTGAAAGATGGATAAGAGGGAGCCTGTCAGCCTCGGGGCTAAAATGAGCCCTCTGTTGAGTGTATAAAGTACGGTCATCAGGACCCAGCCTAGTGTTTAAATCACCACCCATCACCACATATGCAATAGGAATGGAGAGGAGGAATCTGCTACGTAGTTTTCAAGTCCAGTCCACATTGATCTGACCAGGATCCCTGGATCAGAATAATATTGTGGCAAGTGAGATAGTCTGTCAAGGAAAGGTCTGTGACAGAGGAATTCCATCCGGCCACATTCCATGATAAAAGGTCAACTTTACACTGGTCTACTCAATGTCATTGTGGAGCTGTAAAGTACCAGTTGTGTGGAGGGATCCTGCAATGTTGATGGGTCGTCACAGGATTGATGTGGGAAGTATAAGTCCATAGGGGAGATAGCAGGTGGAGCACTTTCAAGTTCCTGGGCACCCACCTCTATGAGTGTCCATCCTCGCTAGGAAGAGATTTCTGCAGGTTCGGTTGGAAGTCCCTGTGACATAGTCGAGCCTGCTGGAGAGGTTAACATGATAAAGGTGTCAAAGAGGGGGTTGCTGACAAGTAGAGTTCCTGAACCCATGCCTTGTGTGCTGGTTACAGCACACAAGTTACAGAAATGGGCAGTTACCTAAAGGGGCTGGATCGATAGGGGCAATGTGGGAGTCCCTACCTCTGACAATTGGCCTACTTCTAGGGATGTATGCATCTGTTGTTGCTTCTGAGATTACTGCCCCAAAGGAGCCTTCTTCGGAAGCTGGCATATCCTCCCTAAATGCCTGCATGGAAGCAGTTATGGGCTGGATGAGGGAGAATAAACAGAAGCTGAATCCAGATAAGATGGAGGTACTTATTGTGTGGGGATAGAACTCCAGAGACTATTTTGATCTACCTCTTCTAGATGGGGTCACACTTCCCCAAAAGGAACAGGTTCGCAGTCTGGGAGTACTTCTGGATTCACACCTCTCCCTGGTTTCTCGGGTTGAGGCAGTGGCCAGGGGTGCTTTCTATCAGCTTTGACTGATACACTAGCTGCACCCATTTCTTGAGATCAATGACCTCAAAACAGTGGTACATTTGTTGGTAACCTCCAGACTTGACTTCTGTAATGAGCGCTATGTGGGGCTGCCTTTGTACGTAATCTGGAAACTTCAGTTGGTTCAGAATGCGGCAGCCAGGTTGGTCTCTGGGTCATCTCGGAGAGACCATGTTACTCCTTTACTGATGGAGCTACCCTGGCTGCCAATAGGTTTCTGGACAAAATACAAAGTGTTAGTTATAACTTGTAAAGCTCTAACTGACTTAGGCCCTGGGTACCTCAGAGAACATCTTCTTTACTCCGAGCCCCACCGCCCATTGAGGTCATCTGAGGAGGTCCGTCTCCAGTTACCGCCAACTCGTTTGGTGGCTACACAAAGACGGGCCTTCTCAGTCGCTGCCCCGAGATTGTGGAATGTGCTCCCTGCTGAGATACGATTCTCCTCCTCTCTGGCAATTTTCAAAAACACCTGAAGACCTATCTTTTCGCCTAAGCTTTCTCAGCTTCCTAATTTTTTTAGGTTTTAATCTCTGGTTTATTTTTTAATTTTTTAATTGTTTTAGGTTTTTTGTATATGCTTTTAACTTGTTTTATGCTATTGTTAACCATCTAGATGAAAGTTTGGGGTGGTGTACGAATTTGATATATAAATAAATAAATCTAAGATCTGTGGAGATGATGTGGGGAAGGCATGGCGACCCTCCCCTAGGGTGGCTGTCACATACAGGTTACCTGAGATCAGCAGTGCAGTGACCTTGTCGAAGTGTGGGTCACTGCCAAATAGCATTCCAGTGTGCAATTCTTGCAAGGCCATGGTCCATGGTGGAGGTTCCTCACCCAATTCTTGACTTGGGAGGATTGCAGGTGTGAGAGAGGGTTCTTGAAGACTGTTGAGGGGCATGGGCACTTTGCCCCCCAGAGTGGGTTCCTCCTGGGTACCTTCCAGGGGTGGGACTGCAATGTGAGAAAAGGATTTCACATTATCTGCAATGCAAGATGTCTGCAGACTCATGCACAATGTCTAGAGGGCCAGTCACTCCAGTTGGTGGTGAGCTTGTTGAGAGGTCCCTCTGCATCATCTGTTTCACTACCACTTTCATAGCTAGAGCATAAGTCTGCCAAATGTACTGACAGTTTTCTTTTACTCTGAGTGTGTGGAGCAGAGGCATAGCTTGTTTTGGGGGTTGAATAGCTGGAGTAGTTTGTGAGTGCTTTGGGGAGTTGAATATCCATGTCAGAGTCTGAATCTGTAAGTGTGGTGTTCTCCCCATGTCCTGATTGCAAAGCTGAAGCCAACAGGGGTTTAGTGTTGTTTTTTGCTTTAAGCAATGGATTTTTTAGATGATTTAGTTCATCCTGAATGGCTTTATGCAGTTAGAATTCCCCATTCAGAATGGTAGTAGCTTGCTGTCTTTGCAAGAGCTAGAGGATTTATTGTCCTTGAAGCTGGTGGGTTTAATGGTAGGGCTATTATTATTATTATTATTATTAGTAGTAGTAGTAGTAGTAGTAGTATTTACATTTATATCCCACTCTTACTCCAAAGAGCCCAGAGTGGTGCACTACATACTTAGGTTTCTCCTCACAACAACCCTGTGAAGTAGGTTGGGCTAAGAGAGAAGTGACTGACCCAGAGTCACCCAGCTAGTATCATGGCTGAATGGGGATTTGAACTCGGGTTAAGATCTCTAATTACAGGGTCTGCAAAAACACGAGTAAGTTTGTAGCCATAAAAGAGCAAGCAACCCGACTGGCTTGTCAATTTTGTCACCAGTGCTACGTTTTGGAAGGTTAAAAATAGCCTTCTAAAGTGTGGGCTAGCAGGCAGAAAGAAGTAAAAGATTCAGACAATATTTCCTGGCTGTATGTTTGACAAGTAGTACAAAGAGCCAGTAATCTCCTTGTGGTTTGTCCATCTATGATGAGCACTGCAAGGAATTTCTAGGACACATTTATTGTTTTGAAGCACACGATAAAAGTTTGTTTGGCTATTGTTTCCCAAGAAGCCTGGTGTCATCTTATGTGAAGAAGTGGAGACAGAAGTGAAGGGAAGGGCTGGTTGGGGGTTAGCGACAACACGCTCCGAAGAGATTTTAACCCCTTGATGTTCCTGGGCTACAAATTGATCAAAAGCCTGCCTCAGACTGTCCAATTTTTCAGCAATAATATTTATCTGGCCGAGAATGGCTATCAAACTTTCTGCTGAGATAATGCAGATGTCACTGAGTTGTTGGGTGATTGGATCAGATGAGGGGCAGGATTTGTGGGTGGTAAGTGTCGGGCCCCTATCTCTCTGATTAGGGGAGCTACTAAGAGCAACCCTCCAAGAGAGCATGGGTGCACATTGTTTAATAACCAGCATGCATGAAGAGGCCTCTTTGTCTGGGGGCGGGGGGTCCTCCAAGCCCAGAGCCATAAATCTATTCTTGGTACGCACAACATATGCATCTTCCACTGTTGCCTCTGATAGGGGGAGGAAGGAGTTGAGCTTAGTTTGTTTCTTCTTTCCAATGCGTCCTCCACTATCGTTGGCCAGACTTTTGTTGGCAGGGCTGTTGTGAGATCTTTTCTTCCCCTTGGAGGGAGGCAAGCACTTGGAAGCACCTGGGAGTTCAGCCACTAACAGTTGCATCTTGCTTGTGTGTGATTTAGCTCTCCAGAGAGTTTCCACTCTCTGCCAAAGATTTCTCAGCTCTTCTAGCCCCAGCTCTGTTTCTCTCTCAGACTCTGTCAGCAATTCCTTCACTTGCACTCTTCTGTTCTGCACTCTCTTCTTACAACTTAAACTGCTTACTCTTGGACTCTTCTCCAGCACTAAAACTCTGCAGAAGGAAGTCTCCTTATATACTTTAACTTCCTTCCCATTTCCCCCTGCATTTTCTAAAACATAACCAATAAAGTTGAACCTCCCCTTTCCTATAAGATTTTAACTGTCAAACTTTTCTTCCAAAAAATGAAAATATACAGCAGGAATTGTGAGCCTTTGACTCCTGCATAGCCTTCTTGGTACAGTGAAAAGTAAGGCCATTTACAACATAATGAGCCTCTTCTCATGAGCAATGAGAAGGGCTCATGGGTGGGTTGTGGGGAAGGTGGGTTAAACCTACCTTCCCCACTGATGATCACCTCCTCTTCCCTGGCTGGGTGGTTTGGGTGGGTGCCCAAACGAGCCATGGCTCTCCTAGCAGCTCCAAGGGTCGGGGTGCCCAGATGCCCCACCATGTACTGCCCCACCCCCTGGAGTTTCAATATTGCACCATGCAAGTGTGCAATGCTTACTCTTGGACTCTTCTCCTAGCACTAAAACTCTTCAGAAGGAAGCCTCCTTATATACTTTAACCCCTCCCATTTTTCCCTCCCAGGATCGGCCCAATGCCAGCGGTTCACACATGTGTGCAAAACTGGGCTGGCCTCCCTGTTAGAATAGCCTCAATATCTTATTTACAAAAAGAAGAGGTGTAGGCCTTATTCCTACACATACACATGTGCACGCACACATACCCACCCACCTTATCTACATAATCTGCATAGTGTCACATCAGTATTGATTGCAGAAAAGGCTTAGCATAATGTACTGGGGAAAACTAAATATTGGTACAGTTTTAGTACACAGTTTTAGTACAGTTTTAGCAGTCATTGCTCAAAGATTATTAAAGGATAGGTGCCAAGTTTACTAAGGAATAGTTGCCCTGAATCTGACACAGTTGTCTGCTTCCCCTTAATGTTTTTGGTTTCTGTTGCTCCTAGCCTCATACTCCAGTTGCTAACTTCTGTCCCTTCTCTCCCATTCCAGCTCTTTCTAAAATGTTCAGATTCTGCAGGATCACATATTTATATACATCAATGCTGGCCTAAATGACAACTTAAAAGTCCTTGAAGGAAAGCTGATTGGATTATGTTATTTGCAATAGAGTGTCATTGGCAGAAATCCAGCTGTTTCAGGTTTTCAGTGTAGATGTATAAATCCATGCAAATTGTTCATGCTGCTTAATACAGGATGTATGTTTATGTACTAGAGAGAATACTGTACATGTATTTGAATAATTAAAATCTAGAGGAATCACTGGGGCTAAATCAGTCCAGATTATCATCTGGGTAAATATATATAGTCTTTAGGTATAAAATCTTGTCTGGGTAGCACAAAAAACCAGATACTTCATCAATAGTCTGTTCCGCCCCTAGCATATATGGCATAGGAACACATGAATGTTATTTTACTCCTCTTGAATGCCAGTACTTACTTCTGCTAGACCACTTAAAAACCATCAGACTTCTTTCTATCTAATTAATTTAAAAGGTTGCTGTGCCTCAAAAGTACATCACCACTGGAACAGCCAAAGTGATTTTCTGACCAGTTCAGACTGGTACAATATATAGGTCAATTAACAAGGCACTGTTAGTTGAAGTACTATTTTATTATGCAACACTTGCCACCATTCTCTGCATGACTCTTCATCAGTGGTGGTGATAGAATATGAAAACACTTCACCTTAAGTAGGGAGGAAGCAATAATCCCTGGTCAATTGGTCCACAGTCATTGCTGCTCTGTGAACAGCTGGCGGTGAATAACTATCATCTCATTGAGAATTGCAGCACACAAGATATGCACTGCTTGCCAGATGCCCTATTTGGTCCTTCCTTAAACACTACCATGATTCCTTAAAAACTGTTAAATTGTATACTGCATGGGATACTGACAATAAACTCTTTTCATATATCAAAAGAATAATGGCACTAAAGCATAATGACAAATGCATTACCAAGTATTTCCATATTATACCATTTTGATAGGTGGGGACAGAGATTGAGCATTTTTAAATATTCTGATAAATATTCTGTGATTAAATATCTCAGAATGTTTAATAATTGTGGACAGCATCCAGATCAATCAGTTATGACCACTCAAATCCATGAGTCATCAGTACTTCCAGTGACTGTTGCTGGTGTCCATCTTATGTTTCTATTTAGAATGTGAGCCCTTTGGGGACAGGGATCCATCTTATTTGTTTGTTATTTCTATGTGTAAACCACCCTGAGACATTTTTGGAAGGGCGGTATAGAAATTGAATAATAATAATAATTATTATTATTATTATTATTATTATTATTATTATCATCATCATCATCATCATCATCATCATCATTATCATGCCTCACTTAATTCCTACGAATTTCATTCGGACCACAATTATGTCTGACATAGTCTGGATGTTGCATAATATTAGCACAGCCAGAGCAGAGGCTTGTTCTGCACTAAGCACAGATGGGATAGGGAATTTCCCTCCCCCTCCGCTTCTCTCCCCTTCCTACAAAAATCTTTTTAATATATGTATATTTGTTTGCATAAATAAGGCCCTGAGGGTTACACAGCTCTCAGGGACATATTTTTGTAAGTGAAAAGGACTTTTGAAAGGAGGTGAGAGAAGTTAAATCACTCTCCTATTCCATTCCCATTCACTCATGCTTTGCTGCAGAACAAGCCTTTACCAGTGGTACATTGCAGCTTCTCTGTGAGGGTGCAGAACTTTTTCCACACACCTATGGCTGCACAACATATCGACCAATCATCATCATCATCATCAACATCATCATCATCATCATCATCATCATCTCTTTTCAGAATAGGTCTCTTTTTCTTTGCTAAGGCATTGACCCATTATTGATCATGTCAATACTATACAAGCTTAAAGTTAAGACTGCAATATGTGAAGTTCTGGAATAACTTGTAATAGCAATGTAAAAAGCAGCCATAGAGAATAGCCAGAGCAGAAGTAGGCAACATGTGGCTCTCCAGATGTTGTTGAACTACAACTCCCATCTGCCCCAGCCACAATTTATTACAACTGGAGAGCCACACATTGCCTACCCCTGAGTCAGAAGTTTACAAAATAAGTTTAAGTCTGTTGTTTAGGCCAACTGTTTTCATGACAGCTATGTTTAGACATGTGATGGCATGGGAAAATGTACTCTATCCATGGAAAAAGGGTTAAACTTTTCAGCAATTTCTGCATTTACTTAAGACCCAAAAGTCCATGCCTGCACATTGCTGCAAATTGTCGATCTATTTTTAACCACGGGTCTACCTTTGCAGAAAATGCATAGTTAGCAATTATTATTTGTAGAAAAACTGACTGCAAAAATGGCTGACATTCAGCACAATGTTATACACATTGTTGTGAGATGCCTAGAGCAGTAGTGTACTGGAAGGGCAGGGTATAAATATTTTTAATAATAATAATAAGAGTGCCTCTCCCATAAACAATATGATGAGACATAACTTTAATAAATCTATACCGGATCGGTCGTTGCCGGGGTCAACAAGGTCTGCGCAAGGTGCTGGAGTCCCTGGACATCTGGTGGCAAGTGGGCAAATGGACTCAGGATCTTCAGTTGAGCAACCAGGGCTGAAGACAGCAAAGTTACTGGAAGAAATGTCGCTTAACCGGAAAAAATATACGAAAAATGCAAACAAGGAAATAATGATCTACTATTACAAGTCTAGTCCAATTTGAAGAGGTTATTTAAAAAGAATGTACCAAATTTGGAAAGAGAAGCATCCAGATACAGAAATAACAGAACAAAGGCTAGCAGACCAGAGAAGATTCATAATAAGAAATAAAGTATTCACAGGAGTTGAGCTGGAAGAATTGCAAAGAGCAACACAGGCTCAAGATATGGAAGGAGAATTACCACCAACTGAAGCAGTTGCTCAGGCTCAGGTGGAGGAGGTGTTGGAAATAGAGGATACCACGGTTGCTGAACTGTTTCAAAATCAAAACCAGGCACCCTCCCCTTTGCCTTCACCTCAAAAACCCGAATGCCGTTTTACAGAAAAGCAACAAGAACTAAAGCAAAAAATAACTGAGCACATGAACCAAACAACCACCAGGGTTCGACTTCCAGCTCTAAAAACAGTTGCCAAAAAAACAACTTGTTCAGGCATTAAAAGATGTCAATGCTGCACTTGCAGAAATAACAACCAATAATTTGCAAGAAACAAACAAACTAATGTGCAGTGCAGCAACAACAACACAAGAGCTCGGATATAAGATCAATGCACCTGTAAAAAAAGTAGTACATTACCTAAATGGAAGATTAGATTAGAAAATAAAATCTCCAGGATTAGATCAGATGCTAGTATATTGAAAGATATGAAAGACAAGAAGCTGAAGAATGAAAACACCAAACAGTATCTGATCCAAAAATACCACCTAGTTTCAAGGAAAATTAGAGAAGTCCTGGAAATAATAAAGCAGCAAATAACAGCAGTGTCAAAGAAGATTAGCAGATATGAAGCCAGAACTACACAACACAGGCAGAATCTCTAATTCCAGTCGAATCAGAGACGTTTCTACCAAAGCATAGAAGGAGAAACTGCAAGAAACCTAGAAACACCAAATAAAGAAGAAACAGTGCAATTCTGGGGGAAATTATGGGACTATCCAATAGATTATAATAAAAAAGCAGGCTGGATGAAAGAGGTCAAAAAATGTAACCAACAAATGCAAGATCTAATAATAACACCAGAATTAATAAGTGAAAGAGCAAAGAAAATTAAAAATTGGACTGCCCCAGGCAACGATGAACTGCATGGCTTTTGGCTTAAACACCTAACAAGCCTTCATAAACAACTATCAAAACAGTTCAATCACATTTTGCAAGGAGGTGAAATTGAACAATGGCTAACAACTGGGAAAACTCATCTCATCATGAAAGACCCAGCAAAAGGTGCAGTTCCAAGTAATTATAGACCGATAACCTGCCTGCCAACCATGTTCAAATTATTAACTGGAATAATAGCAGATGAAGTGATGCAACACTTATTAACTAACAAACAGCTTCCAGTTGAACAGAAAGGAAATTGCCCGAACAGCAGAGGAACAAAAGACCAGCTGCTGATTGACAAAATGATTTTAGAAAACTGCAAGAGAAGAAAAACCAATCTAAGTGTTGCATGGATTGACTACAAGAAAGCCTTCGATTCATTGCCTCACAGGTGGATACTAAAATGTTTAGAAACAACTGGTGTCAGCAAAAACAGTCAGATATTTATTTAAAAAGCCATGAGCATGTGGAGTACACAGTTAACAATCAATGGCGAGGCACTTGTACAGTTTAGCATTAAAAGAGGCATTTTCCAAAGGGAACTCACTATCCCCTCTGTTGTATGTAATCGCCATGACCCCACTTTCACAAATACTAAACAAAACAGGCCTCGGATAACAAACATCTAAAACATCAAGTCAAATCAACCATCTGCTGTACTTGGAGGATCTGAAGTTGTATGGAAAGTCCCAATCAGAAATTGAATCACTGCTAAACACTGTCCATATATTCAGTAGCGATATAGCAATGGAGTTTGGACTAGACAAGTGTGCTGCATTAATAATGAACAGAAGGAAAATAATAAAACCCGAAGGAATAGAACTGCCCAATGGAAGCAACATCAAGAACCTGGAAGAGAAAGAACCTTACAAATACTTGGGCATTCTCCAGGCCGATAACATTGCACACACTGAAGTTAAAAGAAAAATTGGAAGTGAATACATCAGGAGAGTTAGAAAAATCCTCAAGTCCAAACTAAATGGCGGGAACACCATACAAGCCATAAACACCTGGGCTATACCTGTTATCAGATACACTGCAGGAATAATAGACTGGACCCAGGCAGAGCTAGAGATGCTAGATCGTAAGACCAGGAAAATCATGACCATCAATCATGCTCGGCACCCTCGCAGTGATGTAGATAGGCTATACATCCCTCGCAGCTCAGGTGAAAGAGGAATGCTGCAAGTCCATCAAACAGTAGAGGAGGAGAAAAGAGGCCTTGAAGAATATATCAAGGACAGTGAAGGAGATGCACTTCAAATGGTCAATAATGCGAAACTATTCAACACCAATGAAACAAAGCAGGCCTTCAAGAAAGAACAAGTCCAGAACTGAGCAGAAAAATGCAAAAATAAGCCACTGCATGGTCAATATTTGCACAATATAAGTGGAAAATCAGACATCACCAAGACCTGGCAATAGCTTAAGAATGGCAACTTGAAGAAAGAAATAGAGGGTTTAATACTGGCTGCACAAGAACAGGCACTAAGAACAAATGCAATAAGAGCAAAAGTCGAAATATCAACCACAAACAGCAAGTGCCGCCTTTGTAAAGAAGCAGATGAAACAGTGGACCACCTAATCAGCTGTTGTAAAAAGATCGTACAGACTGACTACAAACAAAGGCATGACAAAGTAGCAGGGATGATACACTGGAACATCTGCAAAAAATACAAGCTACCTGTAGCCAAAAATTGGTGGGACGATAAAATTGAAAAAGTTGAAGAAAATGATGATGTAAAAATATTATGGTACTTCCGACTACAAACAGACACACATCTACCACACAATACACCAGATATAACTGTAGTCGAGAAGAAAGAGAAATAAGTGAAAATAATTGACATAGCAATACCAGGGGATAGCAGAATAGAAGAAAAAGAAATAGAAAAAACCACCAAATACAAAGATCTACAAATTGAAAGGCTGTGGCAGAAAAAGACCAAAATAATCCCAGTGGTCATTGGCGCCCTGGGTGCAGTTCCAAAAGACCTTGAAGAGCACCTCAACAGCATAGGGGCCACAGAAATCACCATCAGCCAATTACAAAAAGCAGCTTTACTGGGAAGAGCCTATATTCTGTGACAATATCTATCACAGCAACAACATTGACAATAAAATTCTGGCATCCCAGGTCCTTGGGAAGGACTCGATGTCTGGATAAAACAAACCAGTCAATAACACCTGTCTGACTGTGTAAAATAATTAATCATCATCATCATCATCATCATCATCATCATCATCATCATCATCATACATATGATGTAGGAATGCGCACCAACAGTTTGGCACCAAACTGGTTTGACTTGAACCAGGGCAGCTTGGCAGCTTGACCAGGGACAGTTCAGTTTGCAATTGAACTGAACTAAGCCCTGTTTGGGTGGCGTGGTTTAGTGCCGAATTGGTGGCTGTGGGGCAAGAAAAGGAGTTAAAGTGTCTTCTTACTGCCCAGCATGGCAGCTGTGCAGTGGTGGCTTGGTAAAAGAGGGAGGGAGACGCGCACTTGGAATATGGGCTGTGCTGGGGGGCAGAGCATCAGCATCAGCAGCCATGCTGGGTGGTAAGAAGACCCTTTAACTACCTCTCTTTCAGCCCCCGGCTGCTCCTTCCTATTATTATTATTATTATTATTATTATTACATTTATATCCTGCTCTTCCTCTGAGGAGCTCCGAGCGGTGTACTACATACTTGACTTTCTCCTCACAACAACCCTGTGAGGCTGAGAGAGAAGTGACTGGTCCGGAGGCACCCAGCTAGTATCATGGCTGAATGGGGATTTGAACTTGCGTCTCCTCGGTCCTAGTCCAGCACTCTAACCACTACACCACACTGGCTCCATGCTTGCCATTAGGAGCCCTTTACAAGTATTAGCCATTGAACTGCTAAACTGGTTCGGTCAAGTGGAGTGGACCAGCCAGCCAGTTCAACTGAACTGGTTTGGTAGCTCACACTTCAGTTCTAATTCAAATCAAATTCTAGCTGAATCACGATTTTTGGTTCGTGCACACCCCTGATGTGGTAGAAAATAATATTTGCAGAGTTGCACAAGACTGTGTCACCTGAGGCCATCATGGGCTCATAAGAGAGCTGCTCCTGGGAGTCCAACAGATTTTAAAACATTTTTGAAGTATGTATATATTTTCAGTGCTTGTCCATACCCCCTTTTAAAAGTGCATATTCATATGGAAGTACATTCTAAGTAATAACACTTTGCAGGGATGTGCATGGAACTGGTGGGGTGGGTGGCTCGAAGGCAGGGGAAATACATTTAACAGCAGGAGAGAGTGCCCCTACCCCTCCTGTCACTTTTCCCCTGCCAGTGCTCCATTTTAAAAGTGTCCATTGGGGTGACAACGTACCTCCCTGCCGCCCCATTTTCTCTTCGGCCGTAACCCGCCCAAACCATTGTAAACCGCCACAAGATGTTTGTGTTTTGTTGTATATAAATATGCTAAATAAACAAATAAATAATATGCAATGCATTTATGTTGTTAGTGGAAAATTGCTAGTGAAGATAAAATGTGTTTTCAAAATACAGCACAAGAAACAAGATTGGGTAGGAAAAAAGACAACTAGCTAATTTACAGCATTATGTTCTAAACTGTTTACAAAATGAACAAGGAATAATGTGGCCTCAAGCTCCCCACTGGATACTGGCTTCTGTTTACTCCAGCTGTGCCAAAGCCCTACAGTGAGATGCAAAACAAATACATCAGTTTACAACAACCATCAGAAGAAGATACTTTTGAACAATTAACATATAGATCCTTCACTCATCACAGAGTTACACAAAAGATTTTGTGCTTCTGTGAGTTGTACATTCTGTCTGTAAATCTCAAAAGTTTAGGAAAAGTTGTTGCTTAAAATTATGTTGTTCTTACCGATGATGTGAATTAATTCAATGTTATCATGCTATTTTAGAATTGTTTTCATTTAACATTTAAATGCAATTAAAGCATGCAGCCACCTAGATAGTTCTTAAGGACATAATTTCTTCAATTAATATAAACCGTCAGGCAATTAGATATTGTCTTGCTCTACATACTTAATTCTTATATCATATAGTCCACTATAGTCAACTAGCTCAATTGGATCTTGAGGGAAAATGAAGATGATGACAACGATGATGATGTTGTTGTAGAATATTTATATACCATTTATCAACAACAAAGTTCACATAACAACAGGAATGAGTAGATGTTTCCCTGTCCCAAAGTGTTTCACAACTAAAAAAAGGAAGGGAGAAACCAGAAATAGTTAATGAAGTGTCACTTCAGTGTTAGGATGAATACAATAATTGATTTTCTTCTGAAAAATCTTAGATAGCCACTGGTTTAACCAATGCTTTAAGTCTTTGCACAATTCATTTGGAGTTTGTCCCAGTTCATGTTCTTAGTTGAATTATCATACCTTTCTCCTATATAAGAGACAGTGGTTGAGACTAGAGAGTGCTTCATGTTCCAGAGTCAAATTTTCCTCATCCTAACTTGCAGGGCCATTTCCAGACTGTACACATGGAGTCCAGCTAGCAAATTTCCAGGCTCTCTCAGAGGTCCAGAGAGGTCTGGGCCCTCCCAGCTAAAGGCCCCTAGCCATAATAAAAACAAACAAGAAGTGCTGGTATGAACTAATCTGCCTACTTTCCTTTCACTGTAATATTAATTAATAATTACCATCTTCAAATTCATGCACTCTCTGTAATATCTTTATATATATTTCTCTAAGACATACCCGTGGTTAATCCCATGTGTGGCAGCTCTCATGAGAGTTCAGAGAGCTGCCAGATAGCCACGGGTGGGAAGGAAGAAAATGGTGGCTGCGGTCAGCCAGCTGGCTGGCAGGGGGAGGGGCGGCAGCAAAAATGGCAACAGCAACGGGCAGAAGGAGGCGGTGGGGACAGATGGGCAATGCAGATGGGTGGGCAATGGGCAGAAGAAGGAGGTGGCAATGGGAGCACGGGGAGAGAAGGAGGCAGCAATGAGTGGGTGGGGGAGAAGGGGGCAGCAATGGGTGGGTGACAAAACAATGACAGCAAGGGAGGCCGTGATGACAGGTGAAAAACTAGAGGTGCAGATGCTCTGTGCTCAGCCCAGCTAGTTTCTAATATTTTTGTAATATTTGTAATTGCAATATTACAGTAAAAATTTGGAGTATAAAAGAGCACACTGCCCTGGGCTCTGTAACATCAGTTTCAGCAGAGGGAAGAAGGGTGAAGAAGGGAGTATGTAATCTACCCTATGTCATCCTGCCTGGGAAGGCGGTAAGTAGAGCTTGTGGTAAGTACCAGCAGCTACTTCCTTGTTTTCATCTTTGGCACCAACATTGCTGAAGGCCTCTGCTGGTGGCAAAGCTGCAGCTCCCAGGAGGGCCCAGAGTTCTGACTCAGTGGCCTCTGCTGGTTTCAGCATCATTTCCTAGGCTGGCAGTATAAAAGGACACACTGCCCTGGGTGGTGAGCTCACTGCTGGCAGGGTGACCAATGAAGGTGTGACACCAAAGGGGGCTGCCCCTTTGGTAGCCCTTTTGGGAACCATGAGGGTGAGGGCTCTGCTTTCTGAGAGAAGTTTTAGCTGTTTAATTATGTGCTTGAATGAGGATATGAAACTGGGGAGAGTGGAGAGTGCTTCAGTTAGACTGGTTATGGGTAGGGGAAAGTTTGGGGCCTCATTTACATCAGAAGAGGGAAAGAGTGGTTCAACATCTTATTCCTATCCCTTCTTCTGGCTGCTTTACCAGAGACTCAATCCAGACAAGACAGAAGTACTGTTGAGTGGTGGTTCCTCTGCCCGGGTGAAAGATGTCCAGCCTGTTCTAAAGGAAGTTGCATTCCCATTGAAGGACCAGGTTTGCAGTCAAGGGGTGTTCGTCGATCCAGCACTGTTGCTAGAGGCTCAAGTGGCCTCTGTGGCTCAGAGCACCATTTATCAGCATTGGCTAATTAGCTAATTATAACCTTACCTGGATAGAGATAGCCTGGCCACAGTTACTCATGCTCTGGTTAGATTACTTGCTTAGATTACTGCAATGCATGGTATGTATGGCTGTCTTTGAAAATGGTCTGGAAACTGCAACTGGTCCAAAATAGGGCTGCAAGATTATTAACTGAGACTGGATGTATCGATCATATTATGCCAGGGCTTTGTCAGAAGCAATGGCTCACAGTCCACTTCCGGGTCCAATTCAAAGTGCTGGTTTTAACCTTTAAAGCCCAAAATTGAGAAAGCTACTTACTTTTTACCTGAGAGAGCTGCTTTCCCCATGTGTCCCAACTCAGACCTTAAGATCTTCTTCAGTGGCCCTGCTCCGAGTGCCCCTGCCAAAGGTGGTGAGGTGGGTGACTACTAGGGCCTTTTTGGTTGTTTCACCCTGTTTATGGAATAGTCTCCTCAGTAAGGTTCCCCTGGCTTCATCATTATGTTATTTTAGATGCCAGGTAAACACCTTTTTAAAAACCTATTTTTTAAAAAAGTTTTCTTTTGTATTTTGTTCTTTCTTTCTTTCTTTCTTTCTTTTTTTGGTATGTTGTGATTTAATGTTTTGTGTGTTTTACTTGATCTTTTAATGCTGTGTTGTGTGCTGCCCAGAAAAAAATAGTTATGGGGTGGCTAACAAAAAAGGTATATTAAATAATTAATTATTATATAATTAATAATAATATGCAGGGTTCACTAAAACAGTAGACAGCAGAGCCTCATCTGTAAGAACAGGGTGCATCATGCATAGGTGGAGGATGGCAATGAGGTAAGGATATTATAAAATACACCACTGAAATGTCCCTATGAGACACTATAACTGTACTAAATTTGATCCAGATTGGTCCAGGTATTGCAAAGTTATTAGGGAGGAAGACACACACATTTGCCATCTTGAAATGGGTTCTGGAATTCATTTGTTGGATATCAAAGTTTAAAGTCCTCTATAATCTTAACATGTATACCAAATTTGGTGCAAACTGATTAGGCAGTTCATGAGTTAGCCAACTTCCACCTCAAAATGTCTTGCATCCACTATCTTGAATTGCGTTGCATTATGTCATCACAAAATATGCTGTTGGGGTGTCCCTAAGTGGCACTACAAATGTACCAAATTTGGTCCAAATCAGTCCAGGCATTGCAAAGTTGTTAGGTGCGTGCACACACGTACACACATATGCAGTCTTATGAGTAATCTCTCCATGAGGAAAGTAGGGTCAAAATGATGAAAACAAAATAAAGCACCAAAATAGCAATGTGTCTAAATTTGACACAGCCTTTGAGCTTGAGACCCAGACCAAATGACCCATCTGACCTCCTCTCTGTTTGGCCATGGAAATTTGCAAGCACTCCAGTGAGACCAGTTCTGCCTAGTTGTTGTAAATCTGTTGGCATGGCTGCCCCAACAGGATTTATGATCCCTTCAGCTCTATTTGTGTGAGTAAAATAAAGTTCTGTAGATAAGCAAAGCAGCTTAGCTGCACGAACAAAATGAAGACTGACTCTCAAGAAATTATTATAAATAAAATAAAGTCCCTTGAAACTAAACTAAGTACCCCCCTCTACAATAACTGAGAATTAACTGAAACAACGGAGCAAGGAAGACCAGAACAAGGACAGGCTGGAACAGGGAACATTGAGAAAATACAAGGACACTGTCTGCGAGAAAAAAAGGCAAAGTTGCTGACAGTAATCGGTGCCAAGAACAGTCTGCTTAATATAGGGCTCAAGATAACCGGCAGCCAATCAGGCTTTCCAGACTCAGCACTTCTATTTCCTCTCCTGTGAGATCTTGTGCCTGTGCATCTCCCACTGAGCCTTTCTCTTGAGACACCTTCTGAACACAGGTGAAATTCTAGCTTCCTCCTGATCAGCCTCCTCAGTCCTCATGTCTTCCAGCTGTTCTGATTCCTCAGCTCCAGAGTCTGTTCTCACAGCCAAATCCTGCTGCTGTGCCTCAGAGACTGCACTCCCAACTGAGTCCTCTCGTTCCTCCTCTGACTCTTCTGAGTCAGAGATCTTAGTCATGACACTAGTCCTGAGAAACAGATCCTATGCAAATTTGAAATGTGCTATTCAATTTGTCCAAGAATCAATTCACACTGAGTTGGAGTGGTTTGCAATTTCATACTCAGATCAAATTGCCCCTAAAATGGAGGGCCTCATCCAAGCTTAAATTGAAACAGCCCCGATTCAATGCAAATCAATTCAATTCAAATCAATTCAAGTGATTTGCATCACGGGTGCCAATTTCCATCTATGTTTTTCCCTTTCTGGTACAGGCTTCTGATTGACTTGAGATCTTATTGCTTCTTGGTTGGCTTGTCATTCAAATCAAGTGTTGGCATGCACAACTGTGTCCCATTGGATGGGGAGAGGGAGCAGGGAGGGGGAGGCCAAAGGAGGGATTTCCAACATGTATTTAAGGGGCTGCTTGGAGGCAGAAAGTGTCACAGCTTTTGTGCATCAGGAGAGAAGGATCATAAAGAGTGAATCAGCACTAAGAGCAGAGTGGTGGTGGTGGTTAGGGATGTGCATAAAACCGGTTCGGTTCGGGTCCGAACAAGGAGGGGGTGGTTCGGTTTTGGTTTTGTCCGAACCACCCCCTGGTTCGGTTTGGATCCAAACTGAACTGGTTCGGATCTCAAAAAGTAGCTAGGATGGTAGCTGGCACCCAGGGGTACCTGTCACCCAAACCCCAAAGCAATCGGACACTCGTACGATTTTTTTTATGAATTTTTGAAAATTATTTATATTTTTTCTCATAGGATATAATGGGATTCGAACCAGACCATTATTCCTTATTGAAGAGCACCCATGGGTGCCAGCAACCATGCAAACCCTGAAGCAATCAGACACCCCTATGATTTTTTATGAATATTTGAAATATTTTTAATTATTTTTCTCATAGAATATAATGGGACACAAACCGGTCCATATCCCCTATTGTGGAGCACCTACGAGCACAAAAGCGGGGTGTGCTACACAATAAGTAATAATGGCCTGGTTCGAGTCCCATTATATCCTATGAGAAAAAAATAAAAATATTTTTTCAAAAATTCATAAAAAATCGTACGAGTATCCGATTGCTTTGGGGTTTGGGTGACAGGTACCCCTGGGTGCCAGCTACCATCATACCAATTTTCAGGTGTCCAAACCAGTCCAAACCAGTTCAAAATGAACCACCCCCGGATCGGTTCGAGTCCAAACCGAACCAAGGGGGGGTTGGTTCAGATCGAACTGCCGAACCAGAACTGGTTTGGATCCAAACCGGTTCGGATCCAAACCGGTTCGCACATCCCTGGTGGTGGTGGTGGTGGTGGTGGTGGTGATGGTGATCTGGGCCGACCGGCCTGCCTGCCTGCATGGCCCCCAGTGAGTGGAGAGAAAATCAGAGAGTGCCTGTTGGACTTATCTGTCCCTCTATTTAATCATTATGGGTAACCTTATGAAGACTGAAAGGAAATGTGTTACTATGGATGTGCTAACGCCCTCTAGACCTGGAGTTGGGTAAGCAAATAAGAGAGAAATCAAAGAGAGACAGGACCATAATAATGGATTATTTCAACTACCCACACATAGACTGGCTAAATTCACATTCAGGTAATAAAAGAGTAGCCAAAGTACTAGACATGATTAATGACTGTGCCTTAGAACAGTTAGTTGTAGAACCAACCAGAGGGATGGCAATCTTGAACTTAATCCAGAGTGGTGTCCAGGATCTGGTGTGAGATGTCAGAGTTGCAAAACCAGTGTGTAGCAGTGACCATAGTGTGATCCAATTCAGCATATATGCAAGTGAAGTATTGTCAAGGAAGTCCAAGACAGATGTGATGAATTTCAGAATAGGAAACTTCTCAAAAATGAGGAGATTGGCAAAAATGAAGTTGAAAGGAAAGTCAGGAGGGTCAAATCAGTCCAGAAAGCATGGAACTTATTTAAAACCACAATACTAGAAGCTAAGTTGGAATGTATACCAAGAAGGAGGAAAGGTACTACCTAGTTCAGGAGGGCGCTAGTGTGGCTAACAAGTAGCATCAGGGAAGCTATAAAAGGGAAGAAGACTTCATTCAGAAAATAGAAGTCCTGCCTAAATGAAGAGAACAGGAAGGAACATAAACTCTGGCAAAGGAAATGCAAGGAGACAATACATGATGCAAAAAGAGAGTTTGAGCAGCATATAGCTAAAGTGTTAAGGGGAATTAAAAAAAACTTCTTTAAATATATCAGAAGCAGAAAACCTTCTGGGGAGGCAGTTGGCCCCTTAGATGATGAGGGAGTACTGTGTACAGTTTTGGTCACCTTATCTTAAGAAGGATGTTGTAGAACTAGAAAAGGTGAAGAAGAGGACAACCAAAATGATCAGGGGCACCTTCCTTATGAGGCTAGGATACAGCATCTGGGGATCTTTACTTGGAAATGATGCAACTAAGGGGAGACATGATTGAGGTGTATAAAATGTTGCATGGAGTGGAGAGAATGGTCAGAGAGAAATTTCTCTCTCACAAACAACACTAGAACCAGGGGTCATCCCATGATACTGAAGGTCAGGAAATTTAGGACTGACAAGAGGAAGTACTTCTTCACACAGCACATAATTAATTTATGGAATTCTTTGCCATGGGATGTGGTAATTGTCCTGCTGAACCAACAAAAAAGGGGGGCAGTATCTTAGAACACAGAGCAAAAAAAGAACACAGAACAAAAAAGAAACTACAGGTCCTCAAGATTACAAGGTAACAGATTGCATTTTTTAAAATGTAACAGTTTCACTATGTAGCAAATAGCATCTAGCGAATGGCGGATTTAAGCCCAGCCTTTGTCTCAGAGCAAGTCCATGTGGGGGAAAGAAAAATGCAGATCCATTCCCTCCATGTTTGCTCAACAAAGGTTGTTCCATTAAAACTTAACCGTTTCTTGCTAATCGCTGCCACCACACCCTAATTACAATTCCTCCCTGGAATTGGGTGCGTGTCCAGGGAGATTCACTTTCTTTTACCAAATGGAAAAATACAAAAACCTCCCACAGGCAGGCTACATGTGGTGTGAAAACCTGGTAGGTCGCTGAACAATTAACTTTGAGACATGTCTGCACCTGAATAAAACCCCTTTTTTCCTGAGTTAAAAATTTATTCAGAAGTGGGTGAGATTACAAAGAATAAACAGAAAAAAACATTATTTAAAGAAAAGACTACAGACTGCTCCAGTCCTAGGCTCTAGCAGCTTCAGTTACAGGTAACAGAGACACTCAGTACTTGCAAGAATACAAAAAGCACTCTGGCTGGTTTGTTTGGAGTGGCACACTTTAAAAATTGTGGTTACTCAGTTGCATAGAACATAAATACAAGAAAATACAATAAACCAGCTGTACGGGCTTGCAATGCACAAAATCAAAATGAAACCTAAAGCGCGTAAGCTAACAAACTGTTCCCTCACTAAACACCTCAGAAGCCATGGCTTCCTTCCTCCTTGAAACTCACCCCAAACTCCCAGAGAGAATTCAAGCTTCCTGCAATCTGAGACATATGTTTTGGGCAGTATAAAAATATGATAGATTAGATAGATTAGATAGATAGATCCTGTCTCCCAATCCTGTCTCACAGATGCCCTTCCATGAGAGAGCTCTTCAGGCTAGCTTTTGCAATGAGGCACAAACCCCAATTGCTCCCCACTTAGCCTTCCCCCTGTCCTCTCTGATTTCCTGCCTGGCTCCAACTGAGACAACAAAAAACCCCTTCACTTCCTGCCTCAAGTCCTCCTACTGGGAGGTCACTGTGTGCTGAGTGGCTGACCCCTAGAGGTCACTGCCTGACGGACAGGACCAGTCACTTCTGGTTCACTCTTTCGGTTCACTCTTTAGGGGAAAGGGGAAAGCTGTTCCTGACTGATCACAACACACTAGTTGGAAGATTTACCTTAAAATCAAACACTTGTGGCTTGTGTTTTGGAAAATAACAGAAGAATCAGTAACTAAACATACACTGCAGCCTTAAGTGGATTAAGAAGATTTTAGACAATAGGTTATTGTATTTTAAATTCAATATTTTATCTAGCAAAGATTATCGTGATTGTTTCTAATACTATTTATTTTTGTTTAAGCCTGTATTAATAGTTTTTGACTGTTACACGAAATAGAGTATTAGTGCTACCTGTTTTGCAGTCATTAGAACTCGCAACTCTTCTCATCATTCATCAGCTCTTGCAGTCATAAGAACTTGTAGCCATTTTCATCAACTATCAGCTCTGCAGTCATTTCAAGTGGTATTCAATATTGGGTATCCAGCAAATTGTATACAGAATCATCTTTAAACATTTATATTTATCTCTCAAGAGACTTACAAAACAAGATTTAGACTTATTATTGCACATCGTTAGTTTATTACAAACTTTGTAAGGCATTGCAACATGGTTTAATAGATTGAAAGATGTTATATTAAGATATGATATATACTGGTTACATCACACCATTTGTACAGCAGTCTCTGGGTTCGCCCCTTTTTTTGCGATGTGGTGATGGCCCAGCTTGGATGGCTTAAAAAGGAGCTTAGACAAATTAATCAAGGACAGGTCTATCAATGGCTACTAGTCTGGTGGCTGTGGGCTACCTCCTGCCTCAGAGGCATGATGCCTCTCAATACCAGTTGCAGGGGAGCAACAGCAGGAGAAGGCATGCACATACCTCTTGCCTGTGGGCTCCCTAGAGCATCTGTGGGTCACGGTGTGAAACAGGATGCTGGACTCGATAGGCCTTGGACCTAATCCAGAAGGGCTGTTCTTATGATCTTTGCTTCTTCTGTTGCTGCCAGAACTGATTTTTTAAAAAACTTTTTTGCAGGCTGTTGTTCTGCAGGCTGGTGTGCTGTGACTTCTGTCTGTTGTCCAGCCTGCCCAGGCTCTCTCTGTTTCCCATGAAGGGGGGTTCTTTTTTGTTTTTATTGTTTGGGTGGGTGGCTGCCTGACTGGTCCCACCTTGCCTCCCCCTAGCTCTTGATTCCCAGTGGCTGCTCAGCCCAAGAGTGCCTCCAAGAGTGACACCTGGCAGACTCCAGGTGAAGATGCCAGAAGGGGAACCCCCCCCCGCTACACACACCACACACACACACACACCTTGGTCAGGTTCAGTGATTTGAAAAGAACCTAGTTTTGTGAAGGGAGGGATTAGGTGGAAGGACTGTAGGACAGGGGGGTGGGTTAGAGAGAATCCCCTGCCCTTTGACTTCCCTTCCTTTAACTTGCCCCATTTCTGCTTAGTCCCCTCCAAAAACAGCCTCCCTCCCTGCATAAAGCCTGCTTCTTTAATTTTTCTTCAATGCATGCATTGGATTCCATTAAGAAACCAAACCTGTGTGACCTGACATAATGACCTGTGTGTGAACTCATGGATGCACTTCTGAATAGAATCCATAAATGAATGCATTGAAAAGATAGCAAAAATGGGGGGGGTTTTAAAAACCCATGAACCCCACCAGCTTGGGACTCCTGGGGGGAGTTGTGGTCATAGCTGCTTTACCCCCAAACCCACTTTGGGGTCCCAAGGGGGCAGATGGGGCAGCCAGCAATCCTCATTATTCCCTATGGGAAAAAGCAAAAAAAATGTAAAAATCTTCAAAAAATCATTTAAAATTTCCGGAGTGTCCAATTGCTTTGGAGGTTGAGTGGTTGTTGGCACCCATGGGTATATCAACCACCCTGGTTTTTTGCCCCGAACAGGCTGCAATCCAACAGGCAGTGCCTCAACTAAAAAGACACCAAGCTGAAAACCAAAAAACAAGCACATAGATAGAACTGCCAGCACAGTGTACAACTGCAAAACCAAGGAAACCAAACCAAGCATCAAACACTACTGCTGCTATTGCTAAAACAAACACCTAGAAAGACACACTACGGTGCAAGGCAGCAAAACCAACCTGGCACACAAACTGCAAAGAAAGAGGGCAATGTAAAAACAAAACACAGTCGATGAGAACTTAAAATAAAGCACCTTGGGATTCTCTCTGCTCCTCTCTTTGAGCATGTTGTGTGCCTACAAGGAAAATCTGCTTCAGACTGGAAGGTCCACACATCTTTACTGTAGGCCACAAAGACCCCAGACACATGTTGGCACCAGACCAACACCAGACCAGACTCATCATTGGCGGTGTATACGTTGGTGCATGTGTGTGTGCTAGAACTAAGCTGAAGAAGGAAAAGAAAAAGGGAAGACTATATATACATTGTGCAAATACATTATATACAAGTACTTATACACACATCCATTTACAGAACAGCTATACACACCCCAACTATCTACACAAACCAAAGCTTCCAAAACAATATCTATAGAAAAGAATGAAACCTCTAGTCTCTCTACCACACATACCTGGCACAGAACACAAACCTCCAAACATACAAACACACCCCTGCACACACATATCTGTACAATACTTCTACACATTTACAGCAGCTAGTTCTACATATTCAAGTATATACAGTTTTACACATTTACAGATTTACATTTTTTAAACCCACATTTCTATAAATCCGCATTTCTACAAATGTAAATTTTGCAGTCCCTGACCCCTGCTGACTCTCCCAGAAGACAAGTCACCTATGTACACATTCAAAAATCTACTTATGTATAAATTTACATATTTACACATTGACAAATATACACTGTGACACACTGACACAACCACCTAGTGCTTGTGTGTGTGCCTGTGCCACTCGCCTCCCAGTGATGTTTGCCAGGTTGAATCAGGGGGGTATTCATCATTGGGTTATGCCAGTGGGTGGGTGTGTCCAGTTGTCATGTCACAGCACTCGGGACATGCTGCAACATGGCACAGCTGAAGAATGAAGGGGGAGGGTTGGGATGAATGGAAGCTGTTGGCAGGCAGCTGAATCACACCATGGGTCAACCACGGGCCAATCACTCACCCACCTCAACTTCCAGCTTGGGGTAGCACAACAGGGGGAGATTGACCTTGAGGAACACCAAATGCTCCACCAAGTCAGGTTTCAACTGGGATGGAGCGGGTGTTACCACGTCACCAGCACGTGAAAACACCCACTCGCTCTGGGTGCTGGTTGCGGGGCAGGAGAGGAGGCGCACAGCAACCACTGCTAGGTCCAGCCAGACTTGACAGTTCATTGCCCAGAACTGTGTGCGGTCCATCTCTGGGTCTTCCTCCACAAGCTCTTTCAGGTACTGGGCAACGCATTGTGCAGCACCTGACGGCCTGATAGGCTGAGCCTCCCGCAAACCAGGCAAGGCACCAAGGCACACCCGCTTAAAACACTGGGCTGATTTAAAGGGATGAGCTGCCTGCTGGTGCTGCTGCCTAGGATACTGCACTGCTAGACTTGGAAGAGGAAGGAGTAGCAGAGCAAGGGTCGCCCACACTGCTGCTGGGTGTGGCTTCCGCATGCTTGGAGGGTGCACCATCTCCACCCTCCTGGTTTCTGGTCCCTCTCTAACTCTCTGGACAGGAGGTCCCTGTACCTGGGCAAGTCATCTGTGCAAACCAAATTGCCATTGATGGTCAGGTTGCAGAGACAAGCCAGGACATATTCCTCTCTGTCACCCAACATACCAACTAGCTTGTCATCAACCCCGGTCCTAAGCCACTCAGCTAGCAAATGACCCTCTGGCCCTCTCAGTGAGGTTCAGATTTCACTCACCAGCTTTTCCAGGACAATAGCTGTGGGCAGGACCTGGCTCAGAGGAGTGGAATTGGCACACAGTGTCTTCATTCCGAATAAGAAGGGCTCCAGTGCCCACACCATCTTGGACATGAGCTTCCAAACTGAGTTGGAGAGGCCGCACACGTGCAAGGCCTTGTTCCTCACCAGGTTGTCTAGAGCAGATTATCAATGTCAGGTCCCCAGATGTTCTTGGATTTCAACTCCCATCCCCAACCAAAGGCCACTGGGGCAGGGAGATTTTGAGAGTTGAAGTCCAACAACATCTGGGGACCCAACGTTGAGAACCCCTGGTCTAGAGCCACCTCCTACTCCAACAGGCAATGGAACAAGAGGAAGGTGGAGTTCCACCAGGAATCTACATCCATGAGTATAAGATGGTGAGGATGGCCATGCTCATGCTGCCACTAATGGAGCAAGCACCTGGACTTCTCACTCCAGGTGCAACCTCATTCCCAGAGAAAGAGCTGAAATATTGCGGGCCTTGTCCACAAGCACAGCCGTTGCAGCTAAGGATGTGCACAGAACTGGTTTGGAGTCCCTTTACGGGCATTCAAACCGGTTCAAATGACGAGCAGTTCCACTAGTTTGAAAGCGGGGTGCATCTTTAAGGGCATGGAAGGGTGCACTTACCCCTCCCTCCACTTTTCCCACCAGCACGTGGTTTTTTAAAGTCCATCGGAGCTGCAGCATACCCCTTTACTGGGGGTACCCCTGCTGCCTTGTTGCCACCTTTACTGGAAGTAACCAGAAGTATCCAATGTGCCCGGCATGCACAGGTGTGTCAGACACTTCCAGTTACTTCCAGTAAAGGGGGCAACGGGGCGGCAAGGAGGTATGCTGCCAACTTGGTGGATGTTAAAATAATGAAGCACCAGTTGGGGAAAGCGGAGGGAGACATAATTGCACCCTCCCCATCCTTAAAGATGCACCCCCGTCTTTTAACCACCCCTGCCCAGTTCCATGCACATCCCGAGTGACAGCAATAGCACCCTGAAACAGACAGCCCTGTTCCCTGGAAACCTTCACATCCTTGAGGGCAAGGTAATCCCTCACAGCCAGGTGGAGCATGTGTGCCATGCAGCAGATGTTCACACACACTCGAACACTGACTCTACCGCTGCTGTAATATTGGAGCCATTGTGTGTTACAATGAAGCCCTGGTTAAGGTGTGGCAACCCACCTATCCACTCCTCAATTTGGCAGCCAAGTACGGCTGTCACCTCCTCCTTGGTGTGCTTGACATCCAAAGTTTCCATGTGCAAGATGGCCCACCTGAGCTGAAATGGGTTGTGGGACACACTGGAGCCAGAGGCAGCACCGGAGGTCTCTTCTCTCTTTGGGTCCCACCAGTGAGCAGTCAGGGCCAGGAAAACAGCATTCATTCCACTCACACTATTCCAGAGATCAATGGTGAAATGTGTGCTGGTGCCCAGCAATGCTGCATGAAGAGAGGCTGACACAAGCTCCCTGCATCTTGCGTACAGGGAGCGAACCATGGTCCAGCTGAATGTGGTTCTTGAGGAGATTGTGTAGCCGGGTGAAGTGTCTGGATAATCCAGCGGAAGCCGGGGTTCTCAACCACCTGAAAAGGTTGGTCGTCAGTGGCCATAATCTCCCCTATGAGGTAAGGAGACATGGGTCCACATGACCAGGATGCTTCTTGCCAGATAACTGTGTCCACCACTTGATTGGCAGCATGTCGTACTTCAAGGAAGCCTTGGCAAGGCCCTTGTCAGCGCTAGTCGCAGGCACACTAGGTACACTAGCACAGCCAGAGGAGGCAAGGAGATCCAGATGATAATGACGCATGTGCCGCCACATGGAGGTGATCCCCAGATGCTTAGCATCCTTCCCCTAACTGACCTGTGCCCTGCAGTGAACACAGCAAGCAGCGATTGGAGCATTTTGAGGGATTTCAAAATGCCGCCCAACATTGCTGCTCTGGGTGGCCTCCAAGATCCTGGACACTGTCTTGGGCCTCTTTGCTGGTGGCAGAAATAGGGGTGCTGGCTGCCCATTGCCATCACCCCCCCCCACCCTGTGTGCCAGAAGGGCCTACCTGAGGCTGAGAGGGCACCTCCTCCCAGCAGCAGAACTTTCCTGAGTCAGACTTGGCCACAGAGGACTGGACTACCATGAGTTTGGGGGCATCATGAGGGGGCCCCCACAGGGTGGCAAGAAGAGCAGTAGGGGGGCACAAGAGAGAGAGAGAGTCTGGCTGCACTCCCAGCCTTCGAGTCCCTGCCCACCACCACCGCCATGAAAGCAGCTTCCCTGGCAGGAGAGCCGCCTGCACTTACAGACTCTGCATGGGGTAGCAGCACTGGCAGTGCATCCCGTCCTGGACCTGGCTCCATAGCAGCAGGCTCCTCTAGATAGGAGAGCCACCACCTCACCTGGGGCAAAGAATTCACCAATGGGGACCTGTGGGACTCCATGCTGGTTTCTTCTCTACCCCCCAACCACCACCGGCCTCCCACATCAGCTGGGTCACATCTCCTGCCTCTGCCTCCACACAGCACTCAGACGTCTTCCCAATCCGTGGGGGCTTTAAAAATTTTTTAGAAAGAATTTAAAAAGAAATGGGGGGGGGGGGATCTAAAAAATCCTATCCAAAAAACCCTTAATTAAACAAACCTACCCACCAACTCGACCCACAACAACACAGTACAATGGGGGGGAATATGGGGGAGCTGCAAAAACAAAAGACAACCTATTAAAAAAAAAGAACAGAAATACCTCCCCAAAACCCAAACAAGGAGGCCCTATTTAATAGAAATTAAGGACAAAGGGGGCACCAAAAAGCAATCACTTATCCCTTCATTGTCCTGAATTCTTCTGCTCCAGATGCATCACATGCACACAGGCCAGAAAAAAAAAATCTTGACCAGTGCAGCACAATCACCTTGGGGCAGCGGGGAGGGCAGTTGGGCAGCTTTGGGCTACCCATTCAAACAAACAAACAAATTAAAATAAATACTGAGTAAAATAAAATAAAATGTTGAGGGGAAAATTTGGGAAACTACTGGGGAAAGGGGGGTGGAGGAGGGAAGCCTAGGACTGTGGGGCAGGCAGGCAGAGGCAGCTGGAGTGGCCGCTGCTGGAGCAAGCAGTAGGGTTGGGATGGTAAGCACCTGCTCCAGATAAAAACAGCAAAAAAATCCTCCCTCCCAATCCAAAATAGAATGAAAGAGAATGAGGCTTGGAACAGAGTCAGTCAACAGCCCAGAAAAATAAAAGCAGCCAGTCAGTCAGCAAAAAGGAAGGGTGGGGTGGCTGGTGGGAAAAATAAAAAATGGGCCAGTGCCTCTGCCCCCAACCCCCTTGGCATTGGCTAGATGGGCAGAGCAAGAGGAGAGACACCACGGGGGGGGGGAATCCAAAATGGAAAGCACACAGCAGCCACACACAGCCAGGAAAAATTACTTTTTAAAAGAAGGGGGGTTGAGGGGGAGGGGAGCCAAACAAACAAGCAGGCAGGCAGGACAGACCTCACCAGCACAGCAGAGACCAGATCAGAGAGACAGAGCAATAAAGCAGCAACAGCAGCCATAGTTCTTTGTCTCACCACAGCAAGGAGTGATTTTGCAAGTCCAGGGACTGCCTTTAAAAAGAAGTTGAATTTCCCTCCTTTCAGAGTCCCCCTTGTCCCTCCCACAGGGCCAATAGGGTGCCATTTCTCCAGGACTGGCAGCACATCTGCCAGAATCATGGAATCAGGAGCTTGGCAAATCACAGCAAGTGACAGAACAGTCACAAAATGGCCACCAGCACCTAAAATGGAGGGTCGAGCACCTGAGCCTCTTCGAATTGGTTCGATACAACCAGACTCTACTTGGTTTGAACTCAGACCGGCATTGCCAGTTCAATGCCCTGTTTGGTCAGAGTTTGAACCTTTGAACTGAACCGGTTTGAATTCAAACCTGTTTGCACATACCTACTGAAGACTGGATTTCCCCTGCTATATGCATAGTGCCATGTTGTTGCACACCCATTTATATGCAGCTGCCCTAGAGTCATGATATATCCACCCACCACTTGAGATTTAATTTTTAGAGAGAGTAGGGAGGGAGCTGAATCCTAAAGAATAGCTACTCACAATAAAAAAAATTGAACAAGATATCCCACAAAGAAGAAAAATAGGGGCAGTGATTTACCAAGGACAGATTCCAGAAAATAGAAATTGTCTGTGATACACAGGGAGAGCTGGAGCCTATGTATAAAGGAAAGAGAACTGATGTAGAGGACTCAGACTGCCTGATCAGTGAGGCCTGAACTTCTCCTATTCATTTTGGGGTTATTTTGCTGAACAATCTAAACGTTGTTTGATGAACTATTCTAGGTTCTATGAATTATTTTTGGAACAACTAGGCTGGGGTTGGGGGTGGAATTGCTTATCAGCAGATGCATTTGGTGGGTTTCCTCCTTCATGTGTCAATACAGATGGACAACCAGAGATATTTCCTCAAAGAACTGTTTGTTTAGAACATGTGTAGGAGCAATTCCCTCTGCCCCTGTCCCAGCCCATCTACTCCACAAATGAGTTGTTCCACCCAGCAAGAAAACATGGCTAGAGCAACAGGCTGGCAGTTTCTTCTATCCAAATGCTGCTATGTGTATTTGGATTAACAGCGTTGTGGATCTGCAGCCACCAGTGAAGCAGGAATAATGCGAATGCATTCAAAAGCATATGCCTCAAAGATTCTCAAAAGCAAACTGGCAGCCCGATCCTCAGAGAGATCTTTCTTATGGAAGCCAACCATGGCAGAGTGCTTTGATGAACAATCTCTGTGCTAGGAAGATTTTACTGATGCCAAGAGGCAGCCAATTAATTAATAGTTTTTAAAAAAATCTTGTGATCTACATATTGCTTTTTCTGCTGAGTTAATTTCTCCAGGCTTTCCCCCACCTTCATAATGATTCGAAATTTGAAAAGAAAGGGCACTTAGTCTGAGTTTCCAGCTAATTAGAGAATTTTGTATTTTATTGATTTTTTGCCAAAGGGGAGCAATTTACAAAAAAGCCGCATTACACTGGGGGCAGTTGCAGCTTGCTGAAGCTTCTGGTTTTAAGAGAGAGTTCTATAAACTTTTAATAATGTTTTATTTATTAACCTTTTATACAAGCACTTTTTCTACCTGAATTTTAGATTACTAAGAAAAACAGAAATTGAACAGCAGGCCTAATTAGTGATTATCTCCCTTATTAATTTAAGGACCTTAGAAAACCTATTTTATCCCGATCTTCAATGACTTCTCAAAGAGAATGCCCGAAATGCTAAATATGGGCTGAATTTATTGGGGGGGGGTGGTTATTAGAAAGGAAATCTGTTCAAAATAGTTTTTGTATATTGTAGGGCTTTAAGAGGGGTTTGGATGACTTCATGGAGGAGAGGTCTATCAATGGCTACTAGTCAGAGGGCTGTGGGCCACCTCCAGCCTCAAGGGCAGGGTGCCTCTGAGTACCAGTTGCAGGGGAGTAATGGCAGGAGAGAGGGCACGCCCTCAACTCTTGTCTGTGGCTTCCAGCGGCATCTGGTGGGCCACTGTGCGAAATAGGATGCTGGACTAGATGGGCCTTGGGCCTGATCCAGCAGGGCTGTTCTTATGTTCTTATGTTCAGATACAGAAATAACAGAACAAATGCTAGCAGACCAGAAAAGATTTATAAAAAGAAATAAATTATTCACAGAAGTTGAGCTGGAAGAACTGCAAAGAGCAGCACAGGCTCAAGATATGGAAGAAGAATTACCACCAACTGAAGAAGTTGCTCAGGCACAGGTGGAGGAAGTGTTGGAAATAGAGGATGCCACTGATGCTGAACTGTTTCAAAATCAAAACCAGGCAATCTCCCCTTTGCCTTCACCTCAAAAACCCAAATGCCGTTTAACAGAAAAGCAACAAGAACTAAAGCAAAAAATAACTGAGCACATGAACCAAACAACCACCAGGGTTTGACTTCAAGCTCTAAAAACAGTTGCCAAAAAACAACTTGCTCAGGCATTAAAAGATGTCAATGCTGCACTTGCAGAAATAACAACCAAGAATTTGCAAGAAACAAACCAACTAATGTACAGTGCAGCAACAATAACAAAACAAGAGCTCGGATATAATATCAGTGGACTTGTAAAAAAATAACAACCAATAATTTGCAAGAACTACTACTAATAATAATAATAATAAATGATAATGAGAATAAATAAATAAATAAATTAATTAATTAATAATAAACAAAAGGAATAGAACTGCCCAATTGAAGTAACATCAAGAACCTGGAAGAGAAAGAACATTACAAATGCTTGGGCATTCTCCAGGCTGATAACATCGCACACACTGAAGTTAAAATAAAAATTGGAAGTGAATACATCAGGAGAGTTAGAAAAATCCTAAAGTCCAAACTCAATGGTGGGAACATAATTAAACAAAGCAGGCCTACAATAAAAACAAGCCAAGAACCAAGCAGAAAAATGGATAAATAAGCCACTGCATGGTCAATATCTGCAGAATATAAGTGGAAAATCAGACATCACCAAGACCTGGCAATGGCTTAAGAATGGAAACTTGAAGAAAGACACAGAGGGTTTAATAATGGCTGCACAAGAACAGGCACTGAGAACAAATGCAAATGTAGAAAAATCCACAACAAACAGCAAGTGCCGCCTTTGTAAAGAAGCAGATGAAACAGTGGACAACCTAATCAGCCGTTGTCAAAAGATCGCACAGACTGACTTCAAACATAGGCATGACAAGGTAGCAGGGATGATACACTGGAACATCTGCAAAAAATACAAGCTTCCTGTAGCCAAAAATTGGTGGGACCATAAAACTGAAAAAGTTGTAGAATATGAAAACGCAAAAACATTATGGGACTTCCGACTACAAACAAACACCTGCCACACTACACCAGATATAACTGTAGTCGAGGAGAAAGAAAAACAAGTTAAAATAATCGACATAGCAATACCAGGGATAGCAGAATAGAAGAAAAAGAAATAGGAAAAAAATCACAAAATACAAAGATCTACAAATTGAAATTGAAAGGCTGTGGCAGAAGTCCAAAATAATCCCAGTGCAGGGTGTGGTGGGCACTTCCCATTAGGGATGTACACAAAACTGGCTAGCCCCATTCAGCCTGAATCTAAACCAGATTTGAGCCACCTCAGGCATCTTGGGCTGGGGTTTGAACGTCCAGCCGTTGAGCCAGCTTGAGGGGTTTGATGGCTATACTTGTAAGGGGGATTTGGCAAGGATACCCTTTTCAAGTACAAGGGAGGGTTGTGTCATGCGGGAAGGCAAGGTCCTTGGTCTTTTTAAATTACCATTTAAAAAGCAGAACTGTGTGGCATGCAATGAAGAAGAAATGAAGGGTGGCTGAGGCAGAGGCAGCCCATGGGGATTCCTTCCCACCTCCCTCCAGACTCCTAAATGAGAGTTTTGGACTAGCTGCAGCCCATTTCAGAGGCAGAGGGGACTCCTGGAGACAGCAGCAGAGGTGGTGGTGGTAGCAGAAGCTTCTTCTTCCATACCTCTGCCCTCCCAAATGACAACTCCAGCCAGCTGCTGCCTATTTTGGGCCTCTCTACATGCAGCCCCTCGGCAGCAGTGGTGGCAGGATGGCAACAGCTCCCCTAAACCTTGCTGGCCCTCACCCCCATCAGTGTGGGCCAGCAGGGACCCAGTTCAGGCCTTTGTACAAGTGTGGAGGCATGAACCAGGCCCCAGAGGCACACCCTGATGAGTGGGGAGCCACCACTGCTGAGAAGCTGTGCTGCCGTTATGTGTAAGTTGGCCTCCCACCTGCCTGTCACCCTCCTTCCAGCCATAGGATTCCCCCTTTGGTTTTAAAGGGGAATGCTTATCAGATTCCCTTTTGCAAGCATGCAGAACTGGATCAAACTGAGCCGAACTGGTTTTGCCCATTTCTAGTGCATGAACCAAATTGCTGGCTGGTTGTACCGAACTGCCTCATGGACTGGGCGGTTCAGTTCTAATTCAATTCGAACATGGAATTGCACAGTTCATTCATGCACAGTTCCAAGGGGTGGAAATGTTGGCTGCATTGATGCTGCCAGGGTCATCTGGACTGGGACGTGGTGCTAATGCTGGTCATGGACTGCACTTTAGTAGGTCCACTAGCACCCTCATCCTATTTCTGACTTGGCCGCCTCTCCTCTGCATGCCTCACCGCTTTAACCAGAAGGACCTTCTACTTGGGCAATTCCTCAGGAGTGATGGTATTGCCCTTCATGCTTGGGTCACACAGGCAGGCTAAAACATGCTCTCCTGATTGACCCAACCTAGTGATGAGCTGATTCACAACTCCAGTCCTCAACTGACCTCAATGTGCCCTGAGTGGTCTGGAGCAAACCTATTGTCTTCTCCAGGAGAAGAGTGATGGACAAAGCCTGGCTCAGAGATCCTGCATCAGCACACAAGCTGCTAGTCACAAGACGGAATGGCTCAATTGCCAAGAGAAACTCAGAAATGAGCTTCCAGTTTGCAGTGGACATTTCCTCACCAGGGCATGGATGGCCACCTAGGGATGATGTGAGAAGGTAGGCTGATCTCATAAGAACAACTGTGCTGATCAGGCCCAAAGCCCATCTAGTCCAGCATTCTGCTTCACGCAGTGCTAATGGTGGATTACCACATAGGTAATATAGGCAGCCGCCTATGGTGGCAAATCTTGGGGAGTTGCATTGGGAGGGAAAGTTAATTCTTTCCCCCCTACCTTTAAAAATGCTGCAGTGTAGTGGCTGAGGCTCTGTCTGCGTCCTCATCACAGGAGGTGAGGTTGGGCACTGGAGGATGCTAGCAAAAGAGGTCCTCCGTCAAGCATGGCTTACTTGCAAATGACACAGAGCAGGTGATTTTGGGTTTCTGCGCATGCACACGCTGTTCTGTGTCATTTGAGGGATGACCTCTGGTCATTTGAGGGAGGGCCTCTTCCGCCACCATCCTCACATTCCCAACCTCATCTCCTGTGATGGTAAGAGGTGGACAGAGCCTCCACCACTATGCAGCAGCATTTTTCAAGGTAAAAAAACAGAGTTAAGTTTCCCTCCCCCTGCCCTCTGCAAGCCCCCTTACTCTTGTTCCTGGGGCAGCAAATCTTTGGCTGCCTATGGGCAGCCAAAAGATTAATTCGCCCTTGTACAGTGGCCCACCCGATGCCACTGTGAAGCCAACAGGCAAGAGCTGAGGGCATGCCCTCTCTCCTGCAGCTACTTCACCACAACTGGTATTGAGAGGCATCTTGCCTCAGAGGTTTGAAGTGGCCTATAGCCCTCAGACTAGTAGCCATTGATGGTCCTCTCGTCCATGAAGTTATCCAAACCCCTCTTAAAGCCATCCAGACTATTGTCTACCACCACATCTTGTGGCAGAGAATTCCACAAGTTGATTATGCATTGTGTGACCTCCTTTTGTTGGTCCTAAATTTCTTGGCAATCAGTTTCATGGGATGACCCCTGGTTCTAGTGTTAAGTGAGAGGGAGAAAAAATTCTCTTTATTGACTTTCTCCCAACCATGAATGATTTCATACACCTCAATCATGTCTCCCCATGCTTCATTTCCAAAGTAGAGTCCCAGATGCTATAGCCTTGGCTCATAAGGAAGGTGCTCTAGGCCCCTGATCATCTTGGTTGCCCTCTTCAGCACTGTTTCCAGTTCTACAATGTCCTTTTTTAGATATGGTGACCAGAATTGTACTCAGTACTCCAAGTGTGGCCACAACATGGTTTTGTATAAGGGCATCATAATATTAGCCGTTTTATTTTCAGTCCCCTTCCTAATGATCTCTAGCATGGAACTGGCCATTTTCACAACTGTCACACATTATTATTTCTTGTTTACACAGTCAGACAGGTGTTACTGACTGGTTTGTTTTATCTAGACATCGAGTCCTTCCCAAGGACCTGGGATAGCTGAATTTTATTGTCAATTGTTATAGATATCATCGCAGAATATAGGCTGTTCCCTGTAAAGCTGCTTTTTGTAATTGGCTGATGGTGATTTCTGTGGCCCCTATGGTGTTGAGGCTTCAAGGTCTTTTGGAACTGCGCCCAGGGCGCCAATTACCACTGGTATTATTTTGGTCTTTTTCTGCCACAGCCTTTCAATTTCAATGTGTAGATCTTTGTATTTGGTGATTTTTTCTATTTCTTTTTCTTTTATTCTGCGATCCCCTGGTATTGCTATGTCGATTATTTTGACTTTTTTTTCTTTCGTCTCTTGACTACAGTTATATCTGGTGTATTGTGTGGCATATGTTTGTCTGTTTGTAGTCGGAGGTCCCATAATATTTTTACATCATCATTTTCTACAACTTTTTCAATTTTATGGTCCCACCAATGTTTGAATTTTTTCAAATTCCCACCAAGTAGCTTGAATTTTTTGCAGATGTTCCAGTGTATCATCCCTGCTACTTTGTCATGCCTTCGTTTGTAGTCAGTCTGTGCGATCTTTTGACAACAGCTGATTAGGTGGTCCACTGTTTCATCAGCTTCTTTACTTGCTGTTTGTGGTCGATTTTTCAACATTTGCTGTTATTGCATTTGTTCTTAGAGCTGTTCTTGTGCAACCAGTGTTAAACCCTCTCTGTCTTTCTTCAAGTTTGCATTCTTAAGCCATTGCCAGGTCTTGGTGATGTCTGATTTTCCACTTATATTGTGCAAATATTGACCATGCAGGGGCTTATTTTTCCATTTTTCTGCTCGGTTCTTGACTTGTTCTTTCTTGTAGGCCTGCTTTGTTTCATTGGTGTTGAATAGTTTCACGTTATTGACCATTTTAAGTGCATCTTCTTTACTGTCCTTGATATATTCTTCAAGGCCTCTTTTCTCCTCCTCTACAGTTTGATGGACTTGCAGCATTCCTCTTCCACCTGAGCTGCGAGGGAGGTATAGCCTATCGACATCACTGCGGGGGTGCAGAGCATGATTGATGGTCATGTTTTCCCTGGTCTTACGATCTAGCGTCTCTAGCTCTGCCTGGGTCCAGTCTATTATTCCTGCAGTGTATTTGATAACAGGTATAGCCCAGGTGATTATGGCTTGTATGATGTTCTGGCCATTGAGTTTGTACTTTAGGATTTTTCTAACTCTCCTGATGTATTCACTTCCAATTTTTATTTTAACTTCAGTGTGTGCGATATTATCAGCCTGGAGAATGCCCAAGCATTTGTAATGTTCTTTCTCTTCCAGGTTCTTGATGTTACTTCAATTGGGCAGTTCTGTTCCTTTTGTTTATTATTTATTTATTTATTTATTATCATTATCATTTATTATTATTATTAGTAGTAGTAGTAGTAGTATTTCTTGCAAATTCTTGGTTGTTATTTCTGCAAGTGCAGCATTGACATCTTTTAATGCCTGAGCAAGTTGTTTTTTGGCAACTGTTTTTAGAGCTTGAAGTCAAACCCTGGTGGTTGTTTGGTTCATGTGCTCAGTTATTTTTTGCCTTAGTTCTTGTTGCTTTTCTGTTAAATGGCATTTGGGTTTTTGAGGTGAAAGCAAAGGGGAGGTTGCCTGGTTTTGATTTTGAAACAGTTTCGCAACAGTAGCACCCTCTATTTCCAACACTTCCTCCACCTGCGCCTGAGCAACTTCTTCAGTTGGTGGTAATTCTTCTTCCATGTCTTGAGCCTGTGTTGCTCTTTGCAGTTCTTCCAGCTCAGCTTCTGTGAATACTTTATTTCTTATTATAAATCTTCTCTGGTCTGCTAGCTTTTGTTCTGTTATTTCTGTATCTGGATGCTTCTCTTTCCAAATTTGGTACGTCGTTTTTAAATAACCTCTTCTAGTTGGACTAGACTTGTAATAGCAGATCATTATTTCCTTGTTGGCATTTTTCGTATATTTTTTCCGGTTAAGTGACGTTTCTTCCAGTAACCTTTCAGTCTCCAGCCCTGGTTGCTCAACTAAAGATCCTGAGTCCTGTTGCCCTCTTGCCACCAGATGTCCAGGGACTCCAGCACCTGGTGAGGTCCTTGTTGACCCGAGCGACGACCAATCTGGTATAGATGTATTAAAGTTATGTCTCACCATATTGTTGATAGGAGAGGCACTCTTTGTCTGGCTCCTCTGGTGAGACCTGTCCAGTATGGTTGGACCTCTGGCATAGCCAGGGGCAGAGCTATAATTGGGAGAACGGGTTCAAAGAACCTGGGCTCTGCCCAATCAGGAGCCGCCATTCGTGGCCCTGACATGCCCCTCGCGTCGGACATCGTGCGGCCCCTTCAGCAGTTAAACTGCTTCTCCTGAACGGAGCCTCAAGGCTCCGTTCGGGAGCCAGACCATGCCCCCCCCGCGTCTGACGTCAGAAGCAGAGGCATGGCTATCCTCTGCGTCTGATGTCAGATGCAGGGGGTGGGGCTATCGGGGTGCCCGCCGTGGTCGCACACGGGCCGCCAGCGGGCTAGCTACGCCCCTGGGCATAGCTATCACCTTCCTCAGAGCACGCAAGCCCCACAACCACGCCAAGGTAGTGCCTCGCTGGGGGATTATTTATTATTATTATTATTATTATTATTATTATTATTATTAATTTTATTTCTATACCGCCCTTGCAAAAATGGCCTACCAGTCTAGTCTAGCAGTACTGACACAAGCTTCATGCATGCCTGGTACAGGCAGGATGCCACCCTTGTACTGACAGTGGTGCATGAGGGGATACAGGAGTGAGAGCACATCCCTTGCCACTGCTAGTCAAGGGCACAGCAGTGCTGCCAGTAGGACACATGTATGACGCCATGCTATGTGTCCCCACATTGATGAAGTCCCCAGTTTCTTGGTGTCCTTTCCCCTTCTGAACTGTGCCCTGCAGTTGATGCAGACAACCCATGTAGTCTCACCTTGGTAGTGGTCAAAGTGGTACATACTGTGCTTCCAGTTGTCTTCAACTGCTTGGGTGCTAGTGGTGGCTGGTTGGCCACCACCAGCACCTCCACTGTCCTCCATTGTCCATGGCTGTGAAGGTCCTCAGGCAACAGGAATATCATCCCCCTGCTTCAGCTCCTCCTCAATGTCAATCTCTGCCACCACTTCTCTCCCCATTTTGCTCCTTTCTTTTCTGCCTTCTTGTTGCACCTGTGCAAACATCTTTGTGCTAGCACAACACTGATTTGAAATGGAAGCTCCATACTTAGTGCATTTAGCTAGTCAACAGTCTTGTATTAGCTATATTTGCAGAATTGCTTCTTTAGTCTGCATGCCAGCCAATACTGAGCTGCATAGACCAATAGTCTGACTTACTATAAAGCAGATTTGTATGGAGTGCCCCGCTCCAAGTGATGTTTTCTGCATATAGACAGGAGGTTTGTCCACCACACAAAGACTGTCTCTCATTCATATTTTATGAACCATCACTTCCTGTAATATGAACCACAGAACTGTAAAGAATTTAGAACACTTCTTTCACTGAAGGCAAATCCATTATAGCCATATCCTCTGAAAGGATATATCTGAAAGGATATAATAGTACCTAAATTGCCCACATGTTCTTTTTCTTTCTGTATACAACCAAGTATTTTATTTTATTTAAATTTTACTATTATAGCACAGTTTCTTTTTTAAAACACTGAAGGATTTCCAGCAGATTTAATGTGCAAAAAGGTCACTTGACCCAGCATTGTATGGGGTGGGGGGGAGTGCAATGAACGACCCATATCTCAAAAGTCTGATTATGGCTTCTTTGCATCTTTTTGATATCACAGTTATACTGTGAAATGGTTTTGAACACAGGGCAATGAGAAATGCATCAGCTAAAAATAATTAAAGATGCCAAGATTCTGTTTCTGCTGTACACTATTTGCATTGTATTTTTTTTTTCCAAATTAAGCAATCAGTGAAGGATACAGCCAATATGGTGCTTCTGTAGAAACAAAATCTCATCTGTACAATAATTAGAATGTAGATGGATGGTGTTCCAGATGGTGCACATGCAATGAGAAGGCTAGTTTTGTACCAGATGGTATTATGGACCATGGATAAAGCAACAGGATAATCATTATAATATTGTGACATGTCATGTTATATGAATAAGTACAGCACTTTTCAGAAAAAGAGGCATAATCCTCAGAAAATTAAACAGCTGAAAACTGATGTAGCACTTATCCAAGGAAAGTCTTATAAGAGAGAGGAAAAATTGCAATATGGAATAAAGAAAAGCTCTCATGTATTTATTTACATTTCACTCAAAAGGGGCTGTGGCCATTTTAATTTTATGCTAATGATGCTTGGGTGGATGGATTTAGAGATTTTGTATTGACATGCAGCTTCCAAATCTTTCTCTTAATCAGGATTCTCAGATCAATAAAGTGAACCTATCTCCACAAGCCAATAGAGCAAGATTTAATGTACACCAAGAGTAGTACTAGTGACAGTCTTTCTCTTGTGTATGATGCAAGGTCATGGTGATGCCAACTTGGTTCTGCTAAATCCAACTTTTATTTACATTGAAAAACCAATAATAAAACTGAAGTTCATTGCTATTGGAAAAACGACCTGAACTGCTATTGTGTAAGTAAAATATATCTGCAAGAAATCTTAGAGGTGAATGAAGAAAAGACATATGGTGAAGTATTTCCCCTGGAAATGTTGGGAGCATGTTCTCACTTCAGAAATACTCCCGGGCATAAAAATTATTGTGCAGATGGTTCCCAGTCTTGCCACAGATCTTTCAGGTGCAGTTAGTGTTAGTGAACCAGTGTATCCAGCAGGACCTGAGGGATCTATGCAGGGAAAGGGCTTTCTAGTTAAATCATCTCTTCCGCAACAATGCAGAACCATCAGCAAGAACCAAAATGCTAGACGACTCACCAATAGATAGAAAGTAAATAAACTGCTGATTGTTTCAATATATCAATATAATTTTGTGTGTGAAAGCTGCTTTAGGTCTTCTTTTAAAATAAGTTAATACATTCTTTAATGCATGCTCATTCTTGATTACCTTACATCTAATGGGAAGCAGGGGAACCTAGACTGAGAAGATTTCACCTTTGAAATATCATGCCAGCTTTCATTCCGCAGCACAGGGTTCCTTTGTGTAGATCCATATAATTGCCACCATATAGAAATGGCCCTCCTAATTCTAAAAAATCATGTTTCAGTTAAACAGCTTGATATTTTCCACATAATTAAGCAAATAAGGCACAGCTACACTAATATATGTGACAAAATGTAATTTGGGGAAATAACATGCTTCTCATCTGCTTATTTTCATTTCATTTATTTTATTATTTATTCTTGTTACCACTCCAAATAGACTACAAAGCCCATTAATTACCTGGCTATCAGCCTGATCCTATGCTACATCTACATCAAAGCCATCTTTTGTTGAATATGAATTTGAATTATGGCTTAGGGCTGAACTATGCAGTCAGCAGCAAATCAAGGACTGGAAGACTGTGTTGACTCCAAACAACTTTCACATGGGAAACAGTGGGGAGGGTACAATTTTCAGTGGGGGAGAACAATCTGTGTGATGGGTGTTTACCCTTCCCTTTCTTAGTACATTTTCCCTTCTGCCCTTTTGCACAGCCAGGCCACTGGATGCATGCTTGCCACATCATAGGCAAATATAGCAGTCTCAAATGCATATGATGGACAGATAATGCTGGAAATGATAGATGAAAGTAAACAAACAATGACTGCCCTTTTTCTTTTAAATTTGTCTTGTTTAAGAATAATGAATAAGAGAATCTAGAATGTTGAGTTTGCTTACATACACCTGTCTCAAGCAGTAAGACATGTTTTGACTGTTAAATTTGGAACTCTAGGGCCCAGTTCAAATGAACACAGCCCGGCACACATGATAACATTGGGCATGGGCTGAGACCATGCTCGATTTGACACCAACACACTCTCACCAATGATTTCTCTGAATTACCCCTCTACAGATGCTCCAAAATCCTGGGTCTTGGCATGCCTGTAGAGGGGCAGTTGCACCTGGACAACAAAGGCATGAGACAAAATATATTGATTCAAATAGGGCCACAACTTTATTAAATGAATAACAAAAAGGAGAGGATTGGCACTCCACCACCAATAAAGTGGTTTCGAAGAACTCGCTGCTTATGCACGAGCCAGCCAAAATAACCAAGGGTGATACACATCCACTCCAGGCAGCATCAGGCCTAAGGCTGTCTGCTGCCCATCATAGCCACCTAATGTGCAGGCACCTCCGTAGTCTTCACCACCGCAAAGGCATAAAGCTTTAGAGGGTATTGATTCCTACTGGCAGGTTGAAGTAAGCCACAACCAGCACTCCCTGGGCCATAAAGCATCTAGGGACAGGCAATGACTTCTCCTTATGCCATACGCGTGCCTGAAAAGGTGCTCACCAGAAGCCAAATATCCAATAAATCATTTTTGGAAGGGCGGTATAGAAATAGAATGAATGAATGAATGAATGAATGAATTAAACCGCACTGTACCTGCCGTTGTGACCAAGGGAACCAACCTAAACTAACAAAGGCATATAGAATGAGGTAGGAAAAAAGGACCCTGAACAAAGCCAATCTATCCAAGGCCAAAAAAATCCTACCCAGCCCCACCAATGGGACGACCAGCAAGAGCCCACATTTGGGCCAGAGGTTTCAAAGATTCAGTTCTGGTGCATCAAAATGGCGACAGTGCATGTGATCAACTCAGGGACTTCTAGGAGTTCCTGGGTGATGCACATTGTGTGTTTCTTCACACTGCAATGCCTGAGGCACAATATTATTTTTGCTGCCCGACATGTGCCTGGGCTGGATAACAGCATTGTGGACACGCTGTCTTGGATGCAGGAGGAGCACTTTCGAACCCTCACCTCATCAGCCAGGAGCTCCCCGAAGTCTTCTCTGCCCACCTATGGAGCCTTGGATACTAGAGGTCAAGGAAGCCATTTGTCTACCTTTGGCACCTAGCACAAGAGTGCAGTATTCAGTGGTAGTCTGTGAATTCCAGGCATTCAGGGTAGCATCAGGGCTGAGTGACCTATGGCTTCTCCCAGTGGAACTTGTTCTGTGCTATAGTGTCTACCTGTGTGGACGGGGCTTGGCGCTGGGGTCCATTGGTGGCAGGCTGGCAGCCCTTGCCTTCCAGGCAAAGAAGTGGATGCCATGGCTGACTTCTGGGTGCACAGAATGCTGGAGGGATTGGATGAAGGTGCCCCCCCCCGCACCCACATCCAAGGGTCCCTCTTTCTACAACAATCTTACAACAGCTGCTATCACACTTCAGTGATATCTGTTTTTCCAACTTTGAGATCTGGCTGCTTAAGTCCTCCTGCCTGGTGGCCTTCTTTGGCACGTTGGGAATCAGCAAGCTGGTCACTGCTTCCAGGTTTGATGTGTCAGCTCGTGCCCTGCAATACGAGGACTCCCAACTGGAAAGGGACAGGGTGGTGTTGCGCCTGCGTCAAGCAAAGAATGATCTGAGTTGCAGGGGCGCAACCATCACCCTGGTGGAAGGGTTTACCATGGGCCTGTGCCCAGTGCGGGCTGTGCGAGCTTACCTGGATGAGCGTGGGGAGGGTGACAGCCTGCTGTTCTGCCACACAGACAGGTCGCCTCTGACCTGTTTTGGGCTGTGGTGAAGGATGCTTTGCAGAGGGCAGGCCTTGAACCAAGGGAGTATGGCACCCACTCCTTGTAGATTGGGGTAGCCTCTTCGGCAGTGGGAGTGGGGCAGTCTGACGGTCATATCCGGGAGCTGGGGAGGTGGCATTCATCCTTCTGCTGTGGCTACATATGGCCTTTGCAGCAGTGAGTGGAGCAGAAGTACTAACCCATTCTGTTTATGCAGACTGGCTGCGGCTCCCTTTCCCTCTGTGAGTACTCATCTACGGACACAGCTATGTGTTTTGGGCCAGTCAAAGGGTACCCAGTTGGACGTTGCTGAAGCGGCGGAAGTGGATTGGCTGGGGCGCTGAGGGATGCTGTGGTACCTGTGCCTTCTGCTTTTAGATGAGTATGCTGCCACACAGGGGACACATCTCTTGGTCATTCAGCTGTGAAGCTACAACATCAGTTTGTTACAGGGCAAGGCCCTGATCCTGCAGGCAATCAAAGATTTACTGAGCCTGGCCACCCTATGGCCAGATATGCAGTTGGTTTGGTCTAACCTGATTCCGAGACTTAGTTGGAGGGGCCAATGGGGACCCCTGTGCTTCATTAGGGCATGCAAGAATGTGACAGGGAGACTGGGAGAGCAGTCACCACCTTGGGGGGGTGGACTAATACATCATCCTGACATCTGGGTGCAAGATGCAGCACTGTACAGGGGGGACAGAGTACATTTGTCCGACAGGGGGGATGAGTTGTTCCTCTGGGACTTGCAATAAGGTCTTCAGGAAGTTCTATCTGGGTGGTGGAAGTGGGGCTAAACAGAGGTTTACCCCACTTCTATGGCAGGAGAGCGAAGGTGTTAGGTAGGTAGATTCAGTATCGGTGTTCAATTGGAGGGCCATTTGGGGTGGGGTCAAAGAACAGCCCTTCAGGATTTTGGTGGCTTGGAGGGCTGGTAATGCCTCCAACTCTGGGGGTGGCATGACTTACTGGCTCAGAGCTTTGGCAGCTTGGGTTTGTGGTGGGTCGGGTCACCCCCCCCACTCCAGGGGTGAAGCCTCACAGTGAGAGGAGGTCAGGACATGGTGCCTGACTGAATCAGTAACTGGCCCTTCACCCTGGTGTGGGATGGCCCTCACTAAGAGGTGGCCATCACATGGGAGGAGTACCCACACTCTGATTAGTTAGGGACCTCATTGCAAGTTTGTTATCTCCTGTACATTAATAAAGAGGCCCATATTTACTCCAACTAAGTGTACCCTGTCTTCATTGGGGCCTGGGGGTGCAATCACAGGTGCTGGGCTGTGTTCATCTGAACCGGCCCTAGGTTGATATTGAAATCAAAGTGACTCTATCCCATATCATCCAATATAGATTATTTATAATGGTTAGCACACTGGCTTCTATCTTGTGAAGCGCAGCCCAACATCTATCATATTACTCTAAGTAATAATTAAGTAATAATTTTATTAAGCTCTGTAGACTGTGCTAACTCCTAGCACCAAAAGCTTGAGGTGTTGTTTGCATTTGAGCATAAGTAAGCAGTTGCTGGAGTTCTGAAGACGTGCCAGAGTAACCTCCAGAGAAGCTAGTTGTCTAAATAGGTGATTTCAAGTGCTAAATGCATGAAAAGTTATGACTTGCCACTGGCTGTACCAAATATTTTGTGAGCTAAATTTCCTTGGCCCAAATTCTGTTAAAATTCAAAAAGGTCTGGAACTGAAGGAGCACATGTGGACTGTGCAGGGCAAGGTTAAGATCTCACCAAAGAAGAAGAATGCAATAGGCATGCAATAGAAGAGGAATGCAAAGGTTGGATTAAGTTCTCTACTCTCCCTCCTAAACAGCTGATTAGAGGAAGCTTCTGAAAAGGCTCCATGTATACAGTTGCAGCTGCTGAATAGGATGGTAGAATTATGCATGCGGGATCCATTGGTGCTCATTTTCGCATCCAGCTGGGGATACAAGCGCTTATAATGTGTCTATGCTTGCAAGTAAATGTAAGTAAGTAAGTAAGTAAGTAAATAAATAAATAAATAAATATCGTGCCCCTGGCTGGATGAGGAACAAGTATCAGGTTTATAGCTGAGCTCTCAAAAACAGCTGAGCACACACTTTTCTCCCATTTTCTCTGTCTTATTTTGTGGATGATTATTATGACAATACTTCAAACAGCTGTACTGTGACAAACAGTGCTTTAACTGGAGCACACAGCAGAACCTATAGCTCATGAGAGCTTACATGGAAATGTCATAAATTGATGCACTTAGCATTCATTGCAAAGTTGTGACAGGTACTTCCAGAGACAGATCACATAAATAAGGCTCCTTTCAAAAACGGCCTGCATTAGTGGAATGCGAAGATAATAGCACCGTTTGTTGTATCTGATAACCCCATTTTCCATAAATATAATAATTTTGATAACTTTTATCAGAGCCCTGTTAACAGTTGCCATCAATAGCTTACAGCTTAGGAGTGACATATGCGCATTAAAATAGCAATAAGAAAAGGTTCAGTATCTCTCCATTATCTCATTCTGAAGCTTAGTCCAGTCACTTGTCATTGGAAGAATTTGCAAAATGTTTGACTATTTTTTATTAGCTTTCTTTCCCACAAACTTAATCCATTCAGTTCCAGTTGCAACATTGCCTGTACCTACCACAGTAGCAAAGTGAGTGACTATACTTGCCTTCTGAAGCTCATGTATTTCAGGAAACTGCAATGTATCTGAATTAGAAGGAGGTGGAGGAGGTGGTTGGATGACAGGATGCATTGCATAGTCCTATCAGGGATTGGAGGGTGTTGCACTGCCACTGCTGTGGACATGGAAACAGCAGTGCCACTTGGGATGATGCCAGTTGTGCTACCAGTATTACCATAGTTTCTCCTGTTCACCACAATGGGAGGAGCTACTGTAACACTGGAGGCAGAACTGGGATCCCCTCCAGCAGCATTGCTGCTTCCATGTCCACAGCAGCACCACCACAACAGGACTGTGGATATTGTCAGACAATTAATGAATTAATTGTATTTATTGGAATCCTCCAGGACCTGAACAGACCCAGATTTCTAAGATCACTCTTAGAAATTTGCAGATCACTCTCTGATTCTTTACATTCTTTTTTAAAAACTGATCTGAGGGGAGTTTGCTAAAGTAAAGAGCAATACTATACTGCATTCTTGGACTATCAGTTATTTTTATCAGCATGTTGTTGAATAGTATAATTCAGTTCTCACACAGCATTTTAGACACCGTGACTGGAATGTTACACAAACAATACAAACTTTCTGAATTGATGTTAACTATGTGATGTGTATATCATAACATATACAGAACTAATTTGGCCAGGGAGTACACCTATAATGTCTTGATCAACAGTTTATTCTCTTGGCCCCTGCACTACTATTACTTCTTGTTGAAAGGGCCTCTGTACATGCCCTGACTGCTTCCAAATGCACAACTGGATTGGAGTCAAAGTGTCTGCATAGCCCCCAATGTCACTCAAAGAGCTGATGCTGAGAATTAGGGGGCTCTCAGCAATAATGTGACATATGGCATGGAGGCTGCCAACAGAAGGGGAAGTTGGTGGAAATCACAGTGCCTTTCTGCTTGCACAGTCCCTCCTCTATATCTAACCAAGTATGTAAAAACCTTTCAGAAATATTTATTTTACGGCAACTCTAATAAGCAACAAGAAGAAAAGAATACGTATTTTATTAGCTTCCTCATCCAGAAGGATCTGATCATGTTTATAGATAAATCCTACCAGAAAAGAGTTTAGTATGTTAACATTTTCAAGTATTTTATTCATTTTTTTCACCATTGATTCACCCTAACAGTCTTTTTCTATTGTTTTTGAGAAGTCAGAGTTTATATTAAGCACTTTGGAAATGAAACTCTGGAATGTGATTTTACCAAGGCTTTCATTATTATGTAAGATAATCAACAGATGATTATGTAAAACTTAATTATCCAGTGTGACAGAAAGTGGCTGCTAGCTCTTTATTTAGACCTCTAAAATATAAAAATGTACCCATCTCATGCTCTGGTTGTCCCTGTTTAATTAATTCTTGTAACAATGTCAAAGGGCCATTTGGATCCCACATTATAACAAAATGTTTGTTAGATATCACAGAACAAGACATTTCTTAAATATGGAGACTGGCTGACATCCAGATTAATACTAAACGAGTGCAAATATGTTGCACTAGTGCAAAGATGCTGCTAAGTCAGGAGCTTGTGGAACTGGGTTCCGGTCTAATGTTGCACTGGTGAAACGCCTTCCTCAGTCCATATATGTTGCAAGGAGTGATGCAAAACTATTTGCTACCCTTGTTGTGCAAGTGGGCCAAGAGAGCAACATATATGCTGCTAGGTGACTTTCTGAGATTTGTGCATCTTTGTTCACCATACTGCTGTATCATTTGTCTGAATGTCAGTCAATATTACTAATTAAACTTGCCCACCACTTTCTTTAAGAGTCCACCTCTTTCTGAACCAAGGAGGTTGCGGGTAGGATAGACTTTTTAAAATGCAAGTAGTTTGTATTTAAAATTATAATTAGTGGTGACATCCAGTGCAGCATTACATGTCTATATCACTAGGCTGCTAGGCCTCTGTGCCCTTCAAAAGCAACATTAGGATTGTGTAAAATGGGCAGTTTTCCCATGGATAAATCTTCTGAAGTGCCACTTGTACAACTCCTCATTTTGCACAATCCCGACACTGCCTTTGAAAGGTGCAGCAGCCCTGCCACAATATGGACATGTAACACTGCACTGGAGGTCAATCACTATATAGTAGCAATTTTATTTCATATTTACTCCTTCACAGTGAAAGCCAAGCCAAAGAGGTCTAACCACATCTTCCTTAAACCAGGCCTGCTCAACTTTGGCCCTCCTACAGATGTTGGCCTAAAACTACCATAATCCTTGACTATTGGCCACTGTGGCTGGGAATTATGGGAGTTGTAATCCAAAAATAGCTGGGGGGCCAAAGTTGAGCAGGCCTACCTTAAACACAGTTGAGTTTAAGGGAAGGCCGGGCAGCATGAAGTTGGACTAAAGGAAACATGAATCATAGTCAGCAAGGAACAGCAGAATATCTGGATTTTTTGGAGCAGTAAGCAACTATCTCAGAAGTGTTTGCTCTGATCTGCTTGGCTTTTTGATGTAAATATTATTTGCTAGTGTAGTTGAAGCTTTTCCATTTGGCTGCAGTGGTGGTGAAGCTTAGGGTAAATTGTTGCCTTAGGTTAAACTGTTGATATTCCTTAAGTTCCCAGTACAAAATCTATGGAATGGTTCCATCATGACACACATTCAACAGCAGAAACCTGTCATCTGAGTAACTGCACATCAAATGCAACTGACAGTGCTATGATAGAAATTAGAAGGTTTCCTATTGGCTGGACACTGTATGTCCAACTGAATAATTTCAAGTCATTGTATTTGATTCCTGGTTGAATCCATATTGCACTTTCTCATAGCAATATGACTTTGTGATAAGTTGGATTCAAATATGCTTCTCAGGGAATTCTTTATTTAATAACAGAGCATGGAGCAGCCTGGGTTCAGAAGTATCTGCATATCAATATTTCTGAACCCAGTCTGATCAGGGTTTGAACACCTGTTCATCTCCATGCTCACCTCAGCTACTGGGAAAGAAGCATGGTTTTAAGGCAGCTCTCTTAGCAGGGGAAGAAATTCTCTTAGTTCAGGCTTGCATAGTGTCTCTCCAGTGGCTGTTGTTCATGTCGTGTGTGTGTGTGTGTGAGAGAGAGAGAGAGAGAGAGAGAGAGAGAGAGCGCTATTGTGGTGCCAGTACATAATAACTCAGCCCACTATCTTCTTTCCCTTTGCTCTGCTCTACCCTTCAGCCTGGAGAGTTTGTGCTCCTGCTGGTTGGCTAGCTTTGATCTTGAAGAGATGGTATCCTGAACAGAAGTAATAGCACTTTCAGATTCTGCTTTAAGTTAGCCAGCTTTTTAGCCACTAGTATCCATATTTTAGGGGCCAGCAGTTGTGGGCCAGCAGTTTAGCACTCCAGGCATATAACATTTTCTTCTGCACTTGCTACATACTGAGCCCTTTCTCACGAGCAAAGAAAGGGTTCCAATGGGGCAAGAGGAGGAAGCCTCAATAAGTTTACCTCTCCCGCAGACGGTTGGGGTGTTGGGACATGTTGCCCTGCGTCACCCCGCCTCACCCCACCTCCTCATAATGCACAAGTGTGCAGTGCATTATGAGGATCCCCCCCCTGCCCTCCCCAGGTCTTCTAGCCATGGCTGCAAAGAGCTGTGGCTGACAGACGATCAGTAGCACGAGGTTAAGGGAGCACTCACTCCCTTAACCTCATTTTCAAGGCTGGCTTCTTAGGTGGGTTTGCTGCTGTGGTTCTGCCAGGATCAGGCCCGATCCCGGTTTCACACACACATGAAAAACTGGGCTGGGCTCCCTTCACCTGGTTTTGCACACACGTATGAATAGCATCACTTAGTTCAGTCTTTCCTGGTTTTCTTTGGAACCTTTTGGAGAAACCTGAGACTTGTAACAAGACAGCTCAAGAGGACCAAGACTGGACATGCTATATGCCAGTCCTTTGCTCTCTCCCATTACCACCATCACCACCACCTTAAAAATGTATCTGGTTAGGGAGGAGAAGAGTTCAGCATTGAGAAGGGCTTGTGGTAGTGGATGCCTCATTCTTAACTGAATAAGTTGCTTAGGAGAAATGCCAGAACTCTAGGGTTCTTAAACTCTAAACACTAGTTAGACTTCATAGACCAAAAGAAAAACTACCCAAGAAATGCTGATGGTAATACAGAATCCTGAGGGCTTCAGCTGGACTGAAAGATGAGATATTAGGTCTTTACATTCTTCAGTAAATAAAATATGGCTTTTTGCAAGCACTCACGGTGAACAGTAGCAAATTCTTAAATTCAGAGTTGTCTGTTCAGGTAAAATATGGTGCCTTCAATCAGCTATACCCTACACCTGCCTCCACTGTGTTAAAAAAATGGAGGAAGAAGATGGATGGAGCTGCACCACTCTTCCTATAGAAGCCCTCCTCAAGTCTAAGCCAGGTGAGAGGCAGGAGATACAGGATTGAAACATTTCACATTTCTATATTTATTTTAAAGGACCCATGGGAAATTATCTGGATCAGGCTGCATCACTTGAGAAAGGGGAAGGATTAACACTACCCCCAACATTTTCCAAGCCAAAATCCCCCCAGGTGATAATTGTCCCATTGGGATAAACGTCCAAGTACCTTATTCCAGATCTTAGGAAAGATGAATGTGTATCCTACATGGAAAGAAGAAGCCTTAATACACATTGTTAAGAAGCCTTAATACACATTGAGGTCATGCTCATGCGCAAAAATGCCAGTGTGGAGAGGGCTAGTGGGAAGGCAGGCTCCTACTTGCCTCCCCGCACATGAGCAGAGCACTCAGAATGGCTTTGCTGGTTTGCGCGGCACACAAGTTGTGCCGCCGTGAGTGGCAAAGCAGGGAGCCAAAGGAGGAAGGCTTCCAGAATCCCTCAATGCACTGTGCCAGGAGAGTGGTGCCTTAAGAGATTTCCCTAGAGCCAGGCATTGTACCCACAGCCCAAGGAGACATGAGACATCAGTTTGTTTGGTAAATAAGGGCCACAATTTATTGAAAATCAACTGTAAGAGAACTTGAACTAGGATTGGCGCTCCACCCCCAACAGTGCGGTCCCTAAAAGGCTGGCCACTCAAGTAGCCACCTTGACCTAGTTGACACAGGTGAAAACACTTTGGCCCCAGCCAGCCCCATAGCCCTAAAGCGGAGACTGCCCATCTTAGCCGGCCTAAGGTCAGGTCTCTGTTGTTGGCAGCCCCCCTGCCCCGAAGCCACTCAGCCTTTCAGGAGCATGTCGTTCAACAGAGTAGAAGGGGTAAGCCAGCATCCCTGATCCGCCAAGCCTCATGGGATCTGACAGCCCTTCATGATGCCAATCGCTTACCTAAGGTGCTCACCAAGGCTTATTTGTTGTTCCCCACTGCACTGTGCCTGCCATGGTGGGTGTTAGCCTAGCTTAACACCCCACACATCCAACCAACCCTGAAGAATTGCCGCCAATCTCAGCTGTAGATCCTCTAAAAATTTCCTCATACCCTCTGAGGAAAGAGATATATCATCGCCTCTGTAAAGGCTAGGCTGCGGAAAAATTACATCAGTATGCGGCAAGCAGCCTCTGCTCACTGAAGCCAAGAACTGGGCCAAGGCTGCATTAACCTTCCTCTTAGCCTTCTCAGTCTTGCCCGGCTTACATGCCCCTCTCCATACCCTGCGCTCAATGATGTCTGACCAAACTATAATGATGTCTGGGAACCACATTTGCACCACCCCAAGGTCTGCACGGGCCTTATGAATGAGGGAGAGCCCTGATTGGTGAGGGAGAGCAACTGCTGTGCCTATTTGCTCCCCCTGAGCCCTGCCCCCAGCCAAGAAGGAGCCAATCGGGACAGAGCCCTTGCTTCGAGCTCCTTGGCAAGGGGGCTGTGGCAAATGAGCCACGCCATCTATTCGGGCGGTGGGCGGCTGGATTCTTGCCACCTGGTGCTGAGTGTCTCCAGGTTGTGTGCAGCCCAAGCACACACATGAATCCAGCACTGGGGTTAAGGGCTCACTTGCACTCTTAACCCTGGCTAAATGCTGGGGTAAAAAGGCAGGGCAGAAGCGCCAGGATCGGGAGCAATCCTGTCATGCTGTTCCACATGAGTAGCGTAACTCAGGCTGGTCTGCTCTAGCCTGGGTTAGGTTGCTTGTGAAAATAGCCTAATTATTACAGATTTTAAAAATACATTAATTTTATGCTGCTCAAATATGAGCATAGGACGCTTACCAGACTTCAGTTAAGAATCAAGATGATTTCGCCAAGCCTTAGTACTCTTACCTTCTTCTGAAGACTGTTCAGTTCTTCTTGTATATCATGAGAGGAAGCACCACGCAAATTGGAAAATAACGCCAAATTCTGAAGCAGAAGGAAAATGAAATGTTGTAAAGCGAATTAGCTAGATGACCATTTTGAAGTATTTTGAACAGCCATCATGTGTGCGGCAAGAAGTGTGCACTTGCTTGGAAGTGTTAGGCAAGACGATAATTGCCTGGTGTTAAGAAGCAGGCTAATTATTGTCAAAGATTTCAAGGGAAATGCTCTCATCAGGGTTAGACATATTTGAGTTTGTTGCCAGGTAATCGTTTTCTTCCCTGTTTTCAACACTTGTAATAGGGTAGAAAGTATGTAGGAGGAAGAATCATATGATTGTCAACAAAATTTATTAAGCAATTGTGTGTATTTGCATGTGCATGTGCATAAAGAGATAAGAAGTCTTTGTGATGAAGGAAAATATTTACTTTCTGAATGTACATTTGTATGTGACAAACCTGTTCTGGAAAATAAATACATAATCAAAGCAATGTCAAGCATGGAAAATAATGAAAAAATACTTGTATTGGGCTCCAAATACCACCGCCTTGATTCAATTGTTCAGTTACTTATTCAATATCCATTGTTAAATACGGAGCATATCAGAGCCAGGTCTGGGGGCATTGAAAAGCACCTGTGAGGGCTCATCATATAAGATGGTCATATTATATTTATTATTATATTATATTATATTATATTATATTATATTATATTATATTGCCATATTATTTTTCTGAGAAGGCAGTTGTGTGGTACAGGAAAGTTGTATGACTGTCAGCTTCCCTTCACTCATAACTGTTATGCATGGAAATATTAACAAAATTAAACAACAAATAAAATGGGAAATAACTGTTCTTCTGTATTTTGAATTGGATAGCTGTATATGTGCAAAATGAGAAACAGCCACTTGTGTGGCTTCTTTAAAAAGAAATGTTCAAGTATCCATAGAACTTGCTATGAACTTAAGAACATTAAACTAGATTAATCCCTCTAAGATCACAGTGATAAATACATTCTAAATGAATCACCTTGGGTTGGGGTGTGCACGGAACTGTTAGGCCATTTCAGTCTGGTCCTGGGTCTGACTGAACTGGGTCTGGTCCAGTTTGGCCACTAAACTGGGCTGAACCCCTTTGCAGGCCAGTTCAGGGGATATACTTGTAAAGGGGAATCCGGTCAGAAAGAATTTTCCTTTACAAATAAAGAGCCTTCCCTATACTGAGGTGGCGGGGGGAGAAAGGGTACTCAGTACCTTCTCTTTGCAGGCAGCAGGGAATGCAGTGGTGGTGGAGACATCAGCAGAGGAGGAGACGGGGGCAGCAGGTCCTCCCCCCCCCCCACCTCTGGACTCTTGAAGGAAAGCCCAGTCCAGCTGCAACCTGGGTTGGGCCTCCACACACGCACAGTGGCCATTTTTGTTACCTCTGCACATGTTCCGAGGCCATTTGCATCAGGCATAGTGACACAAATGGCCTCTGCCCATGCGTGGAGATCATGAAAATGGCCTCTGCGCATGTGCTCAGCTGGCCCGGGCTGTTCTTCGGGAGGATGGCAGGGGGGGTTGGAGCCCGGGCTGTTCTTCAGAAGGATGACAGGGGGTTGGAGAAGCCACTGCCACTGCCACATCCACCGCCAATGTCTCCGCCCCCACTGCCATCCTCACCGGCTTAAAAGAGAAGGTTCCAAGTACCCTTTCTTTCCCCTTTCTCTCCCTATCCCCCATCTTAGCATAGAGAATGCCCCTTTACTTGTAAAGGAGAATCCTCAATGGATTCCCATTCGCAAGTATATTCCCTGAAACATTCCCTGACCAGTTTTCTTAGAACCAGAGCTCAACTGGTTCAAATGTGGACTGGCACCCCACTTTAGGGAGCCAGTCCAGTTCAAACCCAGACTGGTCGAACCATTTCAGACATCCCTACCTTGGGCAAACGGGGTTACAAATGCAATCATTGCAGCTGATTTGGCTATTTACTTGGTCGTTAGCATTTGATCTTGGGAACATAGCAGCATACACAGGAAGCTGCCTTATTCCAAGTTGGACCATCCCTCTGTCTCCTCAGTATCATCTACACTGATTAGCAGTGACACTCCAGTGTTTCAGATGGGTATTTCTCATCCCTTCCGGTGGGTATTTCCTATTTGCAAATGCCAGGGAATGGAACTGGAGCCTTCTGCATGCAAGCAGGTACTCTTCCACTGAGTTAGGGACCTTCTATAGGTCAAGAACTATTGTAGAGGTGTATGTTCATTAACAAGTTAGCAAGTACTTGCATGCCTTGCCAGTGTTGCTAATAACTACAGTTTTCGTATGTCTAATTTTTAGACAGATTCCTTTTTATAAGCTTCTGTTTGAGTTTACTGAGGAGTTGCTGGCCAAAATGCTAAAGAATAATGACTTTTACTTAAATTTGCTGTAAAGAATCCAAACATTTGATCATATATTGTACTGAATACTGATGGTATCATCTTTAAGTATGCTTTTCTATCTTTTCATTCTCAGGTTATTGAAATTCTGTAACTTCGTTTGGTAAAAAATAGTTCTGAATCTTAACTAGTGAGAAACATGATGATATAAGTATGTCTTCATTTATAAATACATAAGTTAGAATACATAAATATAGAGATAATGAAATTAATCAAGTTGAAACCTATTAGCTTAATTAGATTGTGACTTGCTCTATTTAGCAAGAGGGATGCTGAGATTAGTGCCCCAGACAGGCTGTTGCACTATTAACCTTTAGTCCAATACTCCACATACTCCTCTAACAAAAATCCCTTTCTATTCAGGCCTATTCACAGAACCATCAACATCAAGGCAGTAGGCCTTGTACCCTGGTTTGCATGGGAGAATGAAAATCCTTCAAACCCTGATTGCTCAAAGCAGGGTAGCCCAGCATTTGTACCCTGCTGTAACCAAAGCAGGAGGAGAGGACAGCTCTCCTACCTTGCTTTTCTGGTCATGTGGATCCATTAACTTTTTATAGCCACTACCAAGAGCTAGTAGGCCTGGAACATAGGAACACATAGGAACATAGGAAACTGCCATATACTGAGTCAGACCATTGGTCTATCTAGCTCAGTATTGTCTTCACAGACTGGCAGTGGCTTCTCCAAGGTTGCAGGCAGGAATCTCTCTCAGCCCTATCTTGGAGAAGCCAGGGAGGGAACTTGAAACCTTCTGCTCTTCCCAGAGTGGCTTCATCCCCTGAGGGGAATATCTTGTAGTGCTCACATATCAAGTCTCCCATTCAGATGCAACCAGGGCAGACCCTGGTTAGCTATGGAGACAAGTCATGCTTGCTACCACAAGACCAGCTCTCCACTCCCTAGATAAGAAGGGAAACAATAGAGAAATGTGGCTACAGGGTCTGCCACCCATCAATGCGCCACTCTGCAAAGCACACTCTATGATCTTCTACTTGCAGTCTTTTCAACTGTACTGGACCCACCTCACAGCCTTTGTGGCCAATCAGAGAGCAGCTGCTTGTGTAATGATGCTTCCCAGTCTACTGACAGTGCTGGAAAGGCTTTCTAGGCTTTTGGAGGCTTTTCTGTGTTTCCAGCTCACAATTTCAGCAATGGAGGCTTCACCTGCCATAGTTATGTGTTTTCTGGGTTAGATGACCCAAGCAGAGGTTCTGATCATCTGTTGCTACTAGGGTAGAAGCTCTCTAAGCCTCCATTTCACTCCCTCATGATTGTGTGAAAGGGCCTAAAGTCAGGCTGGAAGAATTGTTAGGACTGAAGATCAATGTTCTGTAGTGTGTGTGTGGTTTTTTTTCTTACAGAAAAATGCCAGGTCATACATTACCTAGAGATGATGGAAGGAAGTAACTAACTGATTGGTTCATTCTTATTTTCCCTACACATAAGCTGTAACACACAAAGTGGGACCTCACAGGGGTGTTTGTATTCTGCTCTAGAAAACAAGTTCTGTAACCCACATTCTGCACAAAAAGGTCAATACTTACTGACCAGAAACTCTTGGGATGCATCAGCTCCTTCAAAGGTCATGTTCTGTTAACATGACCTTTGAAGGAGCTGATGCATCCCAGGAGTTTCTGGTCAAAAAATGGTCACTGAGTCAGCAAATGGTCACTGCTGCTGAAAAGTGGCTGAAAGATCAGAGGGAACTGCACATTCCAACTATTCACTGTCACTGTCATTCCAACTATTCACTGGGAGGTTGGGGATGGGCCCATAACTCAGTAGTAAAGCATCTGCTTCACATGCAGAAGGTCCCAGGTTCAATCTACTTAGGATCTTCAGGCAGAGCTAGGAAAGACTCCTGCCTGAAACCTTGGAGAGCTTCTCTCACTCAGTGTAGATATTACAATACTAAGCTAAGTGGACAAATGGTCCGACTCATGAAAGGCAGCTTCCTGTGAGACATCACCCTACACAATCAAGCTGCACAGAGTGGTACTGAACATGTTCTAACCCACACCTCTCATAGATACCATGGACAGCCATAAGGATCAAGTAAGACTCTCTCATCCTCAGTCTGCAGTGCACTGCAATAGAGACATTTCTTACTCTCTTCTCAGGCTCTCTGGCTACATCTACTGCATACACCACACCGGATGCAAAAACATTACAATAACATCCTCTAAAATTCAGTGTAAAAAGTTGCAATCACAGATGCACTGTAAGCATAATAACAATCACAACCAATCCAATCAAACTGAAATGATAAAATATGTACGCATCAAGAAATTCTTTTCTGCAAGTTAAATAATAAGTCATTCCATAGTTTTAAATATCATTCAAAAAATTGTCAGAAACATCTTCCAACCCAAAGATTCAAATTTATAAAGTCAGAGTTAAACTGGACACATTCATTTATTATTTATTTCTAAACCATCCATCCCAAAATGGCTCAGGGTGGTTCACATTCAAAAATGACATTTGTTAGGGGTGTGCATGGAACCCCTAAGAGCGGTTCAAGCTGGCAGTGGTCCAGTCCAAGTGGTTGAAGCAAGTCAAACTGGGACAAACTGGTTCGACTAGATTTGATTGCTTGTAAAGGGGAAGCTGGTAAGACCCCATTAGTGGATTCCAATCCCCCAGTCCATGCCAATGTTCGCCCCATCAGTCAGGGCTGGCAGGGGCCCATCTAGGGCCTCCACACAAGTGCAGAGGCCATTAGACTGACTTCTGTGCATTCTTATATGAACATAAGAACAATGCTGCTGGTTCAGGCCCAAGACCATCTAGTCCAGCATCCTGTTTCACACAGTGGCCCACCAGATGTCACTGGAAGCCTACAGGCAGGAGTTGAGGCCACGCCCTCTCTCCTGATATTACTGACCTGCAACTGGTACTCAGAGGCATCCTGCCTTTGAGGCTAGAGGTGGCCTTTAGCTCTCCGACTAGTAGCCATTGATAGACCTCTTCTTCATGAAGTTATCGAAACCCTTCTTAAAGCCATCCAGTTTGTTGGCTGTCACCACATCTTGTGGCAGAGAATTCCACACATTGATTATGTGTTGTGTGAAAAAGTACTTCTGTTCGTTGGCCCTAAATTTCCTGGCAATCAATTTCATAGAATGACCCCTGGTTCTAGTGTTATGTGTGAGTGATACAAATTTCTCTCTATCTACTTTGTCCACTCCATGCATGATTTTATAAACCTCTATCACGTCTCCCCGCAGTCATTTTTTTCTAAACTAAATAGCCCCAGGTGTTGTAGCTTTGCCTCATAAGAAAGGTGCTCTAGGCCCCTGATCATTTTGGTTGCTCTCTTCTGCACCTTTTCCAGTTCTACAATGTACTTTATTAAGATGTGGTGACCAGAACTGTACACAGTACTCCAGGTGTTGCCGCACCATAGTTCTGTATAAGGGCATTATAATATTAGCAGTTTTATTTTAAACCCCCTTCCTAATTATCCCTAGCATGGGATTGGCCTTTTTCACAGCTGCTGCACACTGAGTTGATGATTTCAACAATCTGTCCACCATGACCCCAAGATCCCTCTCCTGGTCAGTCAGAAACAGCTCTGATCCCATCAACCTATACTTGAAGCTGGGGTTTTTCGTCCCAATGTGCATCACTTTACACTTTTCAACACTGAACCGCATTTGCCATTTTGTGGCTCCCTCACCCAGTTTGGAGAGATCCTTTTGGAGCTCCTCACAATCTGTTTTGGATTTCACTAGCTGAAAGAGTTTGGTATCATCTGCAAATTTGGCCACCTCGCTGCTTACCCCTACTTAGATCATTTATGAATAAATTGAAAAGCACTAGTCCCAGTACAGATCCTAGGGGACCCCACTTCTTCCCTCCACTGTTTAAACTCTCCATTTATTAGGGATGTGCAAAAAAATTCGGGCACAGAATGATCTGTGCCCGAAATGAACAATTTTGGGTGATTCGGGGCCGAACCGAATCACCCCCGATGTCCCCCGATATTTTTCAGGCACGAGCCAAATCACCCGAATTTCGGACCCAAACAATTCGAGTGATTCGGTTCATGGTTGATTTTTGGCGATTTTTTGAAGTTTTAGTGACTTTGGGGCAGTTTGGGGGCATAGAATGGGATCTGGGCAAAAGGAGTGGGGTGGGGTGGTATTGCCTAATGGGTGCAGGCTACCTCCCCAATTTCAGGGGGATTGGGCAAAGGGCTGATTTTTGGTAAATTACTGAAATTTTCATGTCTTTGGGGCAGATTGGGGCAGAAAGTGGATCTGCCCCAAAGGAGTGGGGTGGGCTGGTAGATAGTGCCTAATGGGTGGAGGCTACCACCCATCCCCAATTTAAGAGTGATTGGGCAGAGGGGTGAATTTTGGTGAATTTATTTTTATGAGGTTTGTCTTCATAAGGTGAAGTGTGCTAAATTGATTACTTCCTCATATTATTCATAGTAATAGAGAGTGTGAAAAAGTGAAAGTGGGGTCATGAGAGTTGTCTAATTGAAAAAAAATCTCATTTGCTATGATAGAATGAGAATTCACACCTCAGAAGTTTTTTCTGATACATAGTAGGGTTAGGCGGGTGGGCAGCACTGGGATTCACATGGATCCTAGCACTGTGCACAAGCAGCCTAACCCAGGCTGCGCTGCCCTAGCTTGTGGGACACCCACATGGGATAGCTTAAAATTTTTTTAAAAAAAAATTTCAATATGAAAAAATCATATTGTATTGATATAAAAATATTTCTGTTCTAAATACAGAAAAATCGACACAGAACACATTTTCTAAACAATCATATATGCATACCCACAGAGAATATCCCATTTATAATAACAGCTTATTATAAACATTAAAATGTTGGAGTTTGTAATTATTTAGCAAAGCGCCAACAGGAAGCTACCCACTCCAGTTACAGAGTAGAGTGCAGAGTTTAGTTGTTGCAGTTATTTTAGGAATATGCATGGAGATTGTTGTACAATCCAAACTAAATAGGTTTATTGTTTAAGTACATTTGAGAGAGGAAAGACCTAAATAATGAATACGTTGGGAGAGATGTCTCCATCTACTCTCTAAGAGGAAAGGAAGGACTGACTCTCTAGAAGAAGTACCTGAGAAGGCAAGGGTCATAGAGTAGAGGCAAAGCAGGGACAGATAGAGACCCTCACTAATTACCTCTGCTCCCAGTGCCCCTAGTGGTCATTAGGATAGTTGGTGCAAAAGGTCGATGCACTGAAAATCCATATCCTACATAAAATCCATATCAAATTTTATCTTCAAAAATCCAAAAGTGGACCCCACTGAGTGCAGAAATATGATCTTATTTCCCTCCTTTCTTTTAAAAAAATTGTTAGTTTCATCATTTGAACCACTTTCCAAACCTTTTTCCACCACTCAGTTACAGAGAGATTTCTTCCAGTGTCTTGCAATTATCATTTTAGTGGCAGTCAAAGGGCCAGATGTTAGAATTCTCTATTTCCAGGAGTTATTTACAAAGCATTCCAAAAGAACCACTTTAGGCAAACTTTCAATTTTTATTTTTGTTATTCTTTCTACATTACTTTGTACCTCTTCCAAAATTTCTGAACCACAGGGCAACTCCATAACATTTGGAAAATGTCTGCATTTAAATCTCCACACTTCCAACATCTCACAGCACTCTTGTTGTATACATTATTAAGTTTTTTAGTTGTCACATATCATTGACATAAAACTTTCAGAAATTTTTGTTTTATAGTAATACAAATAGCTTGGCCACTGAAAATATTATTCCACTTTTGTTCTGTTATCTCTGCTCCTAATAAGCTCATCCATCTAGTTTTGGAGGACTCACTATATTGTATTTCATGATCTAATAGCAATTGATAAAGCTAAGCTAACATTCCTTTATTTGATGTAGCAGTTTTAAATAAACTTTCAAAAAATTGCATATTCACTACTCAGTTGTCTGTTACTATTTTTATTGTCTACATAACTTTTTAATCTGATATACTGGAACCAGTCCACTGTCTCCCCATTCATTCTTTGCATCAATAGATTTAAACATGTTTTGTTCTGAAAGATATCTTTATATCTGGTTATATTATCGCAGACCCAAATTGATTCTCTACCTGCAATATTAAAAGACTGATGGAAGTATAGGAACCTAAAGGATAAATATTTGGACTTACAAAACTTTTGCATTATCCTCAGTTTTGCATTAAATTATTCAATATATAGTTGTCATAATTAATCAAACCTGACCTCCTATGAAGATGTTCACATGTCCATATTAAATAATATAATACCTTACATGCATCTTGTTCAGTAACTTTAAAAGGGTCTGTGTCCTTTGCAGTTTTCCATTTTAGAACCAATTTCAATCTCATTTCTATATAATAAAGTATTATATTTGGTTCTGCCTCCTCTTTTTTGTTGTTTTTGCAAAGAAGCTAGCAATATCTGTGTTCTCTTATTATTCCATACAAAATTATTCCATACAAAACCATTTACTAATTTCTGCCACTTTAGCTTTTTAGCTGAAATTTACACTGAAACATTCTCTAATATGTATATGTTAGGTTCATCTTCACTATACTGACCTCCCTATCTAGGAGATATTTAACTTAGACCAGGTCTGCTCAACTTAGCCCCCCCCCCAGCTCCTTTTTGACTACAACTCCCATAATCCCCAGTCACAGTGGCCAATAGCCAGGAATTATGGGAGTTGTAGGCCAACATATGCAGAAGGGCTGAAGTTGAGCAGCCCTGACTTAGACCAATGTTCTTGCTCCTTCTGTATTTCTTTACATAGCAAACTATAGTTAGACACAAACAATTCATTTTTATTCACGGTTAGATATATATACCCAGATATATTTTACAGTAAGGGATGTGCACAAAACCAGTTTTGCTGGTTCAGCTCGAATCTGAACCAGCTTTGAGCTGACCCTGCCCAGTCTGGTCTTGTACACTGTTGATCCAGACTCAGTCTGAGTTTGAATCGAGCTGGAGTAAGAAAGTATGTATGAGTGCTGCTACTGGCAGCTGAGGCGACTGTGGTTGCAAGGGGTTGGTGTCCCCCACTCCTGCAGGCCTCCCCCAGGGTAGTTAGGTCCAGTTCAGGCCCAATTCAGACCTCGGTGCAGGCATGGTAAGACTTTTTTACTCCCCTCCCACTTGCTCTATCTTTAGGGAAGCCCCCCTGCTCCACTAGCCCTTTATTTGTAAAGGGGAATCCTCACTGGATTCCCCTTCACCAGTAGAGCTCCGAGCCCTTTCAAGCCAACTCAATTCAAACTGAAACCAGGTCTGGGGAAGGCTAGCATGGGGGTTGGGCATCCACGATTTTCACCTTAATTATTCTTATTATTTAATAAATTTGTATTCCGCCCACTACCGGTCTTTAGGTGGTTTACAGCACCAAACAAACCAAGAATAGAACAAACCATAAAACATAAAATCAGATTAAAACATCCATAAAAACACCAACTATCTAAATACCTTGGTTGAAGAGAGATGTGTCTTTAGTTGTTTACTAAAAGCCAACATGGATGGAGCAGCTCTAATCTCAGCTGGAAGTGCATTCCACAGTCCTGGGGCAACTACAGAGAAGGCACGCCTTTGTGTCACCATCAGATAAGCTGTCAGCACCCTTAAACAAACCTCCCCTGAAGATCTTACAAGGTGGTAGGACTCATAATAAAGAAGGTGTTCTCTTAAATACTGTGGGTCCAAGCGATAAAGGGCTTTATAGGTAATTATCAGCACTTTGACTTTTATTTATTTTATTTTATTTATTTATTACACTTTTATACCGCCCCACACACGTGTCTCTGGGCGGTTCACAATGATGCCCAGAAACCTATTGGTAGCCAGTGTAGATCTTTTAGAATCAGAGTAATATGGGCTCTAAGGGACATCCCGGAGGCCAATCTGGCAGCAGCATTCTACACCAATTGCAGCTTCTGAACTACATACTAAGGCAGGCCCATGTAAAGTGCATTGCAGTAGTCAAGCCTGGAGGTTACCAGCATGTGCACCACTGTCTTAAGGTCACTCACTTCCAGGAAAGGGCGCAGTTGGCAAACCAGCCGAAGCTGATAGAAAGCACTCCTGGCCACTGCCTCCACCTGAGGTATCAGAGAGAGGGTTGGGTCCAGAAGTATTTCCAAACTGTGAATCTGTTCCTTCTGGTGGAGTGTAACCCTATCCAGAACAGGCAGATCTATCCCATTTCCCAAACTGTGGCTTCCAACAGTGAGCACTTCCATCTTGTTTGGATTCAGCCTCAGTTTATTATCCCTCATCCAGCCCATTATGGCCTCAAGGCATGCATTTAGGGAAATTATGCCATTATCTGATTAAGCTGACATGGAGAAGTAGATTTGGGTGTCATCAGCTTCTTGATAACACCCTGCATCAATTCCCCTGATGATCTTTCCCAGCGGCTTCATGTAGATGTTAAAAAGCATTGGAGACAAAATGGCGCCCTGAGGGACACCATACAAAATCTCTTGCTTTGTACAGCAGTTGTATCCAAGTAACACCTTCTGAAATCTGCACAAGAGGTATGAGCAGAACCATTGCAAAGCAATGTCCCTACACCCAGGCTGTCAATTTCCATTTAGTGTTTCTGTTAGAAACACTAAACACTTCCTTTTTTGTAATTTTGTGGGTGCTAAATCATTCAGAAAAATCAACTCTTGCCCTTCTATAGTTATTCTGGCCCCACCCAGATATTCCTCATGCTTGCCTCTTTAACATTTTTTGTTTTGAAAGCAAATTAGAACATCTCTTGGAAGTTTATTTTGTTTAGCTACATTGGAATTTATTTTTAATGCTTTTTCTATAACAACTGGAACAACAAAATCAGATCCCAAAATTGAGACAAACAAGTCTTCAAGGAAACATACTGAATTATCTTCTTCTGTTTTTCCTTTCTATCCCCTGGTTTTGATTTGGAAGTAAAATGTTTACAGGCTTCATGTAATGAGTACAGAGTAAAGTTCCAAGTGGTTGAAGATAGGCTAGAAGAACTGGAGCATAAATATAAGAAATGTAATATGAAAACCACATTGGATATTATTGGATTGAAGCAGCTTCCATATTGCCTAAATGCACATGAAAATAAGTCTATCTTTGTAGGCATAAAACTCAAAACCAGTGGACAAGCGGAGGCTCTTCATCTATTGAACTACAACTCCCATCATGGGAGGGGATGATGGGAGTTGTAGTATAACAGCAGGAGAGCCTGAGATTGGCCATCCTGTGTATTGAATGAGATCCATCAGTCTGACTTCCCATGGGCAAGGAAGACACAAGGGAGGACAGAACTGTGACTCATTTACTTAAATGAATTATTTCCCAGTTTAATTTTCTCTCTTAATGCAATAAAGGGTATTGTTAGGGGCACCCCAATATATTAGACCCACAGGTACCAGCCCAGGTATATGGAATTCAGGCCTGTGTCTGATTTCATTTTATATTAAGAGTTCAATTAAATGCCTGGGCTCAGGGTGAATTGACACCCCAGATCTCAACTGGTCTGTGAGGGAAGAGGCGATCCAGCATTGTATTGTGAAATGGGTACTCAAGGAAGCACAAAAGCCAGGCCAGAACAATCCAAATGCTAAAATCTAACCCATTATCAGATAATGTCTGTGGGAGAGGCCAGATAATGTCTGTGGGAGAGGCCCCTTTCCTGTTGCAAGAGATCTATGTTAATCTTTGTCAATGATTGCTCTGCTATACTCAATTGCTCTCTATAGAAATTCAACATAGGTAAATGCACACAAAGAAAACACCTATAGACTTTAATTCTTACTTTACGAACACTTTAACACCTTTTTGGGATCAGGCTAGCAAATCTGGGACAAGAGAAGATGCCCATTTGCAGCTCAAAGATGCAGATTTGCCTTGGGCAATGTCCCCTCCTCAAGATAGCAGCTAACAGAAGATGAGATTCAGATTTCTGGACTGGCCAATATCCTGAATAATTAAAAGACATTATCCAGAAGGTAACAGCATTGTCACCCTTTTGGGGACCCAGGAAAAGATGAGGAGATTTGAATAGACTCTATGAGAGATCAAAGGAAAATACAACTATAAAGAAAGAGGCTACTGGAGAAAGAACTAGCAATCTTGTGCCTACAAGCAAGATCTGCTCACGAGCAATTGCAGAGTTTGCTGCTAAGCTGCGGGGCAACAAGCAGGAACTCTGTCCATGGACAGGAACTGTCTGTGACTTCCACTGCGCAGTGAGAAATAAAGACTTCCCCAGCCATGGTGCTCTGACTCTCAGCTGTGCTCTGAGCAAACTGCATGCTTGATCCAAAAGCTCCTGTCTCCACCCAAAAGCTTCTCTCCTTCAGCTGAAAGATCCGCCGTTCTCAAGCCTCTGATCCTGGTAATATGCTGCCTCTACAAGCCTTGGATCCCTCCATCCTTTCCCCTCCTTCTCCTTTCCCCTCATCGCTCTACTAATTCCTGATCTCCCCAAACCATGCCAGCCCTCAGCCTTCCTTACCCCCCCTTACCCCCCCCCCCCGCCTATATCTGAATTTTATTAGGCTCTAGAAAGATTTAATACACACACATATGTTAGTTAGGAATACTGGGTGAATATTGTTGCTGATTAGGGTTGAAATGCTGTTAGTAATATTGATAGAATGTTCTGCTTTCTGCTCAGCTAGATTGATGTTGTTATTCTTTTATACTCAATAAAGCCCATTGAATCATTTAGGATTGGTTTGATCTCCTTTCTTCCTTGCGCCCAGATCCTACATGGTCACTATATAAAAGAACTTGGTCACTTGGTGACACTATGAGACAGGCCTAATTTTGGATGCTGGCTAATGAGCATATTTAGTATATATAAATCAGGCCTGGACCACAACAGTATCTATGTCAAAACAAAATAAAGTAAATCAAAAGAAAATTAGCCTATATACCTTCAGTCTGCCTGACACATAGATTTTGGGGTTTTTTTTTTAATCCCAGGCTCCATGAATACTTTAATGTCACTTTTTTGTGAGAATAATGTCACTTTTAAGGTCACATTTTTAGTGACCCACTTAATAGAGAACAGAAATGTGGAGTAAGGATATGGTTACATTTACATCATCTCATGGCTGAGCACTAGAGAAGAAGCAGTCTCAGATGGGTCTGTACATACTTACAGGCTCTTCCTGGTGTGATTACAAGTGGACACCACATTGTAAATGTTCACTTGAATCCACCCAAGAACTTGTCCAGGCCTCTTGCTAGACTTAAAAAAAAATTAGTTATATATTAAAAATGCAAGTGTTTCTAAAGACAACTTGCAGGAAAGAGCCCCAGCCCTAAATATATTTTCTCATAATTAGTCCCAGTGAAACAGATTTCCAGCCTTAGTTCTTAAAGGGGAAAAAATATTTTATATTTGGGAATATTGACAGAAAAAGTACAGAAGCCCACAAGAGGGAAAAAGCCAAGAGGAATAGAACAAATCTCTGATATCCTGCACGTCACACATCAAAAGAGTGTGGGAGAGAAAGCTATGCAGGGCAAATATAGGAGAAAAAAATTCTTCTTTAGCCTCTTTGAGGTTACTCAGACTGGAAAAAAGGAATATTCCTAAAAAGAGATGCCTTTGAGATATAAAGAATAAAAGCAGCAATTTCCCTCCCAACAAGGTCAATCCTTTAAAACAATAAAATTTATAACATAAGAATGGCAAAGAACATACTAAAAAGGTGACATTAATGTATCATTCATGGAGCCTGGGGACAAAAAGCAAAACGGATGTGTCAGGCAGGCTGAAAGTGGATAGGCTAGTTTTCTTCTGATTCACTTTATTTTGTTTTGACACTGATAGTCTTTATTGCATTAAGATGCTAGATCAGGAGTAGCAAGTACAGATTTAATTTACTGATGGAACAAGAAGCCAGATCCTCTTCTGCTTTATCTGTAGTGCCAAGGGCAAATGCTGGTGCAGCTGCTACTAAAAAGTAATCTACATGTTCTGATAAAGCATGTGGCACAGCTCTCTTGGGAGAGTACCACTTCAGAGGGGACGTGGGAATGGGCTGCATGCTGTAATTGTTCCATGTGTTTTAAAGAAGTTATTTGTTCCTTTCTTTCATTGGACAACATCAATGTTTGTAATGAAAAATGAGAGGTTTCTAGGACTAGAAATGTTCCTTGACACTCCCAGTGTCTACCTTTGTCAGCACCATTGTTTCATCATCTGTCACCATTTCTTTCCCCTATATTGGAGGGGAAGGAAATACAATCCTATCCGATCAGGGAATGGTGCACCATCCCACCCACCCTTTCAGAACAGGCAATGCTTCTTGCCCTCACTTTGAATCAACTTTGCAATGACCGCATACAGTCAATCAGATGTCATGAAGCTGATTCATAGTTAGGACAGGAAACACTGTCCTCACTAATGGATGTTCTACAGGGAGGAGAGGATGCCACCAAACTTTATAGGCAGTGTCAGTGGTCACCACACTGCCTGAAAGTGAGGTGGGCTGTGGGGAACACTTTGCCCTATTCACAGAAACTTCCTAAAGAATCTAAAATTTTAAAAAATGGAGTTGTTTTCATTGCCTAAAAAAGTTGCAGGATTCAGAGTAATCTGGGTTAGCCCAAAATTGAAATTCATCTCTCTTCTCCCTTGCATTCACATCGTTCCTACCGATCTCTGTTTTCCCCCTCCTCCTTTCTTCCCTTCTTCACCTTTCCCTTCTAAAGGATCCCATATTTATGTTGGTCTTCTTTGCTTTCTTAGCTCCCACAATGTTCCAGAGCATCAGGGTAATGGCAAAATCTGCCAGCTCATAAGGCAGCTTTTTGTGTTATGTTGTCTGCTTCAGCCATACTCTGTCTATAGCACCACATGGAACCTGTTATAGACAAGGAGGTGTGAGAAGACTCCCCATGAGTTTGTTTTTACTGTTTCCCAAAGCCACCCCCCTTCTTTGTTCTTCTCATTAAAATACAGTGATGTGCAAATACCCCAGGCCTAATTGGAAATGGAAATGGTACTGTGTCAGCTCCAATACTGGAGAATGCTAATAATAATTTTTTTTTAAGAGTTCCAATTTTGTCTGGCAGTCACCCCTGAAAATATTTATTTATTTATTTATTTATTTATTTATTTAACATATTTTTATACTGCCCAAAACTTACATCTCTGGGTGGTTTACAACAGATAAAAACAACATTAAAACATTAGTTAAAAATAAAACAAGAAATTTAAAACACAACTAAATTTTTTTTTAAACACTGCTCTAAAACAACATTAAAAACAATCAAAACAGTATCAGTTAAAAGCCTGGGTGAACAGGTGCATCTTTAAAGACTTTTAAAAAACTGTCGGGGAGGTTCTTATTTCACTAGGGAGCACATTCCAAAGCCTCAGGGCAGCAACGGAGGAGGCCTGTTCCTGAGTAGCCACCAGACAAGCCGGTGGCAAATGCAGATGGACCTCTCCTGATGATCTCAATGGGCGGTGGGGTTCATTCATTGATATTATTATTATTATTATTATTATTATTATTATTATTATTATTATAACTTTTATATGAGGAAGCCAGACTAACTCCATTTTGTGTCTGATTCCATTTTGTGTGCAAACAAGTCTCTCACCCCCTGCTTGATTCTTTGCAGTTTAAAAGTTGACAGCTAAGGGCTTTGATCAGAAAGGCTAACAGAAGGTTACAAGAATAGCTATAACAGACATGTGGGGTGATGCAGTGTCCGGGAAAAAGAGGAAGTAGGCAGTTAGACATTGCTACACGACCCTATGCCAGTTAGAAATGATTGCATGAACTTGCTCTTTTGAACTTGCTGATATTAACACAAATATTTAGGGAGCATTAAGTAATGGTTGGGAGGGGGAGAAAGGAGCTTGTCATGTGTAAAATGCTGTAATCCTTCAAAGAATGTATAAAAAACCCCTCTGAGGAAGGAGGGGCGTGCTTTTGCTTTGTGAAATTATTCCCAAAGTGCCACCTTTGCTATTCTTCAGAATAAACTGGTTTTTGGTTTGGACCTCCACTCTCTTGGTGTGTTAATTGGACTTGCATGCCAGGCAAGAGCCCGGCTTTCCGGCATAACAGTTTTCCTGGTAATTTGGCCGAGAAAGTCAGTCTTGACCTGCCTGGCCCGATCTAGGACACCTCGCTCCAGCGGATGGTGGAGCACGCACCGACCTTTTGATCAGAGTCCCAGCCCTCGACCAGCGACAAAGGCATCCTGACGACTGACAGTGCAACAGCGCAATACGTGGAGGTCGACGGAGTCGCTGTTGCTGCTCCTGCTTCTCAGAATGGGTGAGTTGACCCCTCGGCTAGTTTGGGAGATTCTCTCTCCTTCCTCTAGGTGGGGATCGCACTCCTGAGGGGAGAGGTTGCAAGGGGAGGCACCAAGACGGGAGACTACAAACAAGGGCAGAGCAAAGGAGCCATAAGTCCCAGGGCAACAGGGGCAGTATCCCAGGATGGGAAGCGGAGGTAGTAAACAGACAGAGCCCTGTACACCTTTAGGATGCATCCTTTAAAACTGGGCAAAGTTTGGAGGTGATCCCTTGACTAAGAAAAAGATGGAGTTCTATTGTAGTGTGGCTTGGCCATTGTATGACTTGGAAACAGGATTAAAATGGCCTATGACGGGGTCAGTGGATTATGAGGTTATCTTACAGTTGTTGTTCTGTACCAGACAAATGAAATTTGAGGAACACCAGTATGCTCAGCGGTTTATGGAATTGTGGAGGGATAAGGGGACTCAAAGGAAATGTGGTTTGATAGCACTATTGCTTAAATCTCCTACCAAGGCTCGGTGGATTCTCAGGAGGAGTCTGAGCTCTTCTACCACCCACCATATGCTCCTCAGTCGTGGCAACCCCGGTTGCTACAGGCAGCTCCCCTCGCCCCCAGTATGTTGGGTGCATCGGGTGGGCCAGCCACTGCCACTAGTTCCAGTATGTCGGCGGTGTTGGAAATTCTCTGTGGTGAGAGAATCCCTTTCTCATTGTAGCAGAGTGCACAGAGGCACAACACAGCATTAGTTTAGTTAGGCATGCATGTATCCTGAGAGTAAAGTAACTTGGAGCCAATTCATAGTTTCAAATCAATATAAAAGACATTTATTAAGGAACTCCATTCTAGATAGGAAAGTGAGGAGTTAGGATCTCTAATCTATCTATCTAGCTGGATGCAGATGGATTCTGCATCCTCTCTGCACATATGGTGCAGGGAGAGAGGCTTGCCATGTTGCAAGGTTGAAGGCCAGGTAGGGAAGAGAGAGAGGAAGGAGGAAGCTGAATCCCCTAAGAGTAGCAATCTACATTTCAAAGGGATAGCATCAGAGCAGTGGAGAAGGGATGACCAATGTCTTGACTCTCTAGCCCTCTGACTTACTAATCTGTCCTCCACTGTCTCAGGCAAAGAGACAGCACATAGTCCTTTAACTTCCAACAGGCGGTGCCTGGACCAAGCGATGTCACCCTGGCACCACTGGCACCCAAGAAGAAAAGGGCAACAACAGCATGGTAAAGGTGATACGTAAGGGGGGATCCCATTGAGACTAGATATAGGTTTAAGGTGGCCCTGGGAATAGCATATCAGAGCACATCAGAGGAGGAAGAAGAAACAGGGGGAGGTGAAGAGGATTGGAAGCAGAGAAGAGAGTGAAGCTACAGTGAAGGAGATTTGGAATTGGACAAGATGTGCCCCCTATGACAGGTCCCTGTGCCGGGGGCTGCAGGAACCACAACCATGTGGATCCACACTCCGTTTAGCACTGCTGATTTATATAATTGGAAGAATAACCTGCCCCTTTATAGAGAGGACCCCAAGCAGATGATTGACTTGGTGACTTCTATATTTAAGACTCATCACCCCACCTGGGCAGATGTGAGGAATTTGTTGGATGTGTTGTTGAGTGCAGAAGAACAGCATTTGGTGTGGGGAAAGCAAGGGAAGCTGCACGAAGTCAGATGTGATAGCCTTGTTCCCAGATACGGATCCTAATTGGGTCCCCATTGATCAGACGGGACAAAATAATTTGACTATCTTTAGAGGATGTGTGCTAACAGGATTGGGAGAAAGGGTACCATGGCAGGTTAATTTGTCAGCAGTTTATGAGGTTCGCCAAACCCCAACAAAGACACCTGGGGACTTCCTTGAGTGCCTACTGGCTGCCTTCAGGAAATATTCCACCCTGGATCCAGAGGCTGTGGACAATCAGCATATGCTGAATCTGCTCTTTATAGGGCAATCAGCCCCTGACATCAGAAGGAAATTGCAAAAGGTGGATGTATCACCTTATTTGAATATACAAGCATATTAACTCACCAGTAGAAGGCCAGCATGAGGCATGCATCCTAAACGGTTAGCCATGCCTTTTCAGATATGGTGTCACAGTTAAATGAGATGTCATGCACATGGAACAGTGCACGAGTACTTTTTTAGATATGTGTTGTCACATTGAAACAAGCTATTACTTGTGTTAGAGCAGGGGTTCCAAACTGGTGGTACTGTAAAGGTTAAAAAATAGTTGTTAAAAGGTTAATTATGTGTAATGGGTGGTTCAAACGAGCTTGTCTCTGCTCAAGTGAAGCATTCACTTCAGAAGATTAGGTTCTATCTGGGTAATTTCTCTAAATGACCTCAGGCAGTGATAAGACACAAGGGAAGGTGGCCTTGCTTGGCCTTGCCTCACCACCCATTCAAAAATCCCTGAAATCCCTGCTTCAGATCTAACAAATAATAATTAGTATTTACAGCAGACAAGTGGATTCTATCTGGCTGAAATAGTTCTGGAGAAGAGAAGTGGATCCGAATGCGCTGAATATTCACACCCCGCCCCCCCCCCCGCCCATCCACTACCTCCCTTCCCTTATCCCAATTAATCTTGCACCTGGTCCTTTCAGCCCCTAACACATTAACCACTCCCCACCAAACTCTGCCCTGCAGCAGATCCACCCATAAAATAACTAAACCATGGATCCATGACGGGATCAATGCAAAATCCTAATGCACCTCACATTCTCTGAACCAGGTTGTTTATTCTCAAATGAACCAGCAACAACTCGGGTGTGTATGTTTCTAACTAGCAATAACCCCCGCACCATAGGCAAAAGCTGACCCCAAAGCATACCCCTCCTACCTGACTATGAAATGGACAGCTGGTCATCCATACCCAACTGGGTACCCCAATGCCAGGTGCTGGCACACTTGTGTGTCCAAAATATAATTGAATGACCAGAGATAAGGGTACACCATGGAGCCACTGCTCCCCCAGCACCTGTAAGGAGAACACAAGAACAACATGAACAACAAAGAACTCAACGCACATAATGCCTGAGTACTCTGGAATGCTAACAACAACAATATACTGCATCTCGGATGCTTGGAATCCCAAATTAGAGGCTGACAAGGCTGCGCCAATGCAAAATGAATGAAGGTCAAATGGTAAAAAGGGTTTCCCCAATTGCCAAAAGAGCCTTAAACCAGGAATCAGTGATATGCACAAATAGGGAGCCACGAGGGCTTGCGCACAATGCCACAGACCCCATCAGGACACTAACAGGACACAATGCTGCATCAGACATGTGGTGTAGCCATATATCCTGGCCATTGCTGCACTGGTCAGACCTGGACAGAGAAAGCTTAACATCAGTGAACCACAGAACAGAGAATTGCAGACAGGAGGAGTGGCCAACCTGCTAGCTATGAGGCAAAACCTCCAAGGGCCAAAAAGCGCCAAAAAAGGCAACCAAAATGGAAGCCTCAAAGACAGCCACAGTGAAACACAGCTTCTGGAGGGATTGGGTTAGATCAGGCATAATGGGCTGCCTTGCATCTTAAACAGCTGGAAGAGCCCTATGCTAACCTTTCAACATCTTCTTAATACAGAGGGTAGGTGCAAACTAGCTTGACCTCAAGCTGGTTTGTCATTGAACTGACCCAGGTTGAGGGCTCAACCTCAAGCTGAACTGGGCCCCGATCAGCTTGACCTCAAGCTGAACCCCTAGGCCAGGCCAGGCCTGGTTTGGGGTGCTATTGACAGGGTTTTTTTTGGGGGGGAGGGTGGACTTACTGCTGTTTTGGTCTTCCACAGCCTTGGGGGGTGATGCTGCTGCTGCTGCAGGGGGTCTCCACCACTCACCTGGCCGTGGGCGGGGGATCAGCGCCGTGGAAGCCAGGTTAGTGGCAGATCCCCCGCCCACGGCCAGGTGAGTGGTGGAGGCAATCCCCCACCACAGGGGGTGCTGGGTGGCACGCAGCTTCTCCAAGCAGTGTTCAGGTGTGGCAAGAGCAGAGGTAAGCACCAAATCTTTGACTCTTAAAGGTGCCTCTCCCTGCCCCTCCAATGGTACCCTCACTGGCTGCTACTGACCTTGTGCAGGGGTGTAGCTATAATTGAATGGATGGGTTCGAAGAACCTATGGCCCCCAACTCCTGAGGGACCTTCAGCTCCACCCACCCCTCCGTATTTTCTTCATTATCTCCCTCACTCCAAGAGGCCCCAGGGATAGGCGTGAACATGGGCCACCTCTTCCCTAGCTACGCCCCTGACCCTATAAGTTATTCAGTATTTCCCGAATCATGCCCAGTTTCACACACATTATATCTGTGGTTTACTTGTTTCCCTGTTTTTCTACTCCCTGTTCTGTTCACATGCACTTTTCCTGCAAGACGGACTACCAAATGACTACCCCAACTTGATTCATCACAACTTCTATGCACCTTTTTTTGTTCCTTTCCTTTCCCCTAATTCCTGCTCAGTCATAAAACTGTGGAAAACACATATTGCCTCTATTTCCACCCCCATATTATTCATCATCATGTTTGATGGGAAAAGGCTTTTACACCATGTAGTGTGTGGGTGTGGGTGTATGTATGTGTGTGTGTGTGTGTGTATAGATATAGATATAGATATAGATATAGATATAATCAGTGCAAAATGAATAAAATGATATAAACTGACTTCTAGAGAAAAAGCAACTGAAAAAATGCCTGTCATTATGAGGTGCAGAACAAGGAAACAGAAACCCAAGGATTTTATACAGATTTTATATTTGTATTTTCATCAGAATATTCAAATTTCTCAATAAAGTATTAAAAACACACACCAGGGGAATGGTGCAAACTGAAATACTCCAGACTTAGTTTTAACTGTAATCTAACTCTGGGGAAACAATTAAGGCATCCAGAAGTCTCAAGGCATTTGTCTATCATTTTTATTGGGACAAGGGGAATGAGGAGAACATAATGAAAAACTTAATTACACACACCTAATTATGAAAATTTAATAGAAATAGAAGTGTAGAAATGGGCAACTGTACAAGGCTAATAATGCTGCTGATAAACCATAAAAACCAAAGCTGAGAATGTCGGCAAGGGCCGCAGTAGGAGACTATCTCTAATCTCCTATCTCCAAAAGGCGTCTAATAGAATGGACAATTTAACATGAACTGGAATTTACAAGAACGTAAAATGTCTTTATACATTAATGAGAAATCAAAGAAAATAGAGAAATAGATAACAAAAGACAGGCAATGATAAGGGAGAAAATTACAGCACTGCAACAAAGGTTAAATGATAATGTTGTCCTAGCTATAATCATAAATGTAAGACTTCAACATGGTTTATAAATTGTATAATTTTCACATCTAGTTGACAGAAGATTCTCCTACCAGAAAACTACAAATCTAAATACAAAAATCAAAAGTAACACATGCTTGTCTCAACTCTTTTATTTTAAAAATGATATTATGTTTGTGTATGTACTGAACGATGAGATAAATATTAAGAACAGAGGTGTAATAATGTAGTATTGTTATATAAAGCATAGTGAACATAAGGCATGTGTCATCCAAAGTCATGCTATGTTAAGATTTGTTGATTTCAAGGTTGTGTGTGTTTTACAATCTTTTGGGGTGGGTTCAGACAGAACACGGAACCCTGGTTTATTTTAAATAACTGTAAACAGGTGTCAAATTCCCTGACAGAAATATGGAAAGATGTACTAAGGAGGGTTTTTATGTCATGGCCAGTATTCTCTGTAACAGAGATTCCCAGATGTTGACTACAACTTCCATGGTCCTCAACCAAATGCCAATGCAGCTGGGGATTATGGGTGTTGTAGTCAACAGCATCTGGTAATCCCTGTTACAAGACTGATCATGGTCATGGCCAATCTTGGCATATCAGTACTAGGAGATGAAGTTGAGGTTTACACAGGAAGTGCACATGGACACTGCATGTGTGAACCTGCCCTCTATATGAGAGTCTATAAGGGTGGAGCTACTTTAAAAAAAAAACCAAGATTAAACCATGATGGTGGGTTCAGACAGCAACCAAGACTATGGTTAAGATAAGCCAACCTACTTCAGACCTTGGATTCACATTGTGGTTCGTCATTATGAAATAAGCAATGGCCACATTTGCACACAATGTGGAACTGGAGTTTAATGGGGCCAAGTTTATCTTACCATGACATCAGAATGTGTGCAACACTGGTTCCGCAAAAACCAACCCAAGGTTTTGTTTTTAAATCTCCAATCTGAACCCTCATCTTGTAATTAGTTTTGTCGCCCCAACCCAAGGTTCCAAACTGTTTGCATTACATCCAAATTCAGACCTGTAGGCTGAGTTCCCTTCAACCAGAGTTAAGAGAGGAAGCTCCTCCCTCTCTCCAGCTGTGATTGGCTATGTCAGTTGTCCTTCATGTCAGAAGGAATCCCTCAGAGTCAGTTCCTCCTCCTCTCTGCAATCTCATTGACTACAAACAGAGTGCTCCCTGTTACATCTGAATTCAGACAGGATAGTGGATATGGGTGGGTGGGGAGCCAAACCGCAAGTCCATTGGACCCGCAGATCCATGTTACGTGCACATATGACCAATAATTTGTTGACTGATATGGGTTCAGACATACAAACTAACCACAGTTAGACATCATAAACCATGGTTCTGTGTGATATTTGAACTTGCCTCTTGAAATCAATGGAATATAAGAGCAACCTATATGGATTACACCTATAAATTTGTCTGGCTATATTGTTACTTATTGGAACAGTATATTTCCTCAGAGAAAGGGTTTAAATGTTTCTGTTTTCAACAACAACAAATATTTATATACTGCTTTTCAACAAAAGTTTCCAAAGCAGTTTACATAGAAAAATAATAAATAAATAAATAAGATGGCTCCCTGTCCCCAAAGGGCTCATAATCTAAAAAGAAACATGAGATAGACACCAGCAACAGTCACTGGAGGTACTGTGCTGGGGGTGGATATGGCCAGTTCCTCCTCCCCCCCCCGCCTGCTAAACAATGAGAATCCCCACGTTAAAAGGTGCCTCTTTGTCAAGTTAGCAGGGCCTCTGGGCTGATCTTCTGGACTTGGGAATCGAAGTCAGGGCGGGATATTATTTTTGTTCAAGTGCTTGGATCTGGGTTGTATGTTTCTTGTAGTTCTTTGAGGTTCCTCTTGAAGGGAGCAGGAGATTGTATTGCTGATGCCTGTATAGTCTATAGGAGACTACAGCCATATACAAGTAGATCACCTTTAAGTTAATTTCTGAATAGGACTTTTATCTTTGGGAAATATAACTGGTGTTCAGTATGGTGAATAATAGTGATGTGAATGGTAGGGTGAATAATCAATTATATAATGATTTTGAGTATTGAAACCATGATGAACGTACTGTAAAGATACCCATCTAGTCCAGCATCATGTTTCACTCAGGCCCACCAGATGCCTCTGAGAAGACCACAGGTAAGCGGTGAGGGCATGTCCTCTCTCCTGCTGCTGTTGCTGCTCCCCTGCAACTGGCATATGGAGGCATCTTGCCTCTGAGGCTGGAGGTAGCTTAGAGATGTGGCTGCATAATACTTTTTAGAAATAAGGGAAATGCTTATATCTGTCATGCTGGATTGCTGAAAATGCTTTGCTATACTTTTTTCATGTTCATTTTATGTGAAGTGTTTGCGGATCACGTTTGTTCTGATTCCGTGTATGTTTTGTACTTTGTATTCTATTCCTAGTATGCACCATAGGCTATCTAGGCTACATGATGAGTAGTCTAGTATTCCCAGAAACTCACTGATGATGTTTAAGCCACTTTTTGGATGTTGTCCCATTTTCGGAAGTGTCCAGCAGAACACTTTCCCCATGGGTACTAGCTGGGGGGCAGGTGGGAGTTTGTGATGGAATGGGCCTTTGTTCAGCTTAAAATGTTTCCAGTTTCATATCAGAGCTCTCCTGGGGCCTCAGTTCCAAAAGCCAATTTTGGCCTTGGTGTTCCTTTTGTGGATTTCTTCTCTCTCACTTTATTGTTAGGAATTGTGCTGCTATTGTTTCGAAAGTGCTACCTTAATGGAGAAATTTTTTTTATTGGTTTGCCTATCTCCAAGAGGAAGATTGTAACTTCTAGCTAGCTTTACCTCTTTCCCGTACCAGATGTTCCCAAACACGTAAACCTTGCTTGTAGGGAAGTTGTTCAAGCCCACTGGTAAAACTTTACAGCATTATTCTATTTGTATGATAGGCGGTGCTCCTTCCAGACAGTGTTTACTTCATCAAAATAAGAATCAACAGTCAAACATATTAAATATAGCAACTTAAGTCCCTACAAATATTTTCTTACTTTGATGAAGTAAATATGGTCTGGAAGGAGCACCACCTACCATACAAATGGAATAATGTTGTAAAGTTGTGTGTCTCACTGAACAAACTTCCAAGTAAGAATTGAACCCCTTTCCAAAAAGAAACCATTCTTTGCAATGTATATGCTCGCTTTTAGGTTTAAATCTTTCTGCTTTGCTTTTGCCTTGCTTTAGATTCTGCCTTGTTTTTATTATACATAAATGTGAAGTTGAAGAAAGTAAAAATCCAATTTTATAAATATAATAGAACTGTAAAATACATTTCTTTCTTTTAATGTCTCTAGAGTGTGTGTTCTTGTGCACGCACATGTTTTACTATCTATAGTGGCACATAATAACGCACATGTGCACACACTGCTTTGATACTTCCACCCAGAACAAAACTCATTCCACTCGTAGTTTTAAAAGTTAGAGGGGGGCACCCATTTATAGGTTGCAGGGCAGCGCCAGAACCCTTAGTACTGGCCTTGGGAGACTTAACAGATTGTGCAAACCATCTCACAATATCCTTAATTTCACATGCTAGCAAAATAATGCTCAGGATCACCCAATGCAGATTAGAGCCCTACATAGAAAGGGAAATGCCGAATGTTCAAGCAGGTTTCAAAAAAGGCTGAGGAACAAGAGACATCATTGCTGATGCACACTGGATAATTGAGAAAGCCAAAGAATACCCCAAAGAAGTCAATATGTGCTTTATTGACTACAGAAAAGCCTTCAATTGCATTGACCATGTCAAGTTGTGGAATATCCTTAGGAAAATGGGCATCCCAGAACATCTCATTGTTCTCATGAGAAACCTATAGACAGGAAGTCACAGTCCAAACAAAACATGGTGAAACAGACTGGTTCCAGATAGGCAAAGGAGTAAGACAAGGCTGTATACTTTCTGCTTATTTATTCAACATACTTAGAGAAGCTGGACTGGCAGAAGATGAGCATGGTTTTAAAGGTGGAGGAAGGAACATCAATAACCTGTACTTGTTGTGAGCAGCCTGCCAATCCCAGGGGGCTCACGGCACACTATGCTGATGACACCAATCTGATAGCTGAGAATGCGGATTATCTGCAAGCCCTAATAATGGAAGTCAAGGAGCACAGTGAACAAATGGGAGTTTGACTAAATGTAAAGAAGACTAAACTAATGACAACAGATACAGCAACCAGCCTCAGAATTGATAATGAAGACTTTGCAGTGGTGGATAGCTTCTGCCTTTTAGGATCGACAATCAACAGTAAAGTATCCAACAGTCAAGAAATATACCAGAGACTAGCACTTGGTAGGGTTGCAATGAAAGCCTTGGAAAGGATATTTAGATGCTATGATGTGTCTATACCTACAAAGATTAGAGTCAGACAATAGTTTTCCCCATGGCACTCTATGGATGTGAAAGCACTTGGGTGCTTGCAGGGAATGAAGGTAAAGCCCTCCCTGCCACTGTGATCCTCAGCAAGGAGTGAGTTCTTGGTGAGACGTTGGGTGATTTCAGAGTTTGGGGGTGGGACCATGAGCTGGTGGGTGCTGGTTAGGGATGTGCAAAAAATTTCAGGCACAGAACGATCTGTGCCTGAAATGAAAAATTTTGGGTGATTCGGGGCTGAACCGAATCACCCACGATGTCCCCCGATATTTTTCGGGCACGAGCCGAATCACCTGAATTTCGGACCTGAAAAATTCGGGTGATTCGTTTCATGGTTGATTTTTGGTGATTTTTTGAAGTTTTAGTGACTTTGGGGCAGTTCGGGGGCATAGCATGGGATCTGGGCAAAAGGAGTGGGGTGGAGTGGTAGTGCCTAATGGGTGCAGGCTACCACCCCAATTTCAGGGGGATTGGGCAAAGGGCTGATTTTTGGTAAATTTCTGAAATTTTCATGTCTTTGGGGCAGATCGGGGAAGATTGGGGCATAAAGTGGGGCCTGAGGCAGAATAGTGGGGTGGGGTGGTAGTGCCTAATGGGTGGAGGCTACCACCCCAATTTCAGGGGGTTTGGACAAAGGGGTGATTTTTTGAGAATTTTTGAAGTTTTAGTGACTTTGGGGCAGTTTGGGGGCAGAAAGTGGATCTGCCTCAAAAGAGTGGGGTGGAGTGGTAGTGCCTAATGGGTGGAGGCTACCACCCCAATTTCAGGGGGATTGGGCAGAGGGCTGATTTTTTGGGAATATTTGAAGTTTGGGTGTCTTTGGGGCAGATTGGGGGCAGAAAGTGGATCTGCCCCAAAGGAGTGGGGTGGGCTGGTAGATAGTGCCTAATGGGTGGAGGCTACCACCCATCCCCAATTTAAGAGTGATTGGGCAGAGGGGTGAATTTTGGTGAATTTATTTGTATGAGGTTTGTCTTCATAAGGTGAAGTGTGCTAAATTGATTACTTCCTCATATTATTCATAGTAATAGAGAGTGTGAAAAAGTGAAAGTGTGGTCATGAGAGTTGTTTAATTGAAAAAAAATATCATTTGCTATGATAGAATGAGAATTCACACCTCAGAAAAAACTTCTAGCCTTCACCCACTGATTGTGAGAAAGGGCTCAGTAATTGCCTGAGGATATTCAATAGTTTGTAGCTTGGCCAATATCTGTAGCTAGGGCAACTCGCTCATACAATTAACCAGTACACTCTACCACTAAAGCCAACGTTATTTGTTCTGCAGCACCTATAATGACTTGTACACTGATTGTTTAGGTCATTCCATACAGCCTTGCTATGACTCTACTCCAACGAAATCTATAGGCAGCTTCACATGATCACCAGAAAGTAAATAGGAGGGAACTAGAAGTTCCTAGGGTGTCACTAGGTTGGCTCATTTTGTGACTAAGAACCCACCATGTTGAGTTGCCTGTGTTGGGTTCCCATGGGATAGGCTCTATCCTAAGAACCTATCCTAGACTCATAGGATAGGTATAATATTGTTGTTTCTGCCTCTGTTCTCCTTTTTATCTACCACCCTTAACTGTATCCCCTATTCCTCAATGCTAACTACTGGATGTGTATTGGAGGCAATTTGGTGCCAGCATCAGAGCTTTAACCTCTTAAGGGAAACTGCTTCCAGCGGCTCTGTAGGAGATCACTAGTTACTGTTTGACTTGTGAATTTCCACAATTCAATAAAATTTGGTTCTACTTTCAAGGAACCTGTCTTGACTCTGTTGCTCCCTCCTAGGTTCCCTAACTATATTACCCTACCCAAGGCCAGCTTTCCTGTACCTCATCCAATAATTAGGCTGTGTGCAGGTTTGCACCCAGTTTGAGTTAATTTCCCTACTTTATTCCAAAACATCATCAGGAAGTGTGGAAACAGGCACACTTCTGAGCAAACCTGGTAACAACAGCTTTGCAAATATAGCATTAGCACTACTTGAGGCAGGGCAAGTAGGGTGACCACCTTGGGCCCCGCTCTTGTTGCTGTCATTAAAATTAGGGATGTGCGGTTCGGTTCGGATCCGGACCGGTTTGTCCGAACCGGTCCGGATCCGGCGGCTCGATCCCGGACCGAATCGGGCCCTTCCGGGGACCGAGCCGGACCGAATTCGAGCCGGTTCGGTACCGAACCGGCTCGGGTTTCCCGAACCGGTTCGGGAATGAAATTGAGTCTCTGGAGTGTCTCTTTAAAGTTCCAAGTGTGTCCTCCATTTTGTGTCTCCTTCCCGAAACTTTTGCTCCTCCTTGCATCCATTTTGTGATGCTATTTCCAGGCATTGTATTGGCTGCGCTATTGATCCTTGATTGGCCAGAATGAGTCCTTTGGTCTGGTAGGCTGCTTGGCTGTTGCACTGTTGAGAGCTGGCACCCTGTTGGCCGTGGGGGGAGTGCAAAGGTGGGGGCTCCCAAAGGAGGGAATTTCAAACCTATATAAACCCAAGCCTCTTCTCTGGAAACTTCTCTTGGCTGCAGTTGTGGGATCATCTCTGAGACCTGCTTGCCCTTTGCTGGCTGCTCTGGTGTCTCTGTGAGTCCTGACTGTGTCCTGTGTCTCTCTGTGTGTGCTCTGTCTAATCTTTTGTCCACCTGCCCTTTGTGACTCTCTGTGTGTCTCCTCTCTCTGTCTGTCTCTTGTCTGTATACTGTGTGTTACTTCACTTTACTTTCTTCTTAATTTCCCCCAATTTTCCCTGTTCCTTGTCTGTCTGCTTTTCTCCCCCCCTCCCCCCCCTTTCCCTTCTCATCCTTTGGGCCTACCCTCCCCCTCCCCCACTCCCACCCACTGCATCCTCATTGCTTTAAATCTTCTTCCATTAATTATTGCTCTTTGTCCTGCCTTGTTGTTGTCCAACTTTTTGATTTTCACATTGCATTCCATTGGTTTCATTTATATATTGCTTGCTGGTTTTGCTTAAATTGTACCATTTTGTTTGTTTCTGCTGACTGCTGCTGCCCTGCGAGTTGGTTCCCTGAATCCCCCCCCCCACCCCCAAAGGATTCTGTTGTTGTTTCTTGTTGTCCCATATAATCAGTTTTGGTTCCCTGCTCCAAACTTGCCCCTCCAAGTCCAACCACACCCCACCCCAACCCCACCCCATCCAGCCTTCTCCCAAGTTTGCTGCTGCCAAACAGAGTCCAGTTTTCTTTGCTTGGTTCCACTTATTCATTTGCTATTATTAATTTGCAGCAATTGTGGTTTCATTGTCTCTGTTCACTTAGTGGCCCCCCTCAGAGTCTGTGTTTGGTTCCCCCTCCCCACACCCCCACCCCCAAGTTTTTTCTGCTGGTTATAGTCTTTCTTTTCATTTTTTTTTTAAACTTCTGGCTTGTGTTCTCTTGATATATATTGCTTTATATATTTTGCTACCCTCCTCCTCCTCCCCCCCTGCCTGCCCCCCCACCCTCCCTCCTCCCAGACCCTAGCCCAGGCCCAGCTCCTCCCCCAACCACCCCATCCAGCCTAATCGCTGCTGCTGCCCGAGTTGTTCAAGTTTCTCCTTTGCTGTTTGTTGTTGCCCCCTCCCCTTCCCCCCAACACCCCTCTGCCACACACTAGCCCCCAACCACACACACCCTCTCTGCTCCCCCCACCCCACCTCTTTTTCTCCTTGCCCCTGACTCTCTCCACTCACCCCAGGCCCCCTGCCACACACTAGCCCCCAACCACACACACCGTCTCTGCTCCCCCCACCCCACCTCTTTTCCTCCTTGCCCCTGACTCTCTCCACTTACCCCAGGCCCCCTGCCACACACTAGCCCCAACCACACACACCCTCTCTGCTCCCCCCACCCCACCTCTTTTCCTCCTTGCCCCCGACTCTCTCCACTTACCCCAGGCCCCCTGCCACACACTAGCCCCAACCACACACACCCTCTCTGCTCCCCCCACCCCACCTCTTTTTCTCCTTGCCCCCGACTCTCTCCACTTACCCCAGGCCCCCTGCCACACACTAGCCCCAACCACACACACCCTCTCTGCTCCCCCCACCCCACCTCTTTTCCTCCTTGCCCCTGACTCTCTCCACTTACCCCAGGCCCCCTGCCACACACTAGCCCCAACCACACACACCCTCTCTGCTCCCCCCACCCCACCTCTTTTTCTCCTTGCCCCCGACTCTCTCCACTTACCCCAGGCCCCCTGCCACACACTAGCCCCCAACCACACACACCCTCTCTGCTCCCCCCACCCCACCTCTTTTCCTCCTTGCCCCTGACTCTCTCCACTTACCCCAGGCACCCTGCCACACACTAGCCCCCAACCACACACACCCTCTCTGCTCCCCCCACCCCACCTCTTTTCCTCCTTGCCCCTGACTCTCTCCACTTACCCCAGGCCCCCTGCCACACACTAGCCCCAACCACACACACCCTCTCTGCTCCCCCCACCCCACCTCTTTTTCTCCTTGCCCCCGACTCTCTCCACTTACCCCAGGCCCCCTGCCACACACTAGCCCCAACCACACACACCCTCTCTGCTCCCCCCACCCCACCTCTTTTTCTCCTTGCCCCCGACTCTCTCCACTTACCCCAGGCCCCCTGCCACACACTAGCCCCAACCACACACACCCTCTCTGCTCCCCCCACCCCACCTCTTTTTCTCCTTGCCCCTGACTCTCTCCACTTACCCCAGGCCCCCTGCCACACACTAGCCCCCAACCACACACACCGTCTCTGCTCCCCCCACCTCTTTGGACCGCTGCTACTGCTGTGTCCTCCCCCCCACACCTGAATCCCCCCTCCCTGCTGCGCTGCGCTTCTCCTCTCTCCTCTTTCTCTCTATCATCTCTCTTTCTCCTCTCTCTCTCTTTCTTTTCTCTCTCTCTCCTCTCTTTCTCTTTGTCCCTGCCCCCCCTCTCTTTTCTCTCTCTCTTAGTCTTTTCTCTCTCTGCTCCCCTTCACTTTCCACCTCCTCTCCCACAGCTGCAGCCACACACAGTAGCCTACCCACCTGGCGGCTGCCATCGGTTTTTTTCTTCTTTTTATAGTTTTTGGTTGATTTTGTCTCTGCTTGGGGGTGAGTTGAGCGACACAAATAGTGTTTTCTCCTCACTTCTGCCCCTCCATCGTTGTTGAACTACCCCGGTTGCCTGTGTGCCTCGTGCGGCCGCCCTGCTGTGTCTCAGCCCTGGGTGGCTGGCTGGCGGCGGCGAATCCGTGACCAGCAGTGAGCGGCAGGAGAAGGACCAGAAGAAGAGGGGTTAGTGCGTGTGCGATTGTGCACCTTTTGTTGCCCCTTTCTCTCCCTAGCTGGCGGTTTTAAATAGGGACACCCCTATTCTGAAATGCATTTGGGTGTGGGGAGGAGGGAGGGAACCTTGGAGAGGAGATGTACTGTTGTAAAACTTGTGTCTTCATGCCCATGCCCAGTAAAGAAATTGCTGCTGTGTGTTGCGTTGCATTGCATGCGTCTTGCAGGTGGTTTTTGAACAGGTGCCTTCCAGAGTGCTTCCTTGCCTCTGGGGCAGTCTGAGTGGGGTCCAGGGTTCTGATGCGATGCTGCCACTACATGCTGGGCCCATGCCATGCCAGAGTGCTTCCTTGCCTCTGGGGCAGTCTGAGTGGGGTCCTGGCTGGGCTCTGATGCTGCCACTACATGCTGGGCCCATGCCATGCCAGAGTGCTTCCTTGCCTCTGGGGCAGTCTGAGTGGGGTCCTGGCTGGGCTCTGATGCTGCCACTACATGCTGGGCCCATGCCATGCCAGAGTGCTTCCTTGCCTCTGGGGCAGTCTGAGTGGGGTCCTGGCTGGGCTCTGATGCTGCCACTACATGCTGGGCCAATACACACGTATGATGATGATCATGATGTTCAATCCATGAGGCTGCCATCAAGTGTTTGCTGCTGCTTGCTTGCCATGGCATTGGGCAGGCAGAGTCACAGAGTGGGTGGGTTCAACCTCTGTGTTGGTGTGACTGGGTTCTGGTTTTGGTTGTGTGCAATTTAGAGTCACTAAATAGGCTGCATTGAGTTTGATGCTCCCCCCACAGGAGCATTACTTGAGAACCACCCCCCAGAACCCACACTTTGTGTTCCAGTTCACTAAATAAGGGTTTCCTCCTTTGATCTGCAGGTTCCCAAGCGTTGACTGCATCCCTCCCCCACCCCCGGTAGGTGCTGTGCCCTCCCCCCATCCACTCTCCCCCCCCCAAAAAGCTAAAAACTTGCCACCCACACCACAACTACTCCACCCAACTGCCCGTGCCACCCTCCCACACCGGGGTTCCACCCTTTAACCCCCTATTTTTCTAAAAAAAAACCCTCCCAGACCCATCTCCCCAATTGGCTTGGTGGTTGACTCCCAAATTCAAAAAGGACACCCTCCCCCTCACTTCGATTGGCTTCCCTCCCCATATCAAAAAGTCTTCCTTTCCCCCCAATTGGCTTCCTTTTTTGAAAACAAACTTCCCCCCCGCCGCCTCCAAATCAGCTGCCTTTTTTTTTGGCCCCTAAGCCCCTCCAAATTATTTTTCTGACCCTGTCTGGCCTTCCTCCTAAAGTCTCCCTCCTTCTGACCTAGCAGCATGTCTGAGCGCCGTGTGGCGGGCAGGGCTCGCTCAAGGCTGGCAGGCAGAGGTGGGAGAGGCCAGGTGCGGGGTGCGCCTGCGGCACGGGGAGGGAGAGGACGCGGGGAGCCTGAGGACACCCCAGTTCTCCCCATTGGAGAATTCTTTGCTCCGGCCCCATCTTTGGTGCGCAGGATTCAGTTCCCCACGCCTGCTGCCGCCAATCGCGGCAGAGGCAGAGGCACTGTTAGGGCTGTGGCGGGTCCCTCCTCGCCGGCGGCACCAGGTGCTGCTGAGCTACCGCCAGTTGTTGAGGTGGAGGAGACTGTGGAGTTGGAAGAGCAGGTAGAGGGCATTGAGGACCGTGCGGCTGGCAGCGATGCAGCCAGGTTCTCCCTCCCTCTGGGGCCCCTTCCCCCTATCCTTTCGCCGCTCAGTGGGGCCCCCCCTCGTGAAGCCCGACACTCTGGTGGGGAGCGGTCTGGCAAGGTGGTGGAGGAGAGGCCTGCCTCTCCGATGCCAGTTGAGCCGGGCCCTTCCTCCGCTGTGGAGGGCGGAAGGGGCGGGTTGGGTGGCAGCAGTGGGCAGGCAGCGGCGGCCGCCCCCCCCCCAGGACTGCAGCCACCCTGCGAGAAACGGCCTAGGACGGCGCCCAGGGCTCAGGAGGCCAAGGGCAGTGGTGCATGGGTGCATTTTGAGGTCCCTCAAGATGACCCATTCCACGCCCGCTGTGTCCACTGCAGGATGCTTGTCAGCCGTGGAAGGGACCCTGCGCACCTGGGTACGACGCCTATGTGGAGACACCTAGAGCGTCACCACCCAGGTCTCAGGGGACAGGCTGGCAGCGCTAGTGCGCCTTGTGCATCTGCCACTAGGGCGGGCAGCGGCAGTGTGCCAGCCAGCAGGCAGGCTACACTGCCCGTCCAGCAGTGGACGCAGTCCTCGGGCAGCCAGCGTATTGTTCGCGTGGACCATCATCACCTCACCCGCCTCATAGGGGAGATGATTTCCACCGATGACCAGCCGTTTCAGGTGGTCGAGAACAACGGCTTCCGCCGTATTCTCCAATACCTGGCTCCCGAATACGTCATCCCCTCAAGGACGACGTTCAGCCGGAACGTGGTCCCCTCCCTGTACCGCCGGTGCAGGGAGCTCGTGTCGGCCGAGCTGCGTGCAGCTCCGGCCGGGACAAGCGTGCATTTCACGACTGACCTCTGGACCAGTGTCAGTGGGATGCACGCTTCTTTCCTGGCCCTCACTGCCCACTGGTGGGGACCGGAGAGTGAGGGGACCTCCGCGGGCGATGCTTCCGGGTCCGGCGCGGCTCCCGATGCACTACGGCACAGGTGGGCCGTCCTGCACGTGGAGACGATGGACACGAGGCACACCGCGGAGGAGGTGGCGGCCGTACTCGACCGCCAGATAGAGGAGTGGATTGGCGGGTGTCCACACCTCTCCCGCGGCTTCATTGTCACCGACAATGGAGCCAACGTTACCGCCGCTGTCGAGACAGTCATGGACTGTGTGAACATACGGTGTATGGCACACACGCTCCATCTGACCGTCAGGGACGCCCTTGGCCTTAAGGAGCTGAAGGCGTCCCAGGAGAAGGGGGCCCGCCCCATCCCAGCTGCTGTTGCTGCCACGGCCACGCTTGTGGATAAGTCCTGCAAGCTGGCCGCCCACTTCCACCGCAGCGAGAAGTCCAGGAGACTGCTTCGCCAGAAGCAGGATGACCTTGGCCTTCCTCGCCATCTCATCCCTACGGATGTGGAGACGCGGTGGAACTCCACCTTCCTCCTGTTCCAGCGCCTGTTGGAGCAGGAGAGAGCCCTTGTCGCCCTGGCGAGGGACGAGTCCTTGGATGTCTGCGACTTCTCGAACGCAGAGTGGAAGCAGATGTCCGAGGCGGTGTCGGCACTCGAGCCCTTCCAGCTTGCCACGAAGGGCTTGTGTGGCGACACCACTCCCTTGAGCCAGGCGCTGCCCACAGCTGTTGGTCTCGAGAAGCTGATGGGTGGACTCCATATCTCTCTGACCACGCCAGAGGGTCGTGCTCTGGCTGGGAGGCTGAGGTCTGGGATTGACAAGCGGCTCGTTGATGTGCTGGGAGACAGGGAGGAGTATGTCCTCGCTTGTCTCTGTCACCCAGCCCTCAAGGGCAATGCCGTGAGTGCCGACGACTTGCCCAGGTGGAAGGGCATCCTGGTCGAGAAGGTTAGGGAGGAGGAGGCCGCTAGGGCCCGCAGAGACCAGGGTGTTGGTAGTGGTGCGGGGGCAGCCCTCGCGGCCCAACCCGCACCCAGCAGCAGCATGGGCGGCCAGCCGGCGTCAGCTTCCCCTTCCCCTCCCTCTTCCCAGTCCAGCAGCGCGGCATCCCAGGCGGCGCCATCGCAGCAGCCATTTGCTACCGACTCGAGATCCGCCCAGTGGTTTCAGCGGTTCTGCTATGGCGCCATGCCTGGTATGCGGGAGGCTCGACCTGCCAGGCCCCCCTCCAGTGCTGAGCAATGCGTTGCGCAGTACTTGGAGGAGCCTGTGGAGGGAGACGGCGTGGACTGCGCACAGTTCTGGGTGAGCCGCCGCCAAGTCTGGCCGGACCTGGCGGTGGTGGCTGTGCGCCTCCTCTCCTGCCCCCCAACCAGTGTCCAGAGCGAGCGGGTGTTTTCACGTGCCGGGGACGTGGTGACACCCTCTTGCTCCCGCTTGGACCCTGGTCTGGTGGAGCAGCTGGTCTTCCTTAAGGTGAACCTCCCCCTGTTGGGCTACCCCAAGCTGCAGTTTGAGACGGGCGAGTGATTACCGTGGGTTGCCCCATGGTTGGTCACCTGCCTGGCTCGACCTCTGCTTATCCCTACCCTCCCCCCTTCCACCTCTAGCTGAGCTGACGTGACAGATGCTGAGCCGTGCCAGCCAGTCGCAGCGTGTAGTGTGCCCACACAGAGATGCAGTTGTAGTAGTAGTTGTAGTGCTGCGACTGGCCAGATGTTTACAATGCCCACGCCCACCTAAAAAGAAACCCAATGCTGACCAGCACAGGCCCTTTATCTATCCACCTGTCAGCATTTGGGGACCTGGCATGGGCACGGCACACACCCCCAAAGTAGCACAGCCCACGGAGTACTAGACTTAGCGGCAGCGGCGGGTATACGTTCAAAAACGCAGTGTAGATATGTAAATACTAGTAAATAAACATGTAAATAATTTTTTCTTTAAAAACCCCATGTCAAAATCAAGCCTCAAAATTATGCAAAAGAAAGAAAAAAAGGTGACAAAGGGAGAACAAAATGATGAATGCCAAATGAATTGATTTTATTGAAAATGTCACCAGAAATCATGTGTGGGGGGCTTGGTTTACATGGAGAAAATGATTGGGTGATTTTTTGAAATGAAACGAATGAATTATTATCATCTTATGTTCATCTTGATTGTGGTCACTGTTGATGTTGGCTGATGGCAAAAAACCCAAAACCATCAGAATAGCAATGAACTGGCTGCCAACACAACATATTGATTGATAACTGTGCAGGGGGGGAATTGGGTCTGTGTGTGTGTGTGTGGTGCAGGCTCAGTCTGTCTCTTCCTGTTGTGTGTCTGTCTGTCTGTCTGTCTGTGTGAATGGATGCCTAGCACTGTCTCTGTGTGTGGATGCTTTCTGTGTGTAGTGTGGTGTGTGTCTGTCTACATGTTTTTTTTCCTCCCCCCCATGCCTCCCTCCATCCTTCCCCTCTCATCCTCTCCCCTTCCTCTTCACCACCTTCCATCCTCCCTCCCTTCCAGCCCACCACCGCCTCACCTGCCCCCAACCCCGGTCTGGCAGATGATGAGAGTCTGGTCTCTCCCACCGAAGCACACACGTGAGCACGTGTGTGCACAAATATGTGGCTGACCAACTCTGAGCCGGACCCTCCCCCCTTCAATCCCCTCTACATCCCTCTCCCCCTCCCCTTTCCTCCCCCCTGCCTCCCTGCCTCCCTCCCTGCCTCCCTCCCCCCTCCTAGCTAGCAGCGCACACATACACACACAAAACACCTGTGGTGGCAAACACCACCAGCACACATGCACTCACACTGGTGCCACCACCACCTCTGCCTTGGGCCTCTGTGTCCTTGAGCAGATATGTGGTGGTGGACCAGAGAAGCATTTCTTTCCAGCAAGGCAAAAGGCATGCACTCACTGCACACACACACACACACACACGAAGAGGTGAAGACGAGAAGAGGCAACTTCTAGAACCAGCAGCAGCAGGTGAGTGTCGTGTAATTGTGTTGCTTCCCAAGGCCACTGCCCATGCTCAATGCTCAGTCTGCTGAAACTAAAGTACTAGCTACAATCACCCTTCCTCACATGCAGCTCAGCTCAGCTCAGCTCAGCTGCACAGCACACTGACTAACTAGACACTACAGCTGGTGGTAGAAAAAACAGAAGTCTAGATTCTAGAAGATGTCCTGGTGGATTTTAAACTTTCAAATCTGTGCTAGGATTGCCTTGCCTCCTCCTCCTCCTCCTGCCTGTAATTGTGCCCTCTCCCCTTGCAGTTGCGCCGTCGTGATGGGTTGGTGATGTGCGTGCGCCGTCTACTTGTTAGCTCTCTCCTCCTCATGTTGGCTGGGCTTGCCAGGCACTGGCTGGCAGCAGCTGTTGGCTGTGTGCTAGGCTCAGGCTGTGGCGCGCGTGACTGGACTGGGAATGTTATTGTAGCGGCAACACTGGTTGTGGTGGTAGCAGTAGTAGCTGTTGTTGTTTCTGGGCTGGTGGCTGCTGGCCTGTGCTGACTCTGCGCACTTGGTCTGGTCTGGTCTGGTCATTGGGATGCAGATGTAGGGTGTGTGTGCATCATCCATGGGGAGCATCAGAGCAGAGCAGAGCAGGTTGGCTGGCTTCTGTCTGTCGGGCCTAGTCAGTGGCAGGCACTGAGTGAGGCGGTGGTTTCTTTGGGCATCACGTCACCCATCATGCAGAGCGGCAGGTCTGCTGCTCTGCTGCTCCGCCTCCTGCTTCTTCTCTGTGTGTGCTGCTCTTGTGCTTAGTGTGCTGCTCCGCTGCTGCTGCTGTGCTGGCAGGCAGCACAGCAGTGGCCTTTTTGTTAGATCAGAGAGTGGGTGTTGTCTCTCTGAGTGTCCTCCTCTTACTTGCTTGGATAGGAGTGGTGGTAGTAGGTAGGCATTAAGATGGACTGACTAGGTGTTACGTGTTAGGGCGCCCAGAGAGAGGGGCCAAAAAGATGGGGTGGCAATTGTTGGGTTGCTCCTAGTATTATTGGTGAATTTCTGAAGAAAATTTTTTTTTCCATTGGCTAGAATGGGGGTTCGGGGCTGCCCCAGACCCGCCTCTGTGGGGTGGCAGCACCGCCAAAGTGGGTCCGGGGCCATGGCAAAAATGCCCTCAGTCCCTCCCAGCAATCCCCATAGAGATAGGAGTGATGGTTCTGTTGTTTTTCTGAGGTGTTCTGAGTGAGTGTGGATTCTGTGATAGCAAATGAGAGTGGATTCATGGTGTCTCATTGGAAATCTCATTAGCTATCATAGAATCTACACTCAGAACACCTCAGAAAAACAACAGAACCATCACTCCTATCTCTACGGGGATTGCAGGGAGGGACTGAGGGCATTTTTGCCATGGCCCCGGACCCACTTTGGGGGTGCTGCCACCCCACAGAGGCGGGTCTGGGGCAGCCCCAAACCCCCATTCTAGGCAATGGAAAAAAAATTTTCTTCAAAAATTCACCAATAATACTAGGAGCAACCAATTGCCTTGGGATTTTTGGGGTGGAGGACACCCATGGGTGGCTACCACCCACCCCAGCTTTTTTGCCCCTAAGGGCTCCACATTGTGAGTTATGGGCAAGAATTAATTTTTTAAAAAAAAATTGTAAAAAATCAGAGGAAGGTCCAATCGACTTGAAATTTGGGTGGCAGGTAGAACACAATGTCCCCTTCAAAACCAGCCACTTTTTGTGATCCAAACCGGTTCGGCTCAGATCCAAACCGGTTTGAAACCGAACTGGACCGGGGGGGTGGTCCGGCAAAACCAGAACCGAACCTCCCCGGTCCGGTCCGGACCCGGTCCGGACCCGAACCGAACCGGGAGAACCGGTTTTATGCACATCCCTAATTAAAATGAACTGGAAGGGGAATCTCACAGTGGCTGACTTGCCCCAGGCCCCACACCCCGCCAGGTCTCTCTAAGGAAACCCTGATTTGGAGCAATGTTCAGAGTCAGCTCATGAAACTAGCACAGCCTCCATGGCCATGACTTGCATAGATTTAGCTGTTGTATCCCTAACCTGAATAAATCATTCTCTGGCTTAATAACTCACAATGCACCGATGAATTGTCTGTTTTCTATACCCAACAGGAAAAAAGTTATTGAGTGTTTTGGAATATAAACAGAATTTAAATTGGGGGGGGGGGGACATTTTTAAAAATACAGCACACAGAAAAAAAAATCTGTTTCTACATGAACTTTAATGCAGGTAAGCTCATTGTACCTGAGAAGAAAAGACCTTGTGCTAGAAAACAGTTTGAAGAAACAAAATTAATACATTTCCAGGGCAGAACTGCATAAACAGTTATCATGACTAAGATGGTCTTTACCATGAAGCCCTTATCACATCAAATAGTAATGAAGTATGACATTTAAATCCTTAGCCATTCTAAATGTTGACTCAGAAAATGGAACATTACTGATATCTTTGACAAGGCGAATATATGAGATAAAAGGAGATGCTGAGTTCAGATAAGCTATTTATTTTTACTGACCCCAGTCAATCTTGGCCTTGTTTTTAAAATATTTACCCAGCCAACAGGCTACAGAATATGACATTCATTAGATCCGTCAGAAGAAGCAAGTGGGATAAATAGACAGCAAGGATTAGCAGAAGTCTATGGCAGGCATAGTGATAATGCTGCAAAAACATGATGCACACTATCTGAAAAATTACCTTTTCTGAAAGTGCTAGAGGTGAAAAAGAGACAGGGCCATGACCAGCCTTTCTCACAAGGTGGGGCTGCCCCATTTCCTGGTGGGATTTCAAAAAAAAAAAAAGAATGGAAAATAAATAACTTTCCTCATTACAGAGGGAAGCTTCTATAGCAGGGGTATAGCTATTGTGACTGGGGCTGATGGGAGTTGTATTGGAGTTCAACCATCTAGCAGATCCAATAAACATAACGGAACAAGGAACAAGGAATGAATATAAATATAAACTATATTGGAACTAATGAACTCATTTGAACATGATTGTACAAATAAATACTATAAGGAAGAATACTAACAAAATGTTAAATGCACAGAACAATTAATCAAATGGGAGAACTGTATAGTCCGTAATGAATGTGAAATGTACAGACAGACTTGGATGTAAATACGACAGCACCCGGTGATGACGCTGTTTCGAGATCCTTTCTCGAGTATTTTTAACAGTTCATATGTTCTCCTATAAATGTCCATAATATCTTCATTGAAATTTCAAAACTTCAGTATTGTACATTCTTCTTCATAGGTCTCCTCCTATGATGTGACACACATTTAATGTCTTCAGCAACCTAGCTCCTCATTTATCATATTTATTTATCATATTTATATACTATCTGATATGTGTATCTCTAGGCAGTGTACACAATTTAAAATGATTTCTCAAGGGAACATTCACTCGCACAATAGGAGTGGGGTGTTTTTTTGTAATCCTCCTTTCTGCTGTCCCCAATGGACAGAATCTGTGCTCAACATTTATTTATTTATTTATTTATTTATTTGTTTGTTTATTTATGATAAGTAAGTAAGTAAATAAATAAATAAATGGATGGATGGATGGATGGATGGATGCATTGCCTCCTTGCTTGGAGGCAACGCATCCCCTAGGCCCAACTTGGTGATCCCCTGAAAACAGGTAGGTGATCTTGCTGTAAAATAAAGAGTTGTAGATCCATTTTGGCACACCTATGGGTCTTTATCCTGTGATAATGGCTGTCTCAAGTATGACATAGTATGTATGAATTTATCATCACAGATCAAACATCAAATGAGTCAGAACCTACATATCACTTGATATCAACTCATGCACAGCATTTTACATTGGGGTCAATTTGCTCATCTAACAGCAAATCATCAAGTACTGAGAAGAGATGTGATAAGAATGAGGTGACACACATACATACATGTGTAAATTGGCCCAAATTTGGTCCATACTATATAGCATACTGCATTGACCCAAACAGAAAATGACTCTGAATTTAAGATGAGTCCTTTAAAAAATAAATATAAGTTATGCCCTTATTTACCCAAAAGGAAGGGGAGACTGAATTTAAAATTACCTCCTGATTTCTAACACCAATGAATTTCAGGAAACATATCTAGCCTTCAATTTAGGTAAATACAGTAGTCCAGTTATCTTCATTATTTTTCAAGCAGGGACCACTTTGGCCGCGCTGGGAAGGGCTATACTCCCTAATGCTTTGTACATGTCTTCCAAAATGGTGAAGGTCTCCAGAGGACCCAGTTTTTCCACTGGAGGAATGGTAGCCTCTGTGTGGTGTTAGGTGAACCGTGTATTCAGCTTTGGTCAAATCTTTGCACAGACCCAATAAACAATTAGGAAACCACACTTTGGGCTGAAGGGAGCCACCACACCACTGGTATTGTCCATACATGCATTTAAAAAGTTACACAACCCATTTTAAAAAAATTAGAAATAAACAGCAGTTCCAAGTCAAGAAAAGACAAAACCAAACCCCAGAGGTGCATAATAAGGAAAGAGCTCTGCCAAAGTACCTGTTGATTTTCGCAATTGGAAAGGATTTAAAGAGAAGGGATGAGGATTCATTTTGGAATGAGTCACCATTTGAAATGAATCATCCTGCTTTGCAACCATTTCAGAGGGACTTCTAAGCAAGGTGGGGACCTTCCAAAGCACTCTGAATGAAGCAAAGTCGTCTAAAGCTGCTTGGAGCTGCTTCAGATGGCTGGCTGTTTCATTTGGCTCCCCTGCTCCCTGCTTTGTCTGTCTAACTCTTTTTTTCTTCCATATAGGGAAAGTGGCTGCCAAGTGGTTAGAAGGAGAAAGAGCGGCACTCAGACAAGGCACAATGTTGAATATCATGGAGCCACATAGCAGCTGAATAAAAGCTGTTAATTGGTCCTTTTTCTTTTCTTTTCTTTTTTGCTACCTCTTCCAACCAGTGCTTTGGGATGGGAACTATAAACATGTGAAAATGCATAGGTTTTGAGCAAACTGTTCTATCTGCCCTGTGTGATTTCTTCCTTGGAATGGAACTTTTCAGCTGCTTTTGATGTGTCTTTTAAATCAAATTCCTTTTCATTCCATTGTTCCTAAATTATTGATTTTTCCCTATGAAATTTCCTTGCTTCTTCTGCATTTCATTTGTTCATGTTTTAGAATTAGTTTTCTCTGCTAATGTGCTCCCAATTACAAGTTAATCCCACACAAATTAAAAGGCATGCAATATAGGCAGCCTTTTAATTTGTGTGGTGGGGACAGATGTTTCCAGTCTCTGATCCCGCTGATGCCACAGCTGCAGGCAATGATGTCATGATACCATCACCGGGTAAGAGCAGCATGTCTTTCCAGCACCATGCACCTGCCTGCCTTGGAGGCAGGCCAGAGGGAGATGCTCCCAGAGGTCTTGTGAAGGCTGATACCACTGCCTGTGCAGGGAGCTGCTGCTGCCACCAACAATCCTCAGGAGCAGGGTCGTGGGATAGGGATGTGCAAACAGGTTTGATGTTGAACAGGTTTGACATCCAACCTATTCAGTTTGACGGTCTGATATATCAAACCGAACACCGCCCCCCCAACCTGGCCCTTCAGGGGAGTTCACAACAATCTGTTATTAATTTTTAAAATACTTTCCCCCCTCAGGAGGGCTTCTCCGAGGCCATGGGGGGGGCTGCCTCTGGAGTTTGCCTTCCCCTTGCTGGCCTCCATTATGGTAAAAATTGCCCCGCCATACAGAGGCCCATTGGGCATGTGTGGTGGACTCCAAAATGGCCACTGCCACACAGGGCAGGGCAAAAGACTGTCCAGACTGGGTGATTTTTTTTATAATGAAGGCTGCCAGGGGGAAATGGGAACTCTGGAGATGCCCCCCATGACCTTGGAGACTCCCCACGGAGGCGGTGGTGAGTAAATTTTTTTTTTTTAAAGAAAATTAAAAGATTGCAAAACCCCACAAAACTGAACCAAACCGTGTGTGTGTATGTGTGTTCGAGGTGGTGCAGAACCAAACTGGCATGGTCTGGTTTGGGTCCAGTTTGGACCAGAACTGAACTGGGCCAGCTGGTTTTTGCACACCACTACAATGGGGTCTATCATCACAGCTTCCCCATCTCTAGCAGGCACCCCTCTGCCACTGCTCTCACCCTCTGGATGTGTGGGTGGATCCATGTGCTCCTCCAGCAGGACGTCTCCCCTGGACTCAGATATTTTGTGGATGATGCAGCAGGCCACAATTACCTTTGGCACTAGATCCTCCTCAACATCCAGCAAGGTGTAGAGGGTGCACCGCCAGGCCTTCAGCCTCCTAAGCTCCTGCTCAACCATGTTTCCTCTCCATGGCATCTCTGGGTGCACGATGGGTGACCATCCACTCCTGGAAGCTGTATCCCTGGTCCCTGAATATCACCAGCTTCACTCGTTGTCCACCCACTTCCCTGGTTGCAACATTAACCCAGGTACTGGAGCACATCTTTGAGGCAAGGGGAGAAGTCTAGAAAATTGCCGTGTCATGGCTTCTACCCAACACCCTGGTGTAGACATCTATCAAACACCCTGCTGAATCTACCACAATTTGCAGGGTCATGGAGAGCTGGTCTTGTGGTAGCAAGCATGACTTGTCCCCATAGCTAAGCAGGGTCTGCCCTGGTTGCCTCTGAATGGGAGACCTGATGTGTGAGCACTGCAAGATATTCCCCTCAGGGGATGAAGCCACTCTGGGAATAGCAGAAGGTTTCAAGTTCCCTCCCTGGCTTCTCCAAGATAGGGCTAAGAGAGATTCCTGCCTGCAACCTTGGAGAAGCCGCTGCCAGTCTGTGAAGACAATACTGAGCTAGATAGACCAATGGTCTGACTCAGTATATGGCAGTTTCCTATGTACTTATGTTCCTATGGTATAGTAGGACTTCTGCCCATAGTACTCCTCATGGCATTGTGGGCGGAGGGTTAAAATCTCCATGTGTGTGCCATCTATACAACCAATGATCCCCGGGAACCCCTACTGCAGGAGCCCCATCACCTGTTGCTGGTCGCCCACATGGATCACGACTTTCAGGAACATTTCCACAGCACATTCACCACTTCCTTGACTATCTCACAGACAGTGGAGCTGCCAACCGCCAACAGGTTGCTCAGTGCCAGGTAGTTGCAGTTGGAGGCCAGCTTGTAAATTCTTATGGAGATCCGCTTGCGTGCTGGTACTTCATGGTGCATCACAGTGTATTGCTGGTGGAGCATGGGCTCCATTTTGCTTGACAGAAAGTCAAAGGTCCCCTGACACATCCTGAAGTTGCCCCAGAAACTCACCCATGTCCTCCATAGACTTTCAGGTGCTGTCATACCTTGGCAGCACCCACCTCCTTTCAACAGTCCAGTCTTATTGCAGCATGTGGGAAGCAAAGGAGAGAGTTGCTGCATGTCTCTGGGCTGTTTTGATGGCTACCCTGGAGCACGTAATCAGTCTGTAAAATCTCCTTGAGATTGCAAAGGACCTTCTGACTCATCACAGGTACCTGCTGTTCCCGTGGGCCCCAAACTCCCCGGTTCCCAGAGCAAGCACTTATTTTGCTGGGCTCTGTGTCTTGCTTCCTCCTCCATGGTGCTCAGTATCATCTCCATTGTCCTGTGGACTGTGATGATGGGTGCTGTGCCTGCCATGGCAAAACTATTCCTCTCTTGCTGGCAGGGAGGTTGGATGATGGCACACACCCATGTGGCAGCCACCGATTTGGGACATCCAAGAGGTTGGTAGTGGGTAGGCGTGTCCACAAAACCGGATGAACCAGTTTGGTTTGAGTCTGAACCCAACCCAGACAGAACCGAGCCAGTTGGGTTTTGCCACGCATAGAACCCTCTCAGGTTTGGTTCAGTTCGGGGGGGGGGGGTGTTGTGAGTCAATTTAAAAAAGAGTACTTACCCTCTTGAGGGATTTTCTGAGGCTGGGGGGTGGGTGTCCGCAGAGGTTCCCCTTCCCCCCACTGACCTTGATCATGCCAAAAATTGCCCAGTTTGGGCATTCTGCGGCCATTTCCCAAGTTGTGGTGGCCATTTTGGAGGCCGCTATGCATGAGCAATGGGTCTCTTCGTGGTCTGGGTCATGACCCAGCCACGCAGGGGCCCACTGCACATGCACAGCAGCCTTCAAAATGGCCACTGCGATGGGGGAACATGCACGCTGCCACGCGCATTGGAAAGTGTTCTACCCCACCCTGGTCCAGGATGGGCAGGAACCCCCTTGTCCTTGGCAGGCTGGCAATGAATGCGTGGCTGCAACAAAGAAGTGTGCTAGACATTTCTCAGCAAAGAAAAGTGCTTTATTTGAAGGAATAGACTAACATCTAGGAGGACAACATCCAACAAGGATGATTTGTAACACGTAGATGTGCACATAAAACTAGAAGCTGTGCGTGGGTTGGAAAGTTTGTGGTTTGGGGGGCTACAAACTTGGGGGGGTCTAAAGGTCATATCAAGTGCCTTCTGAACATACTGCAAAGCAAAGTGGGGTGCAGGAATGCCCGCTAAGTGGCATCCACCTTTGCAGGAGTACATAGATTATGGTTGAGTGGAGATCCAATGTGGCAGAGGAGGATGGGGTGTGGGTTTACTCTGTTCTGCTTTGGGGGGGCAGTGGCTTACACATGAGCATCACCTCTATCCAATCTCCTCAATCTTCACCTTTGACTCTGTGCAGGCCAAGCATGAGTGTGGCTGTGCAGCACTCCCTTGCATGGTACCATTTTTCCCCCTGAAGAGAGGAGTGGGGGGAGTAGTGCATTTCTGGATGCATGGCCAGACCCCCTGTGCAACCGGGCTCCTGGTTTGGGCTGCTGTGCAGCAGAAGCAAATTGTCTTGCTTGGGGCCTTTCATGGTGGCCACTGAGGTCTTAACCAGAGGGCTCTTCTCCCAGTTGCCTGAGACCCTGGGATGTCTACTGTTGCAGGGGCAATTTGCTCTGCTTGTGCAGCAGTGCTGGCCTGAAGCCCAGACACACCCATGGCACTGCGTGTGCAGAGCCCTGTGCCAGTCCCACACCACTGTCTGAGAGGTGACTTCCTGCAAGATCTACCTGTATTCCTCACACTTCCCCCCCTCCCTTTGGTCCATTTCACACAGCAGCTAGCAGCTGGCCTTTGAACTCTCAGCAGACTGGTGATGATCCACATGTCTTCTGTTGTGTAGCTGTGACACGCATTCTACATTGGTCAGTAGCCTGCATGGGGTGGGATCTGGCTGGTCCAATGGCATGGCAGGTCTTGCAGGTACTTCCTCTGGAGGTAGTGGCTGGCCAGGATCTTCTCTGAGTGGTAATGCTGCATGGTGGGGGCATGGAGAGGGAAAACAGCAGTAAAATTTAGCTTTGATAAATCATTTGGCATAACCTACCTAAAGGTGCAACATGCCACAAAGTATTTACCACCCCCACAAGAGGTGGGCCTTGTGGCCTCAAGACTTCCCCTTCCCCCATGGACTGCATGTACATGAGATGTTAGAAGAGGAGGAGGTGTGCTGTTATCTGGGACAGAGTGGAAAGAGAGCAATGGGATTTTGAGGGCACACCCCATAGGGTGGGCGGGCAAGTGTTGCTAAGAGAGGTGGATGCCTGTGGCACCCAGCATTATCAAGCGTTGCTTGGGCAGCATGTGCCCCTGGCCCCTGACTGCCATCCAATCAGCTTTTTCACATGCTTTTCCCCACTACCATCCATCTCTAATTGGAACATGCTTTCTTGGAGGGGAAAGAATGCACCCTGCACATGCACCTCCCTGCCCCAGAACTGTGCCGCACCCCAGGACAACCCTAAAAATCACAGGATAAGCACATCTACCCCACTACTGGTCTGATCAACATCCCCCCCCACCCCACCACCAATAAAAGCGCTATACCACCCTTGGCCGGAGACATGATCTTTCACTGGCTTGATCCAGTAGTGTGTGATGTTGCCCCCCCGCCATGGGTATGATGGTAGGAACCCATGCCTTCAACTGCCACCTTGCATACCTATGCTCCCCAGGTGGCTGTGGTGGCCCCCACGCCAGAGACCACATCAGGTGGATTGTGGGCAAAGAGCTCCTCAGAAATGTCAGTCTGCAGTCCTTGATCGTGGTGGCTGACAGTTCCAAATACTGAACCGTGCAGGAGCTCACACTCCAGCTGGAAGGCCTGGCTGTCTTAGTCAAAGAGGTGGTAGGGGATCAGTGGGTGCAGGTCGCTTATCTTGGTTTTGTCATCATCATCATTGACAGAGTCAATGGATTTTAGTTCAGATTTCAGGAATTGTTCAGTGGCATCCTGGAACCACACCAGCATGGGAACTCCATGACCCCTGCCTACTCTCAAGGTTACCCTGTGCCTTGGCACAGCTCTCATGCAGTCGGTGTGTGTGAGGTCCATGGAAAAATGGAGCTTGCGGCCACTTCTTGTGCCCTGGAGAGGGTCACAGCACCCCCCAAGTGCAGTTATGGGGCTGCTGAAACCTGCATTTTTCCCTATGGAGAAAAACCTTAAAGCCACTTGGGAGGTGCTGGGGTGGCCCAGAGTGAGTGGTGGTCTAGTGCAAAGAGGGTGCCAACCACCCCCATGGGTTGCTAACCCATGGAGTACTGGGTTTTGTTGTTTCTGAAGTGTTCTGAGTGTAGATTAATGGCAGCATATAAGATTTTCAATGACAAACCATGAATCCACTCTCATCTGCTAACCTTTAAGACACATAAACTTCAAAGATCACTTTAAAATCAGCCCTTTGCCCAATTCCTTTCAAATAATTCTGATAGCTTCCTGGGCCCCCTTGGGCACTACCATCCACCACACTCTGCTCTAGGCCACCTCTTTGCCCCCGACGTGAAGCTATACATTTGCTGACACCTCCATGCTTATTTATGGAGAAAAACCTTAAAGACGCATACACTTCAAAAATCACTTAAAAACCAGCCCTTTGCCAAATTCCTTTCAAATAATTCTGGTAGCTTCCTTGCCCACCTTGGGAACTACCACCCACCACACTCCACTCTAGGACACCCCTTTCTCCTCGACGTGAAGCTATACATTTGCTGCAATCCTCATTATTCTCTATGAAGATTCTAAAATAATTTTAAAATTCACCAATAATCAGAGGAGTGTCTGATTGCCTTGGAAATTTGTGGAGAGTAGGCACCCCTGATTGTCTACCACCCACCCCACTTTTATGCCCCTAGGTGCTCCACAATAGGGGATATGGGCTGGTTCGGGTCCCATTATACCCTATGAGAAAAATAATTAAAAATATTTCAAATATTCATAAAATATCATAGGGGTGTCCAATTGCTTCGGGGTTTGTGTGGTTGTTGGCTCCACAATAGGGAATAATGGTCTGGTTCGAGTCCCATTATACCCTATGAGAAAAAATAAAAATAATTTTGAAAAATTCATAAAAAATTGTACGAGTGTCTGATTGCTTTGGGGTTTGGGTGGCAGGTACCCCTGGGTGCCAGCTACCATTCTACCAATTTCTTGATGTCAGAACTGGTTTGAACCAGTTCAAACCAGTTCTAATTTAACCACCCCCTGGTTCGGTTCTAATTCGATCCTGCAGTTCGAACCTGATGGCTGGTTCGGTTTGAATTTGAACCTTCGAACCACCATGGTTCAAATTTGAACCGGTTCAAATTCAAACCGGTTCGCACATCCCTACCCAGCATGTCTCTCAATCTCATGTGGGGACTGTTCATATAAAATGGCCCCTAAATATTAACTACAAATGCTTGTATATGTTTTTGGCAGTCCATTCTTCTCATGTGCAATTCATGTATCATTTGAATTGGTTCACTCTATTATGTGTTAGCTTTACTTTGACTTAGTACTTAAGCTCCACTACTCAAAAGATTTACACATTCCCATTCTATGAAGACTTCTTTGTAAAACTCTACATCAGTCTTTCTGATATTGTGCAGGAAACTTTCCTAAGATCACCATGCCATTTCTGATGAATTTGGTGCAGATTGGTTGAAAAACCAGATAAATATGAGCTCAAATTTACTACTGTTTTTTTAAAAAAATAGATCCTACCCTTCTGAACTTTTGGAAGGATTTAATGAGGGGAACCTCTACATTACTTTTAAGTTTCGAATTGGTCAGAAAGTACATAGCAGAGCAAGCAGAAACTTCAAACTTCAGCTTCTCCTAGAACAAAATGGATAAAATTTGGATAAAATTTCGCTGGCTATGCCTACTCATGGACAGTTTCCATCCATGAAAATTTGATCAAATTCTGAATATAAATGAAATAGTTACAATGAACTGGAACTTGCCTATTATCTATTGGGAAACATTTAAACCTGAATAAAAAATGAAAAACAAAAGAAATCAACCTGAAACGAGACACCAAAGTAAATCAGACCTCCAAACAAAGCAATAAAACAGAAATAAATAAGCAATACAATTTCTAATTAATATTTAATAATTATTGCCTGATAGCCATTTCCCTGAGACTGATTCCATTTGGAGTGAGTAATTTAGGGGTGTGGACAGAATCACTTTGCATGGTTTGGTCCAAATTCGACACTGGCTTGTCTGGTCTGTCCAATCTAAACTACACAAACCAGTTTGCCAGTTTTAGCTCCTGTGAAGTGGAATCATTCGCCTTTGCTTGCAAAGGCAATAAACGGTAGTGGGGGAGCAGTGATAGAGACATACCTTTAAAACTAAAAGAGAAGGCGCCTGCCAGCAGGCATGCAAGACACTCCCCTCACCCTCTCAGTGGCAACAGCATGCAAAGGGCCTCTGTGGAAGCACAGAGCCCATATGCATGGTCAGTATGTTACTGATCATACTGCACCACGCTGCATCATGCCACATCACATCCTGTTGCTGATCATGCCGCATGCATGGAGGCCATTTTCAGCATTATCAGCAACACACTGACCACACAAATAGACTTGGTGCATGTGGGAGGCATGCCACTGAGAGGGTAGGGAGTGCTGCACAGGCATGCCGGTAGGGATGTACAAACTGGTCCAGCGGTTCGGGGGTTCAGTTTGGAGGTTTGGGGGTTCAGCTTCAAACCAAACCCCTCCCCCCTGGTTCTGTCCAGACTGGTACTGAACCCTCCCCCAGCTGGTTCACAATTTTTTTTTTTTTTTTTAAAAAATTAAAATAAATTTAATTACCTTCTGCCCCTCCGGGGGGGGGGGGGGGCTTCCTATATGCCATGGGTGTGCGTGTGTCCGTGAACGTTCCCCTGCCCCCCGCTGGCCTCAAAAATCACTGTCGTGGCCCACCAGACTATTTTTTTGGCCCATTCAGGCCTCCATAAATCGGCGCAGCAGACATTTTGGAGGATGCCGCACATGCACGAATGGCCTCTTTGAGGCCAGATGGTTCTGTGCACACCCCTACCTGCTGGTAAATACCTTCTCTTTTAGTTTTAAATGTGCCTCTTTCATCTCTCCCCAACCACCTTTTATTACCCTTGGACGCAAAGGGCAATCCTCACCAGATTCCCCTCTACAGGCGCTCAAACCAGTGAACTGGTCCACCGACAAACCAGGTTCAATCCGGTTCAATCGTGGAGCAGACCACTTTTGCTGGGGCCAGTCAAGTCCATGATCAAACTGACCACACTGGCCCTGTTTGCTGAGGACCAGTTTGATTGTGGACTGGTTCGGCACACCCCTAGAGTCATGAAGTAAAACCAATGTTGCTGGTTGTCCTTGCGACATAGCTTAATCCAAACTAATGATTAGATGCTGACTAGGAACATAGTGTTTCATGGTTATAGTAATATATAACAGCTGTATATAGTATATAGTAGTATATAACAGCTGTAGTATAATAAGCAATATCTATGCAGTTCATTATCTCTTAGATCTGTGCACTTTATTCCTATCACCTTGCAACAGCAGAATTCAATGCATGTTTTGGGAGGAAAAAATAAATCTAGGTTGTTAGAATACACCCTCTAATTCAAGGATGTTTTTCTTCTGCCCACATGCGCATGCTTGAAAGCCTGAAAGGGACTGTTATTGACAGAAACATACAGCTCGTTTAAAAAAAAACCACCTTCATAAATACTTGAAGCCTATTCCTTTTTTTTTTTTAGAAAACTGCATCCTATTTTTAAAGAAAACTGCATTTCTCATTCCTTTCCCTATTTTTCCCCCAAATATCCTTTTGTTATGATTAGTGTTATCTCACTATTCTGTGATGCCGACTGCTCTAGTTAACTGCTTCCTTTGTTGCATTTGTATTAACTATGCTTTTCTTTTCTCTTTCTCTGTCTTTTTGATGGAGGAGGTTATCTTATCCGGGAAGCGGGCGTGGGGGGGGGGACCTTGATTGTCTTGCCCTCAATCAGCTAATCAGTACTCTTACTCACAAAGGGCTTTGAGCAGACTTTATTTCCACAAATTTCCTTCAGCATTAATGTCAAGTGTAGTTGTTGGTGAATAGTTTCTTTTCTTTTCTTTTTTATCAGTATGAAAATCCCCAGCATTACCCAGGATAAAAACAACTATGGAACACATAAGAGGTACTGCAGTGTTCTCACAGCTCACTGTTTGAGCTATTCATTAGTCCAAATATGGGGAGAAATCTTTTTCCTCCTTGCCCTTATTTTTTTTCAAGTGGCATTATTTTAACATCAATTTGGTAGTGAAGGATTTAGCTACAAGTAGAGCTGGTTTTGTATGAGTCGAGCAGCAAATGAATCAAATTAGGGGGTGGCGTTCATTTTTAAGTCAGCTTGCTGAAGAAGGAAAACCTCAGACTGAAATCTCTCTAAATACTGTATAGCACAACACACACAAACAGAATATACATGGTTATTTCATAAATCTCCTCAATAAAACATACAAATAATCTAGTTCACTGTGGGCACTTGAAATATGTCATTGATAACTACTTCATTTCAGATCTTGTTAAGTCATACATAATGCTGTGAAACTTTGTAGAATGTTGCCTTGATCCATCAGGAGCAACAGATTTAAGCAGTGAGTTTTAGATGTAATATTCTAATTAATATCCTTATGATATGGACCAGATAAATACCTGCTCTTCCATTGGTCTGTTGGTACTATCATACTTCTGGCTCTCACACTAGCTATAATAAGGAGGAGCTATAATAAGGAGGATTTGAGGTGTGTCATACACAGAAGGCAGATAAAGGTGACCCTTCAAAGTTTTGAGTGTCAGGCCAGAGACCTAAAACAGCACTGGAGAAGCATAGGTGGATGAAGTGACCGCTGCTTAGTTTCTTACCTCAGCGGCAGAGACAAAGGTCAAGAAGTAATCTTTAGGATTCAGTTTGGTTACCTGGGAGGGGGGAGCGGTATGCATGCATGACAGTTCATTATAGTATAATGAATAGAATATACATGATAGTAATACATATACATGATAGTAATACATACCAAATACATGAATTGATTGGTCAGCTATTTGTCAACAGCTATTTGTTCAGGAGGAAGGAGGATCTTCAAGCTATCTGCCTTCTATGGATTAAAAAGGGGAGGGGCTGATTTCTAGTGTGTCTCCACTTTGCAATTCTGTGGGTTGCTTCCTTTTAGAGCTTCTCTCTAATATGCACTGTCCTATTCACTGCAAGAAACTTGAACAAACAGATTAGAGAATGTAGTTGCAAGAGTCAGTGTAACCTCCAGTACCTCCAGTGACTGTTGCTGGTGTCTAATGTTTCTTTTTAGATTGTGAGCCCTTTGGGGACAGGGATCCATCTTATTTATTATTTCTCTGTTAACCACCCTGAGCCATTTTTGGAAGGGCGGTATAGAAATCAAATTAATAACAACAACAACAGCTTAGAAAAATGTCATCAAGTTACACATAAATTATTTTCTTCTTAAAATCATTCATTTAATGACAACTGGTTGTGGTTCTTCTATTTTGTTCTCTGAAGACCTCACCCCATACTTAATAAAGTAGGCAAAATCATGCTGTTGACATTGGAAGGGAATAAAATAAATACTAACAAAGGGAAATCTTTTTCTTTCTTTCTTTCTTTCTTTCTTTCTTTCTTTCTTTCTTTCTTTCTTTCTTTCTTTCTTTTTCTTTCTTAATACCTCTGAGGGAAGTCCTTTGCCTCTTCACTAGTACTAAAATCAATATGGATTCCTTCTCAACATTCCTGATTACTCTTCATAGAACTCCATCATAAAATAGTGGATTTTTTCTTTTCCATCTAGAGAATTAGTGGTGAATATTGGCAAGGCTCTAACCAAACTATGTCAGCAAATTTGGAGAATGACACAGTGGGCAACAGATTGGAAGAAGTCAGTATACATAAGCATAACAAAGAAAGGAGACTTAATAGATCGTGCACGGTATAATTTCACATGCTAGAAAAAATAATGCTCAGGATCATCCAACACAGATTAGAGCCCAATGTAGAAAGGGAAATGCTGAATGTTCAAGCTGGTTTGGAAAAAGGCCGACGAACAAGAGACATCATTGCTGACGCATGCTGGATAATTGAGAAAGAAGACCAAACTAATGACAAAAGGTACAACCAGCCTCAGAATTGATAATGAAGACACTGAACTGGTGGGATAGTTTCTGCCTTTTAGGATCGACCATCAACAGTAAAGGATCCAGCAGTCAAGAAATATGCTGCAGACAAGCACTTGGTAGGGTTGCAATTAGGGATGTGTGAATCAATTAGGGTACAAAATAATTTGTACCTGGATATGGCTGATTGGGTGATTTGTAGACAAAATACATCACCCCTGTGCTCAATTGTCCAGATTCAGTCACAAAATGGAGGTCTGAATCTCCCAATTCTTTGGGTCTGAATCATTGGGAGATTTGGATCTCCATTTTGTGGCCAAAGTGGGTTGGGTGGTAGTGCCCAATGGGTGGAAGCTACCACCCATATTTTTTTTAAAAATGGGGCAAAGGGATGAATTTTAAATATTTTTTGAAGTTGGCATGTCTTTAAGGTTTTCCCATAGACAATAATGGGGATTTCAGCAGCCTTATAGCTCCATGTGGGGGGCACCAGGGTGGCCCAAAGTGGGTTGTGGTGGGTGGTAGTTCCCAATGGGTGCAAGGAAGCTACCACACAGATTTCAAAGAAATTGGGCAAAGATGTGTTTTGTTTTTTTTTGAAGTTGGCATGTCTTTGTGGCAGATTCAGGGCAGAAAGGGGTTTTGGGGGCAGAAGAGCAGGTCAGGTGGTAGTGCCCCAATGGGTGTGCCTGCTACCACCCAGATTTCAAATACATTGGTGAAAGGGGTGATTTTTAATTTTTTTCTGAAGTTTGCTCATCTTTAAGCTTCCCCCCATAGGGACTAATGGGGAATTTTAGCAGCCCCATAACTCCACTTGGGGGACACCAGGTTGGCCCAGAGTGGGTTGTAGTGTAGGGTACATAGGGTGCCAACCACCCCACAATGAGAAGCCCATGGGGCACTGGGTTTTGTTGTTTTCAATGTCTGAGGTGTTCTGAAAGTAGATTCTCTGATAGGAAATGCGAGTGGACTCACCCATCCAAGATGTTCCTTCCACTTGTACCAAAATTAGAAGTTGGACAGAGAAAGGAAGGAGAAACTTGGGCATATGGGTTGGGAATTATTGGTAGACAGGCATGTATGACATGCTCACTGGAAAGCTTGGTTCCTAACTTCTGGTAACAATTGTGTGAAGCCACCCCTATAGAGAGGACTGTTGCCTTTGATCCCACGTTTTTATTTCCATATTTTGTTTTTATATGTCCACAATAATGCTAGAAAAGTTAGATGTGGTCCAAATTATGTTACTTCTACGAAACATTGAAGAATTATTGTGGAAACTAAAATGGAAATAGATGCCAAATCAGATCAACAGAGTTTTGGGTTTCCCCCAAACAATGATTGTAACTGTCCTGAAAGACAAGCTAAGAATTCAGAAATATGTTGCAGGATCAGTTCTTACACGATCAACTAACTGTGATAACTAAGCAATGTGTTGGAATTATTGCTCAGATTAAGAAACTATTAAGCGTTTTGCTGTAGGATCGAAATCAGTGCTGTGCTTCTGTGAGTTTAGGCATAATTTAGGAAAAAGCTAAGAGTATTTATCGTGATCTAAAGAAACAACAGGGGGTGAGCTCTAAGGCTGAGCCTTTTAATACAAGTAGGGGATGGCTTCTGCGTTTTAAAGCCAGGACTAATTTGCATAACATCAAGGTTTCAGGTGATGCTGGCAATGCCAATGAGGCAGCTCACATTTTCCCTGAGACACTGGCTAAAATAATTAAAGATGGTGGGTATTGTACAGTACTTGGAGAGTATTTAATGTTTATGAAACTGGACTCCTTTGCAAGGGAAATGCTGGCGAGAAACTCCATTGCCAAAGAGGAGAATCCGTGCCAGCATTCAATAGGGATGTTGTTGTGAAACAAGCCTGATATGCATACTAGATATGCTCAGGAGCTTGCATATGAAATTAGGCTGGCTTCACCAGTGTCACAAAATTACCAGTTCTTTTATACGGTGACCATGTATGGTCTGGGGACAAGAAAGAAAGGAGATCAAAGCAATCCTAAATGATTCAATGGGCTTTATTGGGTATAAAAGAATAACAACATCAATCTAACTGAGAAGGAAATCAGTATTACTAACAACATTTAGCCAGCAACAACCTTCACCCAGTGTTCCTAACTAACATAGGTGTGTGTATTAAATCTTCCTAGAGCCTAATATAATTCAGATATAGATGGGAAAAGGGGAGGGCGTAAGGAAGGTTGAGGACTGGCATGGTTTGAGGAGATCAGGAATTAGTAGAGGGAAGAGGAGAAAGGAGAAGAAGGAGAAAGGATGGAAGGATCCAAGGCTTGTGGAGCAGCATATTACCAGGGTCAGAGGCTTGAGAATGGTGGGCCTTTCAGCTGAAGGAGAGAGGCTATAGCTGGAGACATGAGCTTGGGAGCGATGGTCAAGCAGGCAGTTTGCTCAGAGCGAGGCAGAGAGTGAGAGCACCATGGCTGGGGAAGTCTTAACTTCTTACTGCGCAGCAGAAGTCACAGACAGTTCCTGTCCATGGACAGAGTTCCTGCTTGTTGCCCTGTGGCTTAGCAGCAAACTCTGGGATGACTCTTGAGCAAGTATGCTTGTTAGGCAAGATTTCTTGGGAGTATCATGGCTGGGGAGTCTTGACTTCTCACTGCGCAGCAGAAGTCACAAACAGTCCCTTCTGCCTGGAAAGAGTTCCTGCCTCTAGCCCTGCGGCTTGGGCAGCAAACCCTTGGATTGCTCATGAGCAAGTCTTGCTTGTAGGCAGAAGATTGCTAGCTCTGTTTGGCTTGCTCCATTTTTGTAGTTGCTTCTCCCTTTGATCTCCATAGAGTCTATTCAAAATGTCCTCATCCTTCCTGGGTCCCCCAAAAGGTGACAATTTGCAGATACCTTCTGGATATTATCTTTTAATTATTCAGGATATTAGCTCAGTCCAGGGAGATCTGAATCCCATCTTCTGTTAGCTGCTATTTAGGGAAGGGGACATTCTATTTTGCCCAAAGCAAAACTGCATCTCTGGCTGCAAATGGGCATCTTCTCTTGTCCCCAGATTTCTGGTGCCTGGACCAGAAAGTGTTAAAAGTCAGGAGTTAGTGAAAGAATTAGCTTTATTTGTGTGAGACAGCAATTAAATTACTTCTTGTGTACATCTATCTAGTGTGTAATTATAACAAAAGAATATTTAAAGTAACATCAAAAGGAGTACATGTGTGAGGAGAGTTAATCAATACATTTGACTAAGGCAGAAGCATCCTGTCAGTGAGGTAAGGGGATTACCAGAGAGCAAGTTAATTTCAGCAGTGTGGTAATCAAGCAAGACCCATTGTGTCTCTTGTGTCTCTTGTCAAGACCCGTTGTGTCTCTCCACAAACACTGATAAACAATGCTAGATTATCCCTGCCTTCACAAATCATTTACCAGGCAGTCATGAGATCTGGGTGTCATGTACTGGTTAGGTCATCTGAATTCAGGCGTTAATTGATTTCTTAATAAAATGGAATCAGACACAGGCCTGAATTCCATATACTTCTGGGTTGGTACCTCTGGGTCTAATGTTGGGGTAAGGGGGTCTCCAACAATATGCAAACTGGTTTGGGGGTTCATGGTTTTGGTTCAGGGGGTCGACAGTTCGGGGGTCGAACCTCAAACCCCCCCCCCCAAAGTTCAGGGAGTTCACAGACCGAAAATGCATTAAAAATTTTTTTTAACCTAGTAATCCCCTTGGGGGAGTTCCTGGAAGTGACAGGGGGCGCAGAGGTTGCCCCTCCCCCCGCCGGCCTTCTAAATCACACCCTCGCCCTGTTCGGGTGATCTTCAGCCTGTTTTCAGCCTTCACCCAGAGGCCCAGCAACCATGTTGGGGGCTGGGTGCCTGTGCACATGGCCTCTGCCTGGCCTGGGCCACACAAAGGCCATGCGTGCAGGTGCCCAGCCCCCAACACGGCTGCCGGGCAACCAGGTGAAGGCCGAAAACCGGCTGAAGAGCACCCGAACAGGGCGAGGGTGTGATTTAGAAGTCCGGCAAGGGAGAGGGAACCTCTGCAGACTGCCCGCCTGCCACCTCAAGGAACTCCTCCGAGGGGAGTACAAGTTTTTAAAAAAATAAATAATAATTGTTTAACCATTTTCGGTCTGTGAACCCTTCCGGACCGGACCTAACAGTGGTGTGTGTGTGTGTGTGTGTGTGTGTGTGTGTGTGTTTTTCTGAGGGGGTGCTAAACTGAACTGGCCCTGTTGGATTCGAGGCCGGTCTGGCCTCAAGCTGAACTGGGCCAGCCGGTTCAGTGCACATCCCTAACATACAAAGCTGTGAAAGACAGACTTATTCGTTTGCTCCGTTCCATTGCTTCAAGTGACTTAAGCCTCTGCCTCTGTACCATAAAATCCTTGAACTTTCAAAGGACATTGCAAGGCATTTCTCCCTGTGCTACAGAAATCCAATTGTAAGGCATGGTACATCAGGAACATTTCTGAGTATTGGTTTAATCATCATCATTTTATGCAAAATGTTAGAGATTATTTCAGTACAAACCACCTTGAATTCAAAGCATTGTTACTCCTCAACAATGTTCCTGGTTATCCAACCATCCTTGGTGACCTGAATCCTAACATGAGGCAGTGTCCACACACACACACACACACACACACACACACACACACACACACACACACTACCAATGTTACCTAATTCTTGCAACACATGGACTAGGAAATAATTTCATTTTTCAAGGCCAACTATCACATTTGATCAAGCCATCAGGTCAACTAAGAAGGAAGGTGGACCAACTCTGAAGGAATTCTGAAGGGGCTTCCGTGTTTGCCATGCTACCATACTACCTTGTTTACCATACCAAGTTAAAAACATAGGTGAGGCATGGAACTAAAGTCAAACATTGAAATCTGATTAGTGTTTGGAGAAACTTGCAACTCTTCAGTTTGTGTCTGACTTCCAAGGCTTTACAGACACTATTGCAAGGAAACAAAAAGCACTGTTGGACTGGGCAAAGAACTGAGATCTTGCACCAGAGGATATTGAAGAGTTGCTGCGGAATCACATTCTGAAGAAGTAACTAAAGAAGAAATCACTGAATTGGAACAGCAAAAAGCGGCAGAGGAGAAAATGATGCACACACTGTTGAAGAGACTAACATAAGTATTGGTGATGAATTTTGACATTTGGAAGCCTCCATGTCCCTTTTCGAGGAACATGACTCCAACACTGAATGCACAGCATCAGGAAATGAGGGCATATCCAACACATGCAGCTGATACTGAGAATTTTTTATCAGGAAAACAAAAGAAAACCTACCCAAACTTTCTGGGAAACTTTCTTTAAGAAGCAGACAATACTCCAGAAAAACCTACAGCAAAGACTCCAATCAAGAGCAAAGTCAACTCAAAGAAGGCATTCCAAACCACCTCAAAACCCCCAGAAAACCTCACCCCATGAGTCTCACACATTAGCCCAAGAAAGATAAAGTCAGGGATAGCTTACGTTTAAAAAAAGAAAGAAAAGGTTTAAGATTTGTCTGTGCTTTTTAGATCACTTGTAAGTGCAGTGTACAGTTTCTTTATTATTCATTTATGTGATTCTTATGTCTTATGTTTGCTATTTGCAGTATGCAGTGACAAACTCAGAACCTGGGGTCATTCTATGAAATATAAGTCTAAATCCTAAGTCAGACAAAAGGAAGTGCTTCTTCACACAGTGCATAATTAACTTATGGAATTTGTTGCCCCAGGATGTGGTGGTGGCCACCAGGTTATGGCTTTAAAAGTTAGACAAATGCAGGAAGGATGAGCATGCTACCTTCAGGTTTAAAAGCAGAATGCCTTTGAATACCAGTTGCAGGGAACAATGACAGTATGGTGAGCATGCCTTTATCTCCTCTTATGGTCTTCCCAGAGGCTTCTGGTTAGCCACTGTAGGAAACAGGATTCTTAATTAGATGGAGTTTGAACCTGATCAAGTAAATCTCTTATTAAGCTTTATTATGGTGGTGGTGGAGGTGGTGGTGGTGATGCTGGTGATAATGATGAAAATAATACAAGGGAAATGATCAGCCACACTCTCACTATGCATCTGTAATGTGCCAGAGCGTGTGCCAGACTATATCTCAAGTGAAACACTGAGATGGTGGCAGACATAAAGAAGTTACCATGTAGTAGTTTTGAATGTTGTGGCAAATCACTGATATATTGTGGTTTGTCCTATTATGGAAAGTATATATATCTGTTTTGACCCAGAAATTGGTAAATTGCAGTTATGAAAGTATCTATCTTGTCCCAGAAGATTTCTTTGTCCCAGTAAGCAACACATCTCATTGGATTAGTATACATATATCAGTCACACCTAATCTTCTTACAAGACTCCACCTAGGCTTCCTCCTGTTCTAGAATTGCATGATCTCTACATAAGGCTCTCCCTGGTGAATTATTAAACACAGTGATACCTACTTGCTGCTTGACATGCATGAGACAATACTCATTGCTAGCTACAGGGATTTCTTTCTAATGAATCCTAACTAGAGTGGCATTACATCAGTTGAGGCTGGGTATGAATTATTTAGAACATTGTTGGGTTTCCCCCCACAAGAAATAAAAATCTTCACCCTGAAAAACTGTTCTTGCTTTTCTCTCATTCCAAGGAAAGGAAGGGACCTTTCTCTACAGGTTTTCAGCATGTAGGGAGGTATTTATACTTCTATCTCTTTTTTTGCATTCACCCAAGTCTTGTGGGGAGTCATCCACATTTTATCATCAGTTCAAGTCTATTCTGGTTGAGCACCAGCTAAAAGAACAAATGTACCAAAATTGGGGGAAATGAAAGACAATGGCCAACATTACAGCAGACCAACATGCCCCAGGGCTGCTGCAGACTCATCAGTTATCCTGACACTGTTCAGAACTAGCAGCAACTAGAACTACCATTGTGGTGAATAGGGAAAACTACAATAGCACTGCTTTTACAACTGATCATTCTTATGTGTTCACATTAGCTGCCGGGGGAGCATTACCATTGCTGTAATCATAGGGGGAGCTATAATAGGGTGGATGGGTTCAAAGAGCCTGAGCCATCCAGCTCCTGGGGGCTGCCTGACTTGCCCTTTCACCCAAACTCCAGCCAGTCCTCTTTTCCCAGCTGTGTAGGTTGCTGGGTACATGTTTTGTTCATTCTCTCTCTTCAGAGAACCAAGAAGACACACACCCCCACTACTACTAACATTGCTGGGAAATGACTGGGACTCACGTGGCCCTTCCGGGGCTCTGGCCATGCCACCTGGCATGTGATGTCACATGCAATGGGGCACAGCCAGAGCTCAAAGGAGAAAGATGCATGCACCTAGCAACCCAATGCCAGCTGGTAATGAGCTAAGAAGGGCTCATGTGGGCCCTCTGGGTCTCTGGCCATGCCCCTTATGTGTCAGATCATAGGAACATAGGAAGCTGCCATATACTGAGTCAGACCATTGGTCTATCTAGCTCAGTATTGTCTTCACAGACTGGCAGCAACTTCTCCAAGGTTGCAGGCAGGAATCTCTTTCAGCCCTATCCTGGAGAAGCCAGGGAAGGAACTTGAAACTGTCTGCTCTTTCTAGATTGGCTCCATCCCCTGAGGAGAATATCTTACAGTGCTCACACTTCTACTCTCCCAGTCACATACAGGGATGTCACAGGCATGTGTGCACTGTGAGCATGTACACCAAAAACACCCAGAAGAACTACTGGGGATGGGGCAAACATGGGCACTTGCTCCCTAGCTACACTACTGACTGTAATGCTTCCAGGAAATTGTGTTACAGAGATGGTATACTGCAGACCATGTTGGTCACTAGGGACATAACTATAATAGGGAAAGGGGAGACAGTTGTCTGGGGGCCCACTGCCTGGGGGGGGGCGCCCAGAGGCAAGTCACATGACTGACTCCCCCAGCCGCGCACCTGCCCGGGCTTCCTTCTGTTGTATTCATCCTCTGAAATTGATGTGAGTGTTAAGACCTGGAGCTACCAGAACAGCATGTCTTTCTCTAGTAGCATTAAATGACTTGCATCGTCCACAATTTACAAAACCTTTTAAAAAATAATTTAGGATGATGTTCTATTGTGGCATATATATATATATATATATATATATATATATATATATATATATATAATTTATTTATTTATTCAATTTCTATACTGCCCTTCCAAAAATGGCTCAGGGCAGTTTACACAGAGAAACAATACATAAATATGATGGATCCCTGTCCCCAAAGGGCTCACAGTCAAAAAATAAAAATAAATAGACACCAGTATATGTGTGTGTGTGTGTGTGTATGTATACACACACACACACACACACACACACACACACACACACACACACACACTGCTTTTTTCAGCCTCATTTAAGATTTCTTTACTTCATGAGCTGAGCTTCAGTGAGGGGAAGGGCATTTTCCTTGTCTCTGGGCGCACTCCAACCTTGCTAAGCCCCTGTTGGCCACTGCAATCCATTCCTCTCTGTTCTTATCCTCATTGCATTTAGCAAAAACAACAACAAGAAGCAAGCAGAAAGACCTCAATTCAGATTTATTGTTGCCAACATGATGGGCTGTGCTCCGTCAACGTTAGGTGCCTTTCAGGGCTGCTGTGCAACTTGAAAGGCAGTCCTCCTGACACTGTAGCACAATGTTTTAAAACCACTTCTGGGCAGCAGCACAATGCTCCTTCCATTGTTTTCAGTAACAAAACAGGGTTGTATTGTTGGGTTCCAGCAACAAACTGGGCATGATCGTTTCATGAACCATTAGTTTTATTTACTGCCTATGATCTGCCTAAGTTCCCACTCCCTATGGCACAGTGGCAGACCATCCTTGGCACAGATACATCAGAGTCCTAATACCTTGAAGAGCTAGGCTACTCTATATATACTCTGGGGTGGGTGGAGGGGGCTGAACATGACTGTTAGAGCTGCTTCACTCGTCAATTTCTGCACATGCACAAAATCACAACTCCTAAAAATATAATTCTTCACAATGATTGCAAAATAATGTTTATCAGAGCTTAACCATGTTGCTTGCTGCACTGTTTATAGCTGTGCATCTCTTCGGTGAATGCCTTGAGAACAGTGAAGAAAACCCGTGCTCCGTACTGGCTTGACTAATGCTGGATGTTGTTATATCCAGCTGTTTAAGGTGCTCTGACAATTCTTGTCTGCTAATAGGCCATGCTAAATTGCTGTCACATAAAAATTGTGGGCTCCCCACTGTGAAGTTGGAAGAACATGGTGGGGGGTGGGGGTGGGAGGGAGACTGCAGAATTTCTAGCACTAGCTTGCTTTACAATTACTATATAGCATGCTGCTACAAGGACTTGTGATATATCAGTAGGTAATTTGTGTTAATGAATGTCACTATTTTAGATGTTCCACTGTTGTTCTCTTTACAGGCCTCATGCCGTGATTTCTAACAATTGCTATGCATTTTTGCCCTTGTCTTCCAGTAGCATTACATTACGACCAATAACTAACTAAACCAATATTGTTATTCTGCTTGACAGGCACGAAGTAAGCTCTGTATTTGAACAGAGCTGCAGCTACTAACACTGTCATCTCTTTTCAGCATGGAGTCTGTTTCAATACTATATGGCTTTTTTAGTTAGCATTTTCACGTAAAATCCAACCTTCCTACAATTTAAAATCACATAAAATTTAGCACTAGGACAATGAATGAGCAATGAGATCATACTGTGAATCTGATTTACAGATTATTTTATTGTATTTCTTGGTTTATCACCTTTTGGCTAGCCTTACACTACTCACTCTCAGGGACAAAGTTTCAGGAGACACAAGTGGCCGTAGATGGAAAGGAAGGTCACAGAAACCTAGTCTGTGGAAGGTTCATATGGATGTTCATCTTTATGTCCACATTTTCTTCAAGAAGTTCAGGACATTGTGTATGATTCTCCAGCTACATCGATCACCTCTACTACAATGACGAAGAAGAATATGTCTACACCAACAGAAATTCTCAAAGCAGCTTACATAGAAAAATAAATTAAAAAAGGAAGATGGTTTCCTGTCCCCAAAGGGCTCACAATCTTAAATGAAATTTAAGTTAGACAACAGTAACAGCCATTGGAGGGATGATGTGCTGGCGTTGGATAGGGCCAGTTGCTCTCCTTCTGCTAAATATAAAAGAATCACCACTTTAAAAGGTGCTTCTCCGCTAGCTTACTCTTCTTCACACCTTTATACCATAAATATCTGTACAGTGAATTATTGAAATGGTCCACTGATTCATAGACACTTGTTACCATTGTCATTGTGATGAAAATGCATTGAACATTCTACAGTTACATGAAACTGGAATTTATTTGATAAGTATGTAACTAGTAGGTTTGGGAGCTGAAGCTGTCAACTTTTTCCAAGACGTTTACTAACGTTGCTATGGATGGGTCAGCAATGTGCATCAGGCACAAATTTATTAGGTGTGCATGTGTCCCAACTGTTTAGGCAGCCTTCATCTGTTGAATGTCAATGTATGGCTATAGGCACAAACACAAGGAGCCCAGTGTTCAGTAGAAAGAACAAAGCAACATGTGGGTATCCCAAGTTTAAGCTGTAAATGAACATAATATGTGAGACTATACAAAGTATTTTCTGCTGATATGGTAAAGGTAAAGTGTGCTGTCAAGTCAATTTTAACTTCTGATGCCCACAGAGCCCTGTAGTTTTCTTTGGTAGAATACAGGAGGGGTTTACCATTGCCTCATCATTGCACAGTATGAGATGATGCCTTTCAGCATCTTCCTATAACGCTGCTGCTTGATATAGGTGTTTCCCATAGTCTGGGAAACATACCAGCAACCATACCAGCAACCTTTTGCTTGTTAGTCAAGCATTTCCCCGCTACAGTAGGTTAATAAAGTAACTTACAATTTAAGTAGTTTGACTTTTAGAGCACAAATGAATATGTGTCTTACTTTGAAAGTGAATGTGTGATGGGTTTTTGTCTGTTTGTCTGTTTTGAGAAGAAGGTGGTGGCAGTAGTGAGTTCCCTGTATGGACCGGAGAAGAGGATGAATGTGAGGAGGCGTGTTCATCTATCTCTTAATTACTATTGCAGATGCTGCAGCTTCTGCTGCGGCTGGGAAAGAAATTATTGTACAGTGGCAACCTTTTCCCATATCAAGCTAGTAGCCTGGGGATGGTTCACTCCTCCTGTTCCATTTGGGGCAGTAATGGAACAGCCAGCCCAGTGAATGAAGAAAAACAGCTTTTGATTTGCTGTCATGCTACGCACACGCTCCCCTAGACACCCCACACACCTCTATCTTGGCTTTTAATGACTGGGAGGAAGAACCTATTAACAGAAACTGTGCATGGTGCTGTTTCTTCTGTATGTGCTGTTAAGCTGTGTGTTTCCCAGTATAAAAAAAGGAGTGTGAGTAAGTCAGGACTGGTGACTCCACTGAATCCTTTTTCTAGCAAATTGCATATGTGTTTCTCCAGCATTTAAGATAAAGGAGGGGGGCTTCTCAATTTCCATAAAAGCTTTTAATTTCTGAGAGCTTCATTTCTATTTCTTGGGCACCCCCAAGAAATCAGTGCCATCTGTTAATCAGACAGTACATGTGTATTCATTTCTGATTCAGCCTTTCTTTTTTGCCATTATACTTGACACTCCTAGCTGTCAAGTGGGGCAAGATTCGCTCTCTGCCTGGGAAAGGGCAGGGCAGTCGTCTTCCATCTGCTCTCACCTCGTGTGGGCTGGATTGTCCAGCCAATAGGGGAGGAGATTGTTGCAGCATTTGTTGCAGCGTGCTCCTCCCCTCTCCCTAACAGCACATTCCGTTCCTGGCTCCCACCCACCCTCCCGTTTTTCAGTGAAAGATTAGCTGGTTGCTCTGGGGGCCAAGTAGGAATTTTTTTGTTCTCAGCCAGATTGGCCTGTGGCTGGGAATTTTTTCGCCTACTCCACACTGATGATTAGTTGAGAATGTTAGGGGTGGGAGTTTATGATTGAGGTAGCTGGTCCCAAGGCAGGTGAGTGTGGGCTGGGTACAGGTAAGGTCTCTTTTGGTGTTCAGCCAGAGGCACCACTGTTGGATGAAAGGTGGTTCATGGAACAGCCCCACAGGGTTTTGTTGTCCAGGCAGGTTGGGAGTGGACTGCTTTTAGGTGGCCAGCTGGATCATCAATTCAGAGCTTTGGGGCTCAAGATGGGTATGAAGCAGATAGCCACCTCCTCAACACAGTAAATTGTGTGGCTGGGGATAGGCCAGGCAGCTGAAGCCGCTGGCCTCCCCCTGGCCTGGTTGCTCCACCCAACAGTGTGCAGGGGCCGATAGCACTTGATAGGAGACTGAAAGACCCTGTTAGGGGTTGGAGTGCCTGAACTCTAGTAATGTCGTTGCATTTCCTCCAAATTTATGTTCAGTTAATAAATGTGGCACTAGTTCAACCCATGTCTTGTGTCCTATCTTTCTTGGGGTCTGGGGGCAATGAAAGGTTGCATTCTTTCCAGTATAGTTGTCAGTTTATGGAGACAAAGGAGATAAGGCCTCAGTCTGCATCATATTTTAGATTCCCAGAACACATTGCCTTCTATGTTTTCTGTAGTATAAACAGCAAGCTCCATCAGGCCAACAGAATTTATAAAAATATAACCTGATAATCAATGATCTAAAATGACAACCCTACATCATACTGAAGGGAAATCAATATACTAACATCCACAAAGTAACTCTGCTACTCTGTGTCAGTCAACTTTTATTATTAGTGCAGTGCTCAGAATCTATGTGGTTTTTTAAAAAAAGTGTTTTCATCTTCACAACTTGCCTAAAAATAACAGTTATCCTCCCCCATCCCATAATATGAGCAAAGCAGCAGATAGATTGCCACATTACAGATCAATATACCAAGATTCAGATGTTATTACAGAACTGCTCAAGCTTGGCTCCTGTAGTTAATGATATCATCTGGACCCTTCAATTGATTAAGAACATGGTAATCCATTCCTCCCTATTCATTACCCTAAAGATAATGACCACAGATTTGATTATTTTGGAATACAAACAATATGCTCAAACTTTTCATGTGTACATAAAAAGGGCAGTGGAGAAAGCATTCTGAATATAAATAAGGTGTGAAAAGGATGTTCTGTTTAACAGAAAATATTTTATTTATAAGTTTTGGCATTTTCAGTAAAAAGCAAAAAATAAAAAAGGCAAAACCACCACTTCACGAATGAAGCATGGAAAATAATGCAAAAAAACAGATGGTCCTCTTTACTATTTATACAATTCATTTTCATTGGAGCAAAATGCAAAACCTTGTTATGTTTCCTGAGGGGAAAAAATGTCTCATTTAATGGCAAGCAGGAGTCCTGCTTATCCTTTCCCCATACACTTACCTCCCACAATGATGACTCCTTTTATCTCTCATATCTCTTCTGAGGTATGTTTGGCTAGGTACAGACGTCTTTATTTCATGCTTTACTACTTGTTATGAACACTTCTAATAAACCTCCCTGCAGAATGAGGGAAAGTCCTGCAAGCTTCATAGGGCCACTGCTTCTTGCAAAACAATTTCTGCAGCATTTGTATTTTCAATGTGTCCACTTATATTTAAGCTGGAATTGACTGAAGGAGGTAATACCACAGCATGGTATCAAGACCATGTTATATGCTACAGTACAGTGCTATATTCTTTAGAAAACATTCTAGATGCTTTAATTTTGTGGAATTTGTGTCCATAACCAACAATGATTATATCTTTGCAGAGGCGCTCTTACCCCTGGACTTCGGGGCCAAAGTCAGGGCCTCAGCAGCCTCTGGGCCCCACAAAAGCCTCTTTGGTCTGTCCCAGGTGGTGTGGTCAACCAGTCAAGCATGATGATGTTTAATTTGCAAGGTGGGGGGAAGCTCCAAGTGCCTGTAGGTCCAGGCTCCAACATTACCTAGATGCATTTTTAATTATTTAAAATTACATCCTCATCTCAGACAGTTTCCATCATACACTTAAGGAGCCTATTTGTTACAACTTGTAAAAAATATGGAGAAAATCACACTAAATTATTAGATTTCTTAAAGCTTAAGTTTTTAAAGCCTTCAAAATCTTAAGTTCCTTAAGAAATCCAACAATTATCCAATTTGGTGTTATTTTATCCATATTATCCACAGTTTGCACCACTGTGCAAGAAGGAAACCAAATTGGAAAGATCCTCCATCCTTGAAAATGATATCATGTAAATTAAAACATCTTTTACTGTCTCCTTTTTCATTTCATTTTTTAAAAAACCCATTGGTGATGGGTCCATGTTATATGTTCCACATTCACAGAACAGACAGTTAAAAAGTAAATGTATTCTTTCATACCATATATATCCTTTTGACTCTGGTTCTGTCACCTATCAATCATTTGTCTGTATGGCATTTATATGCTACTTATCACTGTAGTATCTAAGTACCGTACAAGGATTAAAAACATGTTAAGAACTGATAGAGGCGGTCAGTCCTACATCTTGCTCGGCATGAACAGGACCCTTACTGGGAGAATGATACCAGACATCAGGAAGAACTCTCATTTTAATCCTGCTCCTCTGAGCATGCTGTCAAGACTCAAGAGTTTTCCTCTTCCTGTGTTTTAGACAATGCTGCCATCAAAAGTGGTGTTTTGAAACACAAATAATTACAAATGAATATTTACTTGATTTCAAAAACTACTTGGGCTGCAGTTTCTAGAATTGTATTGAGAGATATCTATCCCCATCTCTGATAAGCAGCTATTAAGTTTTAGAGTACAAATTTCTGCAGGCAACATCTTCAATGTATTTAGTTTTTTCTTGCAAGAGGCACCAACTTTCTAATGGATAGAACAGAATAGAATAGAATGTTCTACACATAAGGCTAATTTGGAGCTCAGCCAGTGTGTTGTCAAGCACCTCAACATGCACAAAGTGTGGAGTAAGTTTTGTTCTCTAGCCTGTGGGCTCTCACCTCTTGTCTGTGGGATTCCCATGGGGCATCTGGTGGGTCACTGTGAAACAAGATGCTGGGCTAGATAGGCCTTGGGTCTGATCCAGCAGGGCTGTCCTTATGTTTTCCCTCTGAAAGTTCTATTTGGCTGCCAGGAATATGTCACTGAAGGCTGTGCTACCCTCAGGGACTTCTTCCTAAATGCTTCTTGGCTCCGCTGCAGCCTTTTGAGAGGACACAGTTTCACTTGTGCAGAATAGGCATTGTTTATATTGTATAACATTTTTCCAATTTTCAGAAAAGCAGCCAAAAATATCATAACTAAATAAATATTTTAATGTATACTTAGTTAAATATTGATATATTATTGAAATGTTATGATGTGTGTGTATGGTGGATTGCTATTGGAATATTTTGAAATTACTATGAATTCCATATGCTTATTAACTTATTTTATAAATTGTGAAATATATATTGTTTATACTGTTGGTATACTGATAGTTATTTTGCTGCTGTGTTGATAGCATTTGTCTGCATTATTATTTTTTAATTAAATTTTTATTAATTTTAACAATAATCATTCACAACACATTAAACAAATATGGACTTCCCGCTCACACCTCCTCATGAATCACCAACTATATAATTAACCCTTGCTATAATAATAATTCAAAACATAGATTTAAACCTTACAAACACAATTTTGATCTACTCAACCTGCTAATATTACTAAATTTCAAACCCTGTTGTAAAATCAATATTAGGAAAATAGTTCTTTAAATACAATAAGAATGGTTTCCAATCTTCTTTAAAACATTCTAAATTTTGATCTCTTATCTGTACTGTAAGTTTTGCCATCTCTGCATAATCCAAAATTTTTATCAGCCAATCTTCTTTTGAAGGTAGTTCATTGCTCTTCCATTTCTGTGCATATATTATTCTGGCCGCTGTGGTAGCGTACTTAAAGAATGTTAAATTAGTTGTAGAAAACACTCCTTGTGTTATTCCCAGCAGGAAGGATTCTGGCTTCTTAGGAAATGTCATTTTAAATATTTTCTTTAACTCATTATATATCATGTCCCAAAATGCTTTAGCCTTCCTACAAGTCCACCACATATGAAAAAAGGTTCCTTCAGAGTGTCCACATTTCCAACATTTGTTTGAAACATTTTTATACATTAATGCCAGTTTTTTTGGTGTTAAATACCACCTATACATCATTCTATATAATAAAATGGTTGGTGTCTGCGTCCGTGTCTCTGACAGGTGTTCTGGGCGCGTGCGCAGAACACACCGAGGGAGACACGGACGCAGGCACCAGCCGCCATGTTGGGCAGTTGGAGGAGAAGCAGCGGGCTGAGGAGAAGCGGCCACCGCCGACGGCGGATGGGGGGAGGATGAGGACGCTGAATAGGAGGACGCTGAATAGCCCGGGCGAGGACGCGGTGTGGCCGAGGCGGCAGCAGAGCCGCAGCCTCGCCCAGAGGAGGCGAGGAAATACCTCTCTGCCTGACGCCCACTCCCTGCCCCGCAAAGCCCAACCATCCTCTGAAGTGGCGTCCGGCGTCGGCGTGGTTTTGTCCTGGCAAGTCGCTCTCCCTCCGGCAGCCTCGGAGCGTGTGAAGAGCCACCGTCTTGCTGTGCTGTGCAATGAGGAGGATGCAGAGCGGGGCTGGCTGGGAAGGTGCTATACACCTTGCTCCGGAGAAGGAGGAGGGAAGAGCTCTCCCTCCCCCAGAACATGGGCCGTCAGCTACTGTGATCCGCGGTGAAGCCGAGGACTGGGCGCCACTTGGACTCATCCACGCCAACAGCCTGCTGCTGCCGCGACGTTAGCAGGAAAGAAGCGCCTTGGGAACCGACGGGATGTGGAACGTGTGAAGGAAGCAGCAGGGTGTAATCGATGTGGAGACTGAGCAGGGTGGTGGTGTGTAGACCGCCCGAGGAGTGAAACAGCCAACCTTGAACATGTGCCTGGGAAGCGAGGGCCAAATCACACGTGACATGGGTGATGGGTCGCATCCTTGCAAACACGCCCGGGCTATTCAGCTCTTGGCCAGGCAGTGCCGGGACCGGCCGCCGAGGCCAGGAGGAGCCCGTGGGAGACTGGGGTGGGAGGGAACCGAGCAGCGGGACTTTCCTGTTCGCTGCACGGGAGGATGAGCGGCGGCAGCCTGATAAGTAGAACTTTCAAAATGGAGGGGGAGGGGGAAGGGCAAGAGGGAGTGGAGCAGGGGGAGGGGCAAAAGTGAGTGGACCAGGGGGGAGGGGAGGGGTAAGAGGGAGTGGGGCAGGGGGAAGGGCAGGAGGGAGTGGGGCGGGGGGAGGGGGAAGGGCAAGACAGAGTGGGGCAGGGGGAGGGGGAAGGGCAAGAGGGAGTGGGGCAGGGGGGAGGGGGAGGGAAAGTGTGAGTGGGGCAGGGGGGAGGGGGAGGGCAAGAGGGAGTGGGGCAGGGGGAGGGGGAAGGGCAAGAGGGGGGCAGGGGGAGGGCAAGGGGGGGGCAGGGGAGGGGGAGGGGCAAGAGGGAGGGGGCAGGGGGGAGGGGATGGGCAAGAGGGAGTGGGGGAGGGGAGTGCAAGAGGGAGGGGGCATGGGGGAGGGGAGGGCAAGAGGGAATGGGCAGGGGGAGGGGGAGGGCAAGAGGGAGTGGGGCAGGGGGAGGGGGAAGGGCAAGAGGGAGGGGGCAGGGGGAGGGAGAGGGGGGAGGGGAGTGGGGCAGGGGGGAGGGGGAGGGGGAGGGCAAGAGGGAGGGGGCAGGGGGAGGGAGAGGGGGAGGGGAGTGGGGCAGGGGGGAGGGGGAGGGGAGGGCAAGAGGGAGGGGCAAGAGGGAGGGGGCAGGGGGAAGGGGAGGGCAAGAGGGAATGGGCAGGGGCAGGGGGAGGGCAAGGGGGGTGGGGCAGGGGGAGGGGAAGGGCAAGAGGGAGGGGGCAGGGGGAGGGGGAGTGGGGCAGGGGGAGGGGGAAGGGGAAGGGCAAGAGGGAGGGGGCAGGGGGAGGGGGAGGGTGAGTGGGGCAGGGGGAGGGGGAAGGGAAGGGCAAGAGGGAGTGGGGTGGGGGGAGGGCAGGAGGGACTGGGGCAGGAGGCTGAGAAGGAGGGGAGGGTGAGATAGAGGGGTAGAAAGGGGGAGGGAGGGCAAGAGAGTGGGGTGGGAGAGAGGGGAAACCGCGGCCTCGCCCAGAGGAGGGCCAGAGAACGCAATAGCGGTCTACTAGCGCCCGTTAATTTAACGGGCTTAAAGTTACTAGTTTTATAATAATTTTCTTTTAAAACATAACATGCAGTAAACTTTAAATCAGTTTTCCATAATTTTTCCCAGGCTGCCATTTCTATGTTGCACCCCACATCTTGAGCCCATTTTACCATAGTCGTTTTAACCACTTTGTCTCTTGTCTCCTCCAAAAGCAAGAGCTTATACATTTTAGAAACTAATTTTTCATCATTTTCACACAGCTCTTTCTCAAACCTCGAGATCTGATCCTCAGATCCAACTTTAAGATCCTTCTTATAAACTTCATTCAGCTGACATTTGTCTGCATTATTAGCTGCTTTGGATTTTCCTTGGGAAAGTAATGGAGAATACATATATGAAATGAAACGAAACACTGTCAGCTAGCAGGACTGTATGATAAGGACAGTGTGAGTTATCATGGGTAAGTAGCTGGCCTACAGTGCAAGGAGATGTGAGTGTCGTGAACACTGCCCATGCCGCTTTGTGAGTATAAACAGCTGAAATGGGTCTGTTCTGCAGGCCAGCAGTGCTAGGTGGCAAGGGATCTGTGCACGGACCTGCACAACATGTCACCCATTATTTCCAGTAAAGTGTTCCCTTGCGCAGTATGTCAGCCAGCATTTTGCAGTGGACAGTTGTCGAATTTGGGTGAGGGGCCACTGGCTGGGCAACAGCTCACTCTTCATTCCCCTCCCACCTCTCTGATAAGAGACAGGCACAGTGTGAATAGGCAAATAATTATGTTGAATGATTTTCAAATCTCTGTTGTTGATGTTCAAATCTCTGCTCTGTTATTTTGGTTTCTTAGCTCTGTTATTTTGGTTTCTCCCCTGCCAACTTGGCAAAGAGACACCTTTTTAACATGGTGATTCTCTTTATTTAGCAGGGGGCCAGTAACTGGCCCTATCCTGTAACACCAGTGACTGTTGCTGTTGTCCATCATGTTTCTTTTTAGGTTGTGAGTGCCTTGGGGGCAGGGGTCCATCTTATTTATTTATTATTTAACTGTGTAAACCACTTTGGAAGCTTTTGCTGAAAAGTAGTATATAAATATTTGTTGAGGTTGTGGTGGTTGTTGTTGTTGTTGTTGTTGTTAGTCTATTCCACCTGGTAGGGATGTTGTGAGTACCACCAGTTTTAATCTGTGCAAACGTTTGAACTCAAGAAATGACTGGACTGAGTCAAGATGATAGTTTCAAAATTAAAAGAATTATTTGTCTGAGAGGGGGAGATACAGGAAAGAGAACTGTGTGATTAAAGTGAATAAAAATACTAGATAAATATACTGCTATGAGGCATTTCAGCTTAAAGTCTAATAAAAATACATTTCCAAGTAAACCAGCTGCAATAAGGCATTTTAGCTCAGAGTCTAATTGTGTAAGACCCCAGGCAGGCAAATGAAAGAGGTTTTTAGAGAAAGAGGGGGGATCTTAGATCTAAGAAAGAGATAGTTTGAGCCTAGTTGCTGGGCAAACGGCCACCTACACGTGGTCTGGATCTCAGGACTCCGGAGCAGGCTGCAGAGACTTCTCCTCCAAGATAGCATGATTGGAAGTAGGAGGGTTGCAGGGATTAGTAGAGGGAGAGGTGTCCACGAGAAGGGTGCCTCTGTAGGGCCAGCTTCCTATGGCAGCTAGGCAAGCTGGGGCAGGGGGAATCTCCCTCTCGCACAACAGTAGAACTAGGGGTCACCCCATGAAACTGAAGGTTGGGAAATTTAGGACTGACAAGCAGAGGTACTTTTTCACACAGGGCATAATTAATCTATGGAATTCCTTGCCATGGGATGTGGTGATGGCCACCAGCTTGCATGGCTTTAAAAGGGGTTTAGACAGATTAATGGAGGACAGGTCTATCAATGGCTACTAGTCTGAAGGCTTTGGGCGATCCCCAGCCTCAGAGGCATGATGCCTCTTAATACCAATTGCAGGGCAGCAACAGCAGGAGAGAGGGCACGCACATACCTCTTGCCTGTGGGCTCCCCAGAGGCATCTGGTGGACCACTGTGGGAGGGATGGATTGGCAGAAGGACTGATCCAGAAAGTTACACAAAAAACTGGGCACCCCCAGTTGCAATGGCCGGTGCACAGCAGATCGCCCAAGCTGCTAGTGATTTCAAGCTCTTTGTGGGTTGTGAGAGAGCATGAGGAGTGCTCAATGGAGTCCCAAGTACAGCACACGATGGAGTATGTATACAAGGAAGCACACTGGTTCATGGAAGTGGGGATACTTATAGTACATGCCTTGGGAGCACATTCCTACTGCCCGACTTGTCTGAATAGAGGTGCCAGGATGAACCTGCATGGAATGCATTGTGTCTGATCACGCTTTCCTGGGTGTAACAATGTGAGAATTGCCTTCTTTGTGTAACACTGATTGTGATGAATATCAGAGTAGGCAGGTGTGCAAAAGAGTATATGTGCCTGGATGGGCTCTCCAGTAATCCTATTAATAATTTCAATAGATACACCTCTAGGTCTACATCACTGACTCATCCTCTTTGTGATGGAGAGAATTTCTTCACTACCTTATCAACTTTTCTTCCTGCTTGGCATAATCGACTTTAGAATGTCTTTGGATGCCAGCTAACTCACTGTAGTTAACTTCTGGAGTCTGCTTAACTGCGGCTCCCACATAGGGAAGGGTCATGCATCTTGATCCCCATTCCAATTTGCTTTGTTTGTAGCCAGATCTAGGGGTGACTAGCCCATTACCAACTTAGTGACCTGTCCCCATGTGTAGCATAAACTAAGAGCTCCCATTGCTTTGAAGCTCCTGAGCATATCCAAAGTGCATATGAAGCTCATATCCATATGAACCAGCATATCTGAAGTTGCATACTGGAGATGCAACTGCAAACAGGGAAGCTCCTGGGAGCCAGGAAGGATAAGCACAGCTAGCAACATATTAATCAATATGAGATATATGCTTTTCTAGAAATGGGGAGGATCTGATAGCAATAGCTAATGTGCCTTGAGATCAGTAAAATTGTATTGGCTTCTCACTTTTAAGGTTTTATTTTCATTGCATCCATCTTTTTAGGAATTTCCCTCCTGTATTTGTCCTTCTTTGCAATGGGAACTGTAGATCAGTTTCAGAAAAACCACTGTAGGGCGATTGCAATGGAAATTATCCTAGTACTATCTTTCTAATGTCCCCTTTAGAAAGAAGAGGGGAATGTCACTGGAGAATTAGAAAGAGAAGGTTGAATGAATGATAAATCTTATCTTTATCATGCTGGTGAATATACTGGGCTCATAGCCATGAATTCCTCCTTTTATCTAGGCCCATATACAACCTTGGCAGCCGTTCTGAAACATCTACCACTACCTCACCATTGTGACTTAATCCTTCTCTTGAGACATCAGTTCTAGAGGTCAAATTTCTCCTCCATTGCTGCACTGTTGAATAAAGAACAAACTAAAAGGAAAATATTAAGTGAAAGGTTGAGATAACATGCAATAATTCAGGGTAAATGTGGAATGGATGAAGTTATTCCTTAGAATGAGATAGTTCCACATACATCTGTTGGAGTGAGATGTAAGTCCACAGCTGTCATCTGCTTGCTCAGATAGTCATAGAAGGTATATAAAATAGACATCTCTAATATTTGCTAAATACAATGCACTCCACTTTAATTGTATTCCGATATAGAAGGACTACACTGATTACATTCAAATATATGAAAGTATTTTACTCAGTGTGAACTTTGTTGATGATGTTTTACAGCAGCACTTCTTATATAACAGATACATTTTACCTCATTTAGGAAAGAACAGGCAACTGGTTGTGCCCAATCAGCACTTTTTGACCTGAGTTCTAAAAAAAAACAAAAAACCTTGGACAAAGCCATTAAGCATTGCATGGCAGAGTCCAACCTAGGGCTTTTGGTACCATAGGTGAATTATAATTTTGCTGCTCCCCCCACATTAATTTAAAATTCTATTCTGTAATGTACAGAATATCATTTTAAATGAATTTGGTGGGGGTTTTGTGTGCCATAGTCATACTTGCTGGCTGGCACTGTATGAATCGGGGGGGGGGGGGCAGGAGGTGCAGAAGGAAATTATACCTTTTAAAATCTATAAAGAATGAAACATGTTTATGTATCTGAGAGATGACACTTGACTGCATGATCTACTTCAAGGAACTATTCTACAGGTCTTTATTTTAAAAAATATAGAAGAATTTTACACAATATATTTCTATGCATCTCATCTCATTGACTGATTTATTCCATTTAAACCTTCATGCACAGAGACCAGTTTGTTACAAGAATCCCCCTCCCCTTGGCCTCGTGCGGAGGGAAGGGAGTTTGTCCCAGCCCTGCTCCTCACGAGGCCCAAGAAGTGGGCCGATTGGCCCCTTTGGAATTGGGGGCGTGGTTTTGGCCGCAATCGGCCGATCCACGCCCCAAGCTCTTCAGTTTGCCTAGGCAATCCCCTCCCTCCCTTCCCTGATGCAGAGCGGGTCTAGCGGCTAGTCCCCCGCTGGGGCCAAGTAGGATTTTTTTGCGCTCAACGCATTGGTCACTGTTGGGGTTTTTTTCGCCTACTCCATTCTGTACTCAGGTGTTTAGTTAGAGTTAGGCCGGTCACAATGGCAGTAACAGTGCGGGCTGAGGGGTAAGTTGAGGGATAGAATATCGGTGAGCACCCTTGGATATTTAAAGGTTGATTGGTCAATTGCTCCTTTGTGGCCTGTGCGGCACGGGGAGAATAGATTGCTATGAAAACTGCTTCAGGACTTTACCAACCTTTGGGCTGTGCAGTCTGGGGTGGGTGAAGACCTTGAAGTATCCAGATCTAAAGGGGGCGGTTGGCTTTGAAGGAATTAGGCGGGGCTTACCTGCCTGTTTCCTGAGCCAGGGTGTGTCGCCCAATAAGGCGATGGGTAGGACGTCAGAGTCCTAGCCCGGGCCTAGGGGCCCGCACTGTTCTCTAAGGGTGATTAATCACCTGGCGTTCCAGTCCGCCATGTCTGTTGTTTCTTTAATAAAGTTGTGGCCCTTTCACCCATAATAAGTCTACATGTCTTCTTGGGCTGGGGTCTGGGGACAAGACAAAAGGCAGTAAACCCTCAAAATTATGCTCAAAATGGAAATATTATTGTTCGGAAACATAAAGATATTGCTCGACCTTTTGTAACAGTTCATTCAACGTATGTGTTTTAAATAATTAAAAGAAAGACATTTGCCCCTGAAGAAGGTAAAACATGGAGACATGTTGGACATTGGGCCTATGTCCTTTCAGAAAATTTAGATATGGATTCAACCCACTCCAACTTAGAAAATTTCAGATTCAGGTTCTATAGGCTCTCATGTCATATATCAGATCGAATTCTGACTTAAATCTGGATTTTTTTTCTCCATAGTGAAAAATGGGGGGGGGGGGACACCAGAAAAAAATCGTCAGTTGGTCCTTGAGAGATCTGGGAAATGAAATCACGACCTTTGTAGTGAATTCTAAGAGAATTGGTTGATCTCCTGATTTCTGGTAAATTTTTAAAACATGTTAAAAATGGCTAAAGTTGGTTAAATCTGGCTTGTTTCAAGCCAAAACTTTACAAAAACTTCTGAAATGGAAGCCCCTTCTTTGACCATAATTCCACCAGCATGTGGAGATATTTTTTCCCTTTTCCTTCATGAAAAAGGGTAACATCATGCCCTCTTTCTCCTCTTTTATATTTCTAGAATGGATAGGCATACAGTTATGAAATAAGACACAAATGAAGTCCACATTGGCAGGATTTTGTGTTATTATTATTGCTTACACAGTCAGACAGGTGTTATTGACTGGTTTGTTTTATCCTTCCCAAGGACCTGGGATGGCTGAATTTTATTATCAATATAGTTGTTGTTGTTGTTGTTGTTATAGATATTGTCGTAGAATATTGGCTGTTCCCAGTAAAGTTGCTTTTTGTAATTGGCTGATGGTGATTTCTGTGGCCCCTATGGTGTTGAGGTGCTCTTCATAGTGTTTTGGAATTGCACATAGGGCATCAATTACTACTTTGGTCTTTTTCTGCCACAGCCTTTCAATTTCAATTTGTAGATCTTTGTATTTGGTGATTTTTTCTATTTCTTTTTCTTCTGTTCTGCTATCCCCTGGTATTGCTATGTCGATTATTTTGACTTTTTTTTCATTCTTCTCAACTACAGTTATATCTGGTGTATTGTGTGAGAGATGTTTCTCTGTTTGTAGTAGGAAGTCCCATAATATTTTTGCATCTTCATTTTCTACAACTTTTTCAATTGTATGGTCCCACCAATCTTTGGCTACAGTTAGCTTGTATGTTTTGGAGATGTTCCAGTGTATCATCCCTGCTACCTTGTCATGCCTTTGTTTATATTATTATTATTATTATTATTATTATTATTATTAATAATAATAATAATAATAATAATAATAATTTACACAGACAGGTGTTATTGACTGGTTTGTTTTATCCAGACATCGAGTTCTTCCCAAGGACCTGGGATGCCAGAATTTTATTGTCAATGTTGTTGCTGTTGTGAAGTTCCTTTTTATAATTGGCTGGTGGTGATTCCTATGGCCCCTATGGTGTTGAGGTGCTCTTCAGGTTGTTTTGGAATTGCACCTAGGGCGCCAATTACCACTGGGATTATTTTGGTCTTCTTCTGCCACAGCCTTTCAATTTCAATTTGTAGATCTTTGTATTTGGTGATTTTTTTCTATTTCTTTTTCTTCTATTCTGCTATCCCTTGGTATTGCTATGTCGATTATTTTAACTTGTTTTTCTTTCTTCTTGACTACAGTTATATCTGGTGTATTGTGTGGCAGATGCTTGTCTGTTTGCAGTTGGAAGTTCCATAATATTCTTGCATCTTCAATTTTGACAACTTTTCCAATTTTATGGTCCCACCAATTTTTGGCTACAGGTTGCTTGGATTTTTGCAGATGTTCCAGTGTATCATCCCTGCTACCTTGTCATGCCTTTGTTTGTAGTCAGTCTGTGCGATCTTTTTACTTTTGCTTGGATTTTTGCAGATGTTCCAGTGTATCATCCCTGCTACCTTGTCATCCCTTTGTTTGCAGTCAGTCTGTGCAATCTTTTTACAGCATCTAATTAGGTGGTCCACGATTTCATCTGCTTCTTTACAAAGGCGGCACTTGCTATTTGTTGTTGATTTTTCGACTTTTGCTCTTATTGTGTTTGTTCTTAGTGCCTGTTCTTGTGTAGCCAATATTAGACCCTCTGTTTCTTTCTTCAAGTTGCCATTCTTAAGCCATTGCCAGGTCTTGGTGATGTCTGATTTTCCAGTTGTATTGTGCAAATATAATAATACTATTTATTAATAATTATATTTATTAATAACATCCAGTTATATTGTACAAATATAATAATAATATTATAATAATTATGATAATAATAATAATGATTATGATAATGATTATTATTATCATTTTAAAAATGCTATTAGTCACTTCTCTGATTTTTGGTGATTTTTTTGGGGGGGGGAGGCTAAAAATGGTGAAATCTGGCTTGTTTGAAAAAGGTCTGGAGCTTGGTCATCATCCCACCCCCATGCAAAGGGAAAAGGACATACCTTTGATTTTATATTAATTTTTTGCTTTCCCATTGCAGGAACAGGCAGACTTCTTAAAAGGGATTAAAAGGACTTCACACCTTTTAATCAATGGCTAGAAAGGAAAGTGAGAAATTCTTTGTTGTTACAAGCCCAGCAGAGAAAGAAAGGAAGAGGCCATCTACTTTCCACCCAGTGCTGCCTGGAGTGAGAGACCAGGTGGGTGCTGGGGTTCCTTCTGCTGTTGCTTGCCTGCTTTTGCTTCCCCTGTGGGGCTGCAGCCTCAGGTTAACATCTGTGGGAAGTGTGCGCAGGATTGGGACTAGCCCCTGAATGACTCAGCTGTTCTTTGGGTCACCTGCTCAGTTTGGGGCTTTATAGGAAGGCTCCTTGTGGCAGTGCAGTTGCCATCGATGGGGCCACACCAAAGGGTGTTGTCCCTCTTGGGGAGCCACTTTGGGGGAGAATGAGGGTGAGGGTTAGAGGGCTTCTGTTTAATTAGTTTTAGACTTGGGTTGAAGTTTTAGACTTGGGTTGAAGTTGTTGTAATGTGTTTGGGTTGATCTGGAGATGAGGGAACAGGGGGTGGCTTCATTGGCTATGGGGCAGCTATCCCGGTGGGGTGTGTTTTGGAAAATAGAAGAAGTAATGTTGGCAGGTCAGCAGGCCACTCTGAGGGAAGGGTATTCAGAAATGTCTCCCAGCTGTCCTGCCAGCTCTTTGACCTCGGGGAGCACTGCCAACAACCCACATAGCCTTTCACTGCTCCTCTGTAATGCCAACTTGGTCGAAAATAAATCTGAACTCATCCATGTGATGATTTGATCATGGATGAAGGGGCTGACCTGGAATATATCAATTAGACTTGGATGGGAGAAGCTAGTGGTCTAGTTTGGTCCCAGCTTCTCTCTCCAGGATATTGTGTAGAGGAGCAAATGAGGGGTCGTGGGTGGGGAGGTGGAGTGGCTGTGGTCTATAAGGATAACATCTCCTGTACCAGGGTCCCTGTTAGGGTATCGGACCATATTGAATGTGTGTACTTGAGTTTGGGGACCAGGGATAGATTGGGACTTCTGTTGGTGTACCGATTGCCCCGCTGCCCAGCAGAATCCCTTACTGAGCTCACAGACTTGGTTGTGGAACTCACATTAGAGTCTCCCAGACACTTGGTGCTGGGGGACTTCAAAGTTCATTTTGGGACCAATCTGTCCGGTGTAGCTCAGGAGTTCACAGCAGCCATGAAAACTATGGTCCTATCCCAAGTGGTCTCTAGACTGACGCATATTGCAGGTCACATGCTTGATTTGCTCTTTTACTCTGATCAGGGTGGTGTTCCATGGGTGGGGACTCCTGTGATTTCCCCATTGTCATGGACGGACCACCAACTGGTTAAGGTTAGGCTTCCAACCACTTCTCACCTCTGCAGGGTGAGGGGCCCACTGGAATGGTCCGCCCGAAGAGGTTATTGGATCCAGTACGTTTCCAAGAAGCCTTGGAGGGATTCAGTGTTGGCTTTGCCAGTGATCATGTTGATGCCCTGGTTGAGAACTGGAACAACTTGCTCATCAGGGCAGTAGACACGATTGCTCCCAAGCGTCCTCTCCCACCCTCTTCAAATTTGTCCCCTTGGTATATGGAAGATCTACGGGGGCTGAAGCGGCAAGGTAAGCAACTGGAGTGCAAGTGGAGAAAGACTTGACTCGAATCTGACAGATTGTGACATAGAGCACATCTAAAGATCTATGCTCAGTCAATATATGCAGCAAAGAGGCAGTTCTTTTCTGCCCATATTGCCTCTGCGAGTTCATGTCCAGGGGAGTTGTTCAGGGTTGTGAGGGGACTAGAATCTGCTCCCCCTCCCATGAACCAGAATTTGGAGTCATCACCGCTATGATGTGTTTAAAGAGTTTTTCACAGATAAAATCTCTTTGGTTCGGTCTGACCTAGATGGAGACTCCACAATTAATTTGATGTCTGAGCTGGAGGTGCCCAACAACTCCTCTTATGTGATGCGATAGGATCAGTTTCAGTTTGTGACTCCTGAGGATGTGGACAAGATGCTTGGAGTGGTGAGGCCTCCCACTTGTTCTCTTGACCCTTGTCCAACCTGGCTTGTTCGATCTAGCAGGGAGGTTGTTGTAGACAGCCTGGTGGAAATCATAAATGCTTCTCTGAGAGAGGGCAGGATGCCTCCTTGTCGTAAGGAGGCAATCATTAGACCTCTTCTAAAGAACCCTGCATAAGATCCCTAGGAGTTGAGCAATTATATGCCTGTTTCCAACCTCCCATGGCTGGGCAAGGTAATTGAGAGGGAGGTGGCCTCTCAGCTCCAGGCAGTCTTGGAGGAAACCGATTATCTAGACCCATTTCAAACTGGTTTTTGGGTGGGTTATGGGGTGGAGACTGCCTTGGTCAGCCTGATGGATGATCTCCAATTGGGAATTGACAGAGGAAGTGTGATTCTGTTGGTCCTATTGGATCTGTCAGGGGCTTTCAAAACTATCAACCATAGTATCCTTCTGGAATGTCTGAGGGTATTGGGGTTGGGAGGCACTTTTTTGCAGTGGTTCTGCTCCTGCCTCTTGGACAGATTCCAGATGGTGTTGATTGGAGACTGTTGCTCTTCAGCATCTGAGCTTAAGCATGGTATCCCTCAAGGCTCCATACTTTCTCCAATGCTTTTTAACATCTACATGAAACCGCTGGGAGAGATCATCAGGGGATTTGGAGCTGGGTGTTATCAGTACGCTGATGACACCCAGATCTACTTCTCCATGTCAACTTTTTCAGGAGCTGGCATATCCTCCCTAAATGCCTGCATGGAAGCAGTAATGGGCTGGATGATAGAGAATAAACTGAAGCTGAATCCAGAAAAGATAGAGGTACATATTGTGCGGGGCAGAACTCTAGAGATGATTTTGATCTCCCTGTTCTAAATGGGGTCACAGTTCCCAAAAGGAACAGGTTTGCAGTCTGGGAGTACTTTTCGATTCACTCTTCTCCCTGGTTTATCAGGTTGAGGCGGTGGCCAGGGGTGCTTTCTATCAGCTTTGGCTGATATGCCAGCTGCACCCATTTCTTGAGATCAATGACCTCAAAACAGTGGTACATCTGTTGGTAACCTCCAGACTTGACGTCTGTAATGTGCTCTACATGGGGCTGCCTTTGTACGTAGTCCGGAAACTTCAGTTGGTTTAGAATGCGGCAGCCAGGTTGGTCTCTGGGTCATCTCGGAGAGCCCATGTTACTCCTTTACTGATGGAGTTACACTGGCTGCCAATAGGTTTCCATACAAAATACAAAGTGCTAGTTATAACTTATAAAGCCCTAAATGGCTTAAGCCCTGGTTATCTAAGAGAGTGTCTTCTTCACTACAAGCCCCACTGCCCATTGAGGTCATCTGAGGAAGTCCATCTCCAGTTACCGCCAACTCGTTTGGTGGCTACACAGAGACGGGCTTTCTCAGTCGCTGCCCCAAGATTGTGGAATGCATTCCCTGTGAGGTACCATCTTCCCCATCTCTGGCAATTTTCAAAAAACACCTGAAAACCATCTTTTTGCCCAAGCTTTCTCAGCTTCCTAAAAAAACAAATTGGGTTTTAATCTCCAGTTTATTTTTAATCAAAAGAATGTCCAGTTTCCTCCACTTGGGGAGTGGAATGATGGTCCTAGGGACAGCTTCAGATTCAGAACTTATTCTAAATTTTAGTGATTTTTTGATTATTATTTTTTTCAATTTCCCAGTTCACCTCTATGGAGGGAAATGGTGCCATTTTGTGCTCTTGCATAAGAACACAAGAGCACAGATACTTAAGGTAGTGAACCCACATTCCAGGAACACAGCTTACATTGGAAATAGTGGCTGATGTGCCCTGCAGACTTACTTCTGGCAAGAATCTAACTGTTCATGAGGTTTGTCTCCATCTGCAGCCTGTGAAGAGGGGGGAGCCATGTTTAATTATCTCCCCTCAAAAGCCTGGGCTACACAGCCCTCTCAGGCATATTCCCCGGAATGCAAAACGAGCTTTTGGGGGAAGGGAGGAAAAGTAAAAACAGCTTCTTCCCCTCAGCACACTGCAGCTGTGAAGCAAACATTACTTGTGAAGCTGGAGTTTCCTATGCTCTCCTAAGTCTGCAGGACATGTCAACCAATGTAAGAAGCACTTCCTAAGTGTGGGCACACTATTTTAAATTGATGCATTCTTGCACAAAACCACCAGCACTTCCATGTTGGCCACTGTATTTAAGCACTAATGAGATATTTTCAAAATTGTATATGTAAGAAGCTGCCTTACAGTGAGTTAAACCATTGCTTCATCTAGCACACTATTGCATACACTGATAAACAGGATTCAAATGGATGATGTGCCCAGCTTGACCTGGAAATATGGGGACCGAACCTTGAATCTTCTGAATGCAAACCTGTTGCAGAAAAATTACTTACCTTCTATAAGTAATTGAACAGGAAGCAACTTTAACTGAGAAATGAGATTTTGATATTTATTACTAACTAAAACATAGGCTAAGTAAGCAGAGCGAGAACCTCTCAGTTTTAATTCTTGTGGTCTTGTGGTAGCAAGACTGACTTGTCCCCTTAGCTAAGCAGGGTCTGCCCTGGTTGCATTTGAATGAGAGACTACATGTGAGCACTGTAAGATATTATTCCCCTTAGGGGATGAAGCTGCTCTGGGAAGAGCATCTAGGTTCCAAGTTCCCTCCTTGGCATCTTCAAGACAGGGCTGAGAGAGACTCTTGCCTGCAACCTCGGAGAAGCTGCTGCCAGTCTGAGTAGACAATACTGAGCTCAATGGGCCAATGGTCTGACTCAATATATGGCAGCTTCCTATGTTCCTAAGTTAAGAGGAGACAAACATACACTGTGACTCTATCCCAAAGCCAATACATAGATATATTCAAATAGAGAAGCATGCCCCATACAAGGAACTGAGACAATGGACCGAGTCTCACGATCATTGAGACCCAGTTTTCTTGGGTGAGCGGCAAGAGCGGGCTAAGCCCGCTCTCCCCGCTCACGAGCGGGCAGGGAGCCCTGGGCGGCCGGATCAGCTGCCCACACAATGGCCGGCTCCTTGACGGAACTGGCGGGGGTGGGGGGAGCGGGGGCCACATGGCCCCTGCAAGCCCCAGTATGCCCTAAGCGAGTGCACAGGGCATACTGGGGAGACCCCCGGCCTGGGGTCTACTCATGAGTAGGCACGGCACGAAGGCGCGCCGCGGCTACTCACAATCCTAAAAAGCAGGTTTGCTGGAGTGCTTGCTCCACAAAGCTGCTTTTTAGCAGGGGTTCTTGAGCGGATAACCCGCTCAAGAACCACCGGGCTCGGCTGCGAGCCCAGTGTTTCATACAGTAAACAAAAATCAGGCTAGCCTCTGCTAGCCCGATTTTTGTTGATTGTGAGAATCACCCCAATGTCTATTGGGAAATCCTAACATTCCCCTTCTCACTGTCTCATTCTTGATTTCCAATTCCCACATTTTGTTTTACGGTGTGATGCCATTTCTCTTTTCCCAATTGCAGCAATTTATCTGTCTCTGGAAATTCAGGTCACTCAGTTCCATCAGCCCCTGCAGATGATTTCTTTTTCAGCGCAGAAGTTTTCATATCTCTCAGCATTATTTTTATTGCTTTCACTTTTGCACAGGCAACTATGTTTGTTAGAAAGTCATTTTTTCTGGAATTTAGTCTTATTTTCTTTTCTCTATTGAGAATAATTCCCTTGCTCTTTACTGGGACAAGTCTTCCTCAAATGCAAGGTGCTTTCACATATAAAACGTTGCCTAGGATTAGCAACTTTGTAGGCTTGATTTTTAACCAGTTCTTCCCTTTCTGTTTGCCTTTTCAAATTAAATTCTTGAAAATGCTTCTGCACAAAACACAAAGTCACATTTTCTTTAATTTGCAGGAAATTGACAATATTCTTATATTTAGGCAAGGTATTAAGGAAAAGTCCCATTTTTGCTGGTTCAGGCATGTTCTGAAGTTTCCACTCTTTCAGTATTCTCAAGAATGGGTACATGTGTTCTTGCAAACTCTCTCCTTGTCTCATGACTTGTCCCCTTAGCTAAGCAGGACCCACCCTGGTTGCATATGAATGGGAAACTTGATGTGTGAGCACTGTAAGATATTCCCTTCAGGGGATGGAGCCGCTCTGGGAAGAGCAGGTTTCAAGTTCCCTCCCTGGCTTCTCCAATATAGGGCTGAGAGAGATTCCTGCCTGCAACCTTGGAGAAGTCGCTGCCAGTCTGTGAAGACAATACTGAGCTAGATAGACCAATGGTCTGACTCAGTATATGGCAGCTTCCAATGTTCCTATGTTCCCTCTATAAATCTTTATTACACAACTGGAGCATAAGATACTGACTATTCATAGTTCTTTGTTGAAAGACCTACCTTTCCCACATCTCTCTTGCTGTATTTTTGTCTTCAATACGATAGATTAATTGATCACTTACATTCAGAGGTATGTGTCCCATTGCTTGCTTGTTTGCAGAATCCCATTCTCACTGTTTCTCTTTATTCTCTGTTTGTCTTTGTGCTTCCAGAACATACAATATTCCAAGAGTATTCATCAACATTTTCTCTCTGAAGGACCATTTTCTGTAGTTTGTTTCATTGAACAGTTCAACTGTGGGATGCTTCCCCACAGGTTCAAAAGTAGTCATTTTGTCCAGCTTTCTTGCTTACAAACTCTTTGTTATCTCACAATAAATTGCTTCACCACTGGGCCCATAATAATATTGCAGAGAAATTAATTATCCTTTATAAGTACTGTATCTGAACAAATGAACAAACAAAGCCAACTTTAACGGAGAAACAAGAGTTTGATATTTATTACTTACTAAACATAGGCTAAAGATGGGGGGCAATAAACAGGCTCACAGTCTCTTATGAAGAGAGGGGGGAACCTCTCAGTTTGAATTCAAGGCAGCAAGTAAGGGGGAGACAAACACACACTGTGACTCCACTCCCAAGACAGTACATTAGGGATGTGCACGAATTAAATTTTTTGATTCAATTTGTATGTGAATCAAATCACCCCTAATTTGTTTTGGGTTTGAACCTGCCCCCACAAATCACCCCAGAAATGTAGTGAATCCAAATCTTACTCAATTCAGGGCAAAAAAAGGGTTATGGGGGCAAAAGAGTGGGGTGGGTGGTAATGCCCATTGGGTGAAAATACCATCAAATTTCAAATAAATTGGGCAAGGGGTGATTTTTATTTTTTTATTTTTTTTTTAAGTTGATGTGTCTTTAAGCTTTTCCCATAGGGAATAATGGGAATTTCAAGAGCCTTATAGCTCCATGTTGGGGGCACTAGCATGGCCCAGAGTGGATTGTGGTGGATGGTAGTGCCCAATGGGTGTAAGGAAGCTACCGCCCATATTTCAAAGAAATTGGGCAAAGGGGTGATTTTTAAAAGATTTTTGAAGTTCACATGTCTTTACGCTTTTCCCCATAGGGAATAATGGGGATTTCATCAGCCTTAGTTATAACAGCCTTGGTGGGGCACCAGGGTGGTAGCTTCCTTGCACCCATTGGGCACTACCACCCACCACAACCCACTCTGTGCCACCCTGGTGGCCCCCATGTGGAGCTATAAGGTTGCTGAAATCACCATTATTCCCTATAAAAGCTTAAAGACATGCCAACTTCAAAAATTCTTTAAAAATCACCCCTTATCCCAATTTCTTTGAAATTTGGGTGGTAGCTTCCATCCATTGGGCACTACTACCCAAACCACTTTGGCAACAATATGTCTGTCTAAATCTCCAATTTTGGGGGGTCCAAATCTGGGATGACTTGTTTTATCCCCGAATCTGGGCAATTGAGCACAGGAGTGATTTGTTTTGTCTACAAATCACCCAAATTGGCCATATTTGGGTACAAATCATTTTGTACCCGAATCATTTTGCACATCCCTACAGTATATAGATACATTCAAACAAAGAAGCATGCCCCATACAAAGAACTAAGATCTATGGAAATAACCCAACAATACAGAGATTCAGCCTTTCTGAATAGGACAGTGTGGAAAGTTATAGGTGTGTATATGCAGTTATAGATGTGTATATGTGTATGCATGCATATGTATGCTATACATATATGCCTATCTATATTTCTATCTATACACACACACACACATACAGAAAGAGAGAATTCAATTTTTAAAAAAATCTAAAAATAGGTCTAGAGAGAGAGAGCAAGCATGATACAATATTTGAACATCTGAATTAACAGAACCAGATTTTCATCCTTAGAGCAGCCAAGGCAGTCAGATCATGCTGCTTCCATTCATTCTACTTATGTGTCCACATTTATAAAATGATAGTTCCACTTGTACATGGCACTTACAGCTTTATCTGGATCACTTAGCCAAACACTTCACAAGCACCTGAAACGTTCAACAACCCCTAAAGAAGTACAGGCCTACTCGAACAGAGACCTTTTTGATTTTCTTTTCCATCAATGATAGTAACTCTTGTGCAATGTCATTTTAAGTACTCCCTCCTCCTGATGTACCAGATCAAAAGTAGAAGAGAAATGAATATAATCCATAAATTATCCAATATAATATAAAGCAAGCAGTGGCATCTCTGCACACTGGGTTATTCATATTATGAGAAACAGCCATGAAATTAGCAGTAATGAGCATGAATAGCCAGCTTGTTAGGTGCTGCTGCTGCTTTACTTCATGCAATGAAGCGCTTCCTGCCTTCATTGTAACAAAGTCCCAAAGGATTTTACTCTGTTTTCTATGATTAGTGGAGGTACTTATTGGGCCACATCCCCAGCTGGTATAATATTGGTATTTCTTCATTGGTGCCATGGGTGTTAATACAAAGCCTTGATACCAGCTGAGGATTTTGCCTTTGTTCCTCAGGATAAAGTACAGATTCTGGAAGAATCTGGAAGAATAAGCCATAACAGTCTATAGCAAAAAGAAGATAAATAGTACTGTGGCATCACGAAGATTAATTCGTTTATTATGGCTTAAGCATATGTAGGTCATAGCGTACTTCATCAGATCCAGAAAGGTGACTGAGAAGGTGGGTGATATATCCATATTTATTTATTTATCCATATCCACATATCAGTTTAGGCCAGAGTAGAACTAAAAATATTTGGCAAGAAAAACAAAACTTCAAACCATTATCCTGGCAAGTGGAGTGTTAAACATGAATTCAGCCTATACATTTTATGAAACATCAAATATGAATACTGAGCATGAATGAAACACATAGGCAAATGAGGGGCAATTACTTACTATGGTGAAAAAAGCATCTATGACCTTTATTCAGAGCCAACCCAAAAATGCAGTCAGATTTGTAAATGAATTTGAATTTAGAACATTTTTGTTTTAGGAAAAAATGTTTTAGAACATCCCAACATTTTTTAAAAATACATGAACTTTTAAATCAGAGATAATGAGTGACTTAGACCTTTAATATGTGCTTAACTCAAAGCTTGCAATTCTTGTATGTGACTCTATCATTAATGCTTAAAATGGGGATTATTTCACTTATTCACAGGGAAGATGCAAACATCCTTGGAAAAAAGCAAGTGACCACATCAAATCTTTCTCATGTGTGAGAAGACAGGAACTGTGATTGCTTAGAACTTCCTATAATCACGTCTGAATAAATGTCCAAAGCTACAACATTCAGTGAGACTGAAATATTACCCCCAAGTTTTTATGCTCTCATTATACCACCACTACCACTATTTATATACCACTTTTCAACAAAGATTTACAAAGCAGTTTACACAGAAAAATAAATAAATAATCGAAACAATTCCTTGTCCCCAAAGGACTCACAATCTAAAAAGAAACATAAGGTAGAGAAACCAACAACAGCCACCAAAGGGATACTGTCCTGGGGTTCGAGAAAGTTGGACATCCATTCTGGCCTCCACTTCTAGGTTTATTCCTTATGTAGAAAGCATCCTGCTTCTTCATTGATTCCCTCAAGTAGGATCATTTGTGGAAGAAGATGAAATAAATGACATGTTAAAATATACAGGTGTACAAGCTCTTGCTGGTATTGCTGATAGGATTATGACCAATAATAATTAGTTGATTAAGGAACAGGGATGTGCAGTTAATTATGAGTCAAACAAAAGTGTCTGACTTGCTTACAGGACTTAGTTCCTTGATCTGTGTTTCCACCATTGATGCTATTAGAATTTAATTTAATATATAATGAGGTGGTTTGGACAAGTGTCCAGCGACTCACATGTTAAGGGTGAGGATGCAGTGAGAACATGCCCTCCCTGATGTCACTTAATGATGTCCCAATGCACTATTGGGATGTCCTTTAATCCTGAGAGAGGGCCACTTATCTGAATTGTCCCTTTACATATGCCACAAAACACTGTTTCAACAGGATTTTGACATGCATGTGGAGAGGCGATTTGGAAGAATATCCCTCTCACATATTAAAGCACGTCCTAACAGGAGTTGGGTTTTCCTTTAGTGACATCAGGACAGGCATGTTCTCACCACGTCCTTACCCCTCAACATGTGACCCGTCAGACATTCCTCCAAACTGGTTCATAGTTATTTAAAGATTTATTGAACTGCCTTATAGACTCAAAAGCCTAAGTGACTGTAAATATAAGATTATTTATTTAGTTAGTTAGTTAGTTAGCTTTATATGTCGCCCTATTCCCATAGGACTCAGGGCAGCTTACAAACAATAACATATACAGTGACACAATTCTATAAAATAATCTTACATAATGTCATAACCATACAGTACTCATTCCACATGACATAGTAACTATGGATTACAAGATCACTCTACGACCAGCTACCTCAGCGACCGAACACCTGGCGGAACATTTCAGTCTTACATGCCTTGCGGAAGGCCAACAGATCATGGAGAGCTCTGATAATTTCTGGGAGACCGTTCCATAGAGCTGGAGATACCACTGAGAAGGCCCTGGCTCTTTTGATTGCAGTTTAATATCCCTAAGGCCCAGGATCACCAAGGTATTACTTGTGGCTGATCTCAGGACCCGACAAGGGACGTATCAAACAAGGCGGTCCTGGAGGTATGAAGGGCCCATAACATGTAGGGCTTTAAATGTTAAAGTTAATACCTTAAACCTAACCCGGGCCTCAACTGGCAACCAGTACAGCTGAAAGAGCAAAGGTGTCACATGTGCTCGACAAGGCGCCTTAGTAAGGACCTTGGCCGTTGCATTCTGCACCAGTTGCAATCTCCAAGTTAGGCGCAGTGGCAATCCCACACAAAGCAAGTTGCAATAATCTAGCCTAGAAGTGACTGTCACATGGATCACAGTGGCCAAATCCGGAGGAGACAGATAAGGGGCTAGCCACCATATTTGGCGTAACTGAAAAAAGGCCTTTCGAGCGACCTCCATGATCTGAGCCTCCATATTCAAATAGGCATCAAGAATCACACCCAGACTCATCACTGTAGGATGAGGTATCAAGCAAGCACTATCAAGGGTCGGTAATTGGAAACTCCTGCCTGACCTCTTTGGGCCCAGCCACAGAACTTCAGTCTTATCCGGATTAAGCCGTAGATGACTTTGCTTCACCCAGTCTACAACAGCTCTCCTTCAGCTCTCCTGGGAAAATCCCCGTCTCCAGGGAAAGATTGATAATATTCCCAAGGGAGGTCTGCAACCCATCCCAGGTGGCCTTCACCAGCCAGGAGGGTCAAAGATCTAGGGGACGTGGTAGGCCTCATAGCCATCAAAAAAAATTCAACACTGGCCTCCGAAACTTGTTTAAAATTCTCCAAAATTGGCCTGGTAGATGACCATGCAACCTCTTATTACATAGACAGCGTGGTGTAGTGGTTAGAGTGCTGGACTAGGACTGGAGAGAACCGAGTTCAAATCCCCATTCAGCCATGAAACTAGCTGTGTGACTCTGGGCCAGTCACTTCTCTCTCAGCCTAACCTACTTCACAGGTTTGTTGTGAAAGAGAAACTCAAGTATGTAGTACACCGCTCTGGGCTCCTTGGAGGAAGAGCGGGATATAAATGTAATAATAATAATAATAATGCCCCCCAGTGAGGCACTACATTGGTGTGGTTTCATAGAAGGAGAAACTGCAAGAAATGTAGAAACAGCAAATAAAGAAGCAATTCTGGGGGAAATTATGGGACAATCCAATAGATTATAATAAAAAAGCAGGCTGGATGAAAGAGGTCGAAAAATGTAACCATCAAATGCATGTTCTAATAATAAAACCAGAATTAATAAGTGAAAGAGCAAAGAAAATTAAAAATTGGACTGTACCAGGCGATGATGAACTGCATGGCATTTGGCTTAAACACCTAACAAGCCTTCATAAACAACTATCAAAACAGTTCAATCACATTTTGCAAGGAGGTGATATTGAACAATGGCTAACAACTGGGAAAACTAATCTCATCATGAAAGACCCAGCAAAAGGTGCAGTTCCAAGTAATTATAGACTGATAACATGCCTGCCAACCATGTTCAAATTATTAACTGGAATAATAGCAGATGAAGTGATGCAACGCTTATTAACTAACAAAGAGCTTCCAGTTGAACAGAAAGGAAATTGCCCGAACACCAGAGGCACAAAAGATCAGCTGCCAAAATGATTTTAGAAAATTGCAAGAGAAGAAAAACAAATCTATGTGTTACATGGATTGACTACAAGAAAGCCTTTGATTCATTGCCTCATACATGGATACTAAAATGTTTAGAAACAACTGGTGTCACCAAAAACATTCAATTATTTATTTTAAAAAAGCAATGAGCATGTGGAGTACTCAGGACAGGTTAGCATTAGAAGAGGTATTTCCCAAGGGGACTCACTATCCCCTCTGTTGTTTGTAATCGCCATCACTCCACTTTCACAAATACTAAACAAAACAGGCCTCGGATACCAAACATCTAAAACATCAAGTAAAATCAACCATCTGCTGTACATGGACGATCTGAAGTTGTATGGAATGTCCCAGTCAGAAATTGAATCAGTGCTAAACACTGTCCGTATATTCAGTAGTGATATAGCAATGGAGTTTGGACTAGACAAGTGTGCTGCATTAATAATGAACAGAGGAAAAATAACAAAAACAGAAGGAATAGAACTGCCCACTGGAAGCAACATCAAGAACCGAAAGAACATTACAAATACTTGGGCATACTCCAGGCTGATAACATTGCACACACTGAAGTTAAAAGAAAAATAGGAAGTGAATACATCAGGAGAGTTAGAAAAATCCTCAAGTCCAAACTCAATGGCGGGAACACCATACAAGCCATAAACACCTGGGCTATACCTGTTATCAGATACAGTGCAGGAATAATAGACTGTACCTAGGCAGAGCTAGAGACGCTAGATCGTAAGACCAGGGAAATAATGACCATCAATCATGTTCTGCACCCCCGCAGTGATGTAGAGAGGCTATACCTCCCTCGCAGCTCAGGTGGAAGAGGAATGCTGCAAGTCCATCAAACAGTAGAGGAGGAGAAAAGAGGCCTTGAAGAATATATCAAGGACAGTGAAGAAGATGCTTCAAATTCAAATGGTCAATAATGAGAAACTATTCAACACCAATGAAAGAAAGCAGGCCTACAAGAAAGAACAATTCAAGAACCGGGCAGAAAACTGGAGAAATAAGCCCCTGCATGGTCAATATTTGCACAATATAAGTGGAAAATCAGACATCACCAAGACCTGGCAATGGCTTAAGAATGGCAACTTGAAGAAAGAAACAGAGGGTCTAATGCTGGCTGTACAAGAACAGGCACTAAGAACAAATGCAATAAGAGCAAAAGTAGAATCAACAACAAACAGCAAGTGCCACCTTTGTAAAGAAGCAGATGAAACAGTGAACCACCTGATCAGGTGTTGTAAAAAGATCGCACAGACTGACTACAAACAAAGGCATGACAAGGTAGCAGGGATGATACACTGGAACATCTGCAAAAAATGCAAGCTACCTGTAGCCAAACATTGGTGGGACCATAAAATTGAAAAAGTTGTAGAAAATGAAGATGCAAATCTATTATGGGACTTCCGACTACAAACAGACAAACATCTGCCACACAATACAGCAGATATAACTGTAGTCGAGAAGAAAGAAAAACAAGTCAAAATAATCGACATAGCAATACCAGGGGATAGCAGAACAGAAGAAAATGAAATAGAAAAAATAACCAAATACAAAGATCTACAAATTGAAATTGAAAGGCTGTGGCAGAAAAAGACCAAAATAATCCCAGTGGTAATTGGCGCCCTAGGTGTAATTCCAAAACAACTTGAAGAGCACCGCAACACCATATGGGCCACAGAAATCACCATCAGCCAATTACAAAAAGCAACTTTACTGGGAACAGCCTACTGTATATTCTGCGACGGTATCTATAATAACAGCAACAACATGGATAATATAATTCAGCCATCCCAGGTCCTTGGGAAGGACTCAATGTCTGGATAAACAAACCAGTCAATAACATCTGTCTGACTGTGTAAATAAATAATAATAATAATTCCTCAATTGCATTGGAAGTAAGGGGGAGGTCTTGGCAGAGCAACAAGATTTTATCTACAAAAAAGACTTTAAAAACCTCACAGCCGATGTCCAATTCTCTAACTTCATGATCTCTACCAGAAAAATTAGACCTGCCTTCCCTCTGAACGGGGCAGCGGTGTGACCCCCAGCTGTGCCTTCAAGGTATAATGGTCTGACCATGGCATCCTCTCAGCTGAAAAATGGACACACCTCTAACCCCATCCCAAAAACCAGATCTAAGGTGTGACCCAATTGATGGGTTGTACCCTAACAAATTGCGAGAGTCCCAAGGACTTCATAGCTGACACTAACTCCTGTGCCTGAGTAGAGACCGGGTCATCGACATGAACATTGAAATCACCAAGAACTGAAAGCTTTGGGTAGTTCAGAGCCCACCCTGCTACCGCCGTCCTCAGACCATGCAAAGCCTCTGGCATGCATTAGGTGGTCGATACACCAACCAAATAGCTAGACTCTCAGCAACGTCCCACTTTATACCCACACAGGTTTAAATCCACATCCTGGGATCTCGGGGGTGGGAGTTCACTATAAGAATTATCTTCTCGGATAAGGGCAGTGACCCCACCCCACCGACCCCTGGCCCATGACTGATGAAGAACTTTAAACTCAGGCGGGGTTAATTCAATAAGGGCGACTGTCTAGCTTTCCCTCACCCAGGTCTCAGTTACAAACGCCAGATCAACAGCTGCCTCCACAAAGTATGTTTGCAAGGTGTTGGTCTTATTAGTAATGGATTACATAACATCAATGTTGGGTGTATCCACTCCCTTCTCCCATTCTCCCTCAAAACAGAGCGAAGGTTAGAGACGTTACAAGCCCAAGAATATCTAAGGGCCCTACTCCCTGATATGTTCCGTCTATTGCCATATCTTCCTTTCCCTACCATTGTCCGAATCCTCCACGTCCCTTCATTAACCTCTAATACTCTGTTCTCCATCTCTCGCCCCTTCCTACTCACCAATATAAAAGCCCAATCCCATCCGCGGGAGCCAGCACCACCAACACTCCCCAACAGTACAACAACCACAATTAGGCAACAGGCAGCAACCCCTAGGTAATACACAAGAATGGCTAATAAGTAAGTAACAGGCAGCAACAGATTACAACATCAACAGAAGAACACAGCAGGCAGGCACTGCTCCACCACATGCCAGGCTGCGGATAACGATCTTCTCCGCTAGTAGAAATCACTGTCACAATCCAAGCAGCAATTATCTCCAATATAACTCGAAAGGAATGGGGAGATGACTAGTAAGGAGCTATCCAATCACTCCGACAAAGGCCCCAATTCTGTCCAATGTTCCTGGACGGCGATCAACAGCTGCCACCAAACCACGATGGTAATCATATAGGTAACAGGTGGTTTTTGTGTTTCATTTATATGGGAAGTTAAATAAATCTCACAAGGCAGGATTATACTGCCAATTGTAAAACAATCCATACATGGTGTAAGTAAAGTGTTATATAAGCATGAGTCTTATTTCAGTTGTTGGATGCTGAGAGAAGAACAGAATTTGCATGGTCAAGGTCAAGACTAGAGCAAGCCTTGAGATCCAAGGGGCCAGGGGGTATAGGATTTTATAGGATTACCCCGAGGTATAGGATTTTCTTTGTAAATGAAGGTACAAGATAAGAAACTCTTTGGACATTCACATCAGTGGTATGGGACAAGCAACTCCCACTTCCTCGCCAGTGTTCTCCTTAATTTTTAAAACCAGCAACAATTAAATAATAACGTTGCACTTTATAGTTCCTTTCTTAACACAAACAGAATTTGCAAAATAAAATCAAAAAGGTTATCAAAAAGGTTACAGAGACTTGCTCAGACTCATGCGTCCAAACTGAGGTTTTTCCTTTTGGTGGTGTTGGTTTGCTTACAGTTCTTTCTTTGCTGTGGTATTAAGACTGTTTCTGCTTCCCCTTCTTGAAAGACTGAAAGTAATAAATATAGTCTTAACAAATAACCAGCTCACAGGAGCTCACTCTGCATTCTGGCCCTACAAATCATGCTGGCGCCAATGCCATTTGTGTGCCAATGCCACATGAGTGATGCCGGAGACATATCCCATTGCCATGGTGTGGCATTTTAAAGAGGCAAGTGGCACAAGCGGCAGCTTGCAGGAGGTATTTCGTGTGAAGAGCAGCAGGGTGGCGCAGGGTGGCGGGGGCTTGGAGGACAGGCAGGTGGGACCTGCCCGCCTCCTCTTAAGGGAACCCCTTGCCGCCCTTGGATGTGCACTGAAGCAATTCAGTGAACATCCCTAGTATAGAAACCCTCATACCTGAAATAAATAAATAAATATAGGCTTAACAATCAGCTCACAGGAGCTCTCTCTGCATCAGGCCTTTAGATCCTCTGAGGAGGATTGCCATATATTTTTAACCATATATGGTAGTCCCTATTCAACTTGCAGTCCCCTTCTGGACAAGCCTATATCACCTGATGTTTTAAGCCTTAAAGAGCAGGGGTCTTGGAGGCTTAACAACCAAGGACTTCACAGCTCCCTTGATTCCAAGGCTTCAGAACTTTCCTAGGTTATGACATGTGCCCTTCAAATAGCTCAAGTACTGCACAGTTCCATGGCGGGCCTTAAAATTCAGATGTCGGGTGCAGCACAGCCTTGTCTGAGCTGCGATTGGTATCCAGGACTTGGATAAAAATCAGATTTGATGAGCAGTTGAAAAGTTGTTGAAAAAATGAAAGTGATCTTTGACAGTTTAAAAAAAGGGGGAAGCAAAACTAAAATGCCTGTATCAACATTACAAACCAGGAAAAAAAACTTTCAGAAAACAGGTGAGCTTCTTCTGAGATTTCGCTGAGAGACGTTCTAAATATCATCTGCATTCAAATCAAGGGGGGATACCACCTATCTCTAGTCTCAGTGTGCCACACAAAAACTAACATCAGTGCTGAGCCAGAACAGAAAAGGTAGAAGTATTTTGACCTTTGATTTCCCTTTCTGGTTAATACTTTGGTTAATTCTTAGGCTATTACCACGATCGCTTGGCCCGTTTTCCAGTGATCATGGGAACCACCGGGCTCGCAGGTTAGCCTAGTGTTCCCAAGGCAGCTAGCCCACCTAAACCACCCTCCCATTAAATGAGGTTAATGGAGTGAGCGCTCCATTAACCTCATTTCATTGCACATGTGTCGTCACGGTGCGCGGTGACACATGAGTAGGCCTCATGAGTAGACGCCCAGCTGGGAGGATACAAGCATCCTCCCAGGCTCAGGGGTCTCTCCAGGATACCCAGTGCGCTCATGCGAGGCATCCTGAAACTTCCGGGGGCTGCACGGCCCTCGATCCCCGCAGCCGGCTTCGTGATGGAGTTCCATGATGGAGCTCTGTGATGGAGCTGGCAGTTGTGTGGGCGGCCAATCCAGCCATCCAGCTATGAATGACTGCTCAACTGTGGAGAGAGTGGGCTAAGCCTACTCTCCCTGCAGAACCCCCTCAGGCACTTCACACGTGTCGTGTGAAGCGCCTCACTTTGTCTTTCTGTGTTTTACCAACATCAGTGAGGAAATGCAGAAGAAAGGGGGCACTCAAGCAAGGGGCCCTTCCACATGCGGAGAGGGTTCTTGTTCACGGGAAGAGCTTCCACTGACAGCTCATCACTGCACTGAAAAGTCTGGATGCTGCCAGTCTAAGGAAGATCTTGTTACAAAAATCATTCAGAGACAAACCCAACAATATTATTTACCCAAAGGAATAATCTGATGAGCTTTTCTATTCATATTTGGCCCTGAATATTTCCTTATGCTTCCTAAGCAATCTTCTTATCATCCTAGGAATTTACTTATTAAAAATATTGAGGCATGATTTTCTATAACTGAAGTATAGTTTATTCTAGAAGCAGAACTGCAGTTATACCATGCAGGTAGCAATCTACTTTCTTTCTTGCCTGCAGATATGAATGTAATGTCAGCATTACGTTTTTTGCTCCAAAGAACATTTCTTCATGGATTATAAGCAAAATTAAGTGTAACCTACCCAATATGTGATGCAAGTTAACAAGTTAACTGCAGTCAGACATATATTATGGCAGAGGGAAGAACTAATAATCTGCTGTTAGATCCTGTTTTTAATTTACTCCTTAATACATCAAGAAGAGGTAGAAATGATACTTGAGGCAGTGAGAAGAAAGATAGAGATAAATATTCCAGTAACTGCATCAAGTAATAGCATTATGAAGATCTAGAGTTTTCTTATATCCTGCATATCATATCTTAGCATCTTTTGATAAAGTACTTTAGTGACACCATCCCTGCCCCCCACCCCACTATAAGATGTTACAGCAAAACAGCAGGGATGTGCACGAACCTGCTCAGAGGTCTTTTTAAGGGCCTATGAACCTGTTTGAACGGCTGACCGTTCGGCCAGTTTGAAGGTGGGGGGCATACATTTAAGGGTAGGGGAGGGCAACCTTGCCCCTCCCACTGTGTTTCCCCCACTGGCGCTCCATTTTAAAAGTGTATGTAGGGATGGCAGAGTACCTGCCTGCCGTCCCGTGTCCTCTTTGGCTGGAAGTAACAGGAAGCACATGTGCCAGGCAGGGGACATCTGGTCTCAAGAGGCCAATTGAATTGAGCAGCCGCTGCTCTTCAGCAAGTCAAGCCCAGAGCTCTTCATGGGTCCTGGCTGTTGCTGTTGCAGAACATTCCTACCTGACAGCCAGCAAAAAATATTCCATGGGGCAAATCTGGCCCCTGGGCCTAAGTTGTGCAGGCCTGCACTCCAGCGTGGTGTAGTGGTTAGAGTGCTGGACTAGGACCGGGGAGACCCGAGTTCAAATCCCCATTCAGCCATGAAACTAGCTGGGTGACTCTGGGCCAGTCACTTCTCTCTCAGCCTAACCTACTTCACAGGGTTGTTGTGAAAGAGAAACTCAAGTATGTAGTACACCGCTCTGAGCTCCTTGGAGGAAGAGCGGGATATAAATGTAATAATAATAATATTAATAATGCAAGAGGTAGAAATATCCTCACTTTGCCTAAACTCCAGAAGCATTCTGGGACAGCCAAAACATGTCACTTACCCTGGAAGGAAATATATTTTCCAGATGCCCTTTTGTGGCTTCCCAGCATCTCTTTCACATCTCTCCAGCATCCTCTTTGTTTTCTTCCAACCTCTTCCCAGCCAGTCTTGCAGCCTCTGGTTCTGGTGGAAAGTACCCCACAACTAGATTTAGCAAGTATTTCACAGGAAGGGCTGCGGTGTCCATGACACCATAGGGTTGCTGCAGATTCATTGAAATCAGATGATCCAGTGCACAGGCCTACTCCCTACATACCACAAATCTGTGAAGGAAAAATGGCTGTGCCAGCTAGCAATAACCTGGTCATAACGCAGCCACTGGTTTACAGGTGTCTGGAAACCCAGGGATGTATGACATGTAGAAGAATATTCAGTGCATTCAACTGTGACATTTGCAGGCAATGGCTTTTGGAGACCATTTTCAGTGGCAGTGCAACTGTGGATGGCATGGCTACTGCACATTTCTGTACACAGAGGGAATTACTTCTGAATGGGGCTTAAGTGTGTGATGGATCATATGAATTTAAACATGGCTTTCAGCTATATATTTGTTTAGCGCACATTTTAACAGGAAATATATAGCACTTTTAATTGCAAAATGCTTGTTTTTGTATTGGCCAACAACCCTATGAAGAAGCAAGCTATTATTTTCTTTTTGCAGAGAGAAAGCTGAGGCTGAATAAGAATGACAGCCCTTTGACACCATAGGGACTTTATGGCAGAATACCTGGTTCCACCTCCATGGCTTGCTGGTCCATCTAGGTTATGTATAGAGAAGAAATGGTGGAATTATAAACTGCATAATAATTCTCGGTACAAATTGTGCTATATAAAACGAAGAAAAACCTCTTGGGGGCTCAGATTCCCAAGCCTTCTAATTACGTAACCATGCCCACATCAAAGATTTAAAGCCCTACGTCTTCCTTAGCAGCTTCCGCTGGCTCAGAAGGGAATTAGCTGGTGCTATATTTAAAAGTCAGCAATTACATTCACTTCCTATATAATGATGAATGCAGATTGTCAGCATTCTGTCCACCTCTCACGCAAAACTGTTGGCAGTCCACCTGGTAGTGGGTAAAGAGAAATCAGAAAACCAGAAAGGGTCAGAACAGCTTAAAGCATTAAAATGCATATTCTGATTTGAAAATAGTTTTCATGCTCAGAAATCATATTTGATTTTTGTGGGGAGGGGGGCAGGCGTTAAAGCTGTGGTTTCATACAAAAATAATGCCACAGTAAATCTCTGCAGAGAATGTCACTGCATGTAATTTTAGGAAGCGAATGCTGAATAGATTTCAAGGATTTCTGGGGGAAGCTTTCTTACCCTGGAAGATGTATTGTTTCTAATTGGGTTTTAGTATTCCCCCACCCCCACTTGCCATTGCTTCAACTGCTCTTGGTAAATGGCATGTATTTTATGATTTGTCTGTCCAAAAGATCACCTATCCAAAGTGTTGTGTTAATACAGCACTATAATGCAAGAAAACCTGAAAGCCAGGATTGTAGGGGACATCTGATATTCTTCCAACAGTTTTTATAGACAAAGAAGCAGTGGGAACTGCCTCAGCAGATGACCCAGCAGTCTGCTCCGGGTGGCTGAATCGACCGTCCACACAACTGCCAGCTCCATTACGGAGCTGGCGGGAGCTGAGGGGATCAGGGGCCGCATGCCCCCCAGAAGCTCCAGCATGCCCTGAGCGAGTGCGCCTTCCAAAATGGCTCAGGGCGGTTCACAACATCCTGCTCTTCCTCCAAGGAGCCCAGAGTGGTGTACTACATACTTAAGTTTCTCCTCACAACAACCCTGTGAGGTTAGGGTGAGAGAGAAGTGACTGGCCCATAGTCACCCAGCAAGTAGCATTGAATGGGGATTTGAACTCGGGTCTCCCCGGTCCTAGTCCAGCATTCTAACCACTACACCGCGCTGGCTCTTGCTGGTGGTTCTCATGGTCAGGCGAAATCGGGCTAGGCTCCCCTAGCCTGATTTCGCCTGATCATGGGAATAGCCTCATTATGTTTCTACCCTTCTATATTATATTAGCATCCTATATCCAAGATTGTTTCTTCTAGTTCAGAAAATGACCTCTTTCATTGAAAAACAAACAAAATATTTAATTTTAATAAACTTGATTTTGAATTTCTGTGGACTAAACAAGAAGCTTCATCACAGAATTTCTGTGGGCTAAACAAGACGCGTCATCTAAACAAGAAGCTTCATCAAACCCAGGGATGAAGCAGCAGTTTGTTTGTTGAATCAACTGTCCCATCTTTCACCTCAGCATAGGAGTAGCAGAGTAAGGTAGGTTTCCATGCCTCTGTACCATCCTAACCTTTGTTGGTGTTTGTTCCCACACACAAGCACAAACACTAGGCCCAACAACTGGAGTCCTCTTCTCACATAATCGTCAACAGTGAAAGATGCGTGAGGGAGGAGGGACAGAAGCATGCCTTCTGGACCCATCCCTGACTGCAGTGTTGCTTATCAGCTATGCCCCTCCACAGCCATGCATTTGATTTCCTTGAGAAAGGACCCATGTACTCCACACAAACAAAACTCTCAGGATGGCCCTTTGTGTGAAGGAAGTCGCTTTCTTGTGAAAGCAGAATATGTGATCACTGAGGGCATGGATACTACCATCAAGGCCAGGACAAGACAGCACAGGTCCTACTCCTCCCCTTCACATTTAGAAAATAGACGGGGCTAACACAAAAAGGGGGTGTCAGCTTCCAGCTAAAGATGGAATCAGTTCTTGCCACTTTGACAATAATGTACAATACTTCTGCTAGGCAGCAGTACTGTAATTAAAAAAAAAATGTTTTTAATTGAATGGACTCCAAGTTAGGTAGCAGAGACTTTAGAAAGGAAGACTTCATTAGTCTACAAGTGTGGAGCCAAGGGGTGAGAATCCACTAACTTCGATTAGCTAAAGTTTCTAGAGACTTTAATCTTGTAGCAGGTGAAAATTAAAACTGATGGTAATTAAAGACTAATTATTATGCACTACCACTTTGACTACCAGATGTTCTGACTCAGACACAACGTATAACAAAACATTGAAGAAGGAAACTCACTTTTCCTCTGGCTTAGTTTGAACATATAAGTTTTACGAGTAAATGTACAGAAGACACATTATTACTGATGTGCTTGACTTCAATATTTTCACTGAGCGCTAGCACTATGGAACCTAACTGTCTTTCTTGTCCAGTTATGTTAGCTGTAACTTTAGACAGTACAGTCCCCAGCACATGCAATTATGAAGGGGACATGCCTAGAGTATGCCAGTCAGGACAGCTGTACTGTACTGTACAGTGCATGTATAGGGGCCATTTGGATTAACAGCCCACCCACCCCTCCATACACATACAATAGAGGAAAGTACATCCTCTGTAGACATCCCAGTGGGTGAACATTCAGTGTATCCTCTTCATTTGCACATGCCTGGGACTGTATCATCCAAGCAAGCCCTGTTTTATTACTCTTTGGAACTATTTTTCATATAAGTTTTGCAAGTTCTGAATTCTCCTAGCTTGGAGTTTTGTTGTCTCATTAATCCTGATAGCAAGATGTTTAAAAAGCTTTGCTATTCCCAGTTTTGAAGACTGATCATCCTGGAGAGAATCTATCTATCTGGTAGCTAAGAGTCAACAATGACTTGATGGCACTGAATCAATCAATCAATCAATCAATCAATCAATCAATCCCCAATTTACAAATAAACAGAGGTAAAAGGTAAAGTGTGTCATCAAGTTGGTGTTAACTCCTGGCAACCACAGAGCCCTGTGGCTGCCTTTGGTAGAATACAGGAGGGGTTTACCACTGCTATCTTCCATGCAGTGTGAGATGATGCCTTTCAGCATCTTCCTATATTGCTGCTGCCCAATATAGGTGTTTCCCATAGTCTGGGAAACATAAACCACTTGCCTAAAGATATCAGGAAAGGGATTTAAACTCTGGACTTTCCCAAATGTAGTTACAGCTCTCTCTTCAATGGGCAAAACTATAAGCCAATGTTAAAGTATGTACATAGGCAAAGCTATGGGAATTCTAATTTCTTGCTCTGCAAGGTCATCTATTTGCTAAAGTCTGTATAAGTTTCTCAATCATTGTTTAATATGCAAACTACAAGAGCTCATTAGTAGAGCTCCAAACTCTACCAAATTACACCTTTAGTAAACAATCTACAAAAAACCTGTTTTCTATTTCATTGTTTGAAGGAGCATCAGAGGAAAAGGGAGCTGTTGGGTCTCCAAAGCTTTACTTTTAATTAGTCAAAAGAGCAGCTTTTCTGTTACAATATTATTGGCTATCATCATGGCAATTTTATTAAATAAATTACATCTCTGTTATTTCCCATGACAAATATCTGGTATTTTAGAAAGTTACAGTGTTTCTCACCCATTACAACATTTTTCAAGTGTGATAAATCATTCCAGCATATTACTGTCTGCTTTCCATGAACAAAAAGTAAAAAATAAAGAAGACCCCAAAGCTCTAATATCAGCTCTAGGTAAATCTGGACTATACATCTCTCTCTGTCTAAACCAGTTGTCTATTGATGCTTACTGTTTCAATCACAAATGTTCACATTATTGCTTCACTCAAATATTGCTTCATCTGTTTAATGGTTTTCACATATAAAATGCACTGCTGTTCAGAACTGTAGTTTATTAGCCTCTGTAGTAATGCTTGAGTAGCCATCTTTAACTGTATGACTTTGGGCAGGGTGAAATTCTGCTTCCAGCCATTCATTGTTTCAAGGATACAGGCATTGTTTCAGTCATTCATGTCTATGGCATCACAAATTGCTTCTGTGATTTTTTTGATTTCCATTTTTAAGGCTCGTCCTCTTTGTGTTTGCAGTGTTGACTGGTTTTATGGATATCTGTCAGGGATCCCTAGATTCAGCACCATCTTTTGTAAGGTCCTCAGATCTGACAAGTTAAATTATTATGACACCAAGTCCATTCTTAAAAGGCATATTTCTCTGGGGTGGAGAGCCCTTGCATTTCTTTTCAGCTACTGGGAATGGGTTTTTAAAGGCAAGATTTCCAGAAGCATTTCTCACTTAGTTCTGCTCTTCACTCCAGTGAGATCAGAAAAATAACTTCTGAACATTGTGCCTTATGCCTTTCCTTTTCCCTGTACAATTCTTAGCCATCTTTATAAATAGTACTCCCCGAGGACATTTTTGATACTGCAATATTCTTTGTTCTCTCTCCTTTCTGCACGCTATCTCTCTCTGGCTTCTCATTCTGCTGTGGATGTCATGAGCTAGCCTGAGCAAAGATGAGTGGGGATATCTATCTATCTATTTATCTATCTATCTGTTTGTTTGTTTGTTTGTTTGTTTGTTTGTTTACTGACTGAAGCCTCTTTTGTAGCAGCTCAGGCTTAATACAGTCTATCCTTATTTTATCAACCTTATGAGCTCAGTTAGGCCAAAAGATAGTGACTGATCCAAGGCCTATAATCAAGGTTCATTGGCCTTCAGGAACTAGAGTCTGGATCTTCCAAACACTCTTCCACTGCACTCCTCAGAGTCCATCATATGCTTATAAGTACATTTTCCAAAATAAGTTCTGATTTTTACACTTAAGTATCCTGATAGAGTTGCCTGATTTTCATTGGTGTTAAGGAGCACCACAACTTTATTTAAATTGAATGAGATAGGCAAGCAGTCTTTGCTTTCAACATAAGACAGTGTGGTAAATTCAAAACAAAACTTTAACAGTAAGAAAAACACTAGTCAGGCTAGAAAACATTGGTCTTGGTAACAGAGGCCAAGCTATAGCATACAAAGCATATAGCAGGCCAAGTTATGGCACACAAAGTATATAGCAGGGCTGTGGAAACTATGATTTATTATAGCATACAAAACACTTTGAAATATTCACATAAATGATGTGATTCTAGTGAAATGAATAAAAATAAGTACTTCCTCTTTCCTGCTGATGCCAGGGCAGCTGCAAAATTTTGCTTTTAATATACAAATGATAACTTGCTACTTCAGCCAATGCAATTTATTCCCTTCCTGAAGGCAACACTAGTATGTATGACTCTGCCTTAGGGGCAGAAGTCTTGGGCATGCACTTAGTGCAAAGAGCTCCTGGCTCTCAGGGAACAAGTTCATTCCTTCATAGCCAAGGTGGGTGACCTGGAGAAGCATAGGAGGCACAGACATGGTGGATGAGACCCTCAAAGACACGACAGAGGCATCTCACTCCCAGACTGACAGATCCTTTGCTGTTATGGAGAATGAAGCTCTCAGGGAAGGAGAAAATCAGTCTCAGGAAAAGGGAAATACCCCCTTAGAAGGGACCCCTTCCTTGGGTGATGCACTCATATCTTTTCGCACAGAGGATACTCCCCCATGGGTTGAGGACCTCCTAGCCATGGGTAACTTTATAGAGAGCATATGGGGCATAGAGAGACGGGTTTATGAGCCACATGTAGACTTCACAGTGATTTGCCTGACTGATGCGAAGGTTGTGGACATCACACAGTGTCTAGAAAGGCTGCTAGGCAGTGCTGGGGATGAGTTGGCTATTGTGGTGCACATTGGCACAAACAATGTTGGGAAATACAGCTGGGAGGTCCTGGAAGCCAAATTTAGGCTGCAAGGTAGCATATTGAAGTCCAGATCTCCCAGGATAGCATTCTCTGTTTTACCTATTCCACATGCAGGGCCAGCAAGACAGGCAGAGCTGAGGGGTCTCAATGCGTGGATGAGACAGTGGTGCCAGGAGGAGGGGTTAGGTTTGTCAAAGGTAAAGTGTGACATCGAGTCAGTGTCAACTCCTGGTGACCACAGAGCCCTGTGGGTGTCTTTGGTAGAATACAAGAGGGGTTTATCATTGCAATCTCCTGTGCAGTATGAGATTATGGGGCTATTCTCACGATAGGCAAAATTGGGCTAGGAGAGCCTAGCCCAATTTTTGCTGATCGTGTAAACCACTGAGCTCGCAGGCAAGCCCAGTGGTTTACAAGCGGTTCAACCGCTTCTGTAGCCCTCCCCTTAGCCCGGGTTTGCAGAGCAAGAGCTCTGCAAACCTGGGCTATCTGATTGTGAGTAGCCATGGTGCGGCTCCGCGCCATGGCTACTCACGATTAGATCCCCGGAGGGGAGGTGAAAATCCGCCTCCCAGCTCTGGGGGTCTCCCCAGTATGCCCTGCGCACTTGCGCAGGGCATACTGGAGCTTCCAGCGGCTGCGTGGCCCCTGAGCTCCCCAGCCCCCGCCGGCTCCATCACAGAGCCGGCAATCAAGTAGGTGGCCTATCCAGCCACCCAGGGTTCCCACCCCGATCGTCTGCAGGGAGAGCGGGCTTAGCCCACTCTCCCCGCAGTAGCGGCAAAAGTGGGTCTCACTGACCATGAGACCTGCCTCTATGCCTTTCAGTATCTTCTTATATTGCTGCTGCCTGATATAGGTGTTTCCCATAGTCTGGGGGATTCGAACCGGCAAACTCTGGCTGCTGGTGCTTAAAATAAAAAAAGGATGCAGAGCAGCTTTTTATATGACAACAAGGGCGGTGGGGGGTGATGTTTGTTAAAGTGAATTGAGTGGTGTTCAGTTCAGGAAGCAAAATACCCTAAGGTTTGAGGTTGCAAACTTTTCAAATAAACCAGAAGGAGACAGAGTAGAACCAGAAGCAGATCAGATGGATACACAAGACAGCTGATCAAAAGAGTTAAAATGACAGTAAGAGACATAGCACATTCCAACGCCAGGTAAGAGACTTGGTTTATGTTTATATACCAATGCCAGAATCCTCCGAGCCAAGCTGGATGAACTGGAGTGCTTGTTGCTAATTAAAACATAGATATTATGGGCATAATGGAAACCTGGTGGAATGGTGAGAACCACTGGGTCACTGTTATTCCTGGACACAAACTCTACAGAAAGGACATATTGGGGGTGGAGTTAAAGAAGGGATAGAATCCAACAAGCATAGAAACCTAGGTGGACCGGAGTCTTCCACGGAATCATTATGGGTGACAATAAGGGGACTGAAAGGAAATGTGTTACTAGGGAGATGCTATCACCCTCTTGTGTTGCTGACCAAGCAAAGGGCCAACACACGTATGCGCTGCCCATGTGTGTGCCAGTGTCCACAGAGGCAGTAGGGAACAGCTCCACAGCCCTGCATGGCTGTTTGGAGAACATGTGAAACCTCTGGAAGAGAGGTGAGGCAGGGATGAGCAGGTAATGAGCTCCTTATGTGCTTTTAAAGAGGACTGCTTCCTGCTCTGCCGAGCCTGTTCGGATGCCAGCACATCTCAAAAAGAAATACAAGGAGACAATAAGGGATGCAAAAAGAGAGTGTGAGGAACATATAGCTACAAATGTCCAGTGGAATAACAAAAAACTTATTTAAATATATCGGAAGCAGAAAATCTGCCAGGGAGGCAGTTGTACCCTTAGATGTTGAGGGTGTGAAAGGGATTATTAAGGAAGATAAGGAAATTGCAGATAAGCTGAATGAGTTCATTGCATATCTCTTCATGGTGAAGGATATGGACCAAATACCTGCTCTGGAACTGAGCTTCTCATGTTTGGAGGATGAAAAAGTGAGCTAGTTTGAGGAGCCGAGAGTATGTTATAAACTGTTGTGAAAAACTAAAAATTAACAAATCACCAGGGCCAGATGGCATCCACTCAAGAGTTCTGAAGGAACTGAAATGTGAAATTGCTGATCTCCTAGCAAAAATATGGAACTGGTCTGCATGATCTAGCTCTGTACCAGAGGATGGGAAAGTAGCTAATGTAAGTCCAATTTTTAAAAGGGGATTGGGGGGCGGGGGCAGGATCCGGGAAACTACAGGCCCGATAGATTAACTTCTGTGCCTGGTAAAAATTTATGAAAAGCATACTTAGGGACAAAATTGTTAAACATATAGAACAGGTCTTGCAGAAGGAGAACCAGCATGACTTCTGCAAGGGCAAGTCTTGCCTCACTAACCTTTTGGAGTTTTGGAGAGCGTCAACAGGCATGTGGCTAAAGCATGTGGATAATGTGGTAGACATAGTATACAGTACTTGGACTTCAGAAAAGCTTTTGGCAGAATTCCCCACCAAATGCTCTTAGCAGTCATGGGATAAGGGACTGGTAACTGACTGAAGGACAGGGAAGAGAGGGTAGGAATAAATGGAACATTTTTACAATGTAGGGAAATAAGAAGTGGGGTCCCTCAGGGATCTGTAATGGGACCAGTGCTCCTTAACTTGTTCATAAAAATGACCTAGAAGTGGCCAGATTTGCAGGTGAGACCTTTCGCAGACTTTCACAGCATGGCAGCTGTGAAAAAGGCAAATTCCATGTTAGAGATCATTAGGAAGGGAGCTGAATATTAAAATGCTAGTATTATAATGCCCTTATACTTTTTGGAGTACTGCCTACAGTTCTGGTCACCATATCTCAAGAAGAACATTGTAGAACTGGAAAAGGTGCAGAAGAGGGCAATCAAAATGATTAAGGACCTGGAGCAATCAAGATGATCACTGGCCTTATGTGGCACAGCTACAGCATCTGAGGCTTTTTAGTTTGGAAGAGAGGCCACCTCGAGCCTCAGAGGCAATAGGCCTCTAAATTGCAGGGGAGCATCAGCAGTAGAGAGGGCATCCCCTCACCTCTTCCTGTGGACTTCTCAGAGGTGAGCCACTATGTGAAGAAGGATGCTGGACTAAGATTGGCCTTGGGCCTGATCCTGCAGGGTTGTTCTTATTTTCTTATATTTAAGGTGTTTCTATGTCCTATACTATTTCCAAAAATGGGTTGCAATCCTGTAAATAAATTTCATTATTCCACACTCAGGATAACATAATTTAAGTAAGCATAACTATATTGCAGCTATAGTCTTCAGCTATATAATTGCAGCAATATTCTTCAGCAGATATAAATAGTGGCTGACATCCATATTAATGCTGTATACAGATTATGGAGTAGGTACAATTGTTGCTGATTTACACTTCAGTGTGATTTACAGTGCTCTGAAGCACACTGTGTTTGTGAAGAGAAACAAAGGACTTTGTTTCACTTCAGAGCAAAGAGGAAATTGGCAAAAATGATTGCACCTTTGCAGTCCTTGCAGCATTAATATGAATGTCACATGAACCAAGCAACAGATAAGCATAAGCAAAGTACCACTGGATCAGGCCAAAGGTCCATTTGGTTCAGCATCCTTGTTCCCACTGTGACCAGTAATTGCTTTCAGAAAGTCCACATGTGATAGCCCTCCATCACTGTGGTTCCCAAGCAAACAATATTCAGTGGCATTCCAAATACCAGATGCTGGCCACCAACAATGGCAAAGGGCTGTTTTATTCCATTTTAAAATTGTTGCATTCCTTAGTGTAAATTATTATATTGGTACAGTATACTCTATAGCAGGTCTCCCCAACTGGTGATGCTCCAGATTTTGCTTATCTACAACTCCCATCATGCTGGGAGTTGTAGTTCAGTAACATCTGGACTACCACAGGTTGGGAGTCCCTGCTCTATAGAACACATGCTGGGTATACTATTAATATGACAAGCCACAACCTACTGTACATTTTAATTTAGTTAGCCTTTTAAAGGGCCAAGCTAGCAGGGGTTTTCTTTAGCATATAATTCTTTTCAGCCCTTTGAAAATCGTAGAGCCATAGTGCAGTCTGTCAATTACTTGTCCTGTGTTTTTAAAGAAAACAAATAAATGTAAATAAATACATATAATAGAGACATTGTAAAATACAAATACTGTCTGTCATGCCCATGCCCATCTTTAACAAATATGCACCTATAAACTTTTATTTTTTTGTCAAATGACTAATATGTATTCACACCAAAATGGCTGTGCAAGACATCAATCAGAGTGAAAGTACACAAACCTGTGCTTTTCAGATCTAACTCAGATACGTCTCTTTTAACAGATCAAAATCTGTGTTAGAATAAATGGTTCCACAGCTCCTTTTCAACTTTTACTTTGATCTGCATGATCTAAGGTCTTGTTTACAGCTGTGTGTTGTACTCTTTGAATAATCAGAAGTCTACATTGAACAGTCCTGCAGCTGCCCCCACATATCTACATGATCGTTTTTAGAAAAAGAAATGTGATCAGGCAGGGAGAGTTAAAAAGTGTAGATATACTAAAAAACAAAACAAAAATAATGATAATATTGAGGAGGAGGAGAAGTTACCCAATGATATAAAAGGGTATATCATGCATGGGTGCATCATCCCAATAATATTGTGTGCATGCAAGTTGCATAATTGTTCAAATTCCACAAATGCAAAAATTGTGCAAATTATGTTACAGAGTAAACCCTCTGTTTGGAGGGGTTGGCAGGGAGGGGGAGTCAGGGGGGCAATTATGTTGCAACCAGTGATCAACAAACCCTGATCAGATGTTATAATGGGAATGGTAAAAGCAAACCCATGGCGCGCAACACTACCCAGTGCCATACCCTTGGAGACTGCACTTTGGATATGAGCAGGAGCTGCACCACAATCTGAGCTCTCCATTTATAATACAGATGGGGACAGGTCACTTAATTGGCAGCAGGCTAGTTGCCCCTAGATTTGGCTGCAGACAAAGCAAATTGAAAAGGAGATCCAGATCCCCTCCTTCCTATACTGGGAACACCAGCTAAGTAGACTTGAGAGTTAACAGTTAACTAGAGTGAGTTAAATGGCATCCGAGGCCACTCTAAACTTAGAGTGAACCACCTGACTCCCTTCCCTCCTTTAACAGGAGATAACAACAGGATAACAAGCCAGTTATGCCAAGCAGGAAGAAAGGCAGATAAGGTAGTGAAGAAATATTCTCCCCTTCACAAAGGAGATGAGTCAGTTATGTGGGCCTAGAGATGTATTTTATTGAAATTATTGACAGGATTGCTGCAGAGCCCTTCCCAGCATGAATATTCTTTCACACACCTGCGTACTCTGATTTTCATCACAATCAGCCTTACTTGCAAAAAGGCAAATTCCACATTGTTACACCCAGGAAGAACTATCAGACACAATGCATTCTGGAAAAGTGCATCCTAGCCCTCCTAATCAAGCCAATTCCATGCTAGGGATCATTAGGAAGGGGATTGAAAATAAAACTGCTAATATTATAATGCCTTTATACAAAACGATGGTGTGGCCACACCTGGAGTACTACATACAATTCTGGTCACCACATCCAAAAAAGGACATTGTAGGACTGGAAAAGGTGGTGCAGAAGAGGACAACCAAGATGATCAGGGGCCTAGAGCACCTTTCTTATTAGGCAAGTCTACAACATCTGGGGCTATTTAGTTTAGAAAAAAGATGACTGCACGGAGACACGATAGAGGTCTATAAAATCATGCATGGTGTGGAGAAGGTGGATAGAGAGAAATTCTTCTCCCTTCCTACATAACACTACAGGTAGAACCAGGGGTTATCCCATGAAATTGATTGCCAGGAAACCTAGGACCAACAAATGGAAGCACTTTTCCACACAATGCATAATCAACTTGTGGAATTCTCTGCCACAAGATGTGGTGACAGCCAACAACCTGGATGGCTTTAAGAAGTGTTTGGATAATTTCATGGAAGAGAAGTCTATCATTGGCTACTAGTCGGAGGGCTATAGGCCACCTCCAGCCTCAAAGGCAGGATGCCTCTGAGTACCAGTTGCAGGGGAGTAACAGCTGGAGAGAGGGCATGCCCTCAACTCCTGCCTGTGGCTTCCAGCGGCATCTGGTGGGCCACTGTGTAAAACAGGATGCTGGACTAGATGGGCCTAGATGATCATGAACAGCAGGGCTGTTCTTATGACTGTGCCCCCAAGGCATGTTTTGGGATATAAGTATCCCCAGTTCTATGACCCAGTGTGCTTCCTCGTATATTCCATTGTGTGCTGTGTATACTCCATCATGTGCTAGGGACTCCACTGAGCATTCCATATGCTCTCTTTCAACCTACAAAGAGCTTGAAATCACTACCTGCATCGGCCCTTGTGCCAATCCATCCAATTTGCCACACACCCATAGGAAGCTGGACTCATGGAGAAACCTTTCTTGTGCGCATCATCTCCCCCTCTACTAATCTCCACAATTCTCCTGCTTCCCCACCATGCTGTGAAGCAAGATTCTGCATCCCAGAAGTCCCATCGTCTGGATCAGGTGAACATGGACACTTGCCTTGCTCTTGGGCTTCCCATCAATCTCTTTCTTAAATACAAGCTATCCCCATCTCTTAAGCCTCTTGCCTGTCCGGGAACTCACACAATTGGCATGTTTAAGCTAAAACAACTCATTGCAGTTGGTTTACTTAGAAACATATTGCTTATTGGACTTTAAGCTATAACACCTCATAGTGGTAGATTTATCTAGAATTTCATTTTTATTTGCTTTAATCAAACAATTCTTTTCTGTATCCCCATCCCTCAGATAAATTCTTCTTTTGATTTTGAAACAATATCCTGCCTTAATCTAGTCATTTATTGAGTCCAAACATTTGCACAAATTAAAACTGATGGAGCTGAACCCCTTGAATAGCTAATTCCCCCACAAACCCCAAACATTGGGGCACTGTCCAAATATCCCAGGGCCAGTTCCATTAACACAAGGTATCCAAAAGAATATGGTGTCCGACATCCAAATTAATTTGCTCATGAGTAGTCCAAATGAAATTAATGGGACAAGTTGGATGGCTTTAAGAGGGGTTTGGATGACTTCATGGAGGAGAGGTCTATCAATGGCTACTAGTCGGAGGGCTGTGGGCCACCTCCAGCATCAAGGGCAGGGTGCCTCTGAGTACAATTTGCCGGGAAGTAATGGCAGGAGAGAGGGCACGCCCTCAACTCCTGTCTGTAGCTTCCAGCGGCATCTGGTGGGCCACTGTGCGAAACAGGATGCTGGACTAGATGGGCCTTGGACCTGATCCAGCAGGGCTGTTCTTATGTTCTTAAGTTAATAATGGCTTACTTATCCCATTGATTTTAATGGGACTACTAATGAATAATTAAGTCAGGATGTCAACTTATAAATGTAAATTTCCTGACCTATTGAACAAGAGTTCTGCTGACACTATTTCTATACCTCAACTGGATATTAGTTACTTAAAAGGACTTCTGTCATGTCCATTCCCTACAAAGAGCTTTCCAGCAGAATTCTAGCTCAAATTCATTCTGATTATAACTATTAGTAGTAGAATGTTTGCAATGCCCTTTGCGGATGCCCTGTCCTTATTAAAGTTTGTTAATAAACCTTATTTTTTTTAATCTATTGGTTTTAATGTAGATTTTTGTATAATGGTAGGTTGATGTTTATATTAGCTGGGAAGCAGATCTTTTGAAATATTACAGCAGGGCTGCTCAACTTCAGCCCTCCAGATGTCTTTGGACTACAGCTCTCATAATCCTCAACCACAGTGGCCAGTAGTCAGGGATTATGGGAGTTGTAGGCCAGAATATGCAGAAGGGCTGAAGTTGAACAGCCCTGTATTACAGAAACAGTTCTATGTGATACTTATTTTATTTAAAATGGGGGAAAGCATACTGTACATAGGCACAGAGCACTGAACTAGAACCAGGTCTCATATTTATCCTGGACAAGAACACCAATCTCCAAGCAAAACCCAAGTTATCTATAGCCAAAGCTATTCTATTATTTCACTAGTTGACATGAAGCACAATTTTTACAGAGCTGCAATGCTGTGCGCCGGGGCTGCTGCTAAATTGGAAGGCAGCCGTGTTGCTGTTAAGAATGGCCAGTAGCACTAATAGTACTTCCACAGTTTTTCCCATCCATGGTAATGATATAGAATAGAAAGGAATTCTTGGCAGATACAATGAAGGTAGTGTTTATTGCACCAAAAAGATCCTATCCATTTGATTGATTGATTGATTTTTTTTTAATGTGTTTGTATCCCACTCTGCCTCCAAGGAACCCAGAGCAGTCTACATAGTTAGGTTTATCCAATCCTATCCTATCCTACTCAATAGGTAGGATAGGCTGAGAGATAAATGACTGGCCTAGAGTCGCCCAGTGAGTTTCTGGCTGAATGGGGATTTGAACTTGGGTCTCCCCAGTTCTAGTGAACATTAAGAACATAAGAACAGCCCATCTTGTCTCTAAGGTTGGAGGTGGCCTACCAGACTAGTAGTCATTGATAGACCTACCCTCCATGAATTTGCCTAAGCCCCTTTTTAAAACAAACCAAGCTATTGGCCATCATCACATCCCATGGCAGAGAATTCCATAAATTAATTATGTGCTGTGTGAAAAAGTTCTTCCTTTTTGTCTGTCCTAAGTTTCTCAACTTTCAGTTTCATGGGATGACACCTGATTCTAGTGTTATGCAAGAGGGAAAAAGGTTTATCTCTGTCCACTCTCTCTAATACATGCATAATTGTATAAACCCTACTACGTCTCCCCATACCATCATAATACTAACAGATATTTGTAAATGTGGTTTCTAACAGGTAATCTAGAAGTAAAGAAGTAGGTAATTGCATCCTTATTTCACGTATTCTCTGAGGAATTTCATAGTGCAGGTGTTCAGAGGATGGTACAGCTTTTCCTTCTTCCATTTTTCAAGTATTTCTCTCCTGGGTAAACAAACCTTCAAAGTATGTTTGTAAAACTAGACTATCAAAAATATCACTTAGGTGTTATGTAGGACATCTTTCTCCCACTTCACTTTCTCACTTTTGTTTGTTTTAAGTACGCAAAGCCTTTTCTTTCCATTTCTGTTTTACTATCATCTTGAACAAGGTCCATCAAAGAGAGTTTTGTTTTGAAGGCAGCTCCACTACATATGAGACAATGTGAAAATGTGAGATATTCTCTCAGGATACAAAGTTAAAGGGAAGATCTTAAGTAACACTTCAATACACCCTCATATTGGGAGATCTCCCCGCTCAGACATTTCATGGCAAATTTAGTTGTCCCCCCACCCACCATTTAGAATAGTTACTGGTCGCAGCTGCTAAATTAATGATGTTATTTTTTCAGGGGTGGCAAAAGGACAGGTTGACTGTCATCTGGACAATTTAAAAGGTGGTTATTTCACTTAATATCTAGGGATGATTCGTATATTACCTTAGGTGTGGTTGCCACTTCCTCAGGATTGTTTCTCACACCAGTCCAATATATAAAGAGCACAAGATACATTTTGTGTGTAGTTTTAATGTAATGCTCCTGGTCCCATGCAGTTTGCAGCATGAATGATGAAAGTGGTATTAGAGACATACCTGGGCGTGGCCAAGCCTCCTTTTGGTCCACAGTGAAGTATCCTAGATGATGTCACCTTTGTGGGCAGAGTCTGGGTGTCGGGTAAAGTCACCATACTCACATGTTTGGAAATGGCCACACCCCCAAAGAACAGGCCCAGACATGTTCAGGAACAGAGGTTAGGTATAAATGAAGAGTTTTCACAATGGAGGGAAGTAAGAAGTGGGGTCCCCCAGGGATCTGTACTGGGACCAGTGCTTATTTATTTATTTATTTATTTATTTATGTATTTGATTTCTATACCAACCTTCCAAAAGGCTTAGGGCAGTTTACACAGAGAAATAATAAATAAAAATAATATTCATTTTTAGAAAATGATATTCTAAATCTAAAAATGATATTCATAAATGATCTAGAAGTAGGGGTAAACAGCGAGGTGACCAGATTTGCAGATGATATCAAACTCTTCTGGGTAGTGAAATCCAAAACAGATTGTGAGGAACTCCAAAAGGATCTCTCTAAATTGGGTGAGTGGGTGACAAATTGGCAGATGAGGTTCAGTGTTGGCAAGTGTAAAGTGATGCAATTTGGGATGAAAACCCCTGACTTCAAGTACAGTGGTCCCTCTACTTACGAAATTAATCCGTTCCGAATGCACATTTGTAAGTCAAAAAATTCGTAAGTCGAAAAGCGGTTTCCCATAGGAATGCATTGGGAACGGATTAATGCGTTCCGGAGCCTAGAAAAAAGACCCAGACCCCCAGTAAGGCTTGCAAACTGCACAGGAACATTTCTTTTCAAGAATAAACAGGCAGTAAACAGGCAGGCAAGTCAAGGAAACCGCATGTAAAATTTGTAAGTCGAGGAAACCCCATCTAAAAATTTGTAAGTCGAGGAAACCCCATCTAAAAATTTGTAAGTCGAAAAAACCGCATCTAAAACCGGATCTAAAACTGCCGTTTGTAACTCGAAAAATACTTATGTCGAGTAGTTTGTAAGTCGAGGGACCACTGTATATGCTGATGGGATCTGAGCTGTCAGTGACTGACCAGGAGAGGCTTCTTGCGGTCCTGGTGGACAGCTTGTTGAAAGTATCAACTCAATGTGCGGCAGCTGTGAAAAAGATCAATTCCATGCTAGGGATCATTAGGAAGGGGATTGAAAATAAAACTGCTAATATTATAATGGCCTTATACAGAACTATGGTGCAGCAACACCTGGAGTACTCCGTACAATTCTGGTCACCACATCTTAATAAAGGACATTGTAGACCTGGAAAAGGGGCAGAAGAGAGCAATCAGGATGATCAGGGGCCTAGAGCACCTTTCTTCTGAGGCAGGACTACAACACCTGGGGCTATTTAGTTTAGAAAAAAAGACGACTGCATGGAGACATGATAGAGGTCTATAAAATCATGCATGGTATGGAGAAAGTGGATAGAGAGTAATTCTTTTCTCTGTCACATAACACTAGAACCAGGGGTTATCCCATGAAATTGATTGCCAGGAAATTTAGGACCAACAAATGGAAGCACTTTTCCACACAACACATAATCAACTTGTGGAATTCTCTGCCACAAGATGTGGTGACAGCCAACAACCTGGATGGCTTTAAGAGGGGTTTGGATAACTTCATGGAGGAGAGGTCTATAATTGACTACTAGTCGGAGGGCTATAGGCCACTTCCAGCCTCAAAGGCAGGATGCTTCTGAGTACCAGTTGCTATAGGCCACCTCCAGCCTCAAAAGCAAGATGCCTCTGAGTACCAGTTGTAGGGGAGTAACAGCTGGAGAGAGGGCATGCCCTCAACTCCATCCTGTAAGCTTTCATCAGCATCTGGTGGCCCCTGTGTGAAACAGGATGCTGGACTAGATGGGCCTTGGGCCTTATCCAGCAGAGCTGTTCTTATGTTCTTATATATTCCCCCCCGTCTAACCATATATATTGTGGGGAATGAAAGCATAACTTCATCATACCCAGATGTCCATACAGGAGTGTAACATTTGCACACATAATCCAGTCCCAAGTCTTGTAGCTGCTGTCCCAGATAAGATCCAAGAATCGGCTGTGTTATCTGAATTTTTGCCCATTGGCATTTATGGGTTAGCTCCTGTACAAACATTTTGCCCCTACACTGACAATGAGGAACACTAAACCCAATTCTTCCCTCTTCTTCTTTCCCTATTGGCCAGATCATGGGCCAGTATCATCTTATCTAGTCCATTATTTCAACCTAAAAATCAGGTGACGTTTTGCACTTATAGATGCAATCTCCACATCTCTGAATGCAACTGCATGGCTAATGTGTACAGCCAGCAGCCTGTGGGCTATACATGACCCAGGCCATTATTTCAACCACAACAACAACAACAATAGAAACATTAGGTGACTTCTCATTTATGAATGCAATTTCTGAAGCACCCAATGTAACTGAATGAGTAACAAAATGAGTTACAAAAATCACCCAATGTAACTGAATGAGTAACAAAATCAAACTTATTGGTCAATATTAGATAACTCTGTGCTCCACCCAAAGTGACTTTTAGCATGCTTTACAACATGGTACTCTAATCAAGAATGGCTATTGGCCTTCTGTAATTTATCAGTCATTTAGACCCATGTTTAGTGTTATAATTAAACCTGAACACATAGATTGCATTCAAGATATAAACAAATAGAACAACAAGCAAGCCAATGTAGGTGCAACTGCTAAAAACAGAGGTGGGATGGACTAGAAGAGTCAAAGATATATGACTTCAGTCTTGCTCTGCATGACAGCTACAAATTGTCAAAAGCAGTCACATTGGTTCCTGGTATACCAAAGGCTATGAATCTGGCATGCCTAACTATGCTACATACAATGGGGCTGATGTCTTTGTACAGATGTTGACTTTCAAAGGTGCTTGGCATCTAAAGCACCATTTGAATGGATACAGCTATATCATGTGGTGAAACATACCCATCTTGCCCTTTAGAGACAGTCCCTGCTGTGAGTTGTGAAAGTAAATTCTATAGAAAAGTCTTGAGCAGCAGGTGCACCTGACATGTAACTATCTTGCTCGTCTGGTAACGTCACCCCTTGGCAAGAGGCTATATTTAAAATGTGACAGATGTATGATTCAGAAGGCCTCTGAGTGTCAAGTATCACTCCCAAAGAAAATAGTAACTCATTCAGCTTCTCTCATGTGCCCTCCACCTTCTTGTTGTTTGTTTGTTTGTTTGTGCAAAAGTCAATGAATATGATGGTGCAAACACATCCTGGCAAGATTTTATATATGTTAGTAAATAAAGTTTACATTATACAAGTATTTTCTGATTAAAACTAGAGCCCCATTCAGATGTAGCATAGTTAGGCACACCAGATATTCTCTTTTAATATCCTTGGGAAAAGACAAACTGTCTTTCCCAGTTGGGGAGGAAGGGATTAGGGGCCCCCTTCCTCTCTCCTGTGGGAAGAAAGGACTGGGTTCCTCTCTTCCCACTTGGATTGGTCAAGGGTAGACTCCACAAGTATTCCCTCTACTTTTCTTATGTGCTCAGAATAAGTTATGCTCTGGACATCAGTATCACGGCAATGTGTGCACATGTGCATTCAGAATGGGGCCTTCCTGAACAGGATTTAAAATTAACTAAGCGGACATTTAAAAATATATATTGCACATGAGCGTGCCGTAACAGAAACACTGCACTGAACCTGGTGATTCCATCCCTGCCTGTTGTGTACTCCTCCCCCCGTCCCCGCATACACAAGCACCCATTCTATTTTAGATAGACAGTAGGACACTGGGTTATTAAGTGGGGGGGGGGATGAAGGGAATATTGCATGCACCACTCCAAATTACTGTTACCCAAGTCTTGGTTAATTTTCCTTTGCAGGGATGCAGTAAAGAGGTGTGAAATTGGTCCATATGATCAGGATACTTATGTAATAATGGTAGAATGAAGGTGGCACAAATGTCCCTGTAGTGCAGACACTGTAGGATGATGTGCCTTGTTGTTTCTACTTGCCCTGAGTTGAGGGGCATTGACGTTCCAAGAGTGGGGTCTTCCTATATCATCCCTCAAACACGGCTGAGTGAAGAACATGGCAACGTGTGCTACCGTGAAGGCCCTCCTGTGCTTTGGGACATCCAGTTGTGTTAGGCATGTCACAGGAGAGGCAGTATACCTGAGTTCTTCAATGATGAGGAAGTTTGAGGCTTTGCCTATATGTCTGTAATATGCTGTTTGATAAGAGCCTTGGCCAGATCGTAGGCCATGATAACTCAGAGAAGTAGGGATAGTCCCAGGGATTAAGTGACTACTTCCAACTGGATTGAAAGTCATTGCTCAGGGTTAGCAGGGCAAGGCCTATGGGACAGAAAGATAGTCTAAGGGAATAGATAAGTATGGTAATCCAAACCCTGGCCTCTACTTTCATCAAGCCTGTCTCCAGTTGCAAGGTGGCATTAGAGACACATCTTGCAACTTGAAAAACTGCACAAAGAGCAGTGGAAACTAGCATGCCCAAATAGCGTTTGGATCTTCCACGACCCATCCCTGGTTCAGCCCCAACTAAGAATGAAAGAAATCTATCAAATAATATTTCCTCCATCGTCCATCCTAAATCAGAATGATGTAATGGTGGGCCAGAAAATCATTGAATCGGGGATCCCTTGCAGATGCAGCCACCCAGCCACATTCCAGGAGAGGAGGGCCACCTAATGCTGATCTTCTGAATGACAAGGGGTTGGACCGCAAATTGGTGTCAGAGCAGACTAACTCCATGGAGTGGGGTGGTATCTTCCAGGATCTGCCCATCTGGCCCTGGAGACACTGGTGTGGCACTCAGTTGATCCCGCACTTCTGTCCCAGAGGCCAACTGGCCTGGATCCAGTCTGGGGAGGTCAGTAGGAGAGTCCTGAATAATCTCAGTCTCTGTTATACTACCTTGGGTAGTCTACCAGACAGCTCATCACAGTCAAGGAGAGTTCCTGGACCCATATCTTGTGTGTCGATGTCCTCTGGGGCTACAGGAAGGGCCTGGATCTCCATACTGGGGAAATCAGCAGGAGGGACCAGGGTGCACTCTGTCCCTGGTAGGCTGTCTTGGTTGTTCAATTCACCCATATTCTTGAGATGAGCATCACTGATCAAGGGTACTACTGTGCCCATCTCTTTCAGAGTGGTAGATGCACCCTCAGAATTAGGGGGTTGGTAATAGAGGAATGCTATAGGTGGGGGTAGGGTTGCTGGGAGGCTCTGTCTTTCACTCTCCTTGGTTGCCAAGAGGTTTGTGTGAGTTGGGATTTCCATTGTAGAGGCCGTCTCTATAGATGCGAGAAGAGGCACTGCAGGGTGGGCCTAGGGAGTCCATGATGAGGCAGCCTTTCTGGGGTGAGGAGAGCAGTAACGCTATGAAAGTGTGGTTCAGAGGCAAGACACACTCCCAGACTCATGTCTGCCATTTCTGGGGCCTTTGTACTGGTTGTCCTAAAGCATCCAGTAGATTCAGGAGAAAGGCTGGGGGATCAGGCACAGTTACTTTCACCTTCACTTTCTAAATCAGATTCCATTTTGGATGCAATTTCAAAGTCCAAAGGATATACTTTAAGGAGCCCTTTGGGAAGAGAAGAGATTTCCAGCAGGGTGGTCCAGCTGTAGCTATTGGAGCCATGGTCTGATGATGGAATTGGGGAGCTGGATTGTCTTGCTATAGCATAGAATGGTTGTACTTTCATATCCTGCTCGAGCTCACTTTCAGAATCTGAGTCTAGGAATACATCTTCTTGTAGTCTTGGCTGTGGGCCTAGTCTCTGCATAAGAGCAGTCAGCTTCCCCCCCCCCCTTTTAAATTGCAACAAATCATCTGGGCTTTGGGGTTGGAAATTAGCCATCTTTGCATAAATAGTTGTTTGGGGCTTATCTTGGCTGGAAAATTTGTTATGACTGGGGCTAGATACTTCTGGCCTTAATTTGGCCTTCAGTGGCTCAGTTTGTGAAGAGTTGATACGGCTGGGAAGGGGTAATTTATTGGGAATGAAGTCGACAGGTTTATTGTTGTTGGTAGTTAGCAAGCCTGTGATTAATGATCTAATTTTTTTTCTTGCCCATAAATGAGAGTCCTTCCGAGGGAATTGAATAAGAATTTGGTGGGTCTGCAAAATTCTTTGCAGCTTCATATCCCTGTTAATTCCAAAGGCTTCAGGATGTGTCCTGAGTAGTGAGTCGGGAGCAGAGGCAGAGAAAGACGGAGGAGCTGGCCAGGAGCTGTTAACGTTGGCTGAGCTTTAAAAACCCTTGTTGATTCATAGCAGTGAAATGGGCAAAAGCCTGTGTTAAATTCTCTAATTTTCCTCTGATTTCATTTAATCTTCCTAATATCATTACTAGAGACTCAGCAGAAATTAAACAGGCATCACTGAGCAGCTGGGTGACAAAGTCAGACGAGGAATAGGGTGCGTGGCTAGGAGCTATATAACCCCTGGCCCTGTTTCAAGGAGTTTTGCTGCTCAGCCTTCTGATAAGACAGTTTCAGTGTAGTTTGTTTTCTATCTGCCTTCTGAGGTGCCGACTTGTGTGAAGCACTTGTGTGAAGCACTCCCTTGTGTGGGGGAAGGAAGCATCTGTGGCCAGGACTGTGAATCTATTCTTGGTACTCACAGTAAACAAATCTCCTGTCATTGCCTCTGTGGGGGGAGGAAATTTTCAATCCTCAGCTCTTTTTTTCCTAATCCTTAGGGGGGGTCTTGCTGGTAGGACTTTTCTGAAATCATTTTCTTCCCAGGTTTGGTTCAAATTCAAATCTCACTCAAACTGGTTCTGAGAGGTTATACATAGGGATAAATGGGGACTCAAACCAGCCCATTAGTCCTTATGGAGAGCATCTAGGGGCACAAAACTGGGTTGGGTGGTAGGCATCCATGACTGCCAACTACCACCCAACCCCCAAAGCAATCAAGAATGTGTGGTTTTTAATTGTTTTTTTTAATTTTTAAAAGATCTTTCAAGTTTTATCATTTCTGCCATAGGGAATAATGGGGATTTGAGGCTACCCCATTTGAGGCTGCCCAGGCACTCCAAAGTGGGTTTGAGGGTAAGGCACATTGGGCAACAACTCTCCCCTCAAACCCCAAGCCAGTGGTGTGTATTGTTTTATATATTAGCAAGCAACCACTTTAGGTTTGGATTCTTGGATGCTATATAAGTTATTCCTAGGGATTCATTGAGAGAACTGTCAAAGTGGCCAAAAAACTAAGAAAGTACTAAAATAAAACCCATACAACCCCCACCAGCTTGGGGTTTGAGGGGGAAGTTGATGCCTGACTTCTCTATAGTTGTGGGAAGAGCTTGTGCACAAAAATACGGGTTCTAACTGCAGCATCATTCAGACAACACAATGGCGCCTTTGAACCTCAGGTTTCAGCAGTGGAACTCACTACAAACCAAGTGTTCAAATTCAGGTTTTCAAGCTAAAACAGAGGCACATTTGGGTGACAAAACTGCAGCTTCATGCATTCACAAACTCCAAACTCTAACATGGTTACCTGGATGTGCACAAAACCAGAAAACACAGTTAGGTTCAAGCTGAACCAGACTCTCACTGAGCCGGGTCCAGTCCAGTTTTGTGCACACCCAAACTGGTCCTCTTTTGGCTTGAATTCAAGCCTGGTTCAGTGGCGTTGAGGTCGTACTGGTGAAGGGGAATCTAGTAAGGATTCCTCTTTATAAGTGAAAGGGGGGGGGGGACCAGGGGACCTAAAAAAAAAAGAGTTGGGACAGGAGAAAAGTAAAAATTTACCTTCAATTTGCCCCTGGTGGCTGCAGTGGTCTCGGGTATGGTCGGGAGTGGTGGTGGGGTCTCGACCTCAATTTGAAGTTAAACCAGCTCGATGTCAAGCTGGCTTACATACTTCTATTTATCTCTAGTTTGGTGTTATGTCTGAATGGGCCTATGTCATTTTCAGCTTGGCTTGCTCTAAGAGAGATTGCTGACCTCTGTTACAGTATAAGGTAAGTTTCATATCTAATATTTTGAGTGTTATTCATAATAGAACATGGAATTGTTCCATAATAGAAAATTAATTTCTAGTAATCAGTGCATCCTGGGTTATGTGTGTATCAAATATCAGCTTTAGGCTGATAGATAGATAGATAGATAGATAGATAGATAGATAGATAGATAGATAGATAGATAGATATTACAGCCTTCAGATTAATTTTATGTGAATCACCCAAATATCTTGAGGTTATAGCTCCAAAGGTAAATTAGTCATCAATCATATTTAGAAATCAAGTTAGCTGGAAAATATTTCATTTTCTGCAGATTAATAAATAACTATCATAAATTCTGCAATGCCTTCATAAATCACTAAGGTTATTTCAGCAATGTTCAAAATACCCTGTTAAGTCATTTGCTAATGAAGTACTTGATCTAATTCGAAATACAGATGATGCCTGTGATGAAAAAATTCTGTTACCTCAGTACTGTGCTATAAATGACATTGTTTAGCCATTGTTTTTAGTCATATCAAAGTTTGGTCCATGTTTCGTTAAAACCCAAGCTACTGAAAATAATGAGTGGGTTCCTTTGGACTTGGGAGGTTTTATTTAATCAATGTATCATTTCCCTTACAATAGCACTTTAATTCCCTTTCAGAACCATGGGAGAATAATTTAACTGCTTTCAAAATGTACAGCTATTTAAAAATAGTATCACAGCATATTACATTATCATAAGAACAGCCCTGCTGGATCAGGCCGAAGGCCTATCTAGACCTGCATCCTGTTTCACACAGCAGCACACCAGTTGCCTCTGGGAAGCCCAAGGCAAGAGCTGAGGGCATGCCCTCTCTTCTGTTGTTGCTCCCCTGCAACTAGTATCAAGAGGTATCTTGCCTTTTAGGCTGGAGGTGGCCTATAGCCCTCAGACTAGTAGTCACTGATAGACCTGTCTTCCATGAATTTATCTAAACCCTTTTTAAAGCCATCCAGGCTGTGGGTTGTCATCACATCTTGTGGCAGAGAATTCCATAGGTTAATTATGTTCTGTGTGAAAAAATACTTCCTTTTGTTTGTCCTTAATTTATTGGCAATCAATTTCATGGGATGACCCCTGGTAGTAGTGTTATGAGAGAGGAAGAAAAATGTCTATAAACTTTCTCCACACCATGCATGATTTTATAGACCTCTATCATGTCTCCCCACAGTCATCTTTTTTCCAAACTAAAAAGCCCCAGGTGTTGTAGTCTTGCCTCGTAAGAAAGGTGCTCTAGATTCCTGATTATCTTGGGTGCCCTCTTCAGCACCTTTTCAAGTTTACAATGTCATTCTTTAGGTATGGTGACCAGAACTGTACACATTACTCCAAATGTGGCTGCACCATAGTTTTGTATAAGGGCATTATAATAGTAGCAGTTTTATTTTCAATCCCCTTCCTAAAGATTCCTAGCATGGAATTGGCCTTTTTCACAGCTGCCGCACGTTGAGTCCACACTTTCTATGAGCTGTCAACCATCACCTCAAGATCCCTCTCCTGGTCAGATGCTGACAGCTCAGATTCCATCAGCACACTGTATATGTGAAGTTGGGGGTGTTGTTGTTTTTTGCCCCATATGTATCACTTTACACTTGCTAACATTGAACTGCATTTGCCATTTTGTTGCCCACTCCCCCAGTTTGGAAAGATCCTTTTGGAGTTTCGCACAATCTCTTTTGGATATCACTACCCTAAATAGTTTGGTGTCATCCGCAAATTTGGCCACCTCACTGCTTACCACTTTGCTTCAACTTCTAGATCATTTATGAACAAGTTAAAGAGCACTGGTCCCAGTAAAGATCCCAGAGGGACCCCATTTCTTACTTCCCTCCATTTAGAGAATTGTCCATTTATTCCTACCCCCTGTTTCCTGTCCTTTAACTAGTTACTGATCCACACATGAACCTGTCCCCTTATCCCATGACTGCAAAGTTTTCTCAAGAGCCTTTGGTAGGGAACTTTGTCAAAAGCTTTTTGAAAGTCCAAATATACAATTTAAAATGGATCACCTTTATCTACACACTTCTTGACATTCTCAAAAAACTCGAAAAGTTGGTGAGGCACCATGACATCGTATCATCATGTAAAATTAGCCAGTGACAATGATCTGCTGATCTATTGCACATGAAGATGACTATGTGGGGTGTGTGTGTATGTGTGACACAGAGATCTTATATAACAGTCACAAAGAGTATTAGTGGCGAATGTTTCTTTTACCATGTGGGAGCAGGCATGCACCTAGACAAACAATGTTAATATTTAAAATAGTATGGTTTCTCATCCCCTCATTATAAGTTAGGTCCTTTGAGTTCTGTCTCAAAGGAATAACTATGCACCAGTTGCAAAAATGGGTGACTCTGGGCCAGTTGCTTATCTCTCAGCCTGACCCTCTTCACAGGGTTGTTGTGAGAATCAACATAACCATGTACACCACTCAGAAGAAAAAGCAGGATATAACTATAAAAATAAATAAATAAAATAAATAACTCTATTGGGATATTTGTAGTATCCCAGTATTGGGATATATGTATTATCCCCTGCTAACTGAACAAAGAGACATATTTTAAAAGTGGTGATTATCTTATATTTAGCAGGGGGAGAACAACTGGCCATATCCAACACCAGCACAGCATCCCTCCAGTGGCTGTTTATCTACCTTATGTTTCTTTTTAGGTTGTGAATCCTTTGGGGACAGGGGGCCATCTTCATTATGTATTATTTATTTTTCTATGTAAACTGCTTTGAGAATTTTGTTGAAGAGCAGTATATAAATATTTGTAGTTGTTGTCAGCATCTGGATTCCTGATTCATTTCCAATAGCCAGTTCTGAGTCCTCTAGTGATTAAAGATAACCGGTGCATTCACATGATTGAAAACTGGGTAGGCCAAGCTTCCTAGCCAATTTTGGAAGCTATGTGCAATCCCGTTTTATAATTGTGTGCAAGGTGAAAACAAGGTAGGTAGTAATCATCAGCTAGGCTCCCACTGGGTAGTAGGAAGGTTTCATCCTACCCAGCAGCTCTACCCATTTGCTGCATGAAAGAGGAGGAAAAGCCTCCCACCTTGGTTTTTTTTCATGCACACAATCACAAACAGGGCATGCACAGCTCCCCAAACTGTGGAGTTTTCAGTCATGTGAACTGCTTTCTCCCCCTACTGTTTTCTTTGCCCTCTGCAGGGGCGTAACTACCATTAGGCAAGGGGAGGTGGCTGCCTGGGGCCCCCCATGCCTCGAGGGCCCCCCCAGAGGCAAGTCACATGACTATATATTGTGAAGTGTGTATGTGTGTATCAGTGAGGGGCCCATTTTAAAATTTTGTCTCTGGGCCCACTCCAGCCTTGTTACACCCCTGGCCCTCTGCATAGAGAAAACTATTGACAACTCATATCCATAGGAATGATCTTGAAAAATTGTTAGTTACTGAGTCTCCTTGGAATGGAGAGTTTTGCTGGGATTTAATTTAAGAATTGTTGGGGTTCACACACACACACACACACACACACCCCATTCCATATAAAGTATAAAAACCATAAAGAGGTAAGTCCTACTTTTGTTCAATGCTTATACAATCTATGTGTAGTCTATGTATGTATGTATGTATGTATGTATGTATGTATTTAAAATGTATTATGTACCATCTCTTCCAAAGACTGTAGATGGTGACAACAATACCAATAACAATTTAAAACAAACAAAGAGCAAATGCCTGGCGAAATAGGTAGGTCTTAAGAAGGGCCTTAAAAGCAACTAAGGAGGGGGCTGAATGAATCAGGGGGGAAGGGGGGAAGCGTGTTCCAAAGAAGAGGGGTAGCCACAGAGAGATCTGACCACTTAGAGATCTATATGCATATGCCATTATTTGATAGTTCACTTCCTATGTGTTCACTGTATTGTAGGAAGTATATCCAAGTTCACTTTTAAATCAAACACATTTACAATTATTCACACAAAATCATAGACAGATACCTGTATACATGTAAAACATAAGAGGAAAGACAGAAGGAATTTTTGAAGACTCCTTACTTAATTCTTTTGGGGTGGGCGGGTTGAGGAAAGGCACTTTTGTGTGGGAAATGTAGGTGATTAGGTTTGGTTGCGGAACAGTAAAATGAGGATGCAACTTCTCAAATACTTAGAAGGCAATCGACACCCCTGATACAACACATAGTCTGAATAGACCTGAAGAGTATTTTTATACAAATGAAGGGGGGGGGGGAGAGGGAGAGAGAGAATAATTATTGCAAGGATTTAATTTCATATCCTCTCTATAAAGCTCAGGGGATGATGAGAATGATAGATATTTTGGAATGAGGGGAAAATGGAAAATAGGATATGATCAGCTCAGATTGGACAGACCTTCAGAATGTCTCCAATATCTCATCTCTCCCCCCTCCCCCAATAATTTCTGGAAACGTATGCAGAAGATGCCGGAAACCTCCACAGTCTCTTCAGGTTCTTTTCATTCTTCACATATAGACATTAATACTCAATGGATTCAGTATTCCTCACACAAAATGCTAATTCCATTGTAAAGATTCTAACCTCTAAACATAATTCAAATGTTATAGAGCTGTGTGCATTCTCTAATTCTCCATTTATCAGAACAGCCAAAGTCTATACTATAATAAAGCAATGACATTTTCGGAATGTTGGAAGTCGGGAAATTGTATCAGAACAAATGAGGATTAAGTGTCCCTAAATTACCACCTAACCTTCTCAAATGCACATTGAGCACAAAGTTAACCTCTTCAGTGCTCCACTCACACATTCTGAGAAGCAACTCCCATAGAAGATGAGGAGGAGGAGACAGATCATGTACTCACAGCTCAGTTCATAAAACAGTAATCCAGAATACCTGGACTGGTGTTCATTTTAGTTTACAGTGCTATGTATACTTATAACTATATGTTTTCTGCTCACAGAAATATGTCTCCACATCCCTGAGATTGTGCACCCCTCAGGGATGTATTTTTGCAAAGAGAACTTCTGGAAGAAGGGAAGGGAAGCTAAAAATTCCTTCTGCCTGTTCTCAACTAAGGAAAACATCTTCATCACAGGTACACTGCAATCCCTTCTTCTGCACTCCTGCAGCAATGCAACATGTGGCTTCATTTTCTTCATATTATTAATTATTAATTATTATTGACAAGAGGAACTATAACATGAGTAATGTCAGCAGTAATTAATCAGAATCATATATGAATTTCATGGCTGTACTATGAAAATATAATGAGAATTCAAACAATGTTTTGTGATTTTAAATGGATTATCAGTTGCCCAAACTGCATCATTTGTAGAACTCTAAGCAACAACAGCAAAAGCAGAATATTTAGTAATATTTAGTATATTTTAGAATATTTATTAGTAAACACTTTAGAAAGTGATTCCTAAGAGACAAATAAGTTGAAAAGCACATTGTTAATGAAACTGTCTGGGGTGATTGGTGAACACCCCTACATTTTTGTTCGGGCTTGCATGGGGAAATTAGCTTGGAAAGGACAGTTCCACATCAGATGAAGTTTGCAAAAAGTTGTGGACCCAAGAATTGACAATCTGAGGCAAGATTTAAGTGTCACAATCTAAAGAAAATATTTATTAGAGGGAGGGGTACAGTGGAAGAAATATATGGTTAAAGCAATAACACTATTAAAGATACATTCAACTGCCATGAGGTATTGCTTAAAGTCCTAATTGTATAAATTCCCAGGCGGGCAAGAGAAAGAGGCTTTTAGAAAAGGAGGTGGTTGGATTCAAGAGAAGGGAATAGGGATATTGTTGGGCCCAGTGAGGTACAAATGTTCATATCACCTGAATGGGACGAATAAATCTTGGGACTCCTGGAACAAACAAAGGACCTTGTTCCTCATGGACAGCTCAGTCAGAGGTGTGGGTGAGAAGGTTGGAGGAGTTAGTTGATAGAAGTGAATCCACAAGAGTGCCTCCTCCGTGGAACCAGCTTCCTATGTTGGCGAGGAAGACTGAGCAGATCAGGCCAGGTAAGGAAGACAATCTGGAGAGTGGCACAAAGAACTGAACACAGTCTGACATGGTGGCCTGTGAACAGTAAATTGCCCAAGTAGTTGGCGAATGGTAAATGGTACACTAAGAGCACATCGAATTAGGATTTGATATACCCCAAAATATGTCTTGTGGGAGACATTCCAATTGACCTTTTTTGTTGAATAGGTGTGTTGCATGGAACTGGCAAGGATTCCATAATGGTTGATTGCTCTTCCTGAGTGTAACAATGTGGGAATTGCCAAGGCACACCAAGGCTGATTGTCATGAAAAAGAGTGCATAGACGTAGACGTGAGAAGAGGAAATCTGCATGGACGGAGAGTCCAATAATCCAATCACTACTTTTAATGGGTGCATCTCTAGTTCCTTATCACTGAAACAACCTGTTTTGTGAGGGGGGGTGTTAACCTCCTTGAGCCTTATCTGCATTCTTTCTGCTGAGTTAATTGGTGCATTAGCTTGCTGCTAACCTTTTGAAAAGGAGGGAAGGGGCAGAGGCAGGTTCACTTCGAATGTAGAGTGGCCTTGGCTGAAAGTTAACCTGCTTTAGTTAACTTCTGGGGTGTATGTATGGTATCCCACATATGGAGGGTGTGCACCTGCTTGCTTTTACAATTTACTTGTTAGTAGCCAAATCTAGGGGTGACTGGCCCACTGTCAACTAAGTGATCTGTCCCCATGTGCCACAAATGGAGTGCTCACAATGCTGTGAGGCTCCTAAGCATGTCAAGAGTGATAACGCCAAGCCTGGAGACTCAAACACAAATGCGGGGGGGGGGCGGGTTGCTCCTGGAAGCCAGCAGAAAAGTATTGCTAGTAATAACATCCTCTGTATTAACTGGATAATAGCTTAATGAAGCCACATTTTTATATATAGAAGAAAAAAACTTTATATGTTTGGGAAATTCTGATTCTCTATTATGGTTTCGCTGCTTGTGATTTCAAAACAAATTATTCCAAGTTATCTTCATTGGGGTGAATGGGATTACTCATGATCACACAGTTGGAGCATTGCATTTGATAAGATGCCATAATCATCACATTGTTTTCTGACCCTATGCCTAAGAATGAATTCTTTCCAGACAGAAATAATAAAAGTTTAAACTAAGAAACATGGATTTGTATGGTTAGAATGAAAGGCATTCATCTTGTTGATCATCTTAACAGTAGAATTTTCAGTAGCAGCGGCATCTACCCTAGGAATGATTTTCAAAATATAATATCCAGGGGGTGGGGGACAATCTTCAAGAACCCTTCAAAACAACATTATTCTTACAAAAGCAGATCAGCCAAATCCTGCTGTGAAATAATTTTATCTTGTCCACTTGTTGTCACTTGAGGCCTCTTCCTGATTTCTCAGCTGTATTCTTTGTCTGCTTTCTCTGCATGATACCTTGAGGACTTTTCCAATTTATTTATTTAAATTTTATGCACAGAGACCAGTTCTAACTCCTTGAGACAGAGCATCTCATTTTCCAGGACACCCCACAGATATCAGCAATTACTCAAAAATACAAAAGGTTTCCATCCAAGCAAATAATTTGTTTTCCTGTAAAGAATAAAGAATAACTCACTTCTGAAAGGTACCCCCTCCCCCCAACACCCTTTCATAACTGTGAATGACCTGGTTAACTCATGTGGTCCTTCCACAAATGAGAGAGAGAAAATATTACAAGTTTTTAAAAAGCCTATACTATTACCTATTCCATGAGAAAACAATTTTAATTTTTTTAAAAAGAAAGCTCTTGGCTTATATATCTGTATGTTCGAAAAACTTTTTATATACCTTCTTCAAATGTTATGTTGTCCAATAATACCTAAAAATAAATATAAAACATTGCCTCAGCAGTAAGCAATTGCATACAATAACCATGCTATCACACATATCGTTGGGAATAAATAAATGACAACTCAGCTTTGTCAGTGGATTCCATTTTGCTTTCTGTTGTTGCAAAACTATTACCTGCCCAGCTTAATGATCTATGCTAGCTTTGTTTACAGGTGTTTGTTATTGCTAGAATGTTGTAGCTGGACCTTTTGAAGGATATAAGTGATCCTCACAATTATTCAGATTGCAGGTTGATTGTGTTGAAGATTAGTATGGCAGCCTCCACAAAGTATGGCTGCCACCACATAATAATTCTTTATTCTGTGGGTTTTTAAAAAAAGAGTTAAGGAACTTGCAACCTTCATTCGTGCTTGAAAAAATTGTCATGCCCGCTGGCTGCATTCACATGTAATGTGACAGCAGAGGTTGCCAAACCCGCGATTAATTTTCTTAGCCATGAATCACATTGCAGACATTTGTCCAATTGCAGCCCAGCAACCTCTATTTTCAGGGCAGGGAAGCCCCTCTCACTTCCTGGTCTATCGAGTCTGCATCCCAGCAAGCTCAGTAGCACTCACATCACCAGACTGTGGGCAAGGTGTCAGATTATCTGCTGGGTGTAAGCCATTGGCCACAATCGTCAAGGTAGCATGCCGAGCACGATCATGCATTCTCATAATGGACTGCCTGTTCTCGGCAGGGGAAGGACATTTAAAGCCCTTTAAATGCATTTAAGACCTTCATCTGACAGCAATTGCACTGCCACCCTTGTAAGAGCATCACAAAAAAACAGTCACGCTTCACAACAGTCTTGCACAAGGACAATTTCTGGCAGCCGGGGGAGAGTGAGGGGCAATATTTTCCAAACCACACTTCTGCCCCCATGTCGGCTTGCCTCCCAGGGATTAGCCCTCTCATGAGTGAGCCAGTCTTCTGAGGAGGACCTTAGGCTCAAAAACCTTTGGTCTTCCATTGGAATGCACACTCATGAGCCATCAAAAAAGGGAAAACCCCTGTTTTCTCTGGTTAAAGATAGAACTTTTGCACAGTGACCCCCTCCTCTCCAGGGAAGCCTTTGACATGCTCAAAGGAGAATTTGGTGCTCCATATGGTCAGGCATTCCCAGTAGGGATGTGTGAAACATTTCGGATACAAAACGTTTTGTACCCAAAACAGCCTGTTTCAGGTGTTTTGTAGACAAAACAAAACACCCATTTTCCAGATCCAAAAGTTTTGTATACAAAACAAAACGTCCCTGTTTCGGCTACAAAACTTTTTGTTGTTTCAGACCTCCATTTTGTGGTGATCTCTGAGTCAGTCTCCATTTTGTGTTTGATATCTCTTTGAATTTCTTGCCCTTCCAGCCTTCTGATCGGTGACCTAAATCATGGACTGACCTGCTGATAATTCCCTCCTTGTTCCCCATTGGCTCTTTTGCATCTTGCCACTCTTTACTGACCTCACATTGGCCAGGGGAATAGTTGAAGAAGGGGCAAGGGTGGGGGCGAGTTCAAGGAGGGGTTTTCAATTCATTCAGCAAGTTAGTAGTCGCCATTCTGCCTTTCTGCCTTATTGAAGAGAGAGAGAATACTAGTTTGCAGCATTGCGTTCCTCAAGTTGCCATTGCCTATGCCTGCCTTGTTGCCAGCCTGAGCCCAGCCTGCTATGGCTACTGCATGTCAGCCTGGGAATGGATTCAGGGGCAGAAGAGTGGGTTGGGTGGTAGTGCCCCAGTGGGTGCCTGCCAGGCTGCTACCACCCAGATTCCAAAGGAATTGGGCAAAGGGCTGATTATTTGTGATTTGTTAAAAATTTATGCATCTTTAAGGTTTTCCCCCAAAGGGAATAATGGAGGATTCAGCAGCCCCATAACTACAATTGAGGGGCACCAGGGTGGCCCAGAGCGAGTGGAGGTGTAGTGCACATAAGGTTCCAACCACCCCCCATGGGTTGCTGGGTTATTTTGTTTCTGTTGTGTTCTGAGTGTAGATTCTCTGGTAGCATATGACAGTGGATTCTTGTTTTTCACTGAAAATCTCATATGCGACCAGAGAATCTACACTGAACACCTCAGAAACAACAAAACCCAGTACCCCACAGGCTTGTGGGTATGGGGGTGGTTGGCACCCTATGTGCACTACACAACCACTCGCTCTGGGCAACCCCAATGTCTCCCAAGTGGAATTATGGGGCTGTTCCATTATTCCCTATGGGAGAAATCTTAAACACACGTAAACTTCAACAAATCACAAAAAATCAGCTCTTTGCCCAATTCCTTTGAAATAATTCTGGTAGTTTCCTTGCCCCCATTGAGCACTACCACCCACCACACTCTGCTCTGGGCCACCCCTTTCCCCTCAATGTGAAGTGATACATTTGCTGGAATCGCCATTATTCCCTATGGGGAAATTGTTAAAGAAGCGTAAACTTAAAAAATTCACACAAAACAATCAACCCTTTGTCAAATTCCTTTTAAATTTGGGTGGTAGTTTCCACCCATTGGACACTACCACCACCACCCATTCTTTTTGCACTGGGACCCTTTTAAAAAATCCAAATAGATTCAGATTTGGATTCAGAAAATTCAGCTACAAAATGAAACAGGGGTGATTCGGATTCAGAAAATTTGGGCACAAAACAAAATGGGGGTGTTTCGATTCGGATACAAATCAAAATGAGAAAATTCCAAAATGCACACCCCTAGTTCCCAGGTGGTCAGATTAGGGAAACACCGGGATCAGAGAGAGATATGTAGACCTGCCTCCATGGGGAATCGTAGGAGAGGGAACCCTGGTTATCTGCTACCCTAGAAGAGTGGGTCACAGTTCTAGGCAAAAATACAGATGAATATGTTCAAATGGGCAGACAGGCTGACAGAAAGCCTGTCTTAACTGGTTCTTTTCAGAAGTTGTCAAGACAGGAGAATGCCTCTGAGTACCAGTTGCGGGGGAGTAACAGCAGGAGAGAGGGCATGCCATCAACTCCTGCCTGTGACTTCTAGTGGCATCTGGTGGGCCACTGTGTGAAACAGAATGCTGGACTCGATGGGTCTTGGGCCTGATCCAGCAGGGCTGTTCTTATGTTCTTAAGTGTTGCTGAGGTTCCTGTCCCCATGACTTGCTTCTGTGGAGCAACCAGGCTGGACAGCATCTGGCATGCATGTGTGTATGCCATGGCCTAACACTCTCATGAGAGGACAGTCCATGGGAAAAGGGCTACCATTGAACTTGATTAGGGATTCTGCCTAATCTACCTGAACCCCCAGACAGTTCTTCTCATGAGTTGTGAAGGGGTATCTCCATGGCCTTCCACTCTCATCAGAGAATGGTCTGCTCAGAAGCAGCATCTGTTATCATCACACATATAGAATTGCTCCTTTCACTGGAGGCAATACTGCTCCTGCTACACAGCTCTTCTCATGAGTAAGCCTAGGGATTGCACATGCTAACCAAAGAGGAAGTGTTTGGCCCCCTTCCCCGACATCGTTGTACAAAAAATTACTTTTCTTTTTCTTTTTCTGAGCCATTCAAAAATTCATGAGTGGGGTTGCCTTTTAAACATGATGCCGGGTATCACTACCCTGCCATATGTTGCTGTTCCAGCAATCTAATGGGGTTGCCCTGCTTATGTTGCCACCGTGTATGCATATGCTTGTGAACATACAACGTTATCGCTTCATCTTAGGAGAGCAAAGCACATAGTGCCCATCGTGCCACCCCATCCGCTTTCTCTCCTGAATGCCTGGAGTGGGGAACAAGGGACAGAGTGAGAATAGGGTATGCCCCCATATGACAGGCTTACAAGATTGAGATGGGATGTGGCAACATCCCTACTGTTGGACAACTGCTTTATTAGACTGGAGACAACTGCTTTATTAGATTGGAGACAGGGACTCGGAGAGGCAGCCATAGAGAAGTACTGTAGGCATGCAGTGAGTGTAATAACAAAAGGGTCTGAGCAGCTCTCTCTATGATTGTTCAATGCAATGAACAGTGTGTGACCTTAATTGCTGTGATCTCTGAGTTCAGAGTTCACAGCAATTAAGGTCACACACTGTTCTACTTATGAATGGGGGAGGGACTCCTATTCATTGCTTTGAAACAATCAAAAATCTTTAAAAAACAACAAAAAACCATGAACCCCACCACCTTGGGGCTCCTGGGGGGAGTCGTTGCCATACCTGACTTGCACCCAAACCCAATTGGGTGCCCAGGCACCACCACCCCTAGGGGGGCATTTGGAGCATCCTCAAATCCCCATTATTCCTTATGGGGGAAATGGAAAAAATGGAAAAATCTCCAAAAAATCATTTAAAATTGCAGGAGTGTCTGATTGCTTTGGGGTTCAGTGCGTGGTAGACACACCTAGATGCCTAACACCCACCCCAGATTTGTGCCCCAAGGTGATCTGCATAGGAAATAATGGGCCAGTTCATATCCCCATTATACCCTATGGGGAAAATGCATCCCCCGCAAAAACAAAACAAAACCCAAAACCCATTAAAAATTGTAGGAGTGAACGATTGCTTTGGGGTTTGGGTGGTAGTTGGTACCCATTGGTGCCTACCACCACAACCCAGTTTTTGAGGCTCAACCTTCAAACCAGTTCAAATAGAACTAGGTTCTGTTTGGTTCGAACTTGGACCAGTATTGCCAATTCAATGCCCTGTTTGTTCAAGTTCAAACCTTTGAACCTGTTTGCATATTCCTACAGCTGGATAGATTGGCAGGGGGATCAATCTCAAACAAGACACAATAAGATGATCCTCAGCATGAGGGCAGAGAATTTGCCAGGAAGGTAGTGATTTCAGCTTGGGTGGCCCCAATGAAAAGGGGAAGTGGTTTGCTGGAGTTCTTGTTGCAGTCTGATGGGGTCCTGAGAGGCACAAGGGAACACTGAGATGTTTCACAGTGGGACTCCCAGGTGTAATACATGAGTAAGCACACTGAGTCAAGGGGTTAGGGATACTTATATCCCAAGACATGCCTTGGGTGCGCTTTGCTGTTGTCATGCTCTGCTGAATAGGGGAGTCCATGTGGGCTCTTTCAGAATGAACTGTGTCTGATTTCCCTTCCTGGGTCAGAACGTGTGTGAATTGCATGTTGTATTCAAGGCTGATTGTAATGAAAACTAGAGTATACAGGTGCATCAGAAGGGTATCCTGTGCTGGGACTGACTCTCGCAATAATTTTATCACAGGTTTCGATGGGCACCTCTTCAAAGTTACATCACTGACTCATCCCTCTTGTAATGGAGTCGGCTGTTGCACTTGTCTTATCTGCCTTCCCTTCTTGGCCTGATTGCTTTATTAGCAACAGATGTTACCTCTCTTGCGAGAGGATGAGGGGAGTTTAGATTTCATTCCAAGGCCAAAATGATCTTGAATGCCAGAATTTGCAGTAGATAGTTCTGGAGTCTGCTTAGCTGGGACCCTCTCATAAAAAGAGGGAGTGTGAATCTAATACCCTTTCCAATTTGTGATAGCAATAGCAATAGCACTTACATTTATATACCGCTCTATAGCCGAAGCTCTCTAAGCGGTTTACAATGATTTAGCATATTGCCCCCAACATTCTGGGTACTCATTTTACCGACCTCGGAAGGATGGAAGGCTGAGTCAACCTTGAGCCCCTGGTCAGGATTGAACTTGTAACCTTCTGGTTACAGGGCGGCAGTTTTACCACTGCGCCACCAGGGGCTCTTTTTGTAATCAATGATGCTTGTAATCAAAACTGGGGGTGACCAGTCCACTGCCAACTGAGCGACTTGTCCCCATCTATAACACGGACTGGGAGTTCACTGTGTGGAGCAGCTCCTGAGCATAGCAAAGGTGCAATCTCCAAGCCTGGAGATGCAGTTGCAACCATGGAGGTGTCACGCCCTCGAGCTCCGACAGCAAGGAGGAAGGGGAAGCTGTCAACTTTCCTGCCGAGTCAGGAGTGTCTGAGGGGCAGAGCCCGGCTGTCAGCGTTCATGAAACGGCTGTGGTAGATCCACAGGCACGGCAACCTGAGTCAGCAGAAGGCATGAGGGACCAATCGGAAGAACAACTATGCAATGAAACACTGACACCACAACAACGCAGGCGCACTAAACGCAGGACACAATTAGAATCTATTAGAAGAAGCAAACGCCTCTTTCTGAAGGCTGATAAGCCGTGAATTATTGCCAGCTGGGAGCTATCAGCTTCCACTATAAATCCTGTCACCAGCCGTCTACTCCTTGCTGAAAAACAACGTACGTCATTCAGTTGACAGCGTTCAGACAAGCCATGAACTTCCCTGGCATTTCGCCAGAACTTGACAGGAGGCTTCTGTGAGCGGGCAGAATACGTTCAGCTGTTAACAGACCTACCTACTCGAGCTATATAGGCACTCCCATGACTACATAATATTTACTAAGAATCTGTGATATATAATTGCTGATGAAGTTTTCAGATCATAAGATCACAATATATTCTTTGGGGATCTAGTGCTTGTTCGTCACACACAGATAATTTTTCTTTCACAAGATCTATGGATTTGGTAGTTGGGTCTGGTAATCTAGATATTAGCTTATCCACCTTTCCTTCTGAGATGGCAAGCCTTTCACCCCATCTGCTTGCTCTTCAAGTGTTTGTTACAGGTGGTCCTCATTATCTGCAGGGGTTCTGTTCTAGCCTACAACCATGGATAACAAAAACATGGATAACAAAAACCTGAGTGAATGGGAATGGGGGTGGGGGTAAGACCCTGGAGGAAAAAAAAAAGGCTTTAAAAGGCAAAAATAAGAACAATAAAGTAATGTGCCATCCTCTTCAGGTCTCCAGCTGTCTACCAATGCCCCTCCAAGCCCCCAATTCCACTGATTTTCTGCAAAATATTGTGTGTGGGGAGTGTCTTTTTAAAAAAAAATAAAGGAAAGAGCCACAAAATGGCTCAATTCAACAAAATGATAACCAGAAATGACCTTGGAGGACATTTCCAGCCGCCTAGGAACCAGGAGCAGATCCAGGAGGAAATTACAGGGGGTTCAATAGGATTTTCCCCCCCATAAAAGAAGGAGAACTGGTCTTGTGGTAGCAAGCATGAGTTGTCCCCTTAGCTAAGCAGAGTATGCCCTGGTTGGATATGAATGGGAGACTTGATGTTTGAGCACTGTAAGATATTCCCCTTAGGGGATGGAGTTGCTCTGGGAAGAACAGAAGGTTCCGAGTTCCCTCTCTGGCATCTCCAAGGTAGGGCTGAGAGAGATTCCTGCCTGCAACCTTGGAGAAGCTACTGCCAGTCTGCGTAGACAATACTGAGCTAAATGGACCAATGGTCCAACTGAGTATATGGCAGCTTCCTATGTTCCTATGCCCCCCCCCCAATATAAAAATATTGGGGCTTTGATTTTATTTCTCTTGCAAATATACTATGTCGGGGGTGTCAAACTCAAATCTGGTAGTGGACCAGATTAGATTCCGATGCTCCTCTGGGGAGCCTCAAATAGCCTTGCACCCACCTCACACCACCTTCTGTCTTCCTCCTCCTTTCTGCTCTTTCTCTCATTCATTTTCTCCCCCCCACCCTTGCGTTGCCACTTAAATTAGCTGAAGTAACTACTGTTTACAGTAAAATACACTCAGGGAAAGATCGTTGTTCTTTTTTCTTTAGAAGTAATTCTGAACGTACTTGCCAGTACCAGATTTTGCATGGACAATTCTGCCCACCTTCCTCTCTCCCTTGCAGAGGTATTTAAGTATTTATACTTAAAAGATCCAGGGCTTGGGCCCATAGCCTTCCCACATTTTGATAATTAAACTCTTTCATGCTCTCTTAAAGGTATCCAACACTTTTTGGATACCCACTAGTTTGCTTCACCCTAAAAATGAATCTCCCTTTTCTGCTGCATCAGATTTCTTGTGCAATCAATCTGCACACAGTTGAGAACTAGTGTGGTGTAGTGATTGGAGTGTTAAGACTAGGATTGGAAGACTTGCGTTCCCCATTCAGTAATGAAACTCACTATGGGACTTTAGCTGAGACACACTCTCGCTCCTCCAAACCTGCCTCACAAGATTGTTGTGAGGATAAAAGTGGGGAAGAAGATCATGTACACTACCCTGAACTCTTTGGAGGAAGAGCAGAATGTGTGTCATAATGTTGAATTAGCCACATGCACTCCAATCCAAGCCACATGTAAACTCAGAAGCAAATTCAGATAGCATTTTTACACCCATTACAGCAGCAAGCAATCCAGTTTGATCTCTTCTATTTACTACATTTCATTTAAGCAAAAATCATCTGCAACTACAGTGTATGTCTGTATATTACATTGTGTATATACAGTGTACAATGTGTGTCTATACACTACAGAAAGAAAAGCCACCAATTTGATTTCAAAGAGGATAACAGAATGTGATATATGGAGTTACCCCAAGTTCTTAGAATTTAAAGACAACCAATCATTTCATGGTCAAAAGAGTTTTAAAAATGAGTTTCTTGTGATCTGATTTGCAAAGCTTTATTCTGAAGTTGTGCTGTCGAGTCCATGTCAACTCCTGGCAACCACAGAGCCATGTGGTTTTCTTTGGTAGAATACAGGAGGGGTTTACCATTGCCATCTCCCGTGCAGTATGGGATGATGCCTTTCAGCATCTTCCAATATCACTGCTGTCTGATATAGGTATTTCCTATAGTCTGGGAAACATACCAGCAGGGATTCAAACCAGCAACCTCTTGCGCCCTAGGCAAGTTACTTCCTCACTGCACCATTAGGTGGCATTCTATTAGTGTACAAAATTGACTTTTGGTGGGGGAGGAGAAATGCTTATTGTTCATTTTAGCAATTTGTAAAGCTACTTTCAAGAAGTTGGGATACTTTAGTCCATTACAAGCTTATTAAACAGACAATTTGTAAGTTATTTATATCTGAACTACTGTTACAAACACAAAGCAAAATAAAATAGTAATGATTTAAAGGGGAAACATGTTGATAGAGAACCATTTTCTCATATTTTGCTATTTAAGCCATTTTGAGAACTCTGTTGCTAAAAAAGCAGAATATAAATATTTTTAATAAGGGTGTGGGGGGCGGAAAAGAAAGAACCCCCCCCCCAGAGACCAGATTAGAGCTATAAACAGTCTAGAATCTTCAGGAACAAAAGGCAGGAACAAAAACAAAAACAGATTCATTTTGTCAGAGCACCCCCCCCCCTTATTTTTCTTAAAGTTTTTAATACTTTTGTACTAAATAATTTTCTCCCAAGAAGGTATACTCTTTGAATGAGGAGAGTTTTTCTTACAAGTTTGTACCAGAACAGTTTTGGCATACTTTGAAAGTGATTTTTTAAAAAAAGTTTGAAACTCACTCTCTCACACATACATGGGGTGCAACTTCTCTCACATGTATAACACATACACGGTTCATGGGGGTGGGGAGAAAGAAACGCTTTGGCTTAAGCATGGGGAACAAATCACACACAAACAAAACAAACAGCTAAGGGTTGGTTTTTACAAAATGTGTTACTTTCCTTCTTGGAGGGAGACCACCAGCCCAACAGCCTGCTTCCTCGGCTCTGTAATTACACTCAAATGCTGAGCGGGGAAGGAGTACAAGACTCCAGGACAACCAATAAGGCTGGGAGATAGCAGGAGAAAAGTTAACTCTTTTTTTACTCTCTGCACATATGCCGATCTCAATGAGACTCAACAACACAAATTTATAGGGGGTGCAACTGTGCCCTTGCACCACCACCACCACCCCAGATCCACCCCTGCTAGGAACTGCTGATAGGCAAATTTCAACTATTTATGGATCCTTGAGACCAGGTGTACATGGACCGACCACGGATATATGAAACCAAGGGTGCCAGGGCTGTGGATAAAAAAGGCCATCTGTATTTATAAGTGTAGTAAACTTGGGGAAAGCGTCATGATTTAGGAACCATCATCTACACTTCTATTTCTACAAGTACACACTGCTGGAATAAGCCTTTTCTTTCCTGAAGTGAGCATATGGAGCCAGGTTTTGGAGGTGAATATTTTCTGAGACAATCCTCCTTCATTTGCCAGTTATTTGCTGAACTTAGTAGCACTCCAGTGAGTACTGACCTTATTCAAATTGTGTTGGTCAAGATCCAATCTGAGAGCCACTCTTTAAGAGTCAATAGAATTGTGCGGAAATGTCCATCAACTCCAGAGATAATCAGAAGATGCTCTTATGTACTTAGTATAGACATTTGGTCTGAGCTGCATATTTTATTCATTAATATTACCCTTTTCTGCCTTACGTATACTTTCCTTTGATTTACAGTTGCACCCTTATGTCCTGCACCAGCTTAGCCTTTGAGCTATTAGGTTTTTTATTTTTAGCCTTGGGCCAGCTGTTTCTAACCTTTTTGTCTTGCATCAGTGGTATTCAGCCTTTTGTAGTTTACAGCAATCATGTAGCAATGACCTTATACTCTTTCCTCACCTATCTCCGTGAATGTTCAAATTCACATCTAGACTGGAAGCTTACTAGCTTCTCACTTCTGTTCTCTAGGTTTCCAAGAGACACTAGTTTTGCTTCAGCAGTCCCTGGGCTTTGCTTTCTAATATTGCACTGGAGTCCAAATTACTGAAATAGCAATCTCTGAAGGCCATTTATTGGGATTCATTGTTCATCCTGTCCCCATATTGCAGCATTATGATCTTTACAGAATTTGTAGCAATTCTCGAAAGAAATTTCATTCTCCCCTATGCTCCTGGCCTTATTCATAGCTATAAAAACAAGATAAAGATGAAAACAACTTGATTTTATTTAAAAATTACTATAATGTACTTGTGAAGAAGGAAGGGAGATCAGATTTTGTCCACATACAGGTGGCCTTCATTTTCCGTGGACTTGTGGGTTGTGTTTTTACCAGGGGCGTAGCAAGGTTGGAGTGGGCCCAGAGACAAGATTTTAAAATGGCCCCCCCCCCACTCAAAGTCCAGGGCCTCTGCACACCCCAGGCCCCCAAGGATTTAAGTCTGATATTCCAAAATAAGTATGCTGCCTGGAAATACATTTCACTGAATACACACACGCACACGTCACAATATATCATGATATACATTGAGTACTATACATTTATTTTACATTTAATGCCTAGAACACACTAGAAAGATGAATGCTTAAAATGGGCCCCTCGCTGCAGATTAGCAAAGGAGACTTTCAACCATGCAGGGTGAGCCTATGTTTGTTTTCTCAGAATTCTGAACAAATTCAGTCAAGTTTGATTCCAGGAGGTTTTTCACAGGAGGCTTTTAAAGCCCTTTAAGACACATCTCCTCTGGAATGGAGGTGCTGCATTCACATGTTGGCCAGATTTACCCTGAAGTCCCTGCAAGTTATTGGGGAGCACTTCACACACAAGAAAAATAAAATAAAAGCACAAGACATGCTTCACAGTTCTCACTCAGACCTTCTGGGTTGCAAAACAACTTGAACATAAGTGCATTTATAAATGAATGAATAAAATAAATATAATACTGTTTCTTCCAGAAGTTTTTGTAATTTTCTGCCATGAAACAAGCCACTTATAGGACGTTTTAGATAGTTTTTTTTAAGCCAACAAATTTTCCAAGCTGTTTAAAAAAAATATTCAGAGACTTCTCAGTCCCTCCCCCCCCCATATCAAAGCCCTATGGCAAGCAGATGCCTATATATCCGGGGGTGGGGGGGGAGGAAGGTAACCACAAAAAGGAGTTCACACTCTACCTGGCAGCAGGGGGTCTTCTGCTGCAGAGACCAGTAGTGGCCACTCTGGCTGCCTTCTCCTTCCTGGCTGGCTTGGGCCCTACTGGAGTTCAGGCTTCACAGAGGCCTACACAAGGCCTCCGTGGAAGCCCCGCCCACCCGCCGATCAGCTGAGAGGCGGGAGAAAAGGAGCTCTTTGCAGCTTGCCTGCTGCTTCGATTGCCGCCCAGGAGAACAAGCTGGAGAGACGGTGAAGAGGGCAAGTGGCTGAGGGGCCTTGGGGCTGGGCAGGGGGCAATGGGGAGTCACGTGAGGTGCCTCTGGGGGGCCCCTCCAGGCAGTGGGGCCCCCAGACAACTGTCTCCCCTTGCCCTATCATTGTTACGCGCCTGGTTTTTACATATCCATGGCTGATACTTACGTATCCACTTTCTTTATCCACAGATAGAAAAATAGGCAAAATTCAGCTATCCATGGTTTTGAGTGGCTAGAAATGACCCAGAAATGAATTCCAATGTCATTTCCAGCCACCATTTTACAGCAGACAGCCATTTTGTGGCTCTTTTTTTGGTGATCATTTGAATGTTTTGGGGGTTTGGGGGGCAATGCTGGAAAGCTGGAAAGCTGAATGAGGTACCACACTCTACTCCTCTTCTTTCTGTCTCCCTTGCTTTTTTGTCTTTTTAATGCCCTTTTTGTATTAGTAACCTAATCCCTAGATCCCCATGGGGAAAGGTATCATCATTAATGAACCAAACAGAGCCATGTTTTGGGGTTAGTGCACATCCCAAATGTAGACCTTCACAAGCCGAAGGAAGTTCACAAAAAGGAACTCTTTGCCACCTCATAGGAACATAGGAAACTGCCATATACTGAGTCAGACCATTGGTCTATCCAGCTCAGTATTGTCTTCACAGACTGGCAGTGGCTTCTCCAAGGATGCAGGCAGGAATCTCTCTCAGCCCTATCTTGGAGAAGCCAGGGAGGGAACTTGGAACCTTCTGCTCTTCCCACAGTGGATCCATCCCCTGAGGGGAATATCTTGCATTGCTCACACATCAAGTCGCCCATTCATATGCAACCAGGGCAGACCCTGCTTAGTTATGGGGACAAGTCATGCTTGCTACCACAAGACCAGCTCTCCTCTCCTCTCCAGCTCCTCCTTCCACAGTACTCTTGAATGCATGTTCTCCCAAAAGTAAAATCTTGAGAACAGTTTGAAAGTGCTGCAGGGGAATGAGGAGATGGTTGAAAACTGGGTGGAGGAACTTTCCAGAAGTGGTTTCCATTTACTAGCAGATGTCTGGATGAGTGGTTGGAGCTGTGTGATATCATCAGGGGCTTGATCTGTCCTAGACCCAGATGGGCAGAAACTAGTAACAGCTGGGTAAGTATTTGTTTCATTGTCAGCACAACTTTTATGCACTTGACTTTTCCTGTAAATTGCTAAATGCATTGTGTGCTGCTGTTCTCACATATCCAAAAAACATCTTCAAAATAATGGTCACTAGGAAAGGAATACCTTCAAGATGGTTTAAGAAAAAGGTTGGCTTCTGGACTCACACACACACTACAGAAGACTATCCAATGAGCTATTGAATGTCTGGACCACTGATCTTCAGATTGTTTTTATTTTGTACTACTTCTACATAAGTAACAATATGCAGGTCATTTACTTATGTAACACATTAAACTCTCTGGCACATTGCACATTGTAAGTAAAGATCACTAGTTTGGAGCAAGCTGTCTTTCAAAAGTTCTCACTCTGATATGTTTTCAAAGAACTCAAGGTTCCCCAAAAGATAGACTGAAGATAGCCAGTATGTTCATATTTGACATTATTTGATGGTTGATAAGCAATTCTGTTTCAATTCCTAGATTCAGTAGTATTTGGTAGTTGCAATGTACTACTTTTTAAACTTTAAAAAAAAAACCAATATGCAAGGGGTAGTACAGGGATCTAAGTGGGTGCAGGTTATCAAAAGTATTGTTACATAGATTTCATCATTTGTTAAAAATGTCACTTCATACTGTGCTCTATTTGCCAGTTGCCTAGTACCGATAATGGGAGTGGGGGCATACTGCATGTCCTTGCACAGCAATCCCAACCAAACACACAAGAAGTAACATGTATTTCTGTATATATACACACGTGTGGTCTATGGTGGTTTAAAAAAACACACCATAAATTAAAAGCTAATTTTCCACGGGTTATACTCAGGTGCAAATTATACCCCTGTGCAGAGTATATATGCAAAATATGGTAATAGTTCAACAGTATTTGATAGTTAGCATGCAGTGGCATTAAGCATGGCAATTAATATATGACAGTTGAGAGCTTTTGAGATTTTGTATTGGAAGCTTACCAAAACAATGCTAATAAATCAAAGCATTTAAATTTGAATTTTGAGTAGAGCACTCTATATTCAAACTTGAATTTGAATTGTGTGCAGAAGTGTTTCATTCATAGAATTTTGGAACTGCAAATTATAAATATTAGTAAATATTGTTTTAACTCTTATACAAAACCCTTTATAATTTGATTGCAGGAGACAGAGAAGAAAGCTGGAATTCTGGTTTCTCGATGAAAAACTGGTTTCCTATGAACATAACCTTTTGGGACGTTATCCTGTGCAAGTCCTAATGAGCTGGTTATGCTTCAAGGAAGCATAAGAAATTATTATACTGGAATATTACATTGTCTCATGTGTTCATTGGGTCAGGGTACAATGTGGTCATTTTGAGGCTCAAGTGGCCTAACTTATGAACTGCCTAACCAATTTGAACCAAATTTGATACAGTTGTAGTGACACATTGGGACACCTCAGTGACATAGTTTGTAATGATATCATCCACCCCAATTCAATATAGCAGTCACATTAACATTTGAGGTGGAAATCGGAACCGATTTGAACCAACTTTAGCAGAGTTGTAATGACATATCCAGACACCGAAATGGCATAGTTTGTGATGATGTCATCCACCCCAATTCAGGATGGCGGACATGTGAACAATTGAGGTACAAGTGGGTTTACTTCTGAAGATGGTAATTATCAATTAAGGTTATAGGAAAGTAGGCAGATTAGTTCTTACCAGAATGTCTTCTTTATATGCTCCACAGATCATTCCAATAAATGAAGCTGGGATGAACTTATTTCCCATCCTTTCTGTTTCAGTAGTCTACCACCACAAGTGACCCAAACAAGCAGCAAAGGTCTCTCTGAGTCTTTTCAACTGCTGCCTCTGACCTGAAACTTCGTTTGAGAAATGTATTCCTCAGGCACAGAAGGAGCAACTCTAGATCTCATCTATGAATCTTCCTGCTCCAGATTTCATTTCCTGGCAGCCTTAAATACTCATGCTTTCTTCAGTGTAATCCATACATTTTCTTTCTGTCCATTTTTTAAAAAGTTGGGACAATGGTCACATTAATAGGATCCAACTTTATTGACAGACCAATATCATTAAGCTGTTAATCTATTGCTGGAGCCCATTATCTTTATCACGATAATAATCTTAATCTGCATCAAGTAATGAATATTATAGCACTTTTCTAGGCATGTGTTATCAGCATGTCTGCATGTCTCTTTGTGTGGGTTTGTCTCTGTGTCTCTGTGTATGTTTACTCTCTGGAATCATTTTGAATTTGCAGGGAGGAAGTATTTATTTTAACACTCTTAAGGGAGTGCTAAGGCCCCAGGATTTGATGGTATTAACCCTGAGGCTATCCAATTGGTTATTGAATGGTAGGCCCCTGTGCTGGCCAGGCTTTTCACCTATATAGACTCCACTGGACAAATTCCGAAAGAGTGGAGTACGGCTGTTATAGTGCCAATTTACAAGAAAGGGGAGAGAAATCTCCCTTCAAACTATAGGCCCATTTCACTATTAGTTGTAGTCAGCAAGCTGTATGCCAGGCACCTCTTAGCCAAACTTCATGCCTGGATGGAGGATGACAGTGTTTTGGGGGATGAACAGGCCGGGTTTAGAACTGAATGATCTACCATTGATCAGGTCTTTATCCTTCGTCATATGATAAGAAAATAGGGAGATAAGCCTGGGTCGGCTTTGTATGTGGCCTTCATTGATTTTAAATTGGCATTCGACCAGAGGCGTAACTAGGGAAAATGGCGCCCGGGGCAAGCACTGAAATGGCGCCCCCCTGCACCCCCCGTCGCCCCCCCAACATACTACATTATACTTAGGTTTTTCCTCACAAGCGCCCGCCGCCGCCGCCAAGCCAGGCCACTGACTGGCCGCCAGGTGCCAGCAAAGCAATGGGGGGGGGCACAGGCGGCGCGGAAGGGACCGCTCGTGGGGAAGGAGGCACCGACGCGCTCCCTTGACTGCTGCAGCGCTGCTGCAATGAGCAGGAAACATTTGTATTAACAATTTTTTTTAAAAAAAAATTAAAAAATTTGGTCATGGAGGCGCCCCCCATGTGACCAGAAAAGATGGCGCCCGGGGCACGTGCCCCCCCTGCCCCCCCTATAGTTACGCCTCTGCATTCGACTCTATATCTAGAGGATTGCTTTGGGAGAAGCTAGCCAAACAAACATCGACAAGCAGCTTCTTTTTTTAATGCAACAGCTTCATGCAGGCTCGAACATCAGGGTTAGATGTCATCCTAAAGGAGAGCTTTCACAACCTATACCTACCTATAAAGGAGTGAGGCAAGGATGTATCCTTGCCCCCTCGCTTTTTTATTTATATCTCAATGACTTGGCCCCTTGTTTAACCGATTCCAGCCTACAATCGCCATCTGCAGCAGGTATGTGCTTTCCTCTTCTTTATGCAGATGATGCTGCTATTTTAGCTAGGACTTCGGTGGGCCTGAGGCAAGCATTGAAAAGATTGGCCCTCTACTGTAGAGCCAATCATCTTTTGATCAATTACTCGAAATCCAAAGTCATGGTTTTTTCAAGGAAGCACAGGCTGTTAAGATGGTCAATAGAGGATCAACAGTTAGAACAGGTCTATACATATAGATATCTAGGTGTGACCCTGCAAGCAAGGGGTTCATGGAAGGCGCATATAGATCAAGTTATTCTTACAGCATGGAGAAGTTCTCTGGCTATCCGGAGATTTTTCTATTCTAAAGGAGGTGAGATCATTTCAGCCGCCTTGAAATTATTTGCGGCCAAAGTTAGGAGCCAGCTATTATATGGGGCGCAACTTGGTCCTTTTCCTTCATACAAGTCTATGGATGTGGTTCAAAATGACTTCCTTAGGGCGCGACTTTGAGTACCTAGATGAGTCCCCAATGTATTATTAAGGTTTGAGTTGGGTGTTCTGAAGATCAAGGTCTGGGCCTGGTTGTCCATTTTGACCTATTGGCTCAAAGTTAGATTTTTCCCCCGGGGATGGATTTCTCTTATCTTGGCTGATGTATTCCAGCCCACTTTGGCCCAGGCGATTCAGGACAAAATTGTGTCCTTGGGTCTGTCTATGGACTACCTGGTCCTGTTAAGTCATGACCAGGCTAGGCAGATCCTGAAACAAAGACTCTTGGACTCTGAAATCCAACAAGAATTCTCCCAAATCCCTGATTGTACTGAAAGGAGGCTGGGTTTGAGCAGTTCTAGTTGGGGCCCTGCTGCTTATTTGAATGCCTTGAGCACGACGTGTTACCAGAGGGCCTTTTTCAGAGCAAGACATGATATGTTACCTTCAGCGGTGCTCTCGGGGAGGTTTCTGGGGATTCCTAGGGAGGATAGATTATGTCCATGAGGTATGGGGGAAGTTGAATCCATCCAACATGTTTTGTTGCGCTGTCCATTATATAGAGATTTAAGATGTTCCTTATTAACTCCTCTTCTGACAGCCTTCCCATGTTGTTCAGGAGATTTTTATGTTTCCCATCTTCTTGCGGATAGAACTTTAGATGTCACCTTTAAGGTGGCCAAATTCTGTTCTATTGCAGTATTGTTATGGCAGCGAGCTTGTCTTTGATTAATTTTAAAATTTTACTGATTTTTTATTCGTGGATATTTATCCATATTTACATATCTCTTTTTTCCAATTGCATCTTTCTATGTTATGAGATGTTTTGTTTATGTTATGTTATGCTGACCTTGGGTCGCAAATAAAGAACCTAAAGAACCACTCCTTAAGGGAGTGAACATTACATTCCCACCCCTCTTCATCTCATTTAACATTTCACTTTGCCTTTGTGGTCTTTAAAAAAAAACAAAAAAAACACTCCTGTAACATTTCATTTTCTCTGGAGATATTCACTACATCAACCATACAAATCAGGTTCATTTTATCTCTTGCTTCCTTTTTGTACAGTGTGTACTTTTGATTTCATTACATCTAATTCATGTGAAATGATAAGCTTTTACCACCATGGTTAGTTGTATTTATCCACATACAAGCATCAGGTGTTTTTTTTAAATCTCCCACTGCATTTACTTGAGTGTTCCACCTGGCTTGAAACTCAAAATTCAAATTTCACCAGAAGAAATATTCCCTACCTTTCTAAGCACTGCACACATGCTAAAGGGAGGATATATTGAAGAACCACCCAATCCTTCATCAGAACTGGCGTTTCAATATTTTGGTCTTTTCATGACATTTGTTGTTGTGTTAGGAAACATCCTTTTGAAATACCCTTAATTTTAGAGCTTTGCTGTGTTTACCAATATTCTGCTTATTTAGAAATGTTGAAAGATAAGATAATTGAGAAGCCTGAGTTGGTAGAACTTTGAAAACCAACGGGAAAGGCAAGACAGCTTAAAAATGGAAAATCAATGTAAACTATTTCCTATACTGCAACTGACACTTGAGAAATTGGGGGGAAATATGGAGAAATTGGGTGGGAAAATCTGCTAATAAGACTACCAGGTGGTATTCTAGTATTCATATTGGAAGAACCTCAGGGATATCCTTTAGGGAGGCACAGCTGGCTGTAACAGGAAGGGGGAATCACCTGAAATCACACACTCCTTGTGTGATGAAGAATCCTGATGCATCGGCACAGGATTATTCTGAATGCCAGGCAGTATTGCAAATATATCTGTAGCATGGGTTTATTTAAAAGCATTATAATATTATAAGTTTTAGTTTCTGTTCTGTTAGTTTCTATTTTTCTGTTCATTCCTAATACAAAATTTTCCTCTCCCCCCACTACTAATATGCACATTGAATTGGCATTTTGCTATGTACCACAATCTCAAGATCTTTTTCCTGATTAGTCATTGCCATTTTAGTCCCTGTTTGTGTATATGTGAAGTTAGGAGTTTTTGCCACATTGTGCATCACTCTACATTTACTTACACTGGCTTACATACTGCACAGCACCCCCATCAATTGAAGAGAAGGGCACTTGCTCTGCTTCCATTCGGGACTGAACTATATCTGTGCTATTTCCAAGCTTGCAGAGCCTCCATGGTGACCAAGAATTTAGTCACTGCTGTAGCAATCCTACTCCAGCATCACTTCAGCAGTGCTTAGCTGCCAGGGAGCCTCTCCAAGCACAGAAACTATGTGGATGCAGCCTAGAATGGGACAAAATCAGTGAAGGCGCCCTGCTCTTGGATCAGGGGAGCACTGCATGGTATGCAAGCTGCTGAGCTTGCTTTCCAATCCTGTAAGTAGGCTGAGTTTAGTGACTAGATGCTTATTTATGTCAGAATTTCACATCTGAGTTCTTTGAGAATTTTTGTGTGCAAGCATTTCAGCAGAATTTGCTGCTGAACATGGAACGCAGGAGATGAGCACTCTTAAGACATTTGGAATAAAATATGTGTATGGAAGTTGTGGATTTAGTGGGTGGCAAGATGAGGAAAATTATTCAAAGTAGTCCCATTGAAATTAAGATAGATGATTCAGTGGGACTACTTTGAGTGATTTTCCTCATTATGGCACCCCCTGGATCCAAGCAGAGTTTTTCATGAGATGTTGTGAATGGAAGCACTAGCTGGGATGCAGAATAATGAATTGCACCTGCAGCATGCAACATTCCAGAACAAAGCAGATGGGCACTTGCATGGTGGAAACAATTTTCACCATTTCCCCCTTTCCTCCGAAGTGCTCTGTGCTATCTGAAAATATGTTCCTGAAGGCTGTGTGATCCTCAGGGACATAGTTTTGGGTGGCAGACCTGTACTGCTTTAGTCTGGAACACCGCATACACACTTCATCAGTCTAGATGTCAGACATTAAAGCTATTTTTATGATGATCCCGGAGTGGGGAGGGAGGGGTGGATAGTAGGGTCCAACTCCCCTCCCCCCGATGATTGCTGCACTTTTCCTCGGATGTGCTGCTGCCCACCCACACAATCCATGCTGCTCCTGGCAGTGCGGATCTCTGGAGGCCAGGACAATCTCTGGAGTCCTACCTGCAGCTCAAGTGAACACATGACCATGGAGCTAGGGTTAAGGGTGCGCTTGTGCCCTTAACTTCAGCAAAAAGCCAGGGTTAAAGGTGCATTCAGAGTCAGAGTCTGCTGACAAGAGTTTGAAGTGACCATGGAGCCTTTCTAATCTAACCTCCTGCTCAGTGCAGGAATGTGTGGTGAATCATCTGCTCTGGGTTTAAATCATGATGCTGTATGGTGAATTCGCTAAAGTGCAAAGATCCACCCAACTTACATTTTCAGCATACAGTGTTGGTAAAGTGACTTGATCCTCAGAGATGCAGTGACTCGAATGGCCATGGGAACTAGAATCAACTCCAGTTAAGATTTTCTCCAGTTAAGATTGTCTCTTAGGAGAGAAAAACAGGGAAGCACTATATTCTCCCATTATCCTGTTGATCTCTCCTGCCCTGAAATTATTTCTTCTGGCAGCACTGAAACACAGGATCAGCAGGTCACTGAATGTGAGCAAGTAAAAATATTTTCTGCATTTCCATTTAGAGCATCATCAGAAAAAAGCATTTGCCTGAGAGACAGAGTTAAGATTTATACAACTGGGTATTTTAAAATCTCATGCCTACTTGATCACTACTACTGATGTTTCCTTTAACAACAGGTACTTTGTGCAAAGCATCTCTCCAGGTAGAGCGTGGAGATTTGCCAAGTAGCTCCAATTTGAGCTGTCACAGGATAGATTGCAGGACAGATTCTTTTAAAAGCCTTATGGGTTTACCATAAAGGGGTGGAAATCAATGCATTTTTATTCATGGATTACTGTAAAGGAAACAGATCGGTCTAATTACAGCCATTTCAGACCACTTCCCCACTAGTTCTATTAAAAATTATCTAACCTGAAGTGGAATCCATTTATCAAAACCATGCTGTTTCTGCTGTGCAGACCAAACAGGCATTCTGCAGTTAATTACACCACTGGTCTCTAATGAACATCCTAAATTCTATGCCTGCTTCATATTCTGCAGTTATTTTATGTTGCCACTACAAATCTATGACTGTAAAGGTCAACAACAGTGATGATGATTACATCCAAATTGTAGCACTTAAGTTAGACAAAACTGGAATATGTGAAGAAAAGAAACTGAACAGATATTCATTGCAAGAGTCTTGTGTTTTATACAGGGCCACATGCATAAAAATATATTTTCCAAGCTCCCTGGAGCCTAGAAGTCTGTTGTGCCATTATAGTCACTAGGGAAGGAGACTTTGCATAGGGGCCTGTAGAGAACCATGATGCTCCACCCTTGCAGCCATGGGGACAGATGGTATAGTGCTCTGGCTAGAAGGCTGAGCTCCGTGAATGGGATGCCAGTAGAGATGCTGCTGCAGTACATTCTTCAAAGTTCTCATCCTGGTACTGCCATTATAAGAAACATAGAAGTCTCTCACTCTGAGGCTATTATCATGACTTCACCAAACCAGGCTAAGGGAGCCTAGCCTGGTTTGGGGAGGTGGTATGCCGCACCGGGAGCTATGTAGCTCCCAGCTGCTAGCCCTCTTAAGTCACTTCCCCTTAAATGAGGTTAGCGGAGCGAGTGCTCCACTAACCCCATTTTCATGATTGCAAGTTGCCATGGCGTGGCTCTGTGCCGCAGTGACTCATAAGGAGACCCCTCAACCAGGAGGCTACAACAAGCCTCCCAGCATCAGGGGTGTGTGTCCTCAGAATGCCCCCATGTGCAGTGTGCACTCACATGGGGCATTCTGGGACATCCAGGGGCCAAGCAGCCCCGAATCCCCGTCAGTCTTACCAGCTCTGTGACAGAGCCGATAATCATGTGGGCAGCCGATCCAGCAGCCCAGGGCTTTCTGTCTGCTTGTGTGCAGGGAGAGTGGGTCAAACCTGCTCTCCCCACAGAAGCTCTGCAGGCTCTCCACACTGCTCGTGTGGAGAGTCTCAGTATATGATTAATATTACCAGTGGACCACTGAGGAAGCGTTTTACAACTTTCCGTTTCCAGACTATGCCCTCAGCATATCTTTCTTATTTATTTATTTATTTATTTATTAAATCTATATACTGCCTAGTATAAAAATCTCAAGGTGGTCAAAATCTTAAAAGGAGATTTTGCAGATTCCCAGTGGAACAGTGCCTTTGTCCTTGTGGCACTGGTCAAGTAGAGGACAACATCACTTTATTGCCCTATTTATGATGTGATCAGGGCAAATCACATGGGTTTTTATAGACAGTGAGCACTTTTGTTCATTTTTTTCTACGTAAACCACTTTGAGTACTTTTGATGAAAAGCAGTACAGAACTTCTCCCAGTAGAAATAGTAATAGTTTTTACCTGTGATTCTTCCGTATTAATCTGAACTTAATTCTGGTATTCATGTATACAATGTATCCAGATCAAGTTCTGCAGTAATTAAAAGACAATGCTGAAATCCCATGCACACTTCCTTGGAGATAAGCACCAGTGAACTAAGTAGAACTTCATAAACATACATTGCATGAGTCTGTATTTTTGCCATATAAAGCCAACTCTAGCTCCCAGCCTGTGCTTGCTTTGACATCTGATGTGAAACTCAGCAGAAATTCAGAACATAGCAAATTATGTTCAAAACTTGATTTTAAAAATAAATGTGTGACAGAAGCTTTCCACTTGAAAATTCCTGATGTTTAATTTAACCAAAAACTAAAAAAAGAAGCTTCAAAGGTTATTTATGTCCATCATTTCCTGAGAATTCCACTAAATATTCCTGACTGTTCACCATCTTGTAGAAATTAATGCTTGCAGTTCCACATCAGAGAAACCTGAAGTAGCCAAAGAAAAAGGCCTTTTGAACTTGGACTTAACGGTGTTGGCTCTGTTTCCTTTAAAATATCCTACCTTCTTGCTAGGCTATGCAATAAGTGAGACATCTGTTGATCCCCCCAACCCTTAATTATGTATGCATAAACTGCAAAAGGGTAAGATAGATATGTATTTGGTTTATGTTAATAGATTACACAAGTAGAGAAATACCTCTACTGGTTCAATATGGCAAAAAGGTTTACAGCTGAACATCTACAGCAGGCCTGCACAGCTTAAAGCCAAGGGTCTGGGTTCGGCCCACAGCGTCTATTTTATTGGCCCCCAGGTATCCCACAGGAGCTGGAAACTGCCTTATAGCACCACCCTATGCATGCTTTCTCAGAAATATGTTCTATGGTATACCCAGTGAGACTTACTCCCATGTAAGCATGCCTAGGATTGCAGCCTGAAAGCAACAACAATTCTGGGAGAGGAGAGGACTTGGCATTTGTTTGGGGCTGGCAGGTACTCCAGAGGCCCCACTGATTGAGCAGGGATAGGACCAATTTTCTGGCCACTATCCTTGATTAATACTATGGGTCAATTGACAGGGGAAACAGATACACAGCAGGCGCGGCTTGTGAACGCTCCTCCGGTGGGGGGCAGGGGGCGGCTTCTTTAAGGTAAATGGAGCCAGTGCTCCGTGCCGCCCAGCAGCCCCCGCGGCGGGGAATCACCTCCGCCACTCACCTGGCTCCCGTGGAGGCAAGCCCCTACCAGCAGCCAGGTGAGTGGTGGAGGCAATTCCCCACCCCAGGGGCTGCTGGGCTGCATGGAGCACCGGCTCTGTTTACCTTAAAGAAGCCACCCACCGCCCCCTGAAGGAGAGTTCACGAGCTGCGCCTGATACACAGGTAAAAAATATGTTCAATTTTCATGTAAAAATGTGCTAAAAATTTACCTCAGCCCCTGTACGCCAAGTTGTGGATGGTTCCAGCCCACCAGGGCATTTGAGTTGTGCAGCCCTGATCTACGAGCTGTATCTCATGTCTGGTGACATCTGACAGGGTTAAAACGGGCATTATAAAATCTCAGGCAAAACCAAACCCATTTCAATCACAATTGTTCTGTTCTCTATCATTCTGTACACAGTCTTATATGTTCATTTGTTACTTCAATTTGCAAATGAAGGCAAGAAGCCTGGAAAGCAATAATGACTTTATCCCTTTTGCTTCATGTGTTCTGAAAGGCACAACCATAACAATGTTATGCCAGGCACATATGGTGCCTATTATCATTTAACCAAACGACCTTGCCATCTTCAGTGAATTTGCCCCAACAATGCACTTGTAAAATTAGGGCTATTACTAGACTGCATTACACTCCCGTTCAACTGAGGTGCTGCTATTTGCTGAAAGGTCACAGCAAACATTTGCAATATTATTTCTTTACTTTTAAAAAAATGAATGCCCCACTTTTTGTCAGAAGTTAAACCAAAGCAGCTCACAACAAATTAAAAAGAGAATTAAAAACAGAAAATGCACAACGAATATGTAAGCAGCATAGCAACAACACCAAAAAGCATAACCGGGGCAGGGGTGGGGGCGAAGAAAGAAAAGCGGCAAAATGCCAGCAACAAAACACCCTCTTTAACCCTCATCCTGAATCATGATTTTTTACACACGAGTAGAACTTCCTACTTCCAAGTTACACTGAATGTTCCCCAAATCTTGCAGGCCGCAGAACCCACAATGATGTAACATTTCTCTCCAGGGTAGTGCAGTGGTGATCCCCATATCCCAGGCATGGTGCTCTGTGCCATGCACAATTCACTGAGAATGTGAGCTGTCAGCAAAGAGAAATGAACATTTCAAACCGCACACTAATGAAGATCCATACTTCAACATCTCAGTTTTCAGTATTTCAGCTGAAAGAATACACTGGAACTGACCTAAAGGCATTCTGGGAGCTGGTCAAGTGCATTCTACATGCCAGTCACCACAACACATATTTTGCTTGTTTTTTGTCAGCTTTCCTGAGCACAAACTTCCTGGGTGCAAAAAATACCAATGTCTTCTGTCCAACCATGACAGTGCTTCCCTTTGAAAATGTGGTTGCATATCTGGGGCTATGTCTGGCTTGTTGTGTGTCATATTGCCTACACAGGTCAACTCCTTGCTCAGGAGAGATTCTGACAGCTATACACTGGAAAAAACATTATCCTTCACCACAATTATCTGAGGGCAGGTTCAGATGAACATTATCCTGCACACACAAAGACTGTCAGGTCTGTGCCAAGAATTTACCTGCCCTGATGTCAGTGGTGGATGTACAGTATCAATGTGCTCTTGGTGTATCCTTTAATTGCATGAGAGGGGTGTTCATCTGAATAAGCTCTCTACAACTTCTTGACAGCTGACAAAAGTAACAAGGTTTTGGAGTGCATGCAGAGGGGCAATTACCTGAAGCAGCCCAAAGAGTTGTTCCATGGCTGTACGCATTGCTCGCAACTTGCAGGCCTACTTGTCTTTGTTGCAGTCCTCCAGCTTGCTTCAACATCTTCTGTCAGTGGGTAGGATGTTTTTGCATCACATCACCAACATATTTTCAAACTGTGCTTCTTTGGCTTTCTTGGCATGTGTTTCCAGAAGGGACAGAGCCTCAGGAACCTAACAGCTGCTTATCAACCGATAGTCAGACCCAGAAATGTAGCTGTGCTGCAGCTTCCACACAAACAAGATCCAGATTCATCTGATGGTTGTCAGCGTGGCAATCACTCTTTTCTCCTGTTATGACGCTTTGTTACCGAACCTTAAATTACTTTTGCTGTCCTCAAATCATCTCAGCTGCATCATGGCACAGAAATAGGAGGGCCCCACATGAACTGCCTACAGTCCCTGCAGCAATTCATGACTGGCATGAAACACACCAGCTAGGACTAGCAGGCTAAGATATGTTTCAGTTCTGTTAGGGCAAAGTGCATCCATTAGCACATAGGAAGTTGCTCCTATTGAGTCAGGCAGTTGTTCCATCTTTGTCTACCCTGACTGGTAGTGGCACTCCAGGACTTAAGGCAGTATTTGGATTCATTTCTTATTTTTCATGATGGTGTTCTCTCTCTCTCTCTCTCTCTCTCCCTCTCCCTCTTTCTCCCTCTCTCTCAAATTGCAGAGCAGGGAGTTGCTTCACACACTCATTTGCTGGAACCAAATTCCAACCCCCACCCCTTCTGGGCTGTATCCCACTAGGTGAAATGGGAAAAGACCAGAGATGTACTATGGATGATTGATCCACTGATGCTGGGCTTACTGAAGCTGACATGTGGTTGTGGTTGTTGCTGTTGTGATCTTTTTGGCTTGGTTTTGCTGGCTAAAATCCCTGCTTCTATGAGGTCAGCTGTTTCCAAGGCTTTACTTGTTCCAAACACTAGGTCTGATATTGTGGGAGGGATTGGTTTCATCTGCCCTAACTTGAGAGCACAGAAATATGCAGTGCCTCAGACTGGTTCAGAGACACTATCATCATCAAGGGAAACAAAACTGAAGTTTCCAAAGAGAAATAGGTTGTTCTCTCCCATCGCAAAGGGCTTAACATGGACATGGAATAGATACCAGCCATCATAGAAAGCCTGTTCATTTCTAGGGTAGTTTCCCCCCCAGTTGACTTATAATGGGGAAACCATTATAAAATGGTTTTATAAAAATGGTTTAAATGGTTTTATAAAAACCACCCCACCACAGAAAACCCAATCATTTAGGGGTAGTCTTATACCCTGTGTCATATTTGTATTAATAACATAAATATCATGACTGGTGAGGGATCATACGTGTGCATATATTTTGCACCAGAGTCCAAGTACTGTAAGGGCTTGACAACAAGAGCACAACTGGGAGATCTGTGGTCTGCTTGTTTACACACCTTTACACAGCTGGGGGTGGAAATCTACCACAAAATCCAGATGAGGATTAAACTAAAGTAAGTCTCCCCAACCTGTTGAGTCACATGTTTGCTTGTGAATTCAACACTTGAAGGTGTATAGTGTGTGGGCCTAATGGGCTTCCAGTGGGACAGGACACTAGTAAAATGGCCATGCTCTTTATGGATCATTGTGACTGCTTCTTACTGAACCTTGGGTGGAAGCATCCAGTTCCCAAGCTGTTTAGGATGAACCAGCACTTTGAATTTAGCCAAGAAATAAACATGACCAATATAAATAGAATGAAATTTGGGTAATATGCATCCAACTAACACCCAATTCAGATATAGCACAGATCCATGGGTCTAATGACTCCATGCTTCCATGCCTCCCCCCCCCCCCACTCTCCCATCTGTGTTTGGATGACATGGAGAGGGGCCTCTCAGCAGTCAGAGAGAATACAGATAGGGATGAGCCCCACACAGGACACATTACATTAAACTAGTCTGGAAGTAATGAGAGTGTAATGCAGTGGTTAGAATATTGAGCTAGGACTGGGAAGATTTGTATTTGAGTCCTCATTTTGAACTCATATTTTGAGTTCAAATCAACCATGAAACTCATTTGATAACTCTCGGCCAGTTACATATCTTTCAGCCTAACCTACCAGGCTGTAGTGAAGAGAAAAATAACCATTGAGCAATAAAATAAAAATAAAATAGATGTGACCAGGTTACATTTTGCAAGGAAAGGCCACAGCTGGCACTAGCCAATCAAGCAATCAAATTTATTTCAGTCCTTGACCAGCAAACATCACTAGCCAAAGCTGTTAAAAGACATTCCTAGTCTCTGCCAGCAGCAAGGCCTCCAGAAGAAACCCAAGATCAAAGAGCACTCTAAGAGTACAAAGCTGATGCTTTAGCAGGAAATCCAAAACAGTTTGACACAGTTATTCCCAGGCAGCTGAATCCCAAACTAACAGCACCTCTGCCTTAACTGGATTATTCCTTCTTATTCAGTACTGTAGAGTTGTCAGGCTGGTCTTGTGGTAACAAGCATGACTTGTCCCCCTAGCTAAGCAGGGTCCGCCCTGGTTGCATTTGAATGGGAGACCATTCAAATGCAACATGTGAGCACTGTAAGATATACCCCTCAGGGGATACAGCCACTCCCCAGAAGGTTTCAAGTTCCCTCTCTGGCTTCTCCATGATGGGGCTAATAGAGATTTCTGCCTGCAACCTTGGAGAAGCTGCTGCCATTCTGTGTAGACAATGCTGAGCTAGATGGACCAATGGTCTGACTCCGTATATGGCAGCTTCTTATGTTCTTATATATGTTCTACTGCTTTCTTACAATCCAGTGAAAATGGAAGAGAGAGAGAATTCTGATGGCTCTAAATCAGCCAGCCTAATACTGAGAATTGTGTTCATACATCCTTGAGCTCACAGTAAAAGAGAATAATAATATAAAAACACAATTACATGAAAAATATCCCAATTAAAAATAGCACTCATTTTTAGAACACCTGAAGAGGGCTAGAATGTCACCCATATTTCTGATCTTTTTCAAATGTGAGCATTAAGATATTGATCTGATTTTGTGGATAGAAAGAATGATTCCACCTTTTAGTTCCCAACTAGTTATCAGCACCATAGGATCTGGTAGTCTAATCATCCTATTTAGTGCATAGGTATATTGGGACCAAAGAAAATGGAACTAGTTAATGCAGAATTCAACATACAGAAAGCTAATATCAATGAACTGAACAGACTAATGAACTTTCTTGTATGTTCCTTAACTTTTATAAGCATAATAGTCTTTTCACAAAAAAATTCTACACTCATGTGTTTTCTTCAGTGCAGTAAGAAACCTCATAACAAATAAAAGAAGATGACACTATTTATTTATTTATTTGTTCAATTTCTAGACCGCCCTTACAAAATAGTTATAGATAGATAGATAGATAGATAGATAGATAGATAGATAGATAGATAGATAGATAGATAAAATATATTTCTGGCAAGAGCCAGAATGGACATGTGGCTCTTGCTCTGCTAGTCTGCACCACTGAGTATACCAACATTCTTCCCTTCTGGTGTATCAAATAGCATCACCAGTATCCCATTCCCCCACCCCCACTGCCATTTCAGTGACCTTTTTATTCTTCCTTCCCAAAAGTAATATCAGGCTAAGGGAGCCTAGCCTGATTTTGGCAGAACATGAGAACCACCAGGCTTGCAGGCGAGACAGTTTCTCCAAAGTGGGTAACCCGCTAATTTATCCCTCCCCTTAGATGAGGTTAGCAGAGCGAGCACTCCACTAACCCCATCTTTTTTATCATGTATTGCCATGGCACGGCTGCGCGCCACGGCAACACATGAGGAGACCCCCACCAGGAGGCTGAAGCAAGCCTCCTGGGCCTAGGGGTCTCTTGAGGATGCCCCGCGCGCTCGCATGGGGCATCCTGGAACTTCCAGGGGCTGCATGGCCCCCAATCCCCACAGCCCCTGCTGGTTCTGTGATGGAGCCGGCAGTCAAGTGGCCGGCTGATCCAGCCACCTAGAGCTGCAGCCTGGATAGTCTGCGGGGAGAGCGAGCCAAGACTGCTCTCCCCGCTGACCTCATTTTGGCAAGTCTCATTGATCGTGAGACTCACCTCGGTGACTCCTCAAGCATAATTTCATTCTTTGGAGTGATTGTGCTAACATGTAAGCACTATTCACGCATTAAAAGGTAAAGGTAAAGTGTGCTGTCAAGTCGATTTCGACTCCTGGTGCCCACAGAGCCCTTTGGTTTACTTTGGTAGAATATAGGAGGGGTTTACCATTTTCTCCTCCCACGCAGTATGAGATGATGCCTTTCAGCATCTTCCTATATTGCTGCTGCCTGATATAAGTGTTTCCCATAGTCTGAGAAACATACCAGTGGGATACATATATGCATTTACTATCTGTGTACAGTGAAGGTCTGTGTAAGCTTGTATAGTTATTCACGTTATAATGAACAAACAAGGTTCATCGCATGTTATGTTCAGGCCCACTCACACATTATGTTCAGCACTCATGCAACAAGTGTGCAATGGAGAGAGGGAGAGAGAGGGAGAGGGAGAGGGAGAGGGAGAGAGAGAGAGAATTTTAGAAGATAGGGGAATAGAGAAATGGGAAGGAAAAGGTTAAAGGATAAGGACAGAAGTCATGGACAAAGCACAGGCAAGTCAGGGAAAATATTTTTAAAAGGCCTGAAGAGAGAAACCAAGGGCAGAGAGTGAACAGTCAGAGTAAGGATAAAAGAGGTAGGAAAGGTGAGCGGAAGAGTGAGTTTGGATAAAAGAAGAAGGATGACCTGCCCCGAGTGACTGCCTAAGCAGGAATGAAGGAAGAGGAAAGGAAAGGGTTTAAAGTTGCAAGAGAGAGGAAAGGAAAGGGTTAAAAATTGCAAGAGGGAGTGAAGGAAATTGACTAGAGAAAGAAACAGCTTCTTTGACTGCAGAGGAGCAGGGCTGTTTATTCTCCTGTGAAGAATGAATCCAGGGCCGAACCTTACTGGATGGTGTGAGTGGAGGAGATGACAGCTCCCTCTGCTACTGGAGGTTGTTCAGGAGGAGGGGTGATTGGGGTTTGAAGTTAATTAAACATAAATGTTGCATGAGCCAATTTAGTAGAGATACCCAATGGATGCTCCAGGCTGGTGGATTTGGCTAGAGTCTAGAGATCAAACTAAATCTTTCTAGCCTGGCCTAACACATCAAAATCATAGGCACTCACAGGCATCCAAAAGAAAGGGGAAGGGGAAAGAGAAAAATATACAATCTGTCTTAATGAAGGCTGGGTTCTGCCATGGTGATGCTGTGGTGTGATGGTAAAAGGGGATGGCAAAATTCTGGGATGAATCCCAGGGACTGTGCCTTCCCTGCTCCACACACAAAATGAGATGGCTTGGCTAGCTATTATAGGGGAAGGAAGATGCTCCTGGAAGCCAGGGGGCTGTGTGCATGGGGGCTAGTGGTTGCTCATTGACACTTCCAATGGAAAGACCATAAAGGGACAAGTGAGGACAAAGAACTGTCAAATGGTACTAGACAAAAGCCATACAAGATATGGGAATTAGCAAATATACCAGGAATCCCCTGGGGAAGATTCTGGGGGTCTGTATAACCCCAAAACTTTAGAAGGGATTCAAGAGGAACTGGATTCAATTTGTGCCTGAGTGTCAAGATGCAAATCAAACATGGAGAAGTGCTGAAAGACAACTCAAGTCATGAAAAGTAACTCATCATGGCTGCTTGGTTTGGGCTCTCAGAAAATGCTTTAAGGGCTGTGCAGAAAGCCTAATTTGAGATGTTGGGGAGTCTTCTTTAGACTCCTAAAGGATCGAATGCCATGTTTTCTTCCTTATTTGGCTTCCTAAGCTACCCTTAGTGCCAGTGTTATACACTGTTCTTTTTCCTGGATTCTTTTTCTCAAACACAGGCCAATTGAGATTGGACACTTCTATAAAAGTGTGAAAGAGGTGTACAGAGAGTGTAAAATAAAGACTCCATAACATAGCAGTACACTTCCTTTCTGCAACTGAGGGGGTCTGTTCCCAAGTTCACTTTAAAAGTGAATGCATGTACAGTTCATTCATATAAAACCACATGCATGCATACAGACATTTGTACAAATGTAGACATGGGTACATACTATCATGTCTGAATAGGGCTACAGAGGTGTTGCTTTGAAATCTATTATCCATATAACCTTTCTGGAGTCTATTCTATGAGCAGGGCCAAAGAGGAATTTACTTAAGGATATTTTCTGCAGCATGTCCATTGACACTGATGGTCAAGTCCAAAGTATCATTTTCACACAAATACTGATGGGAGAGACAGTGTGTGCTGTAGCAGATATAGGAAACTTGTGTGTGAAGCTTAGCACTTTGGGTCAGCCATATTTTCTCAGCCAAAATTGCCTCAAAGTGTTGTTGTGGGGTTAATGTGGGAGAAATGCCATATCCTGAGTTTCTGGGATAAAGTAATACAAACATTAAAAATTAATCCAAAAAGACAACTGGCGTGTGTACTATTCCACTAAACAAGGTCAGCATTGCATGACACTGTGATGATTACCTCTTCCAGAAAATATTATAAAGCCAAAAATAATCCTCAGCCCACTCTGACGCTAGGTGATTTGATGTCCTCTATAATCAACGCCTTAAAAGCAAGTCACAACTTTAGATAGATATCTGGATAATAAATCATTAGAATTCAAAAGCCAGCACAAGCAATATTAAAATGTGCAACAGTGCCAAGGTTTGGGCTTAAAACATGCAATGAGTTAAAAAGCCCCGGAAATAACTCACAGTATATGCACATCTTTCAATCTAAAATAAGAGATGGAATTGAACTATAGCAAAGGTGAATACTATGAAAAGGTTTAAGAGCTGAGCTATGAAAAGGTTTAAGATTTCAGGAGAATCCTAATATCCAGCCCACCTGCAACACAACAGCTCAGATTTCAGGTGGAGGATTGAAAGCCCCTCCTCATTTTAAAAAGTCCATGCTTGTAGCTTAACACTCTTTGTGATGTGCTATATATCAGGCATTCTCATTATAGGTAAAGGCAGTGGCTGATGCTGTGACTAATTAAGTATCAGTGCAACAAAAGAAGCACTGATGCTTCTGAAATGTTCAGTTAACTCAGCTCCATTACTGGCTCAGTGGTGGCAGCAAATTTCAGTGACTTCCCCAGGAAATGCCCACATGAAAATACACCCCTGAGGGTCATGCAACCCTTAGGGACATATTTTGGGTGATGCAGAGTTTTTTGGGGGGACGGGGAGATCATTGAAACTCACAGACACACACTAGCACTGATGCAGCATTAGTCTGGAACTCTCTTCAGAAGCACTGGTGCTTCACTAGTCAAGATGTCAGCCAGTGTGGGTAGAGGGGATTGAATCCAACCCTGCTGACTCCAAATTGATCCTATGGCTACCTTCAGACATAAGATGAAACCTTGGGTAGAAAAACCTGTGATTAATTCATGAATCATCCCACAGACTATCACTGAGCTGGGGTCTTGCAGCCTCCAGCTTGTGGGAAGCTTCCTTTCCTGATCTGCTAAGGCCACATCCCAGCAAGCTCTATAGCATTTGCATCACCAGACTGCAGGCAAGGTGTCAGGACATTACTAGAGTTGCAACCATTGGTCATGCTCTTCAAGGAGCATGGCCAGTAGTATCTTGCTTTTTTGGCATCGGCTGCTTGCTCTTGGGAGGGAAAGGGTATTTAAACCTCTTAATTATACCACTTGCACCATTGCCCTTGCAATGGCCTGGCAGCCATATAGTCTCGCACAAGCAGAACTACTGGTATTGTGGCATGCAGAGGGCCACCAGTTTTGTGTAATACCTGGAAGGGGTCATGATAGCTTCCTAGGAAGGAACATGTATATGCGAGCAGGCAAAAAGTCCTGGGGTTTGGCCCAATCCTGACCCCCATGTGGCTTGCTGGCCGGGAATTAGGCTTCTAATGAGAGCACCAGTCAACTGGAGAGTACCAGAGGCACCATGACTTTGGATCTCTGTCAGACTGCACTCTCATGAGGTAGGACATCCAAATCTAGTGGGTCCTGCTCAGTGTTCTCTCTAATTTTTTTTCAGCTGTGTGTTGAATGAATTTTGTTCTGGGAGGCAGTATCAAGGCAGTGTGTGCACAGATGCATTCATAGTGGGGTCTTCAACCTGAGTGAGATCTAAAATTAACTGAGTGGAGGTTTTTTAACAGGTGAAAAAACCTGTGAGCACATGCACATGGGCACACCTTAGAGGGAACATTGGTCCCACTGATGTGGGACCCCCGTTACGTCTGTTTAACAACAGAAAAACTCTGTGTGTGCCACTTTCCACTCAACCCTTGCAGACTCCCACTGCATGTATCCATTGCAGTTCCAGGTGCACAGAGTTGGGTATCATTGGGGTGGCTACTAGTAAAGTTGTGCTGTCAAGTCAGTGTCAATTCCTGGTGACCACAGAGCCATGTGGTTTTCTTTGGTAGAATACAGGAGGGGTTTACCATTGCCATCACCCGCGCAGTATGAGATGATGCCTTTCAGCATCTTCCTATATCACTGCTGCCTGATATAGGCATTTCTCATATTCTGGGGAAGACACCAACAGGGATTTGAACCAGCAGCCTCTTGCTCCCTAGCAAGTTACGTACACATTCAAAATTCTCAGGCTGGTACCAGCGTTGTGGTGTATGTAGATCAGCTGCTGTGGAGAATCCCAGGTCAGGGGAACTGCTGTTTTCTGCCATCTCTGCCAAGCCAGGTGGCTGTGCTGTGCAAAAAAACCCCAAACTCATGCAGATGTATTAAGGGATGACCAGACTGCCAGAGGGAGCATTTTGACTTTTGTTTTCTGCCAGTCTCTGGGACTGGGGAAAGTGTTGCTGGGGTACTCTTCCCTGGGGCTTGCAGGGATCAGCAACTGGGATGGTCCTCTATGCCTATAGGTCTGTCACTCTCATGAGAGAGTGGTCCTTGGGAGGATGGGATGACCATCCACCTAAGGTTTTATCATGACACTCGGCTTTATTGCCCAGTTAATGTAACTAGTATGTAGGTGTAACCCAGGACAGTTCTCATGAGGAATGACAGATATTGCATGCTTGCCCCTCTTCCCCTACAAATTTGTAGAAAAAAGAATTCCAGGGACTATTTTATAGCCCAAACTTCACCATGACTCCATGTGTTTGTGAAAACACTTCTGCAGCCCTTGATTGCTGCAGGCCTCTCCCGCTGTGCCCAATTTGTAATCCCATCCCTTTTGTGCGAATTGACAAAGGTTGGCTGTAATATGCAGTAGAAATAGACTTCCCCCAATGTGGTTCTTACATGCTTTGAAGCTTGGGATATGGCAGCATCGTGTCTCTGTTGCTGGGTAATGTTAGTACAGGGACTGTACTACAGGGACTGTGTAGTACAGGGATTGTGGAGGGTGGGACAACTGATTGGAGAGGTGGCAAATGAGAAGCAGGGCAGGCATAGAGCTGACTCATTTCTGGGTGGATCTGAGCTGCCCTCTCTATGGTAACACGGAATCCAGGTTACAATGGTGGCAGGATTCAGGTGACATGATGCCACTTGCAAACCTGAGGCTCCAGCTGCGAAACTCATTACAAACCAATGGTTCAGATTACGGTTTGGGGTTGGAAATCTTGGGTTGCTTTTGTGACCAAAAAAAAAAAATCATGGTTTCACACATTCAGATGACCACGAATTTGAACCTCTGGCTTGTTCACCTCTGGTTTGGCATTATGTGCAAAGGCAGCCAGTGTATTGATCACTCCTTTGTGAACAGAGTTTGCAAATTTCAAACTCAAATATATGTCAGTTTGATTCACAAAGGAATAATCATGTAGAAGTTGGATTGTGACCGGTCACCACAGTCCTGATTTTTCCTATTTGCATTCATTGTACCCACAATAAAAATCTGGATGGAGCTTATGTTACACTTCCATCTGACATCTAGTGTAATATTATACTGATAATAACTACTGGAGACCACTTCTTTTGTCGTGAGTGCAAGTATTCCATGAAGGCTTGCAGAGGAGACAAATACATAAGGATTAAAAGTTTAAGAGAATGATTACTAGGCATGAGAGAGCATGCATTTCTGAATGAATGAAAATGAATTGAATCAGGTCCTTTTGGTTCAATCCTCATTCATTATGAAAATAATGCTTATATGGGGCACAAATTAATCCAATGACATATAAGCCAGTTATTCAGTTCATTTGTTACCTCATTCATTTCTGTAACAATGGAGCTGGCTAAGTATTACCTTGTGGTACAGCAGAGCAAAATGTTTTTAAAAATAAATTTTTAATGTGTAAACATTGAAATATTTTTAATATTTTAATAATAGTTTTATGAGACTTCCTCTTGGTGACTGGCCCCCACCCCCTTACAGTGCCCTTGATATAGTGTTGGTGTGCATTGTAGTAAAAACAAACAAACAAACAAACAAACAAACCTGGTGAGATCCACAACACATAAAGCCCCAACTGGCAGCTGCTATTTCCACATACCACCTTCCAATGCCCTGGACTGGTGAAAGCATTGCGGTGGGTGGGGAGATGGTGCTGTCAGGAAGTAGGGCCAGAAGGAGCTCTGATATTATTTTTCAGCCTTAAACAGAGTATTTTTTTAAAGGAAGGAAGGAAGGAAGGAAGGAAGGAAGGAAGGAAGGAAGGGCCTATCTACTCTGATGTGCTACAATATAAGTCCCTTGCCCAGATCACAAAATGTATGGGGTAACAAACACATGGCATTAATCTGAAATGAATAATGAACCAAGAACTAAATGAATGTACTATGAACTAATAGAAATAAAACAGAATCTTCCATAATTGCCACTATTACTGATTTTACTGGGCCTCAAAGTAATTTCTGGACATTGCTCCTAGACGATGAGGAAACACACAAACATATAACTATAAACACCTGGGATTTGCAGCTTATTCAATAAATGTCACTGAATGATAGGGGGTCTGCTGCCTTTTTCCTCTTGAAAGGGCATACAAAACGACTGTTTACTCAGGATTTAATGTACTACGGTATGGAGTCAGAAATATTGATGAAATAATTCATTCCCAGTTTCAACTAACTAGTTGCCTTTGGGAAGGAGAGGGAGGAAGACAGGACCCTTTGTGCATGTGGTATTATTTAGAGCTTTCTTGCTCACATATTAGTTTTCTAGGTAAAGGAAGTGTTCCCACCCCCAGTGGGAGGATATTCAACTATCTGATTTCTTTCAGTGGTTGTCAGAAGTAATACAATTCAGCAACATATAAACAACATGGGACTACTGACTCTCTGGGTAGTTTTATACATTACACATAAACAAATCCAAGGTTGCCATGTACGCTATCAAGAGATGGATATAAGCTATCATTCTCTCAGATGAGTGAGCTGTAGTATTTTCATACACAATTTTCAATTCCACGTTTCAATTCCACATACACATACATACTTAGCTGGGCTTTGCATTGAATCAGAACACTAGTTGGATCCGATTCCATATTGTCCCTATCAGCAACATTTTCATTGTATCAGTTTCTAAGCAAAATTGCTAATATTGGCACTGCCTGTAAATTTGCCTGTAATATTGGCACTGAAAATACAATATTTTCTGTATTGTTTCAGAATGTATTGAACTCTTATCAGAACATAAGAACAGCTCTGCTGGATCAAGCCCAAGGCCTATCTAGTCCAGCATTCTGATTCACACAGTGGCCCACTAGATGCCCCTTGGAAGCCCACAGGCAAGAGGTGAGGGCATGCCTGCTCTCCTGCTGTTGCTCCCCTGCAAATGGTATTTAGAGGCATCTTGTGTCTGAGGCTAGAGGTGGCCTACCAGACTAGTAGCCATTAACAGACCTGTCCTCCATGAATTTGTCCAAGCCCCTTTTAAAGCCATCCAAGATAGTGGCCATCACATCCTGTGGCAGATAATTCCATAGAGCCAGCATGGTGTAGTGGTTAGAGTGCTGGACTAGGACCAGGGAGACCCTAGTTCAAATCTCCATTCAGCCATGAAACTAGCTGGGTGACTCTGGGCCAGTCACTTCTCTTTCAGCCTAACCTACTCCAAAAGAGAAACTCAAGTATGTAGTACCGATCTGAGCTCCTTGGAGGAAGAGCGGGATATAAATGTGATGATAACAACAACAACAACAACAACCAACAACAAACCAGTCAATAACACCTGTCTCTGTGTAGCAATAATAATAATAGATTAATTATGTTCTGTGTCAAAAAGTGCTTCCTTTTGTTGGTCCTAAATTTCCTGGCTTGCAGTTTCATGGGATGACCCCAGTTTCATGGGATGGCCTAATGATCGAATGGCTGTTTTTATATATGGAAAACACTGGAGGAAGAAGAGCAGTTATGTGATTGACATCTTCTTTAGATTTGCTAGTACTCACAACATTTTGCAGTTGGTTTATCTCCTTTCCAATCTCGGTTAGAAATATATAGAAGTATATAATTGGCTGCTTCTGCATTCATGCTCTTAGTACAGATGGGTATGCTTCCAAAAAAACACACCTGGAAGACCTGCCTGCCTGCCTTCTTCTCAGGCATGCTGGCAAATATCACCCTACTCTTTAGTGTACAAAGTCTTCCCAGAAGGGGCTTGCCTCCAAGGATCCAAGTAAAACAAGGATGAAGGTGCTGTTTTCATTATGTTTGCTCCAGTGCTCTATTATTCTGTTATCAGATATTGGTTGATGTGTGTCAACTTCAGGGTTTCCCATTCTGACTACAATAGTAACTCTATAGACATTTGATGTTTTCTTATTATTTTCTATGATCCAATATATCCCACAGGCTGGTGCATCAAGCTGATACTAATGCACCAGGTACAGATGCATCAGATTGGTTGCACAATTTGATAATCACCTGCATTGTATCTGAACTGCATCAGAACTGATAATTTAGTCGGTGCAAAGGCCCCCTCCCCCCAAGTCCTGCTATGCTACCTCATCATGGTGTGTGGGGGTGTGTTCCTGGGAGGGATGAGTAAAGTACGCTGGGAGGTATACTCCCAGTAGGGTCACCCAAAGTGCGAAGATCATCCCAGCTGCCCAACTAAAGCAAGCAGACATCTATATTGGGCAGCAGTGATATAGGAAGGTGCTGGAGGTGCTGGATGGTCACTTCAGTTACAATGACAAAGGCATCATTTCATACTGTGCAGGAGAAAGCAATGTTAAACCACTCCTGGAAACCACATGGATAGACAAAATAGAATGATTTTTGATGTGGTGCAGGATGATGGGCCCCTCAGGTCAGATGGTACTCAACATGCTACTGAGGAGCAGCTGAGGATCTCTCAGAGTACCAATGGTGTTTATGATGCGGTTAGACTAAAGTCTTTAGGATGTCTAGCATCCATGCGGGAAAAGGAAATCCAAAGCTGCAAAGACAGAATTACAATGGGAACGTGGAACGTAAGAAGCATGAATATGGGAAAGCACGACACAGTGAAAAATGAAATGAATCGACTACAGATTGACATCTTGGGCATCAGTGAATTAAAATGGACTGGAATGGGACACTTTCAGTCAGAAAATCATACCGATTACTACTTAGGACACGAAAACCAAAGAAGGAATGTTGTTGCTTTCATAGTCAGGAAGGATATAGCAATGAGAGTACTTGGATACAATGCGGTCAGTGACCAACTAATATCAATTAATAATAGCAACCCTTTAAGATTAGAGTTCTTCAAGTCCATGCCCTAATGACTGATGCAGAAGATGAGGACAGTTTTATGCTCAAGTTTGGTCTGAAATTGACAGAACATGCAAGCAAGTTGTGATCCTGGTGGTTGGAGACTGGAATGCCAAAGTTGGAAAAGGTAAGGAGAAAAACACGGTCGGCCTATATGGCCTAGGAAACAGAAATAAAGCAGGAGAATGACTTATTAGTTTCTGCCAAGCCAATGATCTCTTCATTGCTAACACATTCTTCAAATCACCAAAGCGCCTATACACATGGACATCACCAGATGGAGTATAAAGAAATCAGATTGATTACATTATTGCTGCAAGGAGGTGGAAGAGCTCAGTTATCAGTTATAACAGCAAAGATTTGGCCAGGGGCCGATTGTGGAACAAATCACAAATGGCTCATGTGCAAGTTCCAAGTTCCAACAAAGCTGTTCACCTTCCACAATATGATCTTGAGAATGTACCCACCATTTTCAAGGACAACATCAGGAACCGCTTTGAAGTTCTGAACCTCATTCATAGGGAACCAGAGAAGCAGTGGAATAAAATCAAAGAAGTTGTTAAGGATGAATGTGAAAAGAGACTGCCAAAGACCGAGAAACACAGAACAGAAGGTGAAAATTGCCCAGAAGAGGAGAGAACCCAAAGTCAAGAAAGGTAAAGACCTCATGAAGGAACTTAATAGGAAATTTCAGAAAGCTGTTACAAGAGACAAGGATCAGTACTACAATGAATCTGTAAAGACCTTGAGGATCAAAATAGACATGGAAAAACAAGGCAAGTTTTCCAAATGATCTCTGAACTTAGATGGAGGTTTCAAACTTGAACTGGCATGTTAAGGGATGCCAAAGGACAGATAGTAACTGATTCAGAGAAGATCAAGCAGAGATGGAAGGAGTAAACTGAAAATCTGTACAGAAAGGACGTCAACATCCAAGATACTCTAGAAGGTATTCCCTACTTGCAAGAACCTCTAGTACAGGAAGATGAAGTTAGATCAGCACTCCGGTCATTACCAAGTCGGAAGGCTACAGGAATTAATGGCATAGCTACAGAAATATGTCAGGCAACAGAAGAAGTTGCCTGAAGAAGAAACAGTCAAGGCTCTAACCAAACTATGCCAGCAAATGTAACAATCAACACAGTGGCCAACAGATTGGAAAAGATCAGTCTACATACCAATACCAAAGAAAGAAGACTCAACAGATTGTGCAAACCATCACACAATATCCTTAATTTCACATGCTAGCAAAATAATGCTCAGGATCATCCAACACAGATTAGGCCCCTATATGGAAAGGGAAATGCCAGATGTTCAAGCTGGTTTCAGAAAAGGCCAGGGAACAAGAGACATCATTGCTGATGCACACTGGATAATTGAGAAAGCCAAAGAATACCAATAAGTCAATATGTGCTTTATTGACTACAGAAAATCCTTCGATTGTGTCAACCATGTCAAGTTGTGGAATATCCTTAGGAAAACGGGCATCCCAGAACATCTCATTGTTCTCATGACAGGACAGGAAGCTACAGTCCAGATGGAACATGGTGAAACAGACTGCTTCCAGATTGGCAAAGGAATAAGACAAGGGTGTATACTTTCTCCTTCTTTATTCAATGTATATGAACATATAAGAAGAAGCTGAGAGAATCTGGATTGAAAGAAGATGAGCGTGGTTTTAAAGTTGGAGGAAGGAGCATCAATAACCTGCGCTACGCTGATGACACCAGTCTGATAGCTCAGAATGCAGATGATCTGCAAGCTCTAGTAATGAAAGTCAAGGAGCACAGTGAAAAAAATGGGACTACAACTAAATTTAAAGTAATGACAAAAGGTACAACAGTAATGACAACAGGTACAGCAACCAGCCTCAGAACTGACAATGAAGACACTGAAGTGGTGGATAGCTTCTGCCTTTTAGGATCTGCTGCCAACAGTAATGGATCCAGCAGTCAAGAAACACGCCACAGACTAGCACTTGGTAGGGTTGCAATGAAGGCCTTGGAAAGGATATTTAGATGCCGTGATGCGTCTACACCTCCAAAGATTAGAATCGTTCGGACAATGGTTTTTCCTGTGACACTCAATGGATGTGAAATCTCGAATGTGAAGAACCAAATTAGAAAAAGCATTGACACTTTTGAACTTTGGTGCTGGAGAAGACTTTTGAGGATTCCATCGACAGCCAGGAAAACAAACAAATGGATCACAGAACAAATCAATCCAGACTTTTCACCTGAGACACAAATGACCAGGCTCAAACTATCATACTTTGGACACATTATGTGAAGATCCAGCTCCCTTGAGAACTCCATGATGCTGGGGAAAATTAAAGGAAAGAGAAGAGGATGGCCAGCAGCAATGTGGCTGGACTCGATTACATCAGCAATTAATGCACCACTGAGAGACCTAAAAGGCCAAGTTAAAGACAGCTCATCCTGGAGAGAATCTATGTGGTCGCTAAGAGTTGACACCGACTTGATGTCACTTAATCAATCAATCAAAGTTTAATACGTAGATGTGCATAAGCCACCTAATGGTGCAGCAGGGAAATTACTTGACTAGCAAGCCAGAGGTTGCCGGTTTGAATCCCCATTGGTATGTTTCCCAGACTATGGGAAATAACTATATTGGGCAGCAGTGATATAGGAAGATGCTGAAAGGAATAAACTCATACTACGTAGGAGATGGCAAAGCTAAACCGCTCTATCAAAGACAACTGCAGGGCTCTGTGGCTGCCAGGAGGAGTTGACAATGATTTGATGGCACACTTTACCTTTACATTTGAAAAGTATTTGATGTATTCTTAAGAACTATACGTTGTTCAGAGGCCTGTCTTCACTTTACCTTTTGAACTCAGCTGAGAACATGTGATACAAAATCTGGTGTGCATGTATGTGTTTGGAACTTGTCCAAACTTGACAGGAAATGCATATATTTTGTACTTGAGTTTTTTACTTGAGTAAGTGTGTGTCCATCTCCAAGATGTAATATGAATATTGTGCTCTGAAGGACTCAGAATACCTGACTCTCCTTATACTGAAAGGCTATTAGTTGGCATTATTTGTAAAACAGAGTATTCTTGCTTCAGAAATCCTAGGCAAAATGCAGAGGCATAACTAGGGAAAACGGCGCCCGGGGCAAGCACTGAAATGGCGCCCCCCGTGCCCCCGCCCCCCCAACATACTACATTATACTTAGGTTTTTCCTCACAAGCGCCCGCCACCGCCAAGCCAGGCCACTGACTGGCTGCCAGGTGCCAGCAAAGCAATGGGGGCGGCGCGGAAGGGACCGCTCGTGGGGGAGGGGGCACCGACACGCTCCCTTGACTGCTGCAGCGCTGCTGCACTGAGCAGGAAACATTTATTAAAAAATTTTTTTTGTCATGGCGGCGCCCCCCAAGTGACCAGAAAAGATGGCGCCCGGGGCACGTGCCCCCCCTGCCCCCCCTATAGTTACGCCTCTGGCAAAATGTAGCTCCAGTCTTATGTGACGAAAAGTAGCAGGAGGCATGAACATAGGAAGCTGCCATATTCTGAATCAGACCACTGGTCTATCTAGCTCAGTATTGTCTTCACAGACTGGCAACGGCTTCTCCAAGGCTGCAGGCAGGAATTTCTTTCAGTCCTATCTTGGAGATGCTGCCAGGGAGGGAACTTGGAATCTAGATGCTCTTCCCAGAGCGTCCCCATCCCCTAAGGGGAATATATTACAGTGCTCACACATGTAGTCTCCAATTCAAATGCAAACCAGGGTGGACAAGTCATGCTTGCTACCACAAGACCTGTTGGAGATGAAGTTCCAGTGCATCGACCTTTTGCACCAACTGTCCTAATGACCATTGGTCTATCTAGCTCAGTATTGTCCATCCAGAATTGCAGGGCTTCTCCAAGGCTGCAGTCAGGGATCCCTCTCAGCCCTATCTTGGAGAAGCCAGGGAGGGAACTTGAAACCTTTTGCTTTTCCTAGAGCAGCTTAATCCCCTGAGGGGAATATCTTACAGTGAATATCTTATCTTATATAACCAGGGTGGGTCATGCTTAGGGTGGACCCTGTTTGGCAAGTCATGCTTGCTACCACAAGACCAACTCTCCTCATGGACTGATATAGAATTAGGGATTGGACCAAGAAAAAGAGTTTCAGGCCTAGATCTCATCCTTGGGTCCCCACTCTAGGATGAATTATTGGTTTATAACCCCTGCTAACTTGGCAAAGAGGCACCTTTTAATGTGGTGGTTCTCTTTATTTAGCAGGGGGAGAGTAACTGGCCCTATCCACCCCCAGCACAGTTCCTCCAGTGACAGTTGCTGGTGTCTATCTTATGTTTCTTTTTAGATTGTGAGCCCTCTGGGGACAGGGATCCATCTTATTTATTTGTTATTTATTTATTTCTCTGTGTAAACCACCCATACAAGGGGATAGCAGAACAGAAGAAAAAGAAATAGAAAAAATCACAAAATACAAAGATCTACAAATTGAAATTGAAAGGCTGTGGCAGAAAAAGACCAAAATAATCCCACTGGCGCCCTAGGTGCAATTCCAAAACAACTTGAAGAGCACCTCAACACCATAGGGGCCACAAAAATCACCATCAACCAATTACCAAAAGCAACTTTATTGGGAACAGCCTACATTCTGTGACAATATCTATAATAACAGCAACAACATCCTCTCTAATAAAACGCTTGGTGTCCGTCCGTGGACGGGCACCAAGCGTGTGTTCGTGCCTCCCTGCCCTGTTCTGCGCCTGCGTGAAGCGCAGGCGCAGAACAGGGCAAGGGAGACACGCTTGCTGGTACCAGGGAAAAAGCAGGAAAACACCAACGAGGAAAACGAGCCAGAAACACGAGCACCGGGAAAACGAACACCAACGAGGCCACCGGGAAAACGAGGACCAACCAGCAGGACCTGAACGAGACAAACCCCGAAGCAAACTCCGGGGGCCGAGTGGAGGCTGTTCCGAAAAAGCCTGACAGGGAGAATGCTGCCCCCGCCGCCGCCGCCAAACTCCCAGCCTCCCTCCCAACTTCTAAAACCACCTTACCCTGTCCCATGTAAGCTGGATGATGAAATACCGGCATTGACGAGGAAGTGAGGAGCACGCAGGCAGAGCTCCTCTCTCTGCACAGACTCTGCCCGAACTGCCGCTTTGGGCGGAAAGGACGCAAGAGGCGTCCTTTCCGTCCAAAGCGCCAGTTCAGAAAGAGGCATTGCAGAGAGAGAAGCACTGCTTGCAATCTTCTCTCTCCCTCTTCTATTCCAGTTTTCCTTCAGCCAGCTGAAAAGGGCCAGGGTGAGGTGGTCACTGAAGCTGGGAGGAAGGGTGGGAGTTTCGCTGCAACGGCGGGGGCAGCTTTAACCCTTTCAGGCTTTAACGGAACAGCCTCCGCTCGGCCCCCGGAGTATGGTCCCTGTCTCCCCGGTGCCGTCTCTGTCGCTCCTGCTCTCTTTCCCCCACCGCCTCGCCCCCCCCGATCAGAACCACAACAACATAAAAGTAACACTAAGCACTACAACAGCCACAAAAAGTAACACAAAGCACAACACACTACATTAATTTAAAAAATAAAAAACTGAGGCAGTGGCCACAAGCGAGACCAGCACACTCCCCCCCCCCAACAGCACAGCATAAAAACCCCCACCCACACACACACATACACACACACAATGCATGAAAAGAGGGAGAATAGTCTAGCACCCGTTATTCTAACGGGCTTAAAAACACTAGTTGATAATAAAATTCAGCCATCCCAGGTCCTTGGGAAGGACTCGATGTCTGGATAAAACAAACCAATGAATAACACCTGTCTGAATGTGTAAACAACAATAACAACAACAACAACAATAATAAATAATTGTAAGCCAAAGGTTTAAGCCAAAGTTTAAGCCAAAAGCCATGCAGTTCATCGTTGACTGCACCAGGTGACAATGAACTGCATGGCTTTCAGCTTAAAAACCTAACAGGCCTTCATAAACAACTATCAAAACAGTTCAATTACATTTTGCAAGGAGGTGAACAATGACTAACAACTGGGAAAACTCATCTCATAATGAAAGACCCAGCTAAAGGTGCAGTTCCAAGTAATTATAGACCGATAACCTGCCTGCCAACCATGTTCAAATTATTAACTGGAATAATAGCAGATGAAGTAATGCAACATTTATTAACTAACAAACAGCTTCCAGTTGAACAGAAAGGAAATTGCCCAAACACCAGAGGCACAAAGGCCAGCTGCTGATTGACAAAATGATTTTAGAAAATTGCAAGAGAAGAAAAATCAATCTAAGTGTTGCATGGATTGACTACAAGAAGGACTTTGACTCATTGCCTCACACATGGATAGTAAAATGTTTAGAAACAACCGGTGTCTGCAAAAACATTCAGATATTTATATAAAAAAGCAATGAGCATGTGGAGTACACAGTTAACAATCAATGGCGAGACACTTGGACAGGTTAGCATTAGAAGAGGCATTTTCCAAGGGGACTCACTATCCCCTCTGTTGTTTGTAATCACCACCACTTTCACAAATACTAAACAAAACAGGCCTCAGATACCAAACATCTAAAACATCCAGTAAAATCAACCATCTGCTGTACATGGACGATCTGAAGTTGTATGGAAAGTCCCAGTCAGAAATCGAATCACTGCTAAACATTGTCCGTATATTCAGTAGCGATATAGCAATGGAGTTTGGACTAGACAAGTGTGCTGCATTAATAATGAACAGAGGAAAAACAAGAAAAACAGAAGGAATAGAACTGCCCAATGGAAGCAAGATCAAGAACCTGGAAGAGAAAGAACATTACAAATACTTGGGCATTCTCCAGGCTGATAACATTGCACACACTGAAGTTAAAAGAGAAATTGGAAGTGAATACATCAGGAGAGTTAGAAAAATCCTCAAGTCCAAACTCAATGGCGGGAACACCATACAAGCCATAAACACCTGGGCTATACCTATTATCAGATACACTGCAGGAATAATAGACTGGACCCAGGCAGAGCTAGAGACGCTAGATCGTAAGACCAGGAAAATAATGAACATCAGTCATGCTCTGCACCCCCGCAGTGATGTAGATAGGCTATATCTCCCTCGCAGCTCAGGTGGAAGAGGAGTGCTGCAAGTCCATCAAACAGTAGAGGAGGAGAAAAGAGGCCTTGAAGAATATATCAAGGACAGTGAAGAAGATGCACTTCAAATGGTCAATAACGCGAAACTATTCAACACCAATGAAAGAAAGCAGGCCTACAAGAAAGAACAAGTCAAGAACCAAGCAGAAAAATGGAAAAAAAAATAAGCCACTGCATGGTCAATATTTACACAATATAGCTGGAAAATCAGATATCACCAAGACCTGGCAATGGTTTAAGAATGGCAACTTGAAAAAAGAAACTGAGGGTTTAATACTGGCTGCACAAGAACAAGCACTAGGAACAAATGCAATAAGAGCAAAAATCGAAAAATCCACAACAAACAGCAAGTGCCGCCTTTGTAAAGAAGCAGTTGAAACCCTGGACCACCTAATCAGCTGTTGTAAAAAGATCGCACAGACTGACTACAAACAAAGGCATGACAAGGTAGCAGGGATGATACACTGGAACATCTGCAAAAAATACAAGCTACCTGTAGCCAAGAATTGGTGGGACCATAAAACTGAAAAAGTTGTAGAAAATGAAGATGTAAAAATATTATGGGACTTCCGACTACAAACAGACAAACATCTGCCATGCAGTACACCAGATATAACTGTAGTCGAGAAGAAGAAAAAACAAGTTAAATTAACAGACATAATAACAGCAACAACATTGATAATAGAATTCAGCCATCCCAGGTCCTTGGGAAGGACTCGATGTCTGGATAAAACAAACCAGTCAATAACACCTGTCTGACTATGTAAATAATAATAATAATACTTATTCCTAAGTACACTTTATCCTTTTCCTTAGGGGCTAGGGGCTGAACATCTCACATATGGCCCGAAGACTGGCCCTGATGCTCTGCTACTGCTTCTTCTGCTTCCTATTGCCCACATATGTCAGGAAGGTCCCAAACATGCAGTGCGAAATAGACTTTTAACTTGCAAGCTTGTTTGCCAGGTGGATTTTCCCAGCTCTAATTATGATGAAATATAGCTGTATGGTCTGTTCAACAACTCGTGCTTGTAAGCAGAAAGAAATCTGCTTAAGTAGCTTATTTTTAGGGAAGCTTGCGTTCTTCAAAGTATGTACTTTCCATAGAGACAAAAAAAGAACAAATTTTGCAGTTCATCGGAAAAAGCTGGAGCCAACATTACTTTTGACATGGAAGGTGCTGTTGTGGGAATGACGTCGGGAATTATGGGTTATTTCTACTCATTTGTCTAAGAGAAAAGATGGATTATTTTTCCTTAAAGTTAAAGTAAACACCCGTAGGGACAGAAAGTTGCATGATTAAGGCATACTCATTTTAAAGCATTTTATTACTTTGTGTATCAAAAAGTTGATGATTCTAGCAATAACTTTCCTCAAGCGTGTCCAACTAAGAAGTTGTGAATGTGAAAAATCACAAGAGTGATTATTTAAACAGGTAAGTTGTGATACCACAATACACATTCTATGACATTTTGCTCATTTGACACAGTGATATGTTCTGGACAAATCGATTATTTCTTTTTCCAGACATTAGTATTCTGTTTTTAATCTCATTGCCCATTTCTCCCCCACCTAGATTCTTACTTTATTCTTAAAGAGCTGATACATGGCTTTTACAAATTTATCTCATTTGTATCTGACCTAGCTCATAGACTAAGGACAGACAGAGTTATTTTTAGAGCCATATCTATTTTTAGATGAGACTTGTTTTTAGAGCTGGTGGCAAGTATGTGGCTGTGCAAGATGGGGCTGGAACATCCAATACGAGCTCATTTTGTAGTGAAGCAATAAAGTTGCTCAGACCAGTGTTAACAGATTATCAATGAATCAATATTTCAGAGTCCCCCCCCCCTTTTTGTGTGTAAAAGATGGGACAGGAGAATGAGAAGGATGAAAAATGCCAACTCAGTTATCCTCTTCTCTCTTAATTTAATCACCCTGTGGAAGAGAGCAGAACTGTGACCACTGGGTTTGCCCACAAACTTCAGTGCAGCTGTTGGCTCTGCCCACCTCTGTTCTTTGGGTGAAATATAAAAATATGCCCTATGGACACACAGCTATACAAGTGCGGGTTCTATATCTGCAGTTGGGAACCATAGTGGTGCCAAGGTCCCTTCCTCTCTTTTACACACAAAATAGGGTTTTGGAATGTGTGTAGAGGGGTGGTTCAGATGATCACCCCCCCCCATGCAATTAAAGGACATCCCAACAGCATGTTGGAATGTCCTTCAATGAAGTCAGGGCAAGTGCGTTCTCATCCTGAACATGTGAGCCACCACTCATTTGTCTGAACCAGCTCATAGACAATCAGAGAAAGAAGACTCTGATTCTTTCTGATTCAAAGACTGCCCTTTGCCCTGGCTGGGTCAAGAATGACAATCAAACAGAAAGCAAGTCAACCTCCAGGCCATTCGCTCATTCACCCTCTTGTTTAAGACTTGCTAGCCATGCCTAGTCACATGATTTTTCAAATTCCATTAGGATTCTGGTCAATAATTAGGGTTCAGCTGTTCTTATATTTTAAAAAAGCAGTAGCTCACATATTGTGCAGTGAAATGCGGGTAGTTGAAGCTCTTCATGTAATGGTGTGTGGGTGTGTGTGTGTGTGTGTGACCAGTGTTGGGGATGTTGCAGACTGGAGCAGTTCCACTTGGACTCAAAGGTTCACAAACAGTGGTGCAATACAGGTGGTGCAATACAATCAGAAAGAATGGATGTCACATTGTGCAACTGCAATTGCACAATTTTAACTCAAAATTCAACTATGTGTTGTATTTTAGACACATCCAGTTGCTGAATTGGCCATGTTACCCTGTTAGGGTAACTGAATGTGGACCAGTCTTCATATGTGCTTAATTAAAAATGTGAATGCTTTCAGATACACAATCAAAAGTCTTTGATATTTAAAATGATGTCCATATAATTTGTACCCATTGTTCTTCATCCATCTCATTCGGAGAAGGCTGCTTACAGTATATTCAAAGATCTCATGAGCTGGATTATTTCAAGCTGTTTTGTGTACACATGCTTGGGTATAGAATTACAGCTGTAAGTGTTAATGGAACTGCTCCGGGGTGATTGGTGAACAACCCTAAATGTGTTCAGACTTTGTGTGGAGAATTAGTGAGCTGGAGTGGAACAGTCTCATGTCAGAATTTTTTGTGTGCAAAGTTCTGGTCCTGGGAAAATGAACTGACAGAGAGGTTGAAATACAAAATAAAGTAAGGTTTTATTTGGGGTTCATGGGTACAGTGGAATAAGAGAGTCGATTAAAGCAATATTTAATACTAAAAATATGCTACAAATATTAACCAGATACTTGCAAAGAGGCAATTTAGCTTGGTGTCCAAATTAAATGACTTCCAGGCTAGCTAAAGAAAGAAGACTTTAGAGAAACAGGTTTTTAGATTTAAGAACGAGCATGGAGAGCCCAGAGGGGCACAGTGATTATCATACACCCTCGTCCTTCCATTTAGTGGCAAGTGGACCCTTGTGACTCAGGCACAGGCACTACCAAAGACCTCTTTCCTCAGGGATGGAACCAGGCAGTAGAGGCGAACTGAAAGCCGGTCAGGGGATAGGCAGCAGGGGTGAATCCCAAAGGTGTCTGTTTTTGTCCAGCCAGCTTCTCGTAGCAGTGAGGTGAGCTGGGTAGACTGGGCCAGCAAGGAAGACTGATCTGGAGACTGGAAGCATGAATGGCACGAAGAGCAAGAGCTGGTGTTATGGTGAATGTCAAGTCTATTGCCCATACAGTGAGAGATTCCATGGTATAGATTCCAAATGAAGCACACTGGTTCATGAAACCAGGGCCAGTTATAGCTTCAAATGGGTCCTGAGGCAAAATACTGGTCGCTCCTTCTTCCTGAGGAGGGAAATTCCGGTGGATCTCAAAAGGATACATTGTCTTTCTTTGCTGTGCTTGAGTAAAACACAATGGCATGAATGGTCAAGAACAACCTATACGTAAATGGACTGAATGGACGTGCAAGAACAGTATCCGTTAGATTGACAGGATCCAGTAAACCAACCAGCATTTTTAATGAGCACACCTCCTGAGTTCCTATTGCCCACTTAGCTCTTTTGTGATGTGGAAGGGAGTTGCTTTCACAGTGCCTTATCTGACTTTCCTGCTGAGCTGATTAGCATTAGCTTGTTTGAGACAACTGCAAAGGATAGGAAGTCAAGGGCCAATCTTTGGACAGAAAGACCCTGAAAGTGAAGTTAACTCACAAGCTAACTCGGGTCTGCTTAGACCAGGGCTGTTCATTTTGGCTTCCAGCAGATGTTAACCTAAAATTCCCATAATCCCTGGCTATTGGCCACTGTGACTGGGGATTATGGGAGTTCAAAAACAGCTGAAGGGCCTAAGTTGAGCAGGCCTGGCTTAGCCATTCCCTAACATAAGGAAAGGTGTGAGGCTAATCCCCTTTCAATTCACTTGGCAGTTGTTGAATCTGGGGGTGATCGTCCCACTGCCTGCTAAGTGACCTGTTACCAATATGCTAACAAACGGAGAGCTCACAATCCCATGAGACTCCTGAGCATGTTAAGAGTGGGAACTACAAGCCTGTAGACCCAAACATAAGAAGAGAGGCTTCTGGGAGCCTCCAGAATAGCAGTGCTGACAACATACGATGGAGATTTTGAAGGAAGCCAAGCAAAACTGTAGAGTTACAAAATTAGAATTCCACATTTTGAACAGTTTGCTGATGATACTGTAATCATCACTGCATAGACATGGTTAATTTCTCATGAGTCTAATACTGGAATTGCTGAGTAGCAGATGCTGCCTTCCCAGGAGCACATGGAAAAGGGTCCATCAGATGGTGTGGTAGCATGTATTTTTTAGAAACTTTCAAAAATACATCTAAAAAGCAGAAACCATCCTACAGTCCACCTGCTAAATGTAAAATTGGGTGATCGTTTGCATTTGTCTCATATCTAAATGTTCTTATATGTAGATAATGAGCATTTGGGGAACTTGAATAATAGTGAATGTTTTCAGATGAAATTCACTCTTCTGTGTAACTATATACAAGTCTTTCAAAGCAACTTGAAAAGAAAAAAATAGAACAAGATGAGCAGCTGCTTTCCTGGCACAAAGCACAAAGCAGATATATTTACTGGCTTCCCTGACCAAACCTCACTGTCACTACTATGTAATAAAATGAAATTAAATCCAGACAAGACAGAGGCTCCCCTGTACTGATCCAGCAATAGTTTATCAACTGGTCCTTGATGAGGCTTCCATCCCCTTGAAGGAGCAATTTTATAGCTTTGGAATTCTCCTACACCAGGCATCACACTGGGATTTTCAGATGTCTGCCATGGCATGTATTGTTTTGTTTTGCCTAGCTTTGGCTGATTTGCCAGATCTGTCCGTTTCTGTCTTAGTCAAATCTGGCCAGGCTCTTTACATCTTGATTTGAGTACTGTAAAGTATTCTGTTTGGGACTGCCCTTGAATCCTTCTGAGATTTCAATTGCTCCAGACTGAGAGGGGTTTAATGGGTGTGATGCCCTCAGAACATATGGTGGTGCAGTGGTAAAACTGCCGCCCTGTAACCAGAAGGTTACAAGTTTGATCCTGACCGTGGGCTCAAGGTTGACTCAGCCTTCCATCCTTCCGAGGTCGGTAAAATGAGTACCCAGAATGTTGGGGGCAATATGCTAAAATCATTGTAAACCGCTTAGAGAGCTCCGGCTATAGAGCGGTATATAGCACTAGCAATAGCAATAGCACTTACATTTATATACCGCTCTATAGCCGGAGCTCTCTAAGCAGTTTACAATGATTTAGCATATTGCCCCCAACATTCTGGGTACTCATTTTACCGACCTCGGAAGGATGGAAGGCTGAGTCAACCTTGAGCCCCTGGTCAGGATCGAACTTGTAACCTTCTGGTTACAGGGCGGCAGTTTTACCACTGCGCCACCAGGGGCTCAAGGTTGAGCCCCTCATATAAATGTAAGTGCTAACATATCACAATAGGGTGTTTTTCCCCCCTGCTTCCATTATTACCAGTTTTTTAAAAGGCATGATTCAGTGTGATTGCATTAACCTATAAAGCTTTAAACAATATGGGACCATGGTATCCAAGAAAACACCTCCTATTATAAGGACTCTCTGAGAACATTCAGAAAGACCTCATGTGTGTGTCAATTTCTTCAGAGGTTCATTAGGTGGTGATGTGAGAGAGAAAGTTCAACTGGCTTCTCAGGGTTGTTTCATCAGCGAGAGAATACTGAACTTTTCCACTTGGCATTCCCACATCTCATCTAAATGGTGCCTATGCATGTGCGTGTGTGTGTGTGTGTGTGTGCATGCGTTTGTGTGCGTGTTGTGTATGTGTGTGGTGTGTGTAAGTTGAAAATTGTGTTTTTGTAAGCCACTTTCAGGCTATTTTTATGATTAGCCAAAACCAGGCTAAGAAAGCCAAGTCGGTCTTGGCGGATCGTAAGAACTGCTGGGAGCTTTTTTGCTTGCAGCAGCAGTGCAGCAGTGCAGCAGTGCAGTGCCTTTCCGCTGGCACGGTGGCCATTTTGGAGGCCACTAACATGCACAAATGGCCCCTGCATGGCTGGGTCATTACCCAGGCCACACAGGGGCCATTTGCGCAAGGCCCTGAAAGGGCTGAAGACCTCCCAAACAGGGTAATGGCTGCAATAATGGATGCTGGAAGAAGGAACCTCTGTGGGACACACACACACTCACACACACACACCCCTCAGAGAAGGCCCCTGGAGGGGGTAAGTTGAAATTATTAATTTATCTTATTTATTTATTTAATACATTCCTATACAGTCCAAAACACAAGTTCTCTGGGTATTCTCTGGGAGTACAAAACAATAAAAATAGCCAATAAAGAATAAAACATCTCAACAATTAAAATTAAGAAGGTAAAACTATTAAAAAAAATTAAAACAAAATTAAAACACTATCTTATTAAAAGCCTGGGTGAAAAAATGCGTCTTGACTGCCCTTTTAAAAGTTGTAAGAGATGGCGAGGATCTTTTTTCAGCAGGAAGTGTGTTCCAAAGACTTGGGGCAGCAATGGAGAAGACCTGTCCCCGAGTAGCCACCAGACGAGCCGATGGCAACTGCAGATGAACCTCTCCAGATGATTGCAATGGGTGGTGTGTTTCATAGCAAACAAGATGCTCTCTTAAATACCTAGGGCCCAAGCTGTTTAGGGCTTTATAGGTTATAACCAAAACCTTGTACTCTGCCTGGAAAATTACCGGCAGCCAGTGTAGATGTTTTAAGATAGGAGTGATATGGTCTCTCCGAGATGACCCAGAGACCAATCTGGCTGCCACATTCTGGACTAACTGCAGTTTCTGGACTATGTACAAAGGCAGCCTCACATAGAACACATTGCAGCAGTCAAGTCTGGAGGTGACCAGCAGATGTACCACTGTTTTGAGGCCATCTAGCTCAAGAAACGGGCACAGCCAGCATTTCAGCCGAAGATGATAGAAGGCATCTCTGGCCACTGCCTCAACATGGGACACCAGGGAGAGACTTGGATCCAGAAGCACACCTAGACTGCGTACCTGTTCCTTCTGGGAAAGTGTGACCCCATTCAGAACAGGCAGATCAAAATAGTCTCTCGAGTTATGACCCTGCACAATGAGTGATGTTTGTGGTTCCTTCCCAGTGAAATCACCAGGGAGAAATTTTGTATTTTCTGGCTTTTTTTGATGACTTTAATCGCTATGATTACATATATATTTGCTGAAGGAGAAAAGTGAAGTATTGATGAAACTCAGGGAATATATGAGCAGTGTCACTAACCGATTTGGGAAGAAACCTAAGACTATGCTTACTGACAATGGCAGTCAATATTGCAGAAATGACATTGAGCAGTATTTAAAGGAACACAGAATTAAGCATGAAAGAACCATTCCCCATACTCTAGAACCAATGGAATAGCTGGGAGGAAAAATATGACTTTACTTGAAATGTGCAAAAGCATGCTACTTGATGCAGTAGTAAGTACCGGGGGGGGGGGATATTAAGAAAGCAACTTATCTACAAAATAGATTACCTATTAGAAACAAAGATTTAACTTCTTTTGAATTCTGCAACAGAAGAAAACCTAGTTTAGAGCACATCAAAGTATTCATAAGTGTATGTGTACATCCCCAAGGTACAGAGGAGAAAATTGGATTGTAGCAGTGAGGAAGCAATTTTTGTAGGATATGAATCAGGCAGTAAAAATTATAGAATACTCAACCCTGTTGCAGACAGGCTCTGCAGACTATCAAGTTGCACACAGTGTTGCTCACTTTGATAAGAAACAGAAATCTTATGTCAATACAATGTCTAATTGTGACTTAGTTTTTCTAACCAAGGAAGAAGCTGAACATAAACTACAATGTCATAAGAAAGATGTAATCATCACTCTTGATGTCACAGAGAGATCTGATCAAGAAAGGGTGAGTGAACCACAATTAGAGGTGAGGTGTTCAAATAGGATTAATAAATGGATTCCACCTTAAAAAAATTATTTTGAGGCAAAAGATGAGACAATACCTGAATCCATAGATTGGCATAAAATAATAGGAATACCTGATAAGTGGCTACAGGCTGCTAAGGAAGAGATTGGTTCAAGAAACACTTGTGTGAAAACTACAGAAAAGTATATACAGACTTAAAACAAGCAGCTAGAGATTGGAATGGTAAATTACATCAATTTAGACTTAATTTAGACAGGAAGAAGCTGATCCTTGTCTGTACACTAGAAACAGAGATGGAAGATGGACATACAGGGAAACCTTGTTATCCGTGAATTCATTATCCACTGATTTGCACATCTGCAGTTGGAAAAAAGACACCCAACTTTGGCACATGAAGTGAGGGACACATCAACCTCATGTATCCATGGGCCGAGTTTGTCTGAAATGGACTGTGAAGGTCATTTCTGGCCACCATTTTGTCTCTCAGAGCCTCAAAATGGCTCCGTTTAAAACAAAAAAACAAAATAACCCTGTGATTTTCAGCTGATTTTGGGGCAATTGGGGGCATTGCAGGGCACAGCATGACTCAGGAGGAGTATCAAAGCATGATGAAGAGCTACTCCCACTCCCCCCCCTCAAAAAAAAAACTTGGATGATTTTCAGCAATTTTTGGCAATTTTTCTGACTGGGAACCTAACCCCCATGATACTATAGCCTCTAATGCCTCAATGTTCATGGTTTCCATATCCACAGCCAGGAATGGAAACTCTATGAATATCAAGGTCCTCCTTTACATTCTTATATATGTAGATGATCTGATTGTTTGTCAGCTGGATAAGAAAGATTATGATGAGATAGTGAAGATTTTAAAAAAGTAGAAATTAAAGATCTGATTGAAATATCTTATTATCTCAACATGCAAATAAAAAGGCGAGATGGAAATTTTACACTCACCCAGAGGTAAAAAATAATAGACCTAATTGAGAGTCTTGGTTTAACAGAGGTAAATGAGATGAGTACTCCAGTGAAAGTGGGTTTCTTAAAGGAGAAGGAATCCAATGATTCTCCAGAAAGCAATGAAAACTACTGAATGGAAATTGGAAAGTTAGCAGCAGTTGAAATACTGTGCAGGAAAATGAATTCACCGACAAAGGAGGACTGGATTGCACTTAAAAGAACTGCACAGTATGTAAAGGACACAACAGTTTCTTGTGAGCTAAGCCTGATTTGTACACTAGATATGCTCCAGAGTTAGCATAGGAAATTAGGCTTGTTTCACCAGTGTCACAAAGTGGCCAGTTCTTTATACAGTGACCATGTATAGTCTAGGCTTGAAGGTAGAAAGAAGACCAAATACACTCACATAATTCAATGGGCTTTATTGAGTATAACAAGATTATCAGAGCAACAGCATCTATCCTACTGAGCAAAAAGTAAAACAATCAATCAGAGCTACTAATATTAGAGCAGTGTTCCTAACTATCATCTGTGTGTAGATGCCTGTCATATCAGTAATTACTTCTAACTAGCAAGAGATAGAGAAACTGGAGAGGAGAAGGGGGAGGGAGTTGCTTGGGAGAGGGAATGACAGAGCGCCAGGGTTTAGTGAGCAGGAAGGAAGATGGAGGCAAAGGCTGGTTCTTGAAAGAGGCATTTTATCCCATCTTGTCATGGGACAGCATGTGTGCATAGCTTGGGTCTGAGGCTGGAGAGCGTTGCAAACAAGGCTTCCAGTAGACTGCTGGTGCTGGAGTTCGCAGACAGAGTTAGCCCTTGATTCTTCGCCCCATGGCAAGAATCACTGAGCAGTCTCTTGTCTGCAGGTCCCAGGGCTCTGCTAGCTCTGCAGCTAGACATCAGGCACTTGGGGGCGGGGGGAGGCAGGTGGTGCATATGAGCAAGTATGAAAATAGTCCCGTTTAGTTCTAAATTTAAGAATTTTAGGTGGGCAATAAAAGGTCAGCAGATAGAACAACAGACCCAATATAAATATCTGGGTGTGACTTTCCATTACAATGGCTCCTTATCTACACATGTTAAGATGACTGCTGATACTGCTAAGTATTCCACCTCTGCTATTCTGAGATATTTTTCGCATGCAGGGAGGTTATATACCAGCTGCCATTAAATTATTTGTGTTGCAACCAATCGCTCAAATGCTGCACGGGGCTCAGCTAGGTCCGTTTAAAGATTGTATGCTTCTTGAAAGGATTCAAACATTATGTTTAAGATCTTTATTTGGTGCATCTAGAAGTACACCCAACTCAGTGATTCATCAGGAAGCAGGTCTAATTAAAATTGAAGCAAGGGTCTGGTTGTCAGCTATTAATTATTGGCTAAAAATTCACCTCAATCCATTGGGACTTATATTTAAGTACATATCGATTGATCCACAGTCCAGATGGACTTTTACCATTTTGGAGAAACTTACTTCCATGGGTTTAAATCCTCCTGCTCTATTAGATTTAGGATTAATTGGTACAAAGAAAGCAGTACAGAGAAGATTTGAAGATATTGAACTGCAATCTGAAAAGGCTCTTTTGCCTGACTATTATTCACTGTTAAAAATGAGAGAAGGGTTTGCCCCAGCTTGTTATTTTTACTCTATATCTGTTAATAAATATACATGGGCCTTTTCGAGAGCTCGCTTTAATGCGGCATCTGGTGGGCCACTGTGTAAAACAGGATGCTGGACTAGATGGGCCTTGGGCCTGATCCAGCAGGGCTGTTCTTATGTTCTTATGATTCCTTCAGCTCTTGTAGAAGGGTGATAGTGGTGTGCCCGAACCGGTCCGGCGGCCATTCCAAAGAATGGCCGAACTGCCGGACCGGTCCGGCCCTGCCTGGTCCGGGTCTGGGTGGGGGGTATGCCTTTAAGGGCGGGAGGGCTTGCTTAGCCCTCCCGCCTCCTTGCCCCCGCCAGCACCCATATTTTCTATTATAGGGGCGCTGGAAACCAGCCGCCCGCCCGCCGCCGCAGCCGCGGCGGCGAAAGAACTCCCCATGCCAGCCCTCCCTCCCTCCCAGCTAGCTGCCCGCCCGCCCTCCCGCCCTCCCGCCCGCTGCTCACCCGCTCACCGGATAGTAAACGAGAGGAGCTCCGGCACAGAGCTCCTCTCGTTTGGAAGGCCTCCGGCAGAATGGTGTTTTGCGCGCGCACATGCGCGCGCCGCAAAGCACGCCGTTCGCCGGAGGCCCGGTCTACCCTCCGGGAAAGGGCCGGGTAGACCGGGCGTCCGATCGCTGGGTAGACCGGGCCTCCGATCGCTGGGTAGACCGGGCCTCCGGCGATCAGAGGCCCGGTCTACCCAGCGATCGGAGGCCCGGTCTACCCGGCCCTTTCCCGGTGGGTAGACCGGGCCTCCGGCGAACGGCGTGCTTTGCGGTGCACGCATGCGCGCGCAAAACACCATTCTGCCGGAGGCCTTCCAAACGAGAGGAGCTCTGTGCCGGAGCTCCTCTCGTTTACTATCCGGTGAGCGGGTGAGCAGCGGGCGGGAGGGCAGGCGGCCAGCTAGCTGGGAGGGAGGGAGGGCTGGCATGGGGAGTTCTTTCGCCGCCGCGGTGGCGGCGGGGGGGGCTGGTTTCCAGCGCCCCTATAATAGAAAATACGGGCGCTGGCGGGGGCAAGGAGGTGGGAGGGCTAAGCAAGCCCTCCCCGCCCTAAAAACAAGGCCCCCCTTCGGTGCCGGTCCGGACTTCTCCGGACCGTGCACATCACTAAAGGGTGATATCAGCACCTTCCTTTACAAGATAGGAAATGTCCCTGTGGTGACATAGAAACTAAAGCGCATATTTTGCTCCATTGCAAGCTCTATCATGAGGTTAGACAACAATTGATCTCCCCATTGATACACAGATTGTGGGGATCATCTGATAAGGCTCTTGTAAATTTTCTTTTGTTGGATCTGGATGATGTAGTATCTTATGTTAGAGCTAAATTCTGTTATATCATTATCAGTTGTAGAAGATCTATGCATTTTTAAATTGTATGTTTTATTGTTTATTAGATTTTATGCTGTATGTCTTGACTGTAAATTTAATAAAGTAAAGCAAGTATTGTTTGTTAGGCAAAGATTGCTGACCCTGTCCAGAAAGCTCACTTTTTAAATAGTTGTTCAATCATTTGATCTCAACATAAGGGTTTTCTCAAGATATCAGCATCCTTCCTGAATCTCAGTGTTAATTTGTCATAACAATGTCTATTTGTCTGTCAGAGGAAAGCTGAGGAGATCAGGCCCATCTCCTGCATAGTGTCAATCAGTGTTAACAGGAAACATTGTATTCTTGTGTTCTTAAAACAATCTGCATTTCTGAGCTTTGCAGATGAGCACCCTCTCTGGTCCACAGACTTCTGGTGTCCAGCCTCAAAGAGTGTTAAAAGTCAAAGGTGTTGTTTAAGAAGGAAGAAACTAAGCTATACGTGTGAGACAGCAATTAAATCACTTCTTGTGTAAATCTACCCAGTGTATAATATATGCATGAAACTGGTCAATGCATCTGATTAAAATATTGCAGGTTACATCAACATTGCAAATATCTTTTCAGAGGAAAGACAAGATCAGCTCCTGTCTTCCCAAGGCAATTCCCCAGATAACAAAGTGCTAACAATTTGGCTTATTTCTTACAGCAATGGCCAGGTCACACAGAGATCTGCTCTGTGATTTGACTATTGTAAACATTCTGCTAGAGGAAATGCATGATTAGCTTCTAGCTTTCCCCAACACCATTACTTGAGAGCAAAGTCCAAATAATTTGGCTTGTCTTTTAGGAGTTGGTCATTTCACTCAGAGTTCAGACATGAATTGATTTCTTAATAAAGTAGAATCAGACACAAGCCTTGATTTCACATAATTTTGGATTGGTATCTCTGGGCCCAGTGTGTGTTGTTGTTGTTAGCTAGGGTAGCCACAACAAGTTCAATTCAGTTCAATCTTTATTAAGGTCATAGACCAGCATAAAGTATAAGGGGTGGTTACATATTACATATTAAAAGTAAAAGTAGATATTAAAAGCCCAGGGGTGCACAATATACTGAAAGACTATTATAAAAGACTATAAAAATCAGAAATAGAAATAAAATTTAAAATCAAACTGTGGCTGTCTAAAACAAAGCAAAACTGCAAACTAAATGACACTTTACAGCCGAGTCCTGAAAACTGCATTTAATAGTAGTTAAGAATGGTAAAAAATGGGTACAAATATTTATAAAAGGCATCATAAAAACATCATTTTTTAAAAAAAAAGCATAAAAGAGAGAAGCAAGAATGCATTAAAAAGTTATATGAAAAACATGGAGGCATAAAAGGACATATAAAATCATACAAGGGAAACTATATACATAGTAAGAGTTTTATCAATTTAGGGAAAGATAAAAAGCAAAATAGCTGTGTGACTGTAGCACTGTAGGAGCTCTGTGCTGCCACAAAGCTGTCTGAGGCACAGCAGATCTGGAATTAGTACTGCCAGCATGTGAGCAACCCATGTTAGTAGGATACATGGATGCCAACTGAGCTGAAGATAGAGATGAAAGAAAGATGACAGAAAGTCAACTGGTGGCGATCTATTTTTCTGTGGAGGAGGAGGAAACTCATGGCTAAGCAAGAAACAAACTATTGTAGCTTTATCTTCAACCAAAGCTGAGCATATATCTGTGGCCCAAGCTTGTCAGGAGGTTATTTGGTTGCATGAACTTCTAGCAGATTTTGGAGCAATTGCATTGAAGCCTGCTATAATATATGAAGGCAATTAAAGTTGTATTATTCAGTCACAAAGTGAGGAGGTTACACAGAGAAGTAAACTTATTGATGTGAAATATCATTTTGTAACAGAATCATAAGAGAAAAATATTATTGATATAAAATATTGTGCCTTAGAAGGAATAGTTGCAGACATACTTACAAATCCATTAAAAAGAGAACAGTTACAAAATCTGTGAATGGCAATTGGGTTTATAGATTAAGGAACAAGAGAATGAGAAGGGGAATGTTAGGATTTATGTGTATACAGGAGGACCTCATTATTCGTGGATTTGGCATCTGCAGTTTTTTGTATACACGGTCAGGTAATTGGCACGCAACCTCAGAATACAAGGGGATAAATGAGCAAAAAAGGTCTAAAACCGCGTATCTGTGCATTGGGAGTGGCCAGAAATTACCTTTGTTTGTGAGCCATTCTGTGGCTCCTTTTCAAAGAAAATGTAACAAAAAAGCCCCGATTTTTCTCCAAAAAAAATTGGTGGATTTAAGTCGGGGGGGGGGCATTGCTGGACTTCTGGGGACCAGCAGAGCATGGTAGGGCACTTTATCCCCCTTGTTTTTTGCCCATTTTTTGCAGTTTTCCATGCCCTTCGGAACCTAACCTAATTTACTTAATGCCTCGCTATTCAAGGTTTTGATATCCACGGCAGTAGCTCAGAACAGAACCCCCCCAAATACCAAGGTCCTCCTGCATACATTGCCTTTGTTCTTGCTGCTGATGTGTTGTATGTATATGTGTGTATAAGCATGTAGTAGAGTTTAGAATGTTTGTGTCAGTCATCAGTTATGAAACCTGGTCAGTTTGTATTTCTTACTGGGTGCTTGAGATTGTTATTTTTTTCTGTTAGGATGATCATTCACTCAGAATAGGCCTGTTGTTTATAATTTGGTAACAGTTAAATAATAAACCTCATTAAATTTGTTCAATAAGCTTAATAAGCCTCAGTTTCTGCTTTGTTACACTCCGCTTCAGCACTCTATTTAATAACCAGTAATGGACTTACACTCAAGTATGCATAAGATTATAGACTTAGTCTAATGGGCTGGATACAATTTAAGAATCTGAGGATCATAGGAACCATATGATTGGGAAGATTGGAAAAAGGCAGCAACCAAAAATTTGTAAAATAATACCCCACATACATAACCATTATGTAATCCAGGTGCCAACCTTCTTCTTTATCATGCCTGATTCTAGAGGCAAGGAGAATGATGGGGCTATACAGATTGATGGCCCCAGGCCAAAAAATATCTCCCCTGGGGGACTTTGGATTCTGGTTCCCCCCCCCCTCCCCATCCTTCTAACATTCAATGAACTTTCAAAGCAGTTTGTCAGTTGCCTGGCATCTTCTGTGGAAAATTTAAAATAAAATTCACTGAATATATGTAGGTATTATAGGTGGGCCTCACAGCTTACCAGTATCTAGCGAAGTGTTTATCTGGATTATGTCCTGTGACTTCTAGCCTTACTTGTAACTAAAGTTAGTAATCCTTCAATTAAGGGCTGGTTCACACACCCTTGGCTGAATGGTGGAGTGAGTGAACATATATCCTCCACCCTATATGTAATATATGGTGTGACATGATTACTGCAGGTGAAAGATATGTTTATTAGCCATTTTTTGGGGGGGGGAGGGTGAAATTGCATGAATCTGGCATAGTAGAATTCAAGTACAGCACCATGCATTTCATGTTCTGTTTTGCATATTACTGCACCACTTCCATCTCAAAGAGGTCTTTGGCCAGGTGAGTATGTGAGTTGGCCCTGTGTGACATCCTTGGACAAAGCACTCCTTGGTTCAGCTATAGATAAACATATTTGCCCCTGTTGAAGAGAAATGACTCAATTTGTCTAGGTTTTATCTTAAACCAGGCCACCCGTGACAGCCCTTAATAAATTATGCATGAAATTGATTTAATCTCTGTTGGAAACATAATTTGTTTTGTAGAAAGTCCTGTGCACTGTTTAGTCGCACATTTATTGCAAGTGCTGGCTTCTGGGTTGAATTCTAGACATAACTTAGTTTTTTTGAAAGTTTTCCAGCTCTTCCCAATGTTCTTCCTCATTTTCTGAATGAATCTGTTGTACCAGCTAAAATATTTGCACTAGAATGGGGGCTATGTTTCATGCCATTGCTGAGTCTGTGATCCAGGTTGTGATTTTATATGTTCAGGGGGGGAGCCAGATATTTTGTTTGAGATTTTTGTGATGTTTTTACAGCTGGAGCTCCTATGGCTGTGGAGTCACGCCTCTATTCAGATTTGAAAACAGCTTGCTTCTTCAGTTCCAAAACTGCTGCCACAAAGATTTCAAAGTAAATTCCAGCTGTTCACATAATGTATTCTCTCCTCCTTCTCCTTCTCCTTCTCCTTCTCCTTCTCCTTCTCCTTCCCTTTCCCTTTCTCTTTCTCTTTCTTTCTTTCTCCTTCTTTCCTTCCTTCATATTTGTATATCACTTGATATAGATATTTCTAGGCAGTTTACATAAAATGTAAAAGATAATATGGAATGTGCATATTTATATCCTATTCATGAAGTCAATGGGTTTAAATCTGGACCTTCAACAACGGAATCTTGTGGGGGCGGGGGCGGGTGGTCTGTAGCACAGAAAATTATGTATCCTAATGGTAGAAACCCCTGCCCTACAAGAAAAATAAGGACTGAACATACTTTAGGAGTGAGAAGAATTGAGAAATTTCACTTTTCTTATGGAAGTGGCTTCCTTTAAAAATTCTCCGATGTCTCTGTTTGGGATACCTGATAGATCTTGTGGGGTATGTTTCAGTCTGGCAGTTCCAGCCAATAGCTCTGTCAGCTCCATGGTGCCGGAAGTAGGACAATCCCATATCAGGTGTGGTCACTGTGTTCTAACAACATGAGATCCTTGCAGTTTCTACCAATGATAGTATCACAAAAGCACTATGTTGTTTTGGTGCACCTGAAGAATGAAATACATATGGGATGTAGGTCCATAGAAATGGGGCATTTGGGCAAACAATCTATAACATTTTGCTATGTCTGGACCAGAGACGCAGACAGTGCTTGAAGAATAAAATCATGACATGCAGCAATTTCAGGTAGCCATAAGAGTGGTACAAATGCATCCAGTATCATACTGTTCCCCCTGAACTAGAGAATGTGATGATGTCCACAAAAATTGCCAGGAAAAGCTTATTTGCCACTATAGCATAATAAAAGTAATATTGTTTGGGGTGTTTAAAAAGACCAATGTTATTGTCCTTTAACAGTTTTCCTTTAAATATATTTAAGCAATAAATTGTTCCTACTGTGAAACTAACATTACCTCCAAAAAAATATTGGATGCACTGTAAATGAAAATGAAAAACTCAGTAACACTGGTCATCAAAAGAACTCTCAGGGAATTCCATAAGAAATTAAATTGGTTTGATTGTAATTATCAGGAGCTTTCCTGTTTGTATAGATATTTACAAAATAACCCATGCAGATGATATGAAAATTGCTTATGTAAATAACAAGTAGAACAACAGAAAACAAATTTTCTTTTATATCAGAATGTGCTAGAAAGTATCTTGTGGGCAATATCATTTGACAAGAGAACTCAATGCAAGCTCTTCCAAGGAACAGACCAATAATATAGAAAACATTAAAAATCTGGAGTAAAATGAAGCAGTATTTGTGTATAAACCTGAACACAAGCTTTCAAAAACATTGAGGCCAAGGAATAAACGTTCACAGACAGAAAATATGGATATTGGTTAACATCCAGACTAATGCTGCACTGGCCTGAAACATGAGCTCCTCACTTAGTGGAACTACCTAGTGCAAAACCCCTACATTAGTGCAACATGTTTTCATTAGAGCAGCATTAGTCTGGATGTCAGCCACTGGCTGACATGTTGTGCAGGCATAATATCTTCAGAAGAATTTGCGGTGCTGCTGCAAGCAGAGCTGGAAGCAGCAGTGGCACTCTAGGGAATGGGGAATAGTGCTACGAGCGTTACTGCACTTTCCCCCATTCACAACAATGGAAAGAAATATGGTTAGACTGATAGCATCACTGCCTGTCATCTACAGTGGCACTGTTCTGCTGTAGCTCTGCTGTGGAGGTGCCACAAGTTCTACCAAAGATGTTAAATCTGTGCATAACATCCGTGAATTTATGGTAGTGTAAAAGTCTAGTGTGAAAGCATCCATTGAAGCTATTCTGACGATCACCAGAAAGCGGGCTAAGGGAGCCTAGCCCACTTCCTGGTGATCGTCGGAACCACCGGGTTCATAGGTGAGCCTGGTGGTTCCAAGGTGGCTAGCCCGCCTAACTCCCCCTCTCCTTAAACTAGGTTAATGAATTTAGCACTCCATTAACCTTGTTTTTCAAGCAGCCTACAAGCAGCCTCCTGGGCTCGGGGGTCTCCAAAGAATGCCCCGCACACTCGTGCAAGGCATCCTGTGACAGAGCTGGTAGTTGTGTGGGTGGCTGATCTGGCTGCCCATGGCTCGACAGGCGATCGTCTGTGTTGGCTAAGCCCACTTTCCCCACAAACCACCTTGATCCTCTGCGTCAGCTAAGCCCAGTCTCCCCACAGACCACCTCGAGGCACTTCACATGAACAGTGTGAAGCACCTCATAATTACCTTCTGAATCATCATCTAAGAATGGTAAGGGAGAGTACAAGGTTAGTTTTCATAGTTCACCTCCTTTCCTTCTTCCTGGAATAGTTGATAAGTTGCCTGGAGTTAGTTTGCATAGGAACATAGGTAGCTGCCATATACTGAGCACACCATTGATCCATCTAGTACAGGGCTGCTCAACTTCGGCCCTCCTGCAGATGTTGGCCTACAACTCCCATAATCCCTCACTACTGGCCACTGTGGCTGGGGATTATGGGAGTTGTAGTCCAAAAACAGCTGGCGGTCTAAGTTGAGCCAGCCTGATCTTGTCAGTATAGTCTATACCAGGACAGGTTTTGGACTACAATTCCCATCATCCCTAGCCACAGTGGCCAATAGGCATGGGTAATGGGAGTTGTAGTCCAACATCTGTAGGAGATTGAAGTTGTTCAGCCCTGATCTACACTGACTGACAGCAGCTCTCCAAGGTTTCAGGCAAGAATTTCTCCTATACTTACTTGGAAATGCCAGAGAGTGGATCTAGGCCGTTCTGTATGCTAGCAGATGCTCTACCAGTGAACTACAGTCCCACCCCAAGGGGAATATCTTGCAGCAAACTCATATGTACAGTAGCCAGTCATCCCAATGAAAACCAGGCAACCCTGCTTAGCAAGGGCAACAATTTATGCTCCCTACGGCAAGACCAGCTCTCCTCCCCTTGCAGCAGGGAAGCGTAGATTAACCTGATCTGTTATTTTATTATTCCATGGATTGGCTCTGTGCTATGTTCCACTCCTCCTGAATTCTTGAACAACCAACCTTTTCTAAAATAAATATCTAAATTGGGAAATGTGTAGTTTGCCACAGCTTCCAGTTCTTCCAGCTCATAATTCTTCCTCTCAATATTACAGAAGTGCATGTGTGTATTTATAAAACTCATCGAAAATCAACCTTGATATGGAAAACATTTACTGCTGTAGGTGTTTGTAGAACTGCTGCTATCTCATTTAAAAAGAGATATCATCTTATCTCCCCTGTCATTTGCATGCACTGTTAGCATGGCAGAGCTGTGTCCGCTTGAACCACAGTTCATTGGCATAGTAATACTGCATGCAAATGGACCTGCGCAGTTTGTAGTTGAAGGTGCTTTTAAGTAAGATGGCAGTACCAACAGGGCTCAGAGATGTCTATTTAATGGTTGTTTTAAATGGATATGAGCTAATTACTCAACGTTAGGATTGCCACCTTTATTTCTGCCTCTGCCCTTGCATCTTTAACATCAACCAGACAGACACAAATTAAATACATCAAGCTTTTCGTACTATAACTTCCTTCTAACTGAACTAAGAGGCATCTTTTAAAGTGGTGATTCTCTTATATTTCGTGAGAGGGCAGCAACTGTTCCTATACAACTTCACCACAGTATTTTCCAGTGGCTGTTGCTGGGCTTTGAGGCAGGAAACCATCTTATTTGTTTATTATTGGAGAGCCAGCATGGTGTAGTGGTTAGAGTGCTGGACTAGGACCGAGGAGACCTGAGTTCAAATCCCCATTCAGCCATGAGACTTGCTGGGTGACTCTGGGCCAGTCACTTCTCTCTCAGCCTAACCTACTTCACAGGGTTGTTGTGAGGAGAAACTTAAGTATGTAGTACACCACTCTGGGCTCCTTGGAGGAAGAGCGGCATATAAAATGTAAATAATAAAAAATAAGTAAATATTGCCTTTTTTGTGTGTAAAGTGTTTTGAGAACTTTTGTGGAAAAATGGTATATAAATATTCATATTCATAGTCATTATCCTGGCACAGTGAATTGTGGGATGCTGGAGGATTTCCTCCTCTGGCTCCTGGCTCTGCTGCTCTTGTGCCATGAGAACAGCAAAGCTTCCAGTGCAATGACAATCATCCGTTGGGAGGCAGGTAGGAGCCTCACCCACCCTCCTCACATTGGTTGTGTGAATGACTTCACTGTATGGCTGCCAGATAGTAAAAGCACAAGAAAAGAGTAGAAACCCTCATCAGGATGCTGAACAGTACTGAATCCTCAGTTGGCTCCATCTTCCAGAATGATACTGATCAAGTAATTGAAATATGAAAATATGAATAATGTGGATATAACTAAATATGGAAATGTGGGTATAACTTTACAGTTTGTTGTGTACATCTCTGGTAGCCCCACTTAAACAATTTCCTCTCAATGTATTTATGAGTCTGTAATATGGAGATGGGTCAAAAACCTTGTTGTAATCAAGATCTGTTTTGCTATATTGAGCCCCTGGTGGCGCAGTGGTAAAACTGCTGCCCTGTAACCAGAAGGTTAAAAGTTCGATCCTGACCAGGGGCTCAAGGTTGACTCAGCCTTCCATCCCTCCGAGGTCGGTAAAATGAGTACCCAGAATGTTGGGGGCAATATGCTAAATCATTGTAAACCACTTTGAGCTCCGGGTATAGAAATGTAAGTGCTATTGCTATATATATTGCTACCCATCATTCATTTCTCACTCAAAGAAGAAGGTTAGGGTGATCCGCATGCTATATTCTTAATAAGCTCACACATGCAACTAGAAAACACCTCATTTTATTTTATATGTTTACAAATCAAGAATATGCTTAATTGCTTTGCTAAGCGACCAGGCTCTGCAATGCTCTCCCAATGAATGTCCGCTCTTTGACATCTGTGCTTGCTTTTAAAAAACAACTAAAGACCTTTGTATTTGTTCAGGCTTTTACTGCTTAGGGGCTGCCAGGTCTTTCAGCTTTCCTGCTTCTATTTTTTTTTTAATGGGGTGGTGCTTTTGGGGTGGGTACCATTTGACTGATTTTAAAGTTTTAATGTGATTTTTATGGAGTGTTATTGTATTTTAACTTTTGTAAATGGCCTTGGGATGCCTTATGAAAGGCAGTATTAAAATTGAATGATAAAAAAAAAAAACATAGAAACAAATTTGATGGCAACCTTATTTTTGTCTCTGTAATCTGATTCTGTTGTTTGAAGAGTAATGCTTATGCAGAAATATGCACACATGCATATGTGTGTGTGCACGCGCACACACACACACACACACACACACAATATGAGTCGGCCTACAACAAAACAGAAGATGCATTTACCCTAGCTGTATCAATCCTAGTCCTGGCTTCAGTCCTGGCTCTCCACTAACACTTGGCACAAATTCCTCCATCATCATTTTTCTTGTCCGTCCCAAGAAAAATACCCTCTTTCTTGAAAATAACGTAGACATTTTCCCTTCAATATCTTCCAGCATTTTCACAATATCAATCTATTACAATCTCTTTCAAGAGTGACTTGGAATCTGGTGATGATTCATGGAGACTCCGGACCAATCCCATAGGATTGGCAATGCTATTTGAGCACCGCTCTGAAAGGGAAAGCTGAATATTGTTCCCAGGCTCAGAAACATCACTTGCATTGGATGCCTTAAGCACCACTAGTGAATTCTCTAACTTACTGATGAATGATTAGGGACCAACTTATTATGAAAACAACCTATACTGCATGAAAAACTACTACTGGAAAGGAAACTTAATTTAGATAAAGCCATAGAGATTGTTATTGCCATTCAATATGTAAATCACTTGGTTCAGTATCACAGGTCGCATTGCCAGGCATTTCAATCCAATAGCCCAGAAAAAAAATCTTATTAGAGAGCACCAAACGTGGGGAAGAGCTACTAATACACCAATGTTGAAACCCCACCAACAAACCGGATTTTGCAAACAGTCCTACAAGGAATGTTACTTCCAATTCATGCAGCATCTTAAAATGGGTACTTTATGGAGTACAGCAATCCTACAGGGTTAGTCAAGAATCTTCCAGATACTTGAACCCAGAGCAAATAACTGACTCCTGTGGAGATCTGATATATGATTGATAGATAATGAGTGTCAGAAAGTGGAACATCTGAAGATTTTCTAGGTAGGGATGTGCAAACAGGTTCGATGTGGAAAGTGTTCAATGTCAAACCTGTTTGGTTCGACAATTTGGGGTCGAATCAAACCATCCCCTGTTTTGACCCCATTTGGGGTCAACCTCATTTGGGGTCAACCCAATTTGGGGTCAAACCATTTGAGGTCAAACTGAACCACCCCTCAGTTCGACCCTGGACCGAACACCTCCAACTGTTCGGGGAGTTGTGGATTTTTTAAAAATATATATATATATTTTACTTACCCTCTTTGGGCGAGTTGTTGGAGGTGGTGGGGGGGTGTCTCATGGAGGTTCCCCCTCCCACCACCGGCCTCCCTTTATGCTGCCACCAGCTGTTTGGTCAGCTCTTTGGCCCATTCGGGCTTTTCCTCTCTGGCGTGTTGGGCATTTTAGAAGCTGCTGAGTCTGCTCAATAGGCCTCTGCACGACCCAGGCCAGACAGAGGCCAATTACACATGCATAGCCGAACGGGCCAAAGAGCTGGCCAAACAGCTGGTGGTGGCATAAAGGGAGGCAGGTGTGGGAAGTGGGAACCTCCACAGACACCCCCCCCCCGCCACCTCCAACAACTCCCTGAAGGGGAAAAGTTAATTTTTTTAAAAAATTGTTTGTGGAACCCCCCCTCACTCCCAACCAAGACTGAACTGAACTGGGGGAGGGTTAAGGGGGTGCCGGACCAAACTAGACTGATCCATTTGGGGTCCAGTCTGGACTCGAACCAAATCGGACCAGCCAGTTCTGTGCACACCCCTATTTCTAAGCTGTGTAGCATGAAAGGGAGTCTGATCTCAAAGGAAAGGTGGAGAGACTAGTTTGATCTTACCTCAAGCTTTGATACCACAGAGGAGGTTGGACAAGCTGACATGCAATCTTCAATATGGATTGCCACCAAGCAATTCTATCCCAAAAGATGTTAGGAAAAGTCTTTGAGATGGAAGGCCACTTAAAAGATTTCATTATTTTAATCACCAAATTTTATTGAAAGCTAGAAGTCAAATCTTGTGGTTATAAAGTAAAAGATTGTGAACTGCCCAGAGACTTGCATGTAAGGCAGTATAGAAATCTGACAGATAGATAGATAGATAGATAGATAGATAGATAGATAGATAGAATAATGAATGTGTTGCATCCAGTTAATTAGTCTAGTTGTCTAGATGTTTGTCCTGAAATTGATCTGGTAGAAAGGGGTGGAATCAGAAAGAGGAGAGGAGAGGAGAGGAGAAGAAAGGATCAAGTTTTTCCTCAACACCATTCTCAGTCAAAAACCAACTGTCTCATATCTGTAAGGGAAGCACAGCACAAGGAGAAGCTATGCACATTTAGATTGATAGTCATAGCTCATGAAAGCTGGCTTTCTCCCCTTTTGAAATGGATGAACCTCCATTATTTACACCCTTATTTACCATATTTGGCACAAAACATAACACCATCCTATGTGCAGTCATATTGCAAGCAAATGTTGGTTTCACACAGTCTCAAATTATTGTTTGAAACCATCCCCCAAAGCCTTGAAAGTACACATACCTGAGCTCATGCTGCTTTTTAATTTCCCATCGTGCAATGATATACCTGCAGGGAAGGACCAGCTCATATTTCCTCTTGCAAGCCAAGCTTAAAAACAGTGCACCTGTAATAGGGACTTCATTATTGTTGCCTGCTTTTCAGGGTGTCCTAAAATGCTAATGGTGTGTTTTGTTTGTGTGATATGTGAATTTAATGCTAATGTTATTTCAAGAGAATAGGCGTAGAGCAAAGCTTAAAGTGTTTCTCTTCCTAAACTCAAATGCACCAATATATCCAGGCTCTACAATGTTGAACATCCAGTACTGTACATAGCACAGAAGAATAGCTATAGATTCCGTTTGAGCCTGAGTAATGCTGTGCCCACAACAGAGGGAGAAACTGCTATTTATTCCCTAGCACCTCTTCACAAATCTGTGCTTGTGCTGACTCATACATTATGTAGACCACTTAATGTTTCATCACTCAAGTACTTATCACTTGGGCTGAATGTGTGAATAGAGTTAATTGTGTTCATGGTTATGTTTATGATGTGAAGGTTTTCTGTGTAGTATAGGATTTGTGATGGTTCATTCACTTGATAACTGCATCCAGTGAGGATGCACATAACCATTTAATAACAGTTGTCAGAACTTTCATATCACTTTAAACACAATGGCTGACATCCTGATTACATTTACTCGATGAAATCCCATTGAAACCAATGCCTAACTTATGCTTTTAATTTCAGTGACTTGAATGAGTAAATGTAGTGAGGATGTGGGCCAATGTTTCTCAATCTAGGAAGTACAAATATTCATTTTGTGGTGCTTGGCCTGTGATGGCTGTTTATTGCAAGTTATCTTACTGTTACTGTTTCTACTTGACATTACTGTCACTGGGTTTTAAAAAAACTGTTACTGAGTGATAAATAAGCATGTGTGAATTTATGCAAAGATACTGAACTGGGAGTGCAAGAAACTCATGGAGTCAATACGGATTACAAGAAGCATTTATTTAGTGCTTGCATTTTTTACTGTCAATAGTAGGCCTGTGTACAGTGAAAAATGCCAGATCTCATCTGACACAACAAAGGAATAGGCAGGAGGGCCATCATGGCCCCCCCAAACCAATAAAGTCAGATTGGATTGGACCCAATGCTTCTCTGATGTTTTGTTGGATCCTTCCCATCTCCCCATTGCCCTCTACCCATTCCCGTCCCTCCTCCTGCCTTCCCCTGCTCCAGCCTCAAAAAGAGGACATTGTACTGCTGTTCTCAGATTCAGGAAGGAGGGAGAAATGAGGGGAGGATGGGGGAAGCAGGAAGGGAGGCAACAAGGAGAGTTCTGTGGATGGGAGGTCCAATATGCATTCATGGAACTCTAACAGAGCTTCGTAACATTAGGAGGGCATTCTGTAGGACTTGCAACTGTCAGAGCTCCCTTGTGTCATTGCTAAAGTCATTCCGATAATGCCTGACATAGGACATATTGGGTCTGACATTACTGTTGGACCAAACCAGTTGCACAGCCCTGGTAAACAGTAGCCATGGGATAGCAGATCCAGACTAGAACTACTGCACGGAGGAAGGGAGTTTTATCCAAATTGGATCTGCCACACACACAGCTGCTATTTACCCTACAAGCCAGTGGGGCAATACATTATTGGCACCAATGGAAACTCTTCTTCTGAATCAAATAGGAGCTATGGACATGGGGCAGTATTGATTGGGACAATATTTAGTAGGGCAAAGCCTAAACTCCCTTTCTCCATGACATGGTTCCAAACTGAATTCCCTTTCCTTCAGCTACTGCTATTTATGTTAGGAAACAACAAACACAGAAGATCTAAGACCTTGTTTCTTCATACCATTTAGTATGACTCTCAGCTGTTTTTTGTATCTTTCTGCAATGTCTTGGCATCCTCCTTAGGCAACACTGTTCTGGATAGCAACAGTAAGCATCTGATAGACATCTCCTCCACTACAGTAGGATAGAAATTGCCTCTACAACTATGATTTCTAAGAGAAAGCAGTGCTCTTCCCTCAAAAACACACTAACCAGATTGCCCAATAGTTCATTTGCCAGCATTTCTGCTTACTTCCTATTACCTGTTCATTATATTTCATCCCCTCCTGCTCTTTGAAGCCCCTTATCTTTAAATCTCACCAGCGAAGGGTTAATAATATAATCAAAACACTGTCTTTGGGTATAATTTTTCTCCCCATACACATGGTAGGAGCTGTGCATGCTGGTAATAAGCAGAGCCACCAATATTACTGACTCCTCATTACTTCTCCCTAGTTCTGCTGTTCTGCTCTGTGTATTTCTGTATATTTCTTTCTTAAATCAGGGAGGAGTGAGAAATGATGATGTTGCTGTTGCTGTTCTCAGGCACCACACTGTGTTGGAACGCAATCCTTTCCCTTTGCCCCTTCTTCAATGCACAACTTGCTGTGGTAGCCATTTTCCATGTCAGCTTCTTTTCTCCCCTCCTCTTTTTAAAAACAATTCTTGATGACAAAATTATCCCTCTCTTCCTTGGCTTGTCTAAAAATCCAGAGTAATGTCATGAGAACCTTGGGGGCTGTTGCTCAGCAGCAGCAGCAGCAGGTAGGAGCTGAGGAAGTCAAGGCAGTCTTTTCAGTCGTGCCTGGCTTTATAATAGCAGTTTCCTCCTCCAGGATTTGTCAATTTTGATTTTGCAGTTCAGTCGGCAATGGCATGTGCTGTTTGCCTCCTGTCTGTTCTGCAAAATAAAAGGAGTCATTTTCTCTTCGAGGTGACACATTTGAAAAGGAAGCCTCTCCAAAGCTTCCCTAATGGCTTAATGCAAAAACTTCATTCATTGCTTGGATAGAATAGACTTTAGGAGTACTCTGAGAGCTCTAGATAATTTAAATAAAGGACTTGGTTAGGGGCAAGGTCCTATGCCTTTAAGGATGTCAGACTAGATGCTGTTTATTTATAGGGCTGGACACAAACCGAGGTTCATGCATCGGTTCGGCACCAAACCGATTTGGATGAGGACTGAACCAGTTCGGCACCATGGGAAGGGGAGAGGCGAGCGGGATCTTTCTAAAAAAGGAGAGCAGACCCTTACCTGTTCTCCACGGCCACATGTAGCTTCCTGCTGTGGGGTGCTTGTCTCAAGAACCTTCATGTGGTGCCAGTACACACATGGCATCTGCGCATGCATGGGCACCATTTGCATGGTCAGCAACACCATGCTGACTACGCAAATGGCATCCACAGATGCATGGATGCCATGTGCATGCTGGCACTGCACACGGGTTCTTGGAACAAGTGTCACTGCAGCAGGAAGATGCATTCAGCAGCAGAGAGCAGGTAAGGGCATGCTCTACTTTTGAAAAAGATCCTCTTCATCCCCTCCCCATGGCACTGAGCCAGTTCACGAACTTCAGTTCATACACATCCCTAATTATTCACGATTCAATGGGAAATGTTCCTTCAGAGTGCCTACAGTCTGCAGTTTCCATATGTATGTTTCCAGTTATTCATTTGTGTGATGGCCTCTCCATATTGCATGTAAGCACACATATGGAGGAATTCATATTTTAACACACCACTTTTTATGACCACTGGCCTGTGACCACTTTTTGGTAGCATGGTGTTGATGTGTGGAAAATATCATGTTCTAAAGCAATAAATTTGCTTAGTTACATGTGAACAATATGGACATTGGCATGGTAGAGCCATATCCCATTGGCGGGTGTTCTTATACAGTACTCCTAGCCTGGATTGATCACAGTACAGGGGCAGAGTTGTGCTTGAGTGGATGGGTTCAAATAACCCGAGCACCCAGCTCCTGGGAACCGCCTGGCTTACCCCTCCCTCAAGCTCTGGCAGCCTCATTTCCCAGCTGCCTTGTTGTCAGATAGGTATTTTCTTCATTCTCTCCCTCACTCCAAGTGAGGAAGAGATCAAAGAAAACAACCAGCCAGCAACAAAGCCAGCTGGGAAATAAGCACTGGAGGGCTGCCCTGGCGTTTCCAGGTGCTGGCCCTGCCCCCTGAGTGTGATGTTGCCGCCGCCAAGCAGAGGGGTGAACATGAGCCCAGTCTCCCCTAGCTACACCATTGTCACTGTGTCTGAATGCTGAGGTCCCTTGACAAAAAATGTGAATGTTCCTTGAATGGCTATGAGTGATTCCCAGCACATCGTGCAGAGATGTCTTCAGTGGTTCTCCTCCAGCCAGTATCGACAAACTTCATGAACTAATGGTCTAATTCACTATAAGGTAGCATCATATTTCCTGAGGCTTTCTTCTAGGTGCTCCCATCGACTGCAGTGAGACTGGTTAGGACTGGGGAGAGAGATTTCCTTGTTGTGATGCCCACCCCCTCCCCCTATGGAATGCTGTTTCCAGAGAGACTCACCTGGTACCTACTCCTGTGTCTTTTCAGTGTCAGGTAAAAAAAGTTTTTTTTCAGCAACGCTGACACATGTTTTACATGGAAGGGCGGAGTATAAATTGATAAACTAAAAAATTAATTACAAATTAATTAAATTTCATTGGCTGATTTGATCTGCTATTGTTGCCGTATCGGTCCACCCTGGGGCTGCTGCAGTGCAGACTTCAAAGCAAGCTCCGATACTATTCAGAAGCAGAAGTAATGGTTCCACAGTTTCCACCATTGTCACAAATCGGAAAACCTGCAGAAGCACTGCTTCCAGAACCACTGCTTCTGAATGGCACCAAGGTTTTGAAGTACATAGGCTGCATTTGCATGTAACACAGAACCGTGGGCCCAATGGATCCATGGTTCCACTCCCCCTGCTGCCTCCACTCTCCCACCCAAATTCAGATTTAATGGAAAGCTCGCTCTCTGTGCAGTCAGCGATATTGCAGAGAGGATGGGGAACTGGCTGTGTGGGCTTCCTTCTTTCATGAAAGACAGCCCTCACAGCCAATGACAACTGTGTTGAGGGGGGAGCTTCCTGTTAACACAGGAGTTAACGCAGCCTGAATTTATACACTTGCAAATAATGAAGGCTGTGTTAAACCTCAGGTTGGAGTGGTGAAACTCACTACAACCCAAGCTTAACAAACTGCATTAAGAAATTGTAGTTCAGAGGGTAGAGCTTCGGTTTGCTCTCAGAACAGAACTGGAGTTCCAGGGACCAGGCCTCCATTCAGACATAATGGTCCAGTAACCTCTACAACTCCGGTTCCATGCTAAGTACTAGCTGGCCATAGTGTCTCCAGGGACAGACCATTACAGTGATGGACGGCTGGCTACCTATGATGTCAGCCATGCATTTCAACAGGCAGGCTTTAATTCTCTCACTAAAATCTATGCAATGTAAATGCACTTAAGTTCAGATGTGTCATGCCATGCAATATGAAAGAAATTCAGCAGTAGCTTTGTCCTACAGCAAATTCCAGGGTAAACTAAATACTGGGATGTTAGGAAAAAATAATCAAATCAGAACTAGAGGTAGGCAGAACTTCTGCTGTTCAATTTGCTTCTCTCTAGACAGAAATATTTCTCTGAGATTGTTGGGGCTGACACAATTTGTGACATAATCTACTGGATAAGAGAAATAATTGTAAGATCTTCCTCACAGTCCCTGTATAAAAATGTAACATGTGAACTATGTGATCACAGGCATGGCCAGTAGCAATTCCTGTGATTGTGGTGGCTGAAAAATTGTGCCACTATGATCATGGGAATTGCTGTCACCCTTACCCATGATTGCTCAGTTCACTTCATGTGTCTCTACTAACATAGTTGCCTGAGGAAGGGTGAGACTGTTCTTGAGGGTGGGACTAGTTGTGTGGGAGCCAGGGAAATGTCATAAATCCAAAAGTATGCTCTTCATAAGAACATAAGAATTTAAGAACATAAGAACAGCCCTGCCATCTAGTCCAGCATCCTGTTTCACACAGAGGCCCACCAGATGCTGCTGGAAGCCTACAGGCAGGAGTTGAGGGCATGCCCTCTCTCCTGCTGTACCCTGAGTAGCCTGCAACTGGTACTCAAAGGCATCATGCCTCTGAGGCTGATGGCCTATAGCCCTCCAACTAGTAGCCGTTGATAGACCTCTTCTCCATGAAGTTATTCAAACCCCTCTTAAAGCCACATAGGTTGTTGGCTGTCACCACATCTTGTGGCAGAGAATTCCACAAGTTGATTATGTGTTGTGTGATAAAGTACCTCTGTTTGCTGGTCCTAAATTTCCTGGCAATCAATTTTATGGGATCACCCCTGGTTCTAGAGTTATGTGAGAGGGAGAAGAATTTCTTTCTATCCACTTTCTCCATACCATGCATAATTTTATAGACCTCTATCATGTCTCCCTGCAGTTGTCTTTTCTCTAAACTAAATAGCCCCAGGTGTTGTAGCCTTGCCTCATAAGGAAGGTGCTCAAGGCCCCTGACCATCTTAGTTGCCCTCTTCTGTGCCTTTTCCAGTTCTACAATGTCCTTTTTTAAATGTGGTGACCAGAATTGTATGCAGTACTCCAGGTGTGGCCGCACCATAGTTTTGTATAAGGACATTATAATACTCGCATTTTATTTTCAATCTACTTCCTAATGATCCCTAGCATGGAATTGGCCCTTTTCACAGCTGCCACACATTGAGTCAACACTTTCAGCGAGCTGTCCACCATGACCATAAGATCCCTGTCCTGGTTAGTCACCGACAGCTCAGATCCTATCAACGTATATTTGAAATTGGAGTTTTTCATCCCCATGTGCATCACTTTACACTTGCCAAAAATGAACCACATTTCCTATTTTGTCACCCACTCACCCAGTTTGGAGAGATCCTTTTGGAGCTCCTCACCTCGCTGCTTACCCCTACTTCTCGATCATTTATGAATAATTTAAAAAGCACCAGTTCCAGTATAGATCCCTGGGGGACACCACTTCTTACTTCCCTCCACTGTGAAAACTCTCCATTTATCCCTACCCTCTGTTTCCTGTCCTTCAACCAGCTAGCAATCCACACATGTACTTGTCCCCTTATCCCATGACTGCTAAGTTCTCTCAAGAGTCTTTGATGAGGAACTTTGCCAAAAACTTCTTGGAAGTCCAGGTATACTGTGTCAACTGGATCACCTTGATCTACACACTTGTTGACACTCTCAGAGAACTCCAAAATGTTTGTGAGGCAAGATTTACCTTTGCAGAAGCCATGCTGGTTCTCTCCCAGCAGGGCCTGTTGTTCTATGTCCTTTAAAAATTTTCCTTGAGGATGCTTTCCATCAATTTGCCTGGAATGGATATTAAACTAACTGGCCCGTAAATTCCCAGATCGTCCCTGGATCCCTTTTTGAAAATCGGTTTTACATTTGTATTTGTACCTTTCTGTACAAAAATATAAGGGTTAGTTCATGCAATAAGCATAAACTAATAAGCATACAAAGCTCTCTCCAGAAACATAACAACTTCAGGCTGCAGATAAGAAGTTGCACATTTTAATGTTCCTACACAGGATAAATTCCCAGTATACTGAAAGATAGCATGGCATTTTTCAACCCGTCTCCCTAATATACCAGTTTTCTTCATGCATTCATTAATAAGCCTTTAAGAATGCTAACACCCACTTTTAATCTGTAGGGATGTGCTGAAATGTGATTCAGCTGGCCAAATTGTGGGCACCTCCCTTTAAAATCAAGGGCGTACATGGCCCCTTTAAAATGGAGGAGAACAGAGCCATACCTACTCTTCCTCTGCTCACCACCATTGCCACCATCCCAGCACTCCCTCCAGCTATGCCTCCATGCTGGCGGGGTGTCTCCCAGCGGCACCAGCATGCACGTGTCCTCTGCGCACACACAAAACTGTAAAATTACTGTAAACTGTTTGATCTTATTTTAATTTGTTTTAGTTTTTATTGTTTTAGTGGCTTGTTTTAATTGTAAACCGCCCTGAGCCATTTTGGAAGGGCGGTATATAAATCAAATCAAATAAATAAATAAATAATAAAATAAATAAAAGCCATTTGTGTGATCAGCATTATCAGCCAATTTGATGAGGAGCCAAAATTTCTACCCAGCTTCCAAAAGAGCAATCATGAGGGAGGCGGGGAACGCATCGTACACTTTCTGAAGGTTTGACTGGGAAAGAGTTCCCATGGTTCTCTATCTCCACCCACCCAAATCATATACCAGACAATTTAACCTCCCAGTCTTTTGCTTTTTCAAAGACTGGGTGGAGCAAAATCACTGCACCCAGCATGCATTGGGTGGGCAGTGTCATTCCCACTTGATTCTACTCTTTTTATAAACTGACCCAGAAGACAGACTATGATAGTGATCTGACAAAAGGAAGTTTTCCCAGGCCTTTGATCAGGACTTGACTTTTATCAGTTAGGTACCTCATTTGTATTTTTGACATGTTTAGTTGGCTTCTGTGGAGCTTGAAGGGTAGATTGGCATACAGGCAGCCCTTGTTATTCCATTCTCACCAAGTCCGCGGATAACAAAACTGTGAATAAATGAACCTTTACCCTCTGGGGATTGGGGGGGTCAGATTCCTAAGCACACTGAAGTGTGCTGAAAATGATAAGAAAAAGCGGGGGCGGGGGGAGAAATAAGCACACTGCTTTGCTCTCCATGTCTTTAGTGCTCCAGCAATGCCCCTCAAACTTCCAAATTCTTCATTTTTTGTTCCTTTTTTAGGACTTTTGGGGTTTTTTTTTACAGAGAAAAGCCACAACGTAGCTCAGCACTACAAAATAGCAGCAGGAAATGAAAGTCTTTTCTAGCCACTCAAGAGCTACAGATAGTTGGATATAAATCTATTTTCTTCCCACAAATAAAGAAACTGGGCCCTACGACCCAACTTCAGATACACAAAACAGTGGGTCACCTGTACTTCTATTGCCTATCTACTCTAGAAATAAACATATTTTTGCAAAATAGTTGTGTTTGTAAAAATGGAAAACACACATTTTCTTATACAGAGCAATACTGTTCAGGATCTGCCTAGTTTGTAAATTTCCCGTTTGTAGCAAGACGATATAACAAAGGTGCATTTCAAGACCGAAATCCTTTTTTGTAGTTAATTCTGAAAGAAATCATGTTGACCTGAAAGTGAACACTGCAAAAGCAAAATCTATACTGTTACACAACCCACACTATAAAAATGCAAATGCACCTTGAAGTTATTCATGAAGCCCTGAAAGTGTTCAGTTCCTAAAAACAAACAAAAAAACAACAACCTAAGCTCAAGTAAATTCCTCCATTTGAAAAATCTGGAACATAGAATATGTATTTAAAAAGATAAATTATACATAAACATTGTTTATAATTTATTGCATATAAAAGTTTTATCAAAGGCAAGAAGAGTCAGATGTATGCAAATACAGCAAGGAAAAATAAACAGTTTGAGAAGTTTAAATCTGCAAAGAGAACACTTTGTATATAATGTTATGTTTTTAAAAATCTAAAAATGCTACCTAAGAGAAAATGTCATGGAATGGTGGCACCCAATAGTCTTTCAATATTCATGCTTTAGTAATGTGCCATAACGCTTGGAGCAGTGCACAGGCAATGGCCGTGATAGCTCAACCAAGTTAAACAGAAACATTTGTTTAATATGAATAGGTTTCACATTAGTTATCTGTGGACCATTGTAAAGTCCTGATTTCACTGTAAGAATGCTTACTTGTGTCCTATGTTTCTTACCTGGCAACTCTATATACTTAGTAGCAAAGCAAGTCCTGCACAAAGCTGAATATCAGAAGCATAGCTAGGATGGGTGGGCTTGGAGCATGGGTAAGAAAGAAAAAGCACCAGTCTGCAATGAAGCACTGGCTGGGAGTGAACTTTAGAGGAGACACACAGCCTCTGCAGTGCTCACATGTGGTAACCCATTCAAATGCAACCAGGGCAGGCCCTGCTTAGCTAATAGGACAAGTCATGCTTGCTACTACAAGACCAGCTCTCCAGAAGACCACCACAAGACCAGCTCATTATTAGCCAGTGAGTCATGGCTGGTTGGGTATTTTCTTCTTTCTTTACCTCACTCCGAGCAAGGGAGAAAAAGAAAAAAGCACCCAGCCAGCAACAAAGCACTGGCTGTAAATGAACAAGGAGGCAGGAGGCTGGCCAGAGCTCAGGGGAGGGCCAAAGGGCAAGCCAGGTGCCTTGAAGGAGCTGGGCAACTCATATTCTTTTAACACGTTTGCCCAATTATAGCATTTCCCCTGCTGAAAATATAATATTCTCAGATAATATGTACCCAGAACCTTCTGGACTAAGAACTGGTGTGCCTACTATGGCTTCCAATTAGAAATTCCTTTAAATTCCTCCACTTGGCAGCTGTCACCATGTGACAAAATCATTCATGTACACAGTCTCACAATGCCAATTTGGCTATTTCTTCTATGCCAATACTATTCTATCCCCTCTCCCGTTTTCAGTGGTGTTATGAAAAGTTCCAAATCTGCATGATGCATTACTGCTCATGAACATATCGACTAATTTCTGGCCTTCATATGGTAGACCCATCCAGACTAAAAGTGAACTGGAATTCCAGAAATACTGCAGTGCCCACCAGAAGTAATGCAGTATATAATCCTTCTTAAGACAGGCTCTGAGGTGAGGAATCCCCTTGACTCCTTTTCTCTAAAATGGAGGACAAAAGCGCACCCCTAAACCTAGAAATGATATTTCCGATTGCCAACTGAGCGAAGAGGCACCTTATAAAAGTGGTGATTCTATTTATATAGCAGGGGGAGAGCAACTGGCTCTATCCAGCTCCAGCACAGCATCCCTCCATAGGTTGTTGCTGGTTTCTGTCTTTTGTTTCTTTTTTAGATTGTGAGCCTTTCGGGGACAGGGAGCCATCCTATCTATCTATCTATCTATCTATCTATCTATCTATCTATCTATCTATCTATCTATCTATCTATCTATCTATCTTTATAAACCACACTGGGAACCTTTTGTTGAAAAGTGATATATAAAAATTCATCATATTCGTCATATTTGTATTGTTATCTGTTATAACAACCAACCACCTGTCTGTTCTGCTGGGCATCACCTAGAGAGGAGATAACAGGTAGGCATGTGCCCAAACCTGCTCCATGGTTGTCCTGCCACTTTTCTGGGCATGGCACTCACCCCACCAGGGTCTATAATGTTCCCTGCAGCCTGCATGTGGTGTCAGCATGCACATGGCTGTTGTAGATGCACGGCAGCCATTTGCATGGTCAGAATGTTGTTCCTGAACATGAAAATGGCCGACACATATGTGCAGCAGCCATATATGTGCCGATGCCACATGCAGGCTGCAGGGAAGAGCCGCACGTGGCCTCTGGTAGAGTGAACACCGTGCCTAGAAAAGTGGTGGGGTGACCACAGAGCAGATAAGAGCCTGCTTACCTGCTTCTTAAGGGAACTGCTCCCTGTCCCCCGATCCAGTTTGGCTGTAGGCATCCGAGCCCATTTAGTACTTCCCCAAGGAGGCGCCAAACCAGTTTGTGCACATCCCTATCAACAGGCCCCTATCAACAGCTGGTCTTGTGAGCTAGTCTTATGGTAGCAAGCATGACTTGTCCCCTTAGCTAAGCAGAGTCCTCCCTGGTTGCATGTGAATGGGAGACGTGATGTGTGAGCACTGTAAGATATTCTCCACAGGGAATGAAGCCACTCTGGGAAGAGCAGATGGTTTCAAGTTTCCTCCCTGGCTTCTCCAAGATAGGGCTGAGAGAGATCCCTGACTGCAACCTTGGAGAAGCCATTGCCCATCTGGGTAGATAATACTGAGCTAGATGGACCTATGGTCTGACTCAATATATGGCAGCTTCCTATGTTCCTAAGCTTACAGTGGACCACTTCATGCCATAGTATGGCACCTTTACATCTTTTGTTGTTGAGTTAAACATACATTCATTAAACAAACATGTTGAGTTAAACATACATTCATTAAACATTCATTAAACATACATATTTTTGCTTTCAAAATAACACTTGCAGTATACAAGAAAACAAGAGCAACAACAACAATAATACATTGATTTAACTTCACTCTACTAGTTTATTAAAACTTATATCACCCAAATCATACATCCAATACATGGCTACATCCAATACTCAATAAATAAATAAATAAAATCCCTATATCAACTTGGGGTGCAGCACTTTGGCTGCCATCAGGCATGCTCTTTGGACATCTAGTGAGTCAAAGCAGTGTCTGTGCTGCATTTGCAGATGTTCATTCCTGCTATGGATATTGTACCTGCCTCTTGGATATATTTTACCATGATCTGTCAAGGAAGCTATCCATAATCAACGTCCTCTACCTGTTTCCTTTGCTAACCTGATCCAGCATTGAAGGCCCTATCCATAAACTCCAGTACTAGCTGATACATGGTTGTGGCTGTAATGTATAAACTATACTTAATAATGGTGCAAGTACATGGAATTTGTTCCACTGTGTGCCACTCAAAACTCCATGTCTTTATCAGGTTTACCCTAATGAAAAATGTAGCCTGGCTGTTTCTCAGACTATTAAAGAAAATTATATCTATAGTTAGAAACCTAATGGACTGTATCCTTAGCTCTGATTCACTCAGGATTAGTTATTAACTGCAAGAAATTGCTTGCATTTATACTTTGGCACATCTATTTGAACAATATATACAGTAAATATGTGAGGAAAGAACTCTATCAGCAAAGTAGTAAATAAGTGGAACTATTAACAATGATCTTCCGCGGGGGGGGGGGGGAGGAGATGATAATTCTACATTATGCAAATATGGTTGAGTTTACCCACAAAGGAAAAAAATGACATTACATAAATATGGTTTGACATTATGTAAAGATGGTTTCGGTATACAGTCAGAGACGTTCAAAAGGAAATAACATATGGCTTCATTCAGAACACTACTTTTCTGTACTTCAGTTGCCCATGGTCACTGACTATAGACCAGGCCTGCTCAACTTAAACCCCCAGCTTTTAAAAAAAATTACAATTCCCATAATCCCCCAGTCACTGTGGCCAATAGCCAGGGATTATGTAGGCCAACATCTGCAGGAGGGCCGAAGTTGAGCAGCCCTGCTTTAGACCAAGCCCACAGTCTGAGGACACATTGCTGACCACATGTACCACCACTTGTGTTCCTTTTTGAAAGGCTCTTAAGCACCGCTGTGGATGGGGCGACTGGTGATCTGTGGCCGCCAGGTACTTAACATTTTCTTCTACCACAAACTAGTGGTCAAAGATGGCAGCACAAGTGTTATCCTCTGAAAAACCTATCAGAACTGTGGGCATGGGATTATATCACTCCAATCAATAGCTGTTTGGTCAAGGAGAAGGATTCTAAAATAGGATAGCCAGGCCTGAGAGTTTTTAAGAAATCATTGCAGTATGAAGAATATGCCCTTTGTCTGTTTCTCTAGCTGTCTAGCTATCATGGCTTTTATCTGTGGAATGTGTAGATGATCATATCCATAGTTATCCTTGAGCACCTTGAGTTAGAAGGATCTGAACAAATTGCTGAGAGTGTCTTACAAAGTTCTTGGTCTCCTTCTCTTTTATCATCATAACAGCACTGTGATATAGGTTAAGTTGAGAGAGGGTGACTGGCCATAGGACACTTAGGTGCCTGAATAGATGGTCTCCCTGTCTTATGCCAAGACTCTGTCCATTACATCACACGAGAGTAAGGAAAGCACCAGTCAAGCTGGTTGCCATTCAAGTTGTCTGGGCCTTGGTTGTGCAGTAGTTGCAGCAGTGCTTCACTCCAGGGACAGGAGACATCCTTGGCAAGCATCCTGTCCCACCATAGGACCAGGTAGCCAGACAGGCAGCTTATGCAGGTAGGCAACTAGTATAGTTCTGCTATAACATCAGAAGAAATGAGTTGCAGGATATTGTAATTTCTTTTCCATTTCAAAACTGGTGGCAACTCTGCTAACCAATGGTTCAGGAACATAGCAAGGCCGAAGTGGGCTCTTGGGCAAGAAGTGGAAGATGGGCCCCTGGGCTCCCTGCCTTCTCCTTCTCCCCTCAACCCCCATGTCTTTTCTGCAGAAGAACTATATGAACATGGTGAAAAACAACACATTCTTCGCAAGCCTTTTCCCTTGCTCCTATGCAAATAAACCCACACACACTATCCACACTCCACTTGCCACTGAGTCAGGGAGAGACTGACTTGGTTAGGACAAGATTTTAACAGGACAAGATTATTTTATTGAACCAACAAACTACCAAAGCATACAGTACGTTACCAAAGCACAATTATATACAAAGTGGTTGTTTGTACATAATATATCTACAAAGATTTACAAACAAGGATTTGGTAACCCACAGGGTTATAACACGGGGGTGTGTGTTACAAGGCACATCAGGTTAGGGTAGGAGCAAATAGCAGGCTGTTTCCCAGCTGGTGACCCTATTGCTTGTGGGCCCAGGGACATTTGTCTTCCCCGCCCCCCTTGTTCAGTTGTAGTTATATCCCTGCAATGGTTTCATCTATATTGGTCAATTGGACTTAACAGGCTTGGTATACCTCGAGGGATGCATCCACATTTTCCAAGGAAGCTCTGTTCTCAGTTTGGGGTGGTGGGTGGTTGTGACCCACAAATATTCCTTCAATATCATTTGTATGGGAAAAGGGCAATGCTGTGATCCTGCTGTTCACCATGCTCCATTCTGTAGAGCATACAAGAGAGAGAATACCACATCATTCTGCACCACAATGCTACTAAGAGTGGTGCAAATAACCTGAACCACCTAGCAAGACTGTATCATTACAACCAGAAAGCCAGGTGGTGGACAATAACATTGCTTCAAAAGATGGTACATGTTCCTGCCACTGCAAGCCTCATTGTTTGCACTGGCAACAATACAGGCTGGTACCACAATGCCTCAAAGCTAAAAAGGCTTTTTTTCCCCAGCACACTAAGAAGAACTTATTGATGTGGAGGTACACAGAAGAATGCTAGGTGTCTCTGATGGCTGATAAGAGCTGTGAATTCCCTGGACTATCGCCTTGCATGCATGGCAGAAGAATGCAGAGGGTCAGCAAATGAATACTATATCCTTTGCCCAAGGCAAGAGGTGAGAAAAACAGGAAAAATATGAAGAATGGAGGCAATTTGTTTTGCAGCAAACACTTCACCTCATTGCTGGGGTGTGATGAATGCCTTCAGGTGATGATCACTGCTATTATTGCTGGAACATTTTGCAATACTGAAAGTTCTGGTTAGTTAGCAAATATATTGTGTTTTTGTTTATGGAGAATAAGCAAGTTAGTAAAAACAGAGCTCTCTATATAATATTCTTTCAAATGTGATGCTGGAAATTTGAATTGAACTTTTCCCCTCCATAAAAACTAACTTTTTCATATAAAAATTATTTGAGCAGAATCTACCCTAATTAATTAGTGTGTGTGTGAAATTATTAACCAGGTTTTATAAGGTTTTGGCCCTTTTGAACTCATTTTCTGCTATTCTGTGTCTTCATTGGATGGGGAAGCAGTGGTGTTTCCTACCCCCACTGCCTACAAAATCCAATTCGCATTAGGTACACTCTTCAATAGGAGTTGAACAAATCAACTCAAATTTAAATTTCAAGTCTAGACAATTCAAGATGAGTGCAGCATTATTTTCATCCTTAAACAGTGCATCCTGATACGGATGCTAATAAAAATGATAGCCAGTACCCAGGGCATCCATTTTGGCTTGAATTCAGAGGTTCATTCAGAATTCCTTCATTTCCTTCCTTCACCACTCTATCACATCAAAAACAGCTTATAACAGTTCTTTTTCTAGTTGGGATACAAAACAAGACAAATGAATTAAGAAAGTCACTGTAAACATACAATCTATTTAAAAAGAAAACAAAATAAAGAAATTTCACGTGACTACTGTATACCCCAGGTAATTGGTCCGAAAAGTCATCCAAAAGGCAATGGATTTTTCTGGCAGCCATCTGCTAAATATTGGTTTTCTGAAAGGAGGTTCTGGATAGGAATAGGATCTTCTGGATGGGAAGCAGAACTTAGTCCCAGGTGTGGTTGTATTGGGTGTCTAAAAATTGGAAGCTTCCATACAGAGTCATACCATTGGCCTGTCTCTCTCAGTATAGAGTACACTGACTGGCAGTGGCTTCTGCAAGGTTTCAGGCAGGAGTCTTTTCCCCCACCTGGAGATGCCAGTGACTGAACCTGGGAACTTCCACATATAAAGCAGATACTCTACCAATAAACTACAGTTCAGTCCCCAAAGGTGGCGTACATGGGTCTCCCATTCAGGCACTGACCACACCAAGACCTTCGTAGCTTCAGTGAGGCAGCTGTACCAAGTGCCCTTGGACCATCGTCTGAGAATCTAGGAGTTGCAGTGGCATAGGGAGGGCATATGTGGCCAATGTAATCATGAGCAATCTTCCTGTGACTGCCGAATGCTCCCTATCCCAGTGGTGGATTCCCCCCTGGTGGTGATGGCAGAGGTGGGCTGCAGGAGCATGGCATGCCACTGGTGCAGACAGCATGGTGCAGCGCAGTACTGGAGAGAGGCAGTGCAGTGTGGGGAGGAGAAAACTGTTAGGAGCACAGCAGTGAGCGACAGCAGGAGTGGCTGGTGAGCTGGCCAGTGGGGGAGGGGAGGTGGGAGTCAGGGAGGAGATCAAGGTGGCAGGAGATCAAGGTGGCAGGGTGACATAGCTCCAGAGATCGGGCAGTGCTTGTACTTGGGACGCATCCACCCAATTGTAGCTCTGCCTCTGAGGGGATGGATAGATGTTAGCCCATAAGTCTTGGAATGTCCCTCCTTCCCTGCAGGAGTACCATCTACCAATGGTGACTCTGAGTTGCATTTTAAAAAACCAAACAAACACATTCTTGTGTATTGGACAGCTTTTTGCCAGGGGACTGCTGCTAGAAAGCAGGGGTAGCTTGAGGGTTCAACTTCAAGTTGAACCAGGCCCGGTTCATCTCAAGCCTGAGCTGAACCAGCTGAACCGAGTTCAAATAACTCCACCCAGTTCAAGGGTGGCGGGGGGGGGCATTACAACTGACAGCCTCGGGGGGTGGTGTGGCAACCACGGGAGGGGTCTCTGGTGTCTCCCCCTTTACATTGCCCAATGTAAGGGTTGGGCAAAAGGGGGGCATGTTGCACTTTTTAATGAAGACAATAGGAAGATTCCTCCACATAGATGTGGAATGATGGTCCCAGGGTGGGGTGGTGGTGGATTCAGTTCTTGACATTTTTGTATTTTTTCTGCCTTGAAACAAGCCACTTATAGGACTTTTTGGGAAAAATTTCTCCTATTTTTTTTATTTCAATACAATTACATCAGTGCATAGACATAATTAAGGATAACAATTAATGTGCATAACTGGAAGTGGGGGGGGGGATCCCTTAAGCTTAACTTCAATGTAATAGAACACAACCTACCAAGAAAAAAGAGAGATAGAGAAAACCACCTTCTTCTAAGGATCTCTCTATCTTTTCCCCAAAATGTAAACAATTCATTAAAATTTTACCAAATTGCTAAAAATGCCTCTTATTTACTTTTCCATTGGAAAACTTCCAGTTCACATGCTGACAAGGAATACATATCAGTTATCCAAAGTTGCAATTCAGGAGTGAATTTGTCCTTCCAGTGCTGCATTATTGTTCTTTGGCAACCCCTCCAAGCATGAAGAATGCACAATTCTTAATTTAATGCTATATTCCATATGCTGGGGATGTACCCCAACAAAACATGAACATCCTTGACAGCCAATGACTGCTGCAATGTCATGTTAAAAATCTTATTAATTTCAAGCCAAAATGGTACAACAACCAGACAGGACCAAGCCATATACGTAAGTGTACCCTCATACAGATTATACCTCCAACATCTAGAAGTCTGCAACCATCCATTGTTAAACATTCTCTGCAGTGTTCAACAAACACTGAAAAAATGTTTCTGCTGTATTAGTCACATTTTGAGATCCAAAGAAGCATGTTTCACTTCCTTCAAACCAACCCTGCCATTGATAAGATCATTGTTCCAAAGATCTCGTGTATAATCAATATCAATCTTATCAATCTTTTAAAGCTTCTGATAGAGCAAGGCTGAGGTGCATCAAATAGATGTTCCAGGTTTAATAATAGAAATGGAGTTTCAGAAGCTGCAACCACATTGGGACCAAAGAGCCATGATAATAATTGTTTAGCTGAATAAACTGCCAGCTGCATATAGAGATAAATCAAACTTAGCTCTCAAATTTTCAAAAAGATTTAAAAACAGCCAAAGTCTGCTTTTCAAGAGATGTTGATGACATTTCTCCATGTCAGCATCATCATCGGAAGGCATAATCTCCCTAAATACCTGCCTGGAAGTGGTGATGGGCTGAATAAGGTATAACAAACTGAGACTGAATCCAGATACGATGTAGATACTTATTGTACAGTGTCAAAACTTGGGAGATGAATTTGATCTGCCTGTTCTGGATGGGGTCACACTTTCCCAGAAGGAACAGGTACGCAGTCTGAGGGTGCTTCTGGATCCATGGCTCTCCCTGGTGTCCCAGGTTGAGGCGGTTGCCAGAGGTGCTTTCTATCAGCTTCAGCAGATCATTTGAGATCATTAGAAGTTTGTCTGCAGTTGCCACCATCTTGTCTGTTGGTTACTCAGGGATGGGCCTTCTCTGTTGCTGCCCCAAGGCTTTGGAATGCACTCCCTGTTGAAATAAGAGCTTCCCCATCTCTGATGTGACATCTCTTTTTAAAAGGCAGTCAAGACACATTTGTTTACCCAGGCTTTTTAATTAGATACTGTTTTAATAGTTTTTAACACTGTTTTACATTTTAAATTATTGTAATGTTTTAACCTTTCTATTTTGTTGCAGTTTGTATTATTTTATTGTAAACCACCAAGAGACCTAAGTTTTGGGTGGTATAGAAATATGTCAAATCAATAAATAAATATTATAAATATTTAAATGGCACCAGCATGGGAGGACAGGAATATGCATGCCTCAGCTATAAACTTTTCCTCAAATAAACTATTTTTCTTTTAAAGTGTCATTCTCCAGGTTGAGCAGGTACAAGCAGCTATGCTTCTTTGCTTCTAATCAAGGCCTCAGTCTGGGCATAGAGTCCTAAACATGGAGTGGACAGGGACTCCGGGGAGCTTTGTCAGCACCTTGGCCCCATCTCCTCTGGTCTGTCACTTGCTCTTTTCAAGGTTCAGAATGTTAAAGCTCTGTCTCCATTTCATCTTTGTTGGTTTTATATTTTGATTCAAGATTTGTTTCCCATTATGTGTAAGCTGCCTTAGGAAAATTTAAACATGTACACAACAGTTGAGACTTTTCCATCCTTCCTTCCTTCCTTCCTTCCTTCGTCTTTCATCTTTAAAAGAGAGGACCGACTGGGGAAAAAGAGGCCAGCTGACCATACTAGTTAGAATCCAGGCCCTTATCTCCTGGGGAATTCCCTAACTTCTGGTACATCTCCCTTATCTTTGGCCTATAAAGTCTGTAGTCTTCCATGCGTGGGACCTTTTTCTGCTTTCTTCAGGAATTTCTTACATACTGGTGAGTGTGAGGTTTCAAGTAAGTTTAAAGATCAATAAACAACATCAGTTCTCCCTCTTCTCCACTCACCCTGGTGTCTTGTTTCTTTTTTCATTGTACACCTCAAATTAGTAGGATTTTTTTTTGCTTTGGGATGTGACCTAGAACTGCGGAAAACACTAGACTCTGACCCCTGGCACCACCTTTGGAGCCCCTCTGTGCTCTGGCCCCTGACACAGATTATTCTACATCAAGCTTCACCCAGGTACAAGATTATTTTTATCTCAAAAAATGGATTGTTGTTTCCTGCCACAGTGCTTTTCATACCGTGGCATATAGGAAATTTGCTGATTCTATAGCTACAGGTTATCAGGGAGTGCAGTATCAAAGATGAACACATGTGGGAGTGGAGATGAGCATGCCTAGTTCATGCTTGGCTCCTAGATTCAATCTCCAGCCACAGCCAAAGAAAATAGGAATGCAAAGGGCCCCTGTCTGAACCCTGGAGAGCTGCTGTGCATCACACTTGGAGGCCATTGCCTTGATTAATCCAGCCTACTAAAGGTACTTAAACTAAACTTAGGTAGATCTAAGGAAGCTAGAAGCTATAGCTTATCATTTGCCTTTGGAATGTATACATTCAGCCTTTGCAGAATGAAAGCATGCTGGAAAAGACTAGGCTCCCAGGCGATTTTCAGCTTCTATATATCAAGATAGCTGTGTGCACACAGAAGTGTTCTGATTAGAACCATAATGTATGTGTTGTTCCATTTAATTCCTGACTTCCACATTTCAAGATTAGTTTAGCAATAAAAATGTCAAATATATACCTAATTGTATTATAATAAATACAGTATTGGAATAGACATGCTATATAAATTCAAAATAATCCATTAATTATATGAAAACTATGACTACAAATGAATAATTTCCTGTAGACTGGGGAGCAATGACTTGCCAAAAAAGCACCGTTTTAATCGTGTTATAATGAGATTAAACCAAGATTGCTATGCTTTTCTGCAATTCTTCCAAGATTTGTGTAAACCTATTCTTAGAGCTTGGTCTGACAATCCTAGAGAAATAACTTTGCCAGATACATTCCCTGAGAGAAATAACTTGGCCAGATACATTCCCTGAAGGAAATCTTTTCCCACTGCTCTGAAGACTGTCCCTCTGAAGACTGGCTACTCTCTGATTAATACAAACAGACCTAACAACTCTTAGCATTCCATTATTTCCCTTCGGGTCCCCAGCTGTGACTGGATTCCATCACCCTTTTGTCCATTATATCAGGGCATAATAGGAGCTACAGCCGGGGACCTAAGCTTGAGAATGCAAGCTTGAGAAACTAATGCTTTACCTCTCCTCAAACCACCCACCTTGCCTCACCTCCAGTGAGACTGGACGTGAGGCCAGAGGCTGGAGGCTGGAGGTGAGGCTGGAGGTGCCTGCAGCCGGGTCTCCAGCCTCACCTCAAGCTTCCCACCTTGCAATGCCTACAGCCTACTGCCATGCCTCACCTCATGGCTCCTGCTTCACTTCAAGCCTCTCACCTCACCACCAGTCTTGTCTCTAGCCTAGCCTCCAGCATCCGACATCACCTTGAGGCTCCTGCCTTCCCTTGCCTCCAGCCTTGCCTCCAGCCTTGCCTCCAGCATCACCTCCAGCCTCACTTCACCTCACCTTGAGGCTTCTACTTGGACTCACCTCCAGCCTGGCCTGGCCTCCACCCTAGCCTCACTTTACCTTTAGTCTGATCTCGCCTGGCTTCAAGCCTCCAACCTGGCCTCCAGCTTCATCTCTCATTTCATGCCTCACCTCACCTCTAGCCTCTCACCTTGTCACACACTTCACACCTCACCTTTGCTTGCTTCACCTCAAGCCTTTTGTCATGCCTCACCTCCAGCCTCACCTCCAGCCTCTTGCCTCATCTTGCTTCCAGCCTAGCTTCCCTCACCTCCTGCCTTGCCTTGCCTCCAGACGCCCACTTCACCTCACCTCCAGGCTCCCATCTGACCTCACCTCCAGCCTCCCATCTCACTTTGCTTTGCATCACCTTCTGCCTCTAGGCAGGAGTCTCTCAAGCTTGGGCTCTCAAGCTTGAGTTCCCAGCTGTGGCTCCCATCATGTCCTGCTGTGCTAGACAATATGGTGATAGGTGATGGAATGCAGCCACAGCTGGGGACCCACAGGGAAATAATAGAATTTTAGAGTCATAAGGTACCAATCAGTATAAATCTGAGCATGGCCATACCCACAGTCTTCAGAGCAGTGGGAAAAGAACCCATGTCCAATTCTCCTTCTCAGCTACTAAGCTAACCAGGGAACCTTGTGTCAATCCAATGCTCAGATAAATAAAAAAATCAAATTTATTAATAAAAATTTAGAAAAGGCATGACTCTGTCTCCCCTGCTGGAGATATTTCCTGGAGCTAAGCTAGTCATTGCTGGTAACTGATTTGCAAAAAGGTGCAGAGCAACTTTTCATTTGCAAACAAAGCCACAGCATGAGGATTATTTGGAGAACATTCTGATGATAACTTGAAGTCCATGAGGATATTCTTGGAATTTCCAACCTCACATATTCACCATGAGAATCATTCAGAATACTTTGTGGCATATTTGTCCCAAGTCTAAGTGCTGGAGACACCTTGGACTGAAATGTCCATGAGTGTCCTTGAGTTGTGGTGGGGGTGCTTTCTCTGGTTGCCAGTGTGGAAAAGCGTTGCCACTTCTCAGTGGCATGGGATAGCCCAGAATCTGCGTAGGGTCTTCCCACAGTGGGCATCTTCATACATAACCTGGAACTGTTCCATCCGAACACTGCCACTGCAGTCTCATTGCTTTGCAGAACCGGTGTTGAAGAAGGGTGTGGGGGGGGATGTATGGGGGGGTGCAGAGAGTGCAGAACCGCAGGTCCATTGGGCCTATGGTTCCATGATATGTGCAAATGTGGGCAAAATCTTTGATGCAGCTCTCTATCATGGAATGTGGCCAAAGGCAGAGCAGTCTGAATTTAAATGTTAAGTTTGGATCCAAGGTTAAATTTGATCCATTCTGTGGTGCTGCTGAGATGGTATATTTTACATGGAGAGTATGACAGACCAGGCATTCCACTATTTATAAACTTGAGATGTGTTTGGCCACATTGTTACTGGAGACACAGGTCAGGTGCTGATTATAAGCTTGGCTAGATCAGATGTGTGGGGCAATAAGTTCATTTTTTCTGTCCAGCAATCTTGTGCCACAGAAACTGGTATCCATGCAGATAGCCATTAGTTTTGAATGTATGTCCCTGATGTTTGTTGTATAGAAAGACGAAGGACTTTGTTGCTGTATCAGTTGTCTCATTGCCTTCCAAAAACCCTTGTGCAGCCCACAGAGGCCATCTCAGGCTTGGTGTATTGTTTGGGGGCGACTACATCTCACTACATGCTGAAGTGGTGTTTAGTGGAGGATCTTAGGACTTCATGACCTTATATCATGGTACACTGCTTTTATTGTTCTTATTGTTTTATTGAATCTTTTGTACTATTTTAACATTTGTACGCTGCCCCAAGTTCCTTTAAAAACAGATGAGTTATAAATTCCTAAATCAATTATATTAGGATTGAACACTAAAACTCAGGGCTGCCCAGAGGATTTATGGAGCGTGAGGCAGATGTGATATTGGGGGCCCTCTAAAAGGACTCATGCATGTGTGAACAAAGTTTGGGGACCATATGTGAGAATTCTTGCATGGATGGCCCACATGTGAGAATCCTTATATGCAACTCCTTGCCCAGTTGCCGTGAGAACATTCCTGTGGCAAGGAATGAGCTGAGGCAGGGGTCAGTTACTTTGTGGGGGCCCAGGGCAGATTGCCTCAGTTGCCTCACTCTCTGGGCAGCCCTGCTTGAACTGGATGAATAATTACCTGGTCAGAGCTTAAGGCAGTTTGGCATCTCATCCCACATGACTGAGTAACCCATGATGAGACTGGGTTAGCTTCTGGTTACCAAATGGCTCCCAAAGGATTCTGGAACATTCTAAGAGGGTTGGGGTTCCATTTGTGAAAAACTTCAGCCTGCACTAGGTTCTCAGCCTGGCCGGGAATGTGTCTTTCTGCCTTTCCAAGCAGGGAAAGGTGCTCCTGGCCACACTGGAAATGCAGTGCTGGCCACTGAAGTGGTTTGCGAATGGGGCTGCACAGCCCTGTTTCTGCATTTGGCCATACCCCTGCTCCTGATGTGTCACTATGCCCCCGTTGCTACGCCCCTGAGGCTTGTGTATACATGTCCCTCTTTGCTAAATTATTTTCCTAAAGCCAGTGAGGAGAAGAGTAGCCTAATAATAGAGGCTAGTTTGTGTTTCCATCAGTCAAGAACTATGCCACAGACTAGCACTTGGTAGGACTGCAATGAAGGCCTTGGATAGGATATTTAGGTGCCATGACATGTCTATACCTACAAAGATTAGAATTGTGCAGGCAATGGTTTTTCCCATGTCAGTCTATGGATGCAAAAGCTGGATTTTGAAAACGCAAGATAGGAAAAGTATTGACACTTTTGAACTCTGGTGCTGAAGAAGACTTTGGAGGATACCATGGACAGCCAGGAAAACAAACAAATAGATCCTAGAACAAACAAACCAGCATTTGCACTCGAGGCACAAATGGCTAGACTCAAACTATCATACTTTGGACACTGTATGCAAAAACCCAGCTCCCTTGAGAAGTCCATAATGCCTGGAAAAGTTGAAGGAAATTGAAGAAGAGGACAACCAGCAGCAAGGTGGATGGACTTGATTACAACTACAATGAATGCACCGAGAGACCTTAAAGGTCAAGTTGAAGACAGATCATCCGGGAGAGAATCTATTTATGTGGTCGCTAAGAGTCAACACTGACTTGAAGGCACTTAATCAATCAATCAATCAATCAATCAATCAAAAGTTTGTGTTGCTGTTTTATCGATGTTCAATGGATATGTTGGTCTGGATGCAGAGGAATCAGATTCCATTCAACTGTGAATTCTGTAGCATTGTCATGAACCAGTTCATATTTCTCAGTCTAACTTATTGTTCTGGTTGCTGTGAGTGCCAGTACAATAAGACTACAAAGCATTTGCTATATTTAAAGAGGCTTTGACATGAATAGTGTATCAAAATCTGAATCTCTCTTTTTCTAATCTCCTTGATCTGAATGACCAACCTTTCTTTGATAATTTCCTCCTGGCATACCCTTGCTACATGTTTGGGTTTACTCCTGCCAGAGAATTCCATCTGATTTAATAAAAAATTCCTCTGAAACTGCCATATTCCTTATGAAACCATCAGAAATACAGATATAGTATAAAATGAGGAATCACTGCATAGTCTTCAGTAACTATAAGTGCTGTTTTGTGATGGAACTAACAAACCAGCATACCTATAACTTGATCACTGCTGTAAATAAACAGTTATGGTTCTTCCTGCTTGCCAGCTTTCTGCTGTTGCTGCCTCCTCCTCCTCCACCACCGCTTTGTCAAATGTCTGCAGCTACAGAAAGAAGAGGCAGCAGTGGTAGCAAGTGAAGAAGACAGGGAACAAGTGAACAGGCAAAGACAAGAAAGACTGATGGTTCACAACAGCATTTGATATGCTGCTATGCTCAGTCATTTCCTCTGCAAAGCTACATAGAATATATTGTGGGTCTTGCATTAATCCATACACTATTTCTGAAAGAGATCGAAATGTTATCTGTCTTACATACAGTTAACCAGAGCATCTGCAGGGGAAAGGGAGGTACCAGCTGACTCAGGATGACCCGCAGATACGTTGCTGTTCAGAACAACTGAGGCGGTCAAAACCTAATAAAACTGCCCCCATGTGAGTCAATGGGACATAATATTTGTAGGCTCTGTGCAGTTAACAGACAAGCAGGTGGGTGGAGCTAATGCAACTCAATTGTGTGGTTTGAGCAAAAAATAAAATGTGATTCCTCAGCTTGGAAAATACTCCCTCAAGGCAGTCAACCCGCTTCTGCTTCTGAGAAGGAAAGGTGTCTAAAACCTTTTAGTTTTCTTACTAGTCATTTCACAGCTTTGTGTTTCTGAGCAGGAAGGGGTTTGACACATTTAGACTCTTGGTGAGGGCACTTAACTCCATCCCCCTAATAACATAGACAACTTTATGTGATGAACTCTCCTGAAGAACGTAAGAGATGTTGTACACTTAATCTGTTAACTGCTGACCATTGAATGTGTGCTCCTACACTTACACATAGTCACACAATAAACAAACAACATTCACCTTTAGTTATAACCTCTATAACCTCAGCAAATACTGATGAAGACATTAAACTGACCTCTCAACAGCCATTAACTCTTGAAACATTAGAGCTGGGTGAAAAGGAGCTGGAACTGAGTAGCAGTGCCTTCCCCCCACCACAAAAAAACTAAACTAAACTAAAAAACTAGAAATCGGGGGGGGGGATAAAATTTGCATATGAAGTATGACCCAAGTTAGAGCAGGAATCCCTGTTTTTGTTGCTAACATTTGATTTTTCCCCGTGCTGAGGTTCAAGTAACACAAATATTCCAGGACAATGTTTTGTTGCAAGCCCATACTTGTAAGTTGATATCAATATGCACTTCTTTTAAAAAGTCACTTTGAGCAAGCATAAACCCTTCCCTGCCCCTGCCCCCCAAGTATGTGATGGATTCAGTGAAATATTTGCCTTCTCAATATAATTTGTCTGGCCAGCACTTATGTTGTTATTACTAATCCGTTATTTCTGCATCTTTTGAAATGTGAAATAGTTTTGCAATCTTTATTGTATTTTCCTTCACATCGGCCATTTGAAGGAGGTAACATTCAATCATCCCAATTTTGCAAGATGAAATACTGTGGGACTATGGCATCTGGCTGTCTTGGTTCCAGGCCAAAGGAACATCTGGGAGAATATATAGATCTATAATCCTGGCTTGTGACCATTTTTAGATCCTCATTCTGGGAGCCTAGAGCTGTATCCACATTCCTAGCTTGCATCCCTTTTGACATATATACCCTATAGTGAGAGGGCTTAATCCAGTGGCTTTCCTTCTACTTGTGGCCCATTTAATGTTGTTCTTGTCTCCCTTTGGTGCTGGGCAGTAGAAGCTGACAAGAAAAGTGGAGAACACAGCAAGAATAGGAAATGCCCTCTAATTATACTGCTGCTTTTGCATCTTGTCAACTAAGTTGTGCTACTGAAATTTATCCTTCTGCTGGATGTCTGTGAAATCTGGCACCTCAGGTTTTTCCTCCTTGCCAGATTTCACAAGTTCCTAGTTCACAAATTCAATTTATCAAAGACTTGCATAATCTGACAAGGGGGGTAGACATCTCTCTGAGTTTTCCAGTAATTCTTCTGCTTTCTTGTAGGGATGCGAAAATAAGAACATAAGAACAGCCCTGCTGGATCAGGACCAAGACCCATCTAGTCCAGCATCCCATTTCGCACATTGGCCCACCAGATGCTGCTGGAAACCACAGGCAGGAGTTGAGGGCATGCCCTTTCTCCTGCTGTTACTCCCCCACAACTGGTACCCAGAGGCACCCCACCCCCGAGGCTGGTGGTGGCCTACAGCCCTCCGACTAGTGGCCATCAATAGACCTCTCCTCCATGAAGATAAGAACATAACCTCTCCTCCATGAACATAAGAACATGTGGAAACAGGTTCGATGTTGAACGTGTTCGATGTCGAACCTGTTCAGTTCGATGGTTCGGGGTCAAACCTGGACCGAATACCCCCCCCAACTGTTTGGGGGATTTGCAGACTTTATTTATTTATTTTTAATTTTAAAAGAGGAGTTGCTGGAGGTGGTGGGGAGCCCCACAGAGTTTCCCCCTCCCCCGCTGGCCTCCCTTGCAGCCCAAACTGGCCCGTTCGGGCCTTCCCCCTCCGGCGTGGTGGCCATTTTGGAGGTGTTGCATGCAGCCTTTGGTAGAGCATGTGCCACGCCTAGAAAAGTGGTGGGCCGGCAGCAGATCAGGTATGGACCTGCTTACCTGCTTCTTAAGGGAACCGCTCCCCACCCCGCCCATGGCTGGATGTGCCAGTTTGAGCACATCCCTATCAGAGAACAACAATATGACAGACACAGTGAAAAACTCCAAAGACTAAGCATGAAAATGTAGTAAAAAGATCTCCAAGAAGGGAGACAAATGTGAATCGGTGCAGAACCACAGGCATAAAACACAGACTTTTACACAAGTCTCAAAGGAAACAATGCATGGAAGGCAACAGGGAACAAACACTGCCCAATCCGATGAAATTCGGGCACACAAAGTGAATCAATCCTGTTCATGCTTCCAGAGCAGAAACCCAGACTCACTTGACACAGAAAGCCAGGCACATCCAGGTACATACAATAGAAGAAGACAAAAATAAACAGCTTTGTTTTAAAAGGGGGAAAGCATTGTGTTGTCTTCCTGCTTATAATTTTATCCATGGCAAGATCATGTAAATAAAGCACACAGAATGATTGAATTCTACCATCTCAGTGAGACTTTAAGAACAAGAAAGGCCCACTGTGACCACGTTTCATTATGGCACAGAGCAGGGGCATAGCAAGGTTGGAGTGGAACCAGAGACAAGATTTTAAAATGGACACACACACACACACAACCTATTTGCCACAATAGAACATCATCCTAAATTATTTTTTTTAAGATTTTGTAAATTGTGGACAATGCAAGCCATTTAATGGTATTAGAGAAAGACATGCTGTTCTGGTAGCTCCAGGTCTTAACACTCACATCAATTTCAGAGGATGAATACAACTGAAGGAAGCCTGGGCTGGTGTGTGGCTGGGGGAGTCTGTCATGTGACTTGCCTCTGGGGCCCCCGCCCAAGACAGTGGGCCCCCAGACAACTGTCTCCCCTTGCCCTATTATAGATAGGCCCTGGCATAGAGGAGTTCTGCTACCATTTGGACTAGAGGCAGCCATTATGTACGCACAGCGCTCAAATATATGAGGCCAAGCTGCTGGCACAATTACTATATAGTGCCCACCCAGGATCCCCCCTGTGTGGCCCCGTTCACGAGTTAGATTAGCCCACGCTGCATTGGCAGCATGGCCAGGGCACCTTAAAAGGCAGGGAGAGTTGCTCTGGCCTGTGCTGCCAATGCGGTGTGGGCTGATCTTACTCCCAAATGGGGCCGCATGACCCCGTTTGGGAGCTAAACCATGCCCCCATGTTTGACGTCAGATGCGGAGTCCGGTTATACACTCCCTGCATCTGACATCAGATGCAAGGGGTGGGGCTGGGGGGGGGCTGCTATAGTGGCCTCCCTCCTCTCCGTGCCAAAGTTTGGGTGACAGTTCTAAACTACTGGCTCAAACTAGCCCTTTGCCCAATGGGCCTACCCCTGCTACCCCTGCAGGACAATTTCCAATCTTCTTGGAAATGGGCAGTCTATGACAAAGTGGTGTTACTGGGCTTCTCTCAGTACCTCCTGCTTATTATGGGCTGTGACAAGGTGAAAGCAGCCCTCAAACAGAGGATCCTGGACACGGAACACCAGGCGGATCTAAGCAGGGCATCTGCCTTCCTGGCCTCGGATAGTCTCAGATGCACTGTCTCCCCCTCTGCCTATTTGCCACAGTTGGAAAGACCAAGCCACAGAAGGGTGTTCGCCCTTGCCCGTTGTCATGTCCTTCCTTCCGCGTTCTGGAAGGCAAATACAGAAAGATAACACTCACTGAAAGGTTTTGCCCATGATTCTGGGGAGATGGAAACCATTGAACATGTACTCATAGGAACATAAGAACAGCCCTGCTGGATCAGGACCAAGGCCCATCTAGTCCTGCATCCTGTTTCACACAGTGGCCCATCAGATGCCTCTGGAAGCCACAGGCAGGAGTTGAAGGCATGCCCTCTTTCCTGCTGTTACTCCCTTGCAACTGGTACTCAAAGGCACCATGCCTTTGAGGCTCGAGGTGGCCTATAGCCCTCCGACTAGTGGCCATTGATAGACCTCTCCTCCATGAAGTTATCCAAACCCCTCTTAAAGCCATCCAGGTTGTTGGCTGTCAACACACCTTGTGGCAGATAATTTCACAAGTGGATTATGAGTTGTGTGAAAAAATACTTCAGTGTGTTGATCCTAGATTTCCTGGCAATCAATTTCATGGGATTACCCCTGGTTCTAGTGTTATGTGAGAGGGAGAAGAATTTCTCTCTATCTACTTTTTCCACTCCAGGCCTGATTTTATAGACTAATGTCTCTCTATAGTTGTCTTTTTTCTAAACTATATAGCCCCAGGTGTTGTAGCCTTGCCTCATAAGAAAGGTGCTCTAGGCCTCTGATCATCTTGGTTGCCCTCTTCTGCACCTTTTCCAGTTCTACAATGTCCTTTTTAAGATGTGGTGACCAGAATTGTACAGAGTACTCCAGGTGTGACCGCACTATAGTTTCCTCCCTTGCCCCTTTTATAAAGACAGCTGTGACAAGCTCATATGCCTTCTACTTCTCAGATATCCTGGTTGCCCTAGTCAAGACTACACAAAGATATCGCTCTCAGAGGAAAACTGGACCTTCACGTACAACGCTTCCAGGTACTGCATGGCAGAGTGCAAGATCTGCCAGATCCTGACTGACAGCCCGTAAACCGTGTAACAGATTTTTAACTACTGACTATTTTATTTGGTTGCCCTACTTTAGTTAGTTGTTTTACTTCACATTTTAGTTATTTCTCCTTATATGCTAAATATTTTATACTTTTTAGATGCCTTTACTTTTATAGATATTTGTATATAACTATGAATACCTGTGTATTTACTCTTGCTTTATTTTATTGATCTCCCCACAATTTTCAGTGTTGTATTTTGTAAATCATAATTTTATAGTCTAATTATAGTATGTTAATTTTTAGTAGTTTAGTTGTAAAGTGAACAAACTGTTACCTGCCTTAATACCCAGACTGGACTCGAACCAGACCAGACATATTGGCTTTTGGCATCCTCCAAACACCCTCATGATTTGGATTTGGGGGCGGGGGGGTTGTTGTTTGAAATTTAAAAATATGTTTTAAACTTTTTAAAAAAATTACTTACTGCCAACTGGTCAGTAAGTTTACACTAACCCCCTCTGGGGGGGGGGTCTGAGGCAGCAGGGGGGTCTTCAGAAGTTCCCCCTCCTCTGCCAGCCTCTCTTATTTTAGAAATGACCCAGGCCACACAGAGACCTATTGCATAGGCATGGCAGCCTCCAAAATGGCCACCGCGCCAAGGGGGAAAGGCCGAAAACTGGCCGAAGAGCTGATTTAAAGTACCCAAGAAGGTACAGGTAAGAGGTTGCAAACCCTAATGGGGCACTTGACCTTCCTTAACAGATTTTGGAACCTCTACATCCATTCTATTGCCATGCAAGATTTTACAATTTTGCATCAGAGTGATGTAGATAGAAGCAAGACATTGCAAAGTCTGATAAGTGATTCCACATGCTGCTTAACAGACTGTGAAAAAGTACATGCTGGAAAAATAGGGCCTCTTCAAGACTCTAACAGTTGGTGAAACCAGAGCCTCTGAGCAATTTTATTGTCCAAGGGTTTTGTTTCCTTTTTCAAGACTTTGGAGCCACTTTATTTTAAGGCTTCCCTTATCAAGAAGTGTCTTAATTCTTCCCTTCTCCTTTATTCCATGCAGTGGAATAAATAAAGGAAGAGAAACAACAACATGTACTCCTTTTCCTCCTTCCTCTGCTAGTTTCAGATCCATCTGTTCTATCACATTTGGTGAAAATACACCACATTTCCAAATTGTGAGAGTTCATATTGTCATGCCCCAAACACAGGGGTTTTAATCCTTGCAATATTAGGGACCCTAATTGTTTTACAGGCATAGTTTCAAATTAGCAAACATTACTTGGCATTCATTTGCCTTTGTTTTCCCTCTATTGCTGTGTCATAAGTCAAATGCAAAGCAGTTTAGCGTAGCAATAAAAATGGTAAATCCATTACTTCTGGGCTATTTTCTGCAAAAGAATACCTAGCTGGCAGTGTTCATTGTGATTTCTAATTTTTCTAGCAATCACATGTGCCTTTCTTCTCTTTTCAAGAGAGAGCATTTAGCCTTCAATAGAAAATATCCTCTGAATTCCAGTCATTAATTACAAAACACTTACAGCTGAACTGTTGATATGCATCTGTGCCACATGTGTAGCCTTGATCAGTTGAGTATTTTTTTAAACAATTACAGAGTTAATTTCTAACAAAACAGCAGACATCTGGTCTGGTATGAACAAAGCATCCTAGATGTTCCCATTCCCTCAAACAGACCACCTACTCCATTAGCCTTCATTAGAAAGTGGTGCAAAATCCAGCTGCTTCACACATACACAAAGTTGGAAGTGACCACAAGCAGTGTATAGAAATGAAGGATTTCTGGCCCTCACCGAGATTTTTGTTTGGTCTTCTAATTTACAACACAACACATATTATTGCTAACAAGCATTGAAGAAATTGTTCAAGCAAGCATGTCTGCCTTGTACATGAATTGTCTGTTTAACTATTTGTAGAATTCCATACATTCCCATTGTCCATCCCATCTCCCCTGTCTAAAAGGCTTGAGATAATTAATGTGTTAAAAACCTTTATGAATATCAAAAGTTAATCTTAATTTTTCCTGATCACTGGCTGCATGCCCACAATAAATGTGTAGCAATTGCACAGCTCTTTCGGGGGGGGGGGGGGGAGGCTTCTGGGAAGATCTTTAGATAAAACAAAGGATTAATATAGCACTGAGCACACAGAGAATACAGGTCTCAGCCCACAATATGCCCTGGTCTTCACATTACTCAAGTTAATGGGAAAAGACCAGAGGAATACAAAAGAGAAGAAAGAAAAATTGAAAGATGAGAAAAGGGGGAAAAACCAACAATCTAACTTGCTGCTGCTGGAGCAACTAAGGCACTGACAGATTCAGTCCAATTCTGTATAGTTGCTCACCAATATGAGGGTTTACACAGCCATTTTTAATGCACTGAAATCACAGCAGTAGACTTTTGCTATGAATTCTGGTGTGCCCAAACAAGTCTTGTGAATACCATATGAGTTACAATTACAATCTGGGCACACATAAAGGCATACACTGATTGATTTAGAGCTTCAAAACCTGCCATAAAAGTCCACACATATTGATTTTAGGATATTAAAAAGGGGGCATGAGAATGGGCTATTTGTGAATATTTTATCAGATTTTACTTTTTATTTTGGTGGATTGGTTCTCAAAGTGGCACAGTTTTACTCAAGGACACATGCAATATAGCAAAAGTTATTTGTTTTATTAAAGTTGCAACTCTATGCACATTTGCTTGAACTGATGGGGGCTTACTTCCCCTAGCTCATTTCTTCAGCTGAAATGAAACCTCAATAACTTGATTTGTTCATGTTGTGTGTGTGTATGTGTATGTGTCTTTCCCCCCACCTTCTCTTACTTTCCCCATTTCCTCTACAAAACGTTTGATTGTAGTTTACTCAGGGTAGGGACTTGTGGTCTTCTTGTTGTTGTTGTTGTTGTTGTTGTTGTTGTTATGCTGCTGATGATGTTGTTATGTGGCTCTTGGCAGCCACATACATTGGTGGAACAATGTACCCAGAATGTTGGGGGCAATATGCTAAATCATTGTAAACCGCTTAGAGAGCTCCGGCTATAGAGCGGTATATAAATGTAAGTGCTATTGCTATTGCTATTGCTGTTGCTATTGCTGTTGCTATTGCTATTGCTATAAGAAACAATGACAACTATCACTCATAGGATCTGGCTGCACATCTCATTGAAAACAATTGGACTTAGTTACAATGAACCGCTCTCCTGGGTCACACTTCAATGTACAAATAAACCATATCCAATTGACTGCAGTTATTCAGCTCCATGGTAAATATGAGCTACAAATCAAACTGCCTGAAATACTGAACTGTTGGTTTCGCCGAGCTCATATTTACCAGCAGACTCCCCCCACCACCCATCATATCAGGCTGTTGTGATTTTGTGAAGCACACTAAGAAAGGTGTTCTGAAAAATAAAGGTCACTTCCTCTCAGAAGCCCAGCAGAGGTGAGGAAGTGTCCACCTGCTTCCTACTTCAGTGCTGCCTAGGGTGAGAGGCCAGGTGGGTGCTGTTGGTTCCTTCTGCTGTTGCCTGCCTGCTCCTGCTTCCCCTGTGGGTCTGTGACCTGCTGCATCTGTGTAATATCTGTGGGGAGTATGTGAAGGACTGGGACTGGCTACTGAGTGACTCAGCAGTTCCTGGGGGCACCTGCCCAGTTCTGGGCCTTTATAAGAGTGCTGCCTGTGGTCGCGGGCCCGCCATGGGAGGGGTCGCCACCAAAGGGGCAACACCAAAGGGGGTTACCCCTTTGGGGGAGCCACTTTGGGGGACAATGAGGGCAAGGGCCAGACTGTTAGGCCCAAGGTCCCTCATGGGTGTGTAGAGGTGGGTGGGTATTTTAATTCGGCTTCTTTTTGAAATCCTCGGTGAGTTGAGTTAATGTGTCTGGGTCTGTCTGCAGATGGAGAGATAGGGTGTATGCACTGATTATGGGGCAGTGGTGGTGGGGAACAGAAGAAGTAACATTGACAGGTCAGCAGGCCATTGCAGGGGAAGGGAAATCAGAAACTTAATTGCTGTCTCCCCTTCTGGATGTCCTGACAGCTCTTTGACCTTGGAAAGCAATGCTAACCACCCACAGAGCCTCGTCCTGCTCCTCTGCAATGCCAGGTCAGTCCAGAATAAACCTGAAATCATCCATGATTTGATTCTGGATGTAGGGGCCAATCTGGTATGTATTATGGAGACTTGGTTGGGAGAGGCTGGTGGCCCAGTCTGGTCCCGGCTTCTTCCACCAGGAGGTGTGTATCTAAGTTTGGGGACCAGGGATAGACTGAGACTTCTGTTGCTGTACCGATCACCCCACTGCCCAACGGAGTCCCCAACTGAGCTGATGGACTTGGTCTTGGGCTTAGCATTGGAGTCTTCCAGGCTTGTGGTGTTGGGGGACTTCAATGTTCACTTTGGGACCAATTTGTCTGGGGCAGCTCAGGAGTTCATAGCAGCCATGATGACTATGGGCCTATCCCAGGTGGTCTTGGGACCTACACATATTGCTGGTCACATGCTTGATCTGTTCTTTCACTCTGAGCAGGGTGGTGTTCTGTGGGTGAGGACTCTTGTGATTGTCTCGGGTGGAGAATTAGAATAACAAACTCACCAGGGCAGTGGACACGATTGCTTCTAAGCGTCCTCTCCAACCCACTTCGAAACTGGCCCCTTGGTATATGGAAGAACTACAGGGACTGAAGCAGTGAGGTAGATGTCTAGAGCACAAGTGGAGGAAGACTCAACTCGAATCCGACAGATTATTACATAGAGAGCATTTGAAGATCTATGCTCAGGTGATACGTGCGGCAAAGAAGCAATTGTTTTCCTCCTGTATCTCATCCACAATTACACATCTGGCGGAGTTGTTCAGGGTTGTGAAGGGGCTAATGTATGGCCCTTCGCCCTTGAATCAGTACTTAGAACCAACAGTTATTCCCTGTGACATTTTTAATGAGTGTGGACAAAATCTCTTGTATTGGATTCAAACTCCACAATTGTTACAGATTCTGTTACTGAGGTGTCCAGCAGCTCCTCTTATGTGATGACCCTGGATCAGTTTCAGTTCATGACTCCTGAGGATGTGGACAAGTTGCTTGGAATGGTGTGACCTAGCACCTGCCCTCTTGATCCTTGCCCAACATGACTTATACTATCTGGCAGGGAGGCTGTGGTAGAGATTATAAATGCTTCTCTGAGGGAGGGCAGGATGCATCCTTGTCTTAAGGAGACAATCATTAGACTGCTTCTGAAGAAGCCTGTCTTGAATCTCTCAGAGTTAAATAATTACAAACCTGTCTCCAACCTTCCATGTTTGGGCAAGGTGCTTGAGAAGGTGTTGGTCTCCCAGCTTCAGGTGGTGTTGCAGGAAACTGATTATATAGACCCATTTCAAACTGGCTTTTGGGCAGGCTATGGGGTGGAGGCTGTCTTGATTGGCCTGATGGATGATCTCCAGTTGGGAATTGCCAGAGGAAGTGTGATGCCGTTGGTCATTTTTGATCTCTTGGCAACTTTCGATATTATCGACCATAATATCCTTCTGGAATGTCTGAGGGGATTGGGACTGGGAGGCTCTGCTTTGCTATTGTTCCACTCCTACCTCACAGGCAGATTCCAGATGGTGCCCCTTGGAGACTGTTGTTCTTCAAAATCTGAACTTTTGTATGGTGTCCTTCAGGGCTCCGTATTGTCTCCAATGTTGTTTAACATCTACATGAAACCACTGGGAGAGATCATCAGGAGATTTGGTTCAGGGTGTTATCAATATGCCAAAGATGCCCAAATCTATTTCCCCATTTCAACATCATCAGGAGAAGGCATAACCTCCCTAAACGCCTGCCTGGAGTCGGTGATGGGCTGGATGAGGGATAACAAACTGAGGCTGAATCCAGATAAGACAGAGGTACTTATTGTGTGGGGTTGAAACTCGGTAGATGATTTTGATCTGCCAACTCTGGATGGGGTCATGCTTCTCTGGAAGGAACAGGTGCACATTCTAGGGGTTCTTCTGGATCTGAACCCTGGTGTCCCAGGTTGAGGCAGTGGCCAGGGTTGCTTTTTATCAGCTTTGGCTGATACAGCAGCTGCATCCGTTTCTTGAGATGAATGACTTCAAAACATTGGTACATCTGCTGGTAACATCTAGGCTGGATTACTGCAATGTGCTTTATGTGGGGTTACCTTTGTACGTAGTCCAGAAAGTTGGTTCAGAACATGTCAGCCAGGTTGGTCTCTCTGTCATCTAGGAGAGACCATATTACTCCTGTGTTGAAGGAATTGCACTGGCTGCCAATATGTTTCTGGGCAAAATACAAGGTGCTGGTCATTACCTATAAAGCCCTAAACAGCTTAGGCCTTGGGTATTGAAGAGAATGTCTTATTCGCCGTAAGCCCCACTACCCGCTAAGATAATCTGGAGAGGTTCGCCTGCGGCTGCCGCCAACTCATCTGGCCGCTACTGGGGAACAAACCTTCTCTGTTGTAGCCCCAGGACTCTGGAATGCGCTCCCTGTTGAAATAAGAGCCTCCCTATCACTGGCAACATTTAAAAAGGTGCTAACACATTTATTCTCTCAGGCTTTTAATTAGGTTAATAGTTTTACATTTTAATACTGGGTTTTAAATGTTTTTAATATTTTAAATGTTTTTAACTGTTAATCAATTTAATGTTTTAAATGATTTTAATTGTAAACTGCCCAGAAAGACAAGTTTTGGGTGTTATAGAACTATTTTAAATATAAATGAATGAATGAATGAATAAATGAATGAATGAATTTTACAACATGCATTCATCTTGGGGACAGGGGACACCAAGAATTAAAATTTCTGAGTGGCCTGACCATAGCTTTCTCTGCAACTTTATTTGCAATTGCAAGAAGGTGAAAGTTGGAATTAAACCTCCAAATTCAATTTCATTCCCTTAGGTTCCCTTGGGCTCCCAAATTCAGTTTTGTTCCCTTCATACATTCAGCAGCACAGGGGCTGCTTGAAATGGATCCAATTGGAGGCTGCTATTATTGATACATTTATAACTATATAAACCACATTTGAAACTTATATTGAAAAGTGGTATATAAATATTCATCGTCATATATAGCAATAGCAATAGCAATAGCACTTACATTTATATACCGCTCTATAGCTGGAAGCTCTCTAAGCGGTTTACAATGATTTAGCATATTGCTCCTCAACATTCTGGGTACTCATTTTACTGACCTCCAAAGGATGGAAGGCTGAATCAACCTTGAGCCCTTGGTCAGGATCAAACTTGCAACCTTCTGGTTACAGGGCAGCAGTTTTACCACTGCGCCACCAGGGGCTCTATATGCTAAAGTTGTTTGTCTGATGTGTCTCACCAAATAGTTCCAACAGTTTTTACCACACCAATAAAACTACAAAAACAGAGGTGAGAATTGTAAGCTTCCAGGCCAAGATAGAAACTCTGGTAAGGTTGGGATCTGGGACCTAAGACAGCTCCAAGGGAAAAGGGGTCAGGACCTTTGATATCTCCAAGCAGGAGCTAAAAGCCTTGGGCACAAAATGAGAATGGCTCCAGTGGATGCCTGGCGATGACTGCTGAAGGGTCTGTTATTGGACATTGCTTGATTTTCTAAGCTCTGGCTAGGGCAGTTGTGGAGTTTAGGGTAGTATAGTATGCTATATTTTGAGGATAATTGAATTTGTATGAGTTTCTTAGTCTTCATTGAACTTTTATATACCCTGCCACCAGGAAAAATAAGCTATAATGCCTCCATAATACTTTAGACTCATTTCAGTTTCTCACTGTGTTGGTAGATGTGACTTTGCTTGGCGTGAGTAGGGGAATGACAGAACTCACACAGACTGGAGGTTCAAAACAAATAAACAAGAATAAAATGAATTTCAAACTGATGTTTCTGAGGCTTTGTTTATCTGTACAAGGCTGAAGGGTGTTGTTCTTGCTGGTATTACAAGGTTACACTTTAGTTTGTTGCAAGGTACTCCAACACTCCAGGCACTTCCACAGAAACCTAGTCCTTATTCCAGGCTATCTTATTATTTGAGTCATAGAACATCTCCTCTTTGAGACTGTCCCACCCTAACCAGACCCAAACCTTCAACTAAATCTCAATTGACCTTTTCCCCATTTATCCACTCCATCCCCTATCAACAGATTCTTTTGAGTGACAATTCAGCAAGGTTCCAGCCACATTTTCATGAAAGTACAGAGCATTAGCCCCTCCAGTGCCAGTTCATCACAGCAGTGCTTGAGGTTCTTGGACTGATATGTCCTGAGGGTCTCTTCTGTGTCAGAGAATAAAAGCTTGGCTATGTCCTTGAATTGTGGTGATAGTGCTGTCTCTGGTTACCAGTGGAGGGGAGGGCAGCAGTGTTGGCCCAGAATCTGGATAGGGTCTTTCCACAGTGTCTCATCTCCTGAACTGTCAGCACCATTCCCCAGTCAGATCCAGTGCTGAATCTGGGATCATGACTGGTTTATAAGTATAGGATCTAAGCAGCAAAATGATTCAAATGATCGTTTCTTTTATGGAATACTCTCCAGATGGTTGTGTTTCAGCCACTGCTATCTATGAATCACTTGTGCATAAGGATATTGCAGTGGAGAGAGAATGACTGATTCTTTGACTGATGAGAACAGCTAGATTAGTATCTGCCACATACAACTGGCAAACATTATCAAATATCATTGGAAATGGCTCTGAGTAGATTTCACCTAACATTAATTTAGAACTTTTTATAGCAGTGCTTGGTTACCTAATGTACAGTATGTAAATGTATCATGTAATTATATCATTTTTTGTTTCTCTCTCTCTCTCTCTCTCTCTCTCTCTCTCTATGCCATCAATCCGTCTAATGATAACATGACATATTAAGGAGTGTATTTCCTACCAGTCTACCCAGTCACCACTTCAGCTTAGTTCCTCTCATGAATACAGTAAACATTCCAGGGCTGAGGAATGTTTCCTATCATTTTACATTATACATAGTGGGTTGGTTGGTTGGTTGGTTTTGGTTGTGAGGTGGAGATATTGCTACTTTGCAGATCGCTTGCACAGGAACCATATATTGAGCAGACAACTGGAAAAGCTTTGCTTTATTCAGAAACATAGATACCGAGACTCACTGTGGAGTGAAACAATTTACTATCTTTAACTTGAACTTTAGATGGAAATGTTTCTGCAGTCATGAACTCTGGGTACGAGTGTTGATCTTCATCTATTTGCTGGATGATTAATGTTCCCTTATGTGATATGGCAAACAAATGCAGAATACCCAAACTGTTTGAGTCAGGTCAGTTCTTTGTCTTAAATTTGCCACCACCTTTCAAGTTGTGCAGCATTCTCATAAGTCATGTCTTTTGTTTGTTCAGCTTGCAGTGTTAGAACAAAAGCTCCAAATGCTATTTCTGTATAGTTGCTCAATAAAGTTACAGTGCACAAAAGGCTAAAAGTCATAAAGCACTTCTCACCTTTTTGTTTTTGTTTGCAGGGCAGAATTTTTTAAAAAGTCATAGCAGAGAGAAACACACTTTTCTTCACTCTTTTCTTCACTGCTTCAAGCTCACACCTTCTTTAATTATATAACAACACTGTTAAGTATTTTGGACCATTCCAGATCTTGATTGAAACATATTTTAAGCTTTCCAAAACATTTCATAAAAGCTATAGTTGGAAAGCCTTGATCACTGCAATACTTTAATAATGTTTGTGTGTAGTGCAGTTTTAACAGGAGGGGGACACAATGGGAGACCTGTTTCTAAGTCTCAGAAGGACCGAGAAGAGAAGGATTAGTTGACCAAAGCCCAAGCCTTGGGCAGGTGAGTAAAATTCATTCTGGGCAATGGTTCAGGGCCTCTCCTTGCCAGGAATCTCATCTCCATGCACAGGAGCAGGTCCAACATTGTCAGCATCTAGAGCAGGTTGCGAAGGTGTAGAACTGCTTTTGTCCTGTGTGAGATCGACATCCAGTGCTGGAGGTGGCACACAGTCAGCTTCAAGCTTCACCAACCTATCAGATAAAGACTGCATCAGCTTGGCCTTTTTGGCAGTGCTGGTACTGCTCCCAGCCTTGTCAGGTACCCAGAAGGCCCCACTATATGGAGACTGGGAGGCACAGCCTTCTTAGCCTTTTCCAAGGCCTCCAACTGGGCAATGAGTGCCTTAATGGGCCCCATGTCCTTGTCCTCATCTGATGACAGTTGAGTTAGGGGGCGAGAAGGCCAAATGGGCCTTCCCGCTGTATTCCCTGTAGCTTTTGGGGGGACATGGTGGTTAAAACAAGGGGAAAGGAAATCTCAAGAGTGTCAAACTAAAAATGAGGAGGCAGGAATAGCCAGTCCAGAGGGGGGCAAACAAATCAAGGCTTTCAGACAGCTGCAAATGCAACCAGACAAACTCCACATAGCTACAGGGTATTTGGCGAAATGAACATTCCCCATTAGGAAGATAGGAAGCTGCCATATACTGAGTCAGACCATAGGTCCATCTAGCTCAGTATTGTCTACCCAGACTAGCGGCAGCTTTTCCAAGGTGGCAGGCATGAATCTCTCTCAGCCCTATCTTGAAGACACCAGGGAGGAAACTTGGAACCTTCTGCTCTTCCCAGAGCAGCTACATCCCATACGGGAAATATCTTACAGTGCTCTCTAGTCTCTTTCATATGCAACCAGGGCAGACCCTGCTTAGCTAAGGGGACAAGTCATACTTGCTACCACAAGACCAGCTCTCCTCCTCCATTGAGCCACCCTCCCCAACAGGGGCAGGAAAGACCTACCGGGTATCAACCCCTGACAGGCTACTCACCCCACCGCCTCACCCCTCATCCCAAAATAAAAGCCCAAAAGGATTTCCCAGTAAAGGGGCTGAAGCCCCATGCCATATGGCAGGGACCATGCTGTCCAAACCATCTGGAGTGGGGAGACCCACCACATGTCACTGCAGCTAGCACACTGTCCCAGCCACCACAGTTGAGCTGTCATAGGCAGGCTGCTGTTATTGCAGTCAGGCTGCTGCCACATCACTGCCACACCACTGCCACACCACTGCACCACCTCTGTGGCACCACCCCCATGGCACCACCAATAGCACTCAGTCTGAGGTAGAGCTCTGGAGGACAATCCTCCCTCTTGCTCATCCACTTTCGGACTGCCGGGTAGAGGATGGGAGCAGCCTTTCTGCTGCTTTCCTGAGCTTGGGAGCCAATCCAGAAGCCACAAAGCCTCATGACTTATTTCAAAGACAGGCTGGGGCAAAGAAGCCACAACCAGGACTAGCCTGTGTGGATTTCTAGATTCTGATGCAAAAATAAAAGTAAGCAGCTTCTTGAATATTTGTTTCTTCCTTCACGGAACTCAGGGCACGGTGCTTGGGATTAAAATATTATTAAAATATTATTATTTTATTATTACTCCATAAGATAGGTTTGACTGAGAAGGACTTCCCCAAGACTAGCTTGAAATTTTTATGGGATTTAAATCAAGATTTTGCCCAGTTCAAGTACAAAAAGCTATGCACAATCCTTTTACAAAACATTGGCTTCCTTTTACAAATAGAACTTGAACATTTGTGCCACAGGTATTTTGAGGCTGCCTATTTCAGTGAGTGTGTTATAAAAATGGTTCATATTATTTCTCTTGGAAGTCACAGAGAAGTTTTTACTTACCAATGAACTGAAGACCCCACCCATCAGGTTCCCTAATCTGCAACATCAAATGCATGCAGCAGAGAGACAGTTCCTTTTGTTATCATTTCTACTACAATTAGAGAATATCAAGTACAAGCACCAAATGGAGAAGCTAAACCCAATCCTATTAGTCATCACTGGTGAGCCACCAATGACCTTCAACCAGGGACTCACCTATGATAAATAGCACCCTGATCAAGGAGTGACTTCTGTGCCCCATCTCCATGTTTAATACAATACACTCAACACACAAGGCACTAAGCTCAGCTCAGTGCCGTCCTCAGGCAGGTGCCCTGGGCAACCATCCAGTTTGTCCACCTAAGAGACAAGATTCTGCCAGCAGCAGAATAAAAACTAAGACTAGTTTTACAACTTTCCATCAAGAAAAAAATTCAAAATATTTTGCTATTTTAATAAAAATTTACATTTTTAACTAGGGAGACTGGATATCCTCCAACCAACATCTTAACCAGCATGTTATGTCTTAACCAGCAAGTGTTTGTTCAAAGAACTCTTTCTGTTGAGATGTATTACTTCATGATTTGTACAATTAGTTAAGCTTTGACCTGATAGTAACTAACTAATATCAGTAAGAAAATGATTACCTGTAAAACATAGTTTGTGCTGGCTCATTTAATTTTTATTCTATTTTGAAAAAAGTAATCTATCCTTGTTACTCTTGTAAAACTAATCAATTAACTTTTAAACCTTTCAGACTTTTAAACTTTTAAATTAGAACTAATTTAATATGAACACCTTGAGATGATATTGGAGATGCTAGTTGGTATAAATGGTGTGCAGCCTACCCGCTGGAGTCCAAAGTACAATTCAGAGCCAATCAGGTTCGTTTTATGAAGCACTCACTATAATCAACAGTATAACCTCCAAGAGCACAGAACCATATCAATAGTCTTCAAATATTTAATAGGCTGGCAGAAATATGAAAGAAAACAGTTGTTGACCAATATCCATGAATATTGCCTCTGGTCATAAAGCAATGGATTTCAATCACAGGAAAGTAGATTAAGGTTATATTTTATATGGGGGAAATGTCCTCACTAAAATAACAGTTCTTCAAGGAAACAAACTGCTTAGAGTGGTTGAGAATCTCTTTCTTAAGCACTTTCAAGTATACATTCAATAATATTTCAGGTATATGTTATTCAGCTCTGGAAAAGTAATTGCTGTCTACAACTCCCATTCCTCCAATTCTGCAAAGATACAATCCTGGGCTGAAACAAATGTGGACTGGGGGAGCATAAGGATAATATTTTAAAGAAATCTGGAGAAGTTTAAAGAACTTTAAAGAAACTGTCTTGAATTAACATGTAAAGTTGCTGCTGCTGCTACTATTGTTATTGCATATACTGCTTTTCAACAAAAAAAAGTTTTCAAAGCAGGTTACAATAGAAAAGAAATAAGATATGAATTTATATACTCCAAATTGCTTTTGTCAACAAATATCTGCTATGGGTGTAGATCAGGTGTTTTAAACACATTGCATAAGGAATATAGATTTAAATAGAGATATAGTTAGTAAAATCTAGTCATTCATGTAGGAAGCAGGAATGAAGAACTCCCAACAAATCACCCTCACTGAACATAACTTTCAGAACACAATGCAGTGACCCCATGAAGCTTGAAAGAAATATATCCAGCAGTGTCTTCAAACTGTTAGTGCTGTAATAAGCCTGAGGGACATATCTTGCATATATGGTGGTTATGAAATTACTGAGTCAAGTATTAGATAAAATAACAGAAATGGTTGATGTAATGATTCACCTAGACCTTTGATTACTATTTTAGGAGATCTGGTATTAAACAGAAATAGAGGATAGTTACTTATTAAGGCCTGTGTCTCCCTATCAGTGCCGCAATAAAACAGAAGCATTAATAGAGCAACAACAGGCAGCAGCTACTACTGCAGTGGCCAGGTAAAGGGCTTTGGGAGCTTACATGAAAGCAGGATTGTGAACTCGTGAGAGAGCTACAGTTATGAGCAGATTTAGAATTTTCTGGGGAAAATAAACATTTTCTTGAGAATTTTCCAGTGTTTCTCATAATCAGGGATGACATCAAGGGGTAGCAGCTGCCCCCCCACAATATTTCCTGCTCCCCCTCCTGCTCCCCCACCAGACTGGAACTTTGATTCTTGCCAAAAGCAACTAAACACTATGAAGCAAGAAGAGCAAAAGTCCAAGACTGACCATTTGCTGCTGCAGCTAATTCTTTCGAATGGATACAAACTCGCCTTTCAAGAACAACACAAACTGTGTGATTGGTGTGAGTATTCCTGCATCAAGTGCTGCATGTGAAAGAGCATTCAAGTGAAACATTACCCGAGGAACTGCATGACAAATGACTGGACTTGGCTATTATGGGCATTGAATAAAAGTTGTAAACATTGCTTGAGCTGAAGAAAGTTGTAGACAGATTTGTTTCTTGTCACAACAAGCATTTACAGCTTCATTAATATTGAAGAAACTACCAATGATAATTACCTTACCTTTGTAAGGATTTAATATATAGCAACATCCTTGCTCCCCTAATAATGTTATTTGTTATCCTTCACTCCCCAAAGCTAGTTGTTCTACAGTTGCTCCTGCTCAAAATTGCCACCTGATCTGAATCAAGACCAGAGGTGTTTGCCCATCACTAATTGTTACCGACAATGTGGAAGGGGCAGGTTTCTCTGCTCCTTCTCCATATAAGGGTGACTTTTTCTTTTGGAATATCTTGATATCATTATCATTATTATTATTATTATTATTATTATTATTATTAATTCGATTTCTATACTGCCCTTCCAAAAATGGCTCAGGGCGGTTTACAAAGAGAAATAAAACAAATAAGATGGCTCCCTGTCCCCAAAGGGCTCAATGGTACATGGTACATGGTTGTCATTTGACCAATGTGAATAATTCTGTCTGATCAGCCCATCCACTACAGAATTAGAAAGAATGGTTTGCATGCTCTGTCCCTCTACCAGTTGCACTGTTGTTCACTTACATTGCAGTCGAGGAGGAGAATGTCTGATAGGGATGTGCACGAATTGATTTTTTAAACTTCGATTTGTACCCAAATTGAATAACCCCCAATTTGCTTTGGGTCCAAATCTGCCCCCGCCTGAATTACCCCAGATTCGATTTGTACCTGAATTTTCCAAATCGAAATCTGAATAGATTTGGGCAAAAAGGGGGTTCTGGGGGCAAAAGAGTCAGGTGGGTGGTAGTGCCCAATGGGTGGAAGCTACCACCCACATTTCAAAGAAATTGGGCAAAGGTGTGATCTTTAAATTTTTAAGCTGTCGTATCTTTAAGCTTTCCCTCATAGGGAATAATAGGGATTTCATCAGCCTTAGTTATAACTCACCAGGTGGAGGGCACCAGGGTGGTAGTGCCCAATGGGTACAAGGAAGCTACCACCCAGATTTCAAAGAAAAAGGGCAAAGGGTTTTTTGTTTTGTTTTTAATGAAGTTGGCATGTCTTTGTGGCATATTCAGGGCAGAAAAGGGGTTTCGGGGGCAGAATAGTGGGTCAGGTGGTAGTGTCCCAATGAGTGCCTGCTAACACCCAGATTTCAAATAAATTGGTGAAAGGGGTGATTGTTAATTTTTTTCTGGTTTGCACGTCTTTAAGCTTTCCCCCATAGGGAAAAACAGGGAATTTCAACAGCCACATAACTCCACTTTGGGGGCATCAGGGTGTCCTAGAGCGGGTTGAAGTGTAGTGCACATAGGGTGCCAACCACCCCCAGAATAACAAGCCCATAGGGCACTGGGTTTTGTTGTTTTCAACGTCTGGGATGTTCTTCTGAGAGTAGATTCTTTGGTAGGAAATGAGAGCGGTTCTCATTACTAGTTTGATCATTAATGAAAACAGCAGCTAGTTAAAAACCCCATCCTTAGATGGATGGAGTTTAATATTATATAGCCAGCATTATACTTATAATACTTACAGGGTCTTTTGCAGTGCCCTGGCTGGATGGGAGGAGGCTAGTGTTTCTTAGTTTAGTTACGTTACAGGTAAGTAATAATAGACCAGTATCAGGAATATGCAAAACACACACACACACACAAGGAATATAACTTCTAATGCAAAGTCTGACTAAACAAACTTTTCCCTAGACTACTCTTCCCAAAGCCAAAGTCCTGACTTCCTTTGTCCTGAACTCACCAAACCCTAGATTGAGAATTGAAGCCCCTGCAGTCCTTTCTTCCAAGATCTACAACCATACTCCATGGCCACATGTCCTGCTCTCACCGCCAGCCTGCTTCTCCTCACAAAGAAATGCTCCTTCTTCCCAACAGTTCTCTAGGTTCCAACTACCTGGTCTTCTGATTGGATGATCCCTGGAATTCACCAACCTATCAGTCAGGATAAGGTTCACTTCTGGTTAACTCTTTAGGAGAGGGGTGGCTGATCACTACAGGCAGCCATACCAATGTTTCTTTGGGCTAAATGAGTGATGCAAAATGAAGATTATAGAAATCCAAGATGAAGGTCCCTCTTGGAATAATTCCTCCCCATTACATTTCCAGCTAAAAACACCGGAGAGCGTTTTTATTGTAAATCTTTCCACAATTATTCAGCAGTTTATCAGCAATTGTAAAAAGAGCAATTCAGTCCTTTCATTATAAAACAAAACATTTTGAGCAGCAAGTTTAACTGAAGCAAAAACTTCCAACTGCTGTTTTGTTCCTTGTCATGGTAATTAACAGCACAGCTATTTGAGTAAAAAAATGGCTTTTTCAAAAATAAAATAAAATAACACCAAACAAGTGTGGTAGGATAACACAGTTAATTTGATATGTTCAGAAATACTGGAAAATACATATGCTTTCCAAATGGTCATTGCTTGGTCCATGTGGGTAGATCACTGTCAACTTGTATAATCCAAGACCTTAATTAAACTTTATTCTCAGATAGGTGAAGTAAAATTGCTGTGTGTCTCTTTTATGGATTTGCTAATTAAATTTCTATTTTCTTCTAATAAATGATAAGGCTGTAAACTGGTCTAAGCCTTAAATTAAACATATATCGTATCTGATAATGTGAAAATTGTTCAGTAGTAGCCAAAGGGCATTCTAGGGTTTTTCCTCTCCATTTCCTTCTAATAATTGATAAGATTGTAAACTAGTCTAAATCTTAAATTAAAATTGTACATTTTTGATAATGTGAAGGTTTCATATCAAGTAGCCAGAGATACAATAAGGCTAATGCAATGAAACTCTCTTTGATCTCCTAACCATAGCTAGGAGATCAGAAATGTGACACAGGGTTGTACACTATCCCTGCTTCTTGTTCATTTGCAGGCAGCTATCCACTAATCCTCTTAATTTCCTGGATAAAGTGTTGTGTAACATTGGTTCCACTTTCACTAAACGTGAAGTACTCTGCTCTCTCTCTCTCTCTCTCTCAATCGATAACTCTCTCTGGCAACGTTACTAGAGTAGTTAAGGAAACATTAAAGAATCACTGCATTAACCTATTCCCTTGAAATTAAAAACAGAGTCCTGTCATTATGTACTACATTTTGTGTAATTGTTCAAAGATTTCTGCCCAGCCATTCTGGAAATATAAAATGGGGAGAAAAAAGATGGGCTCTGTCTCCCTATTAGGGCAGATTCCTTGACATGAGGGTGGAGTAATGGGGGTGGGGCTTATATTCCTGCAGTTTTTAGATATATTTTTTTGCCACGAAACAAACCATTTTAGCACTTTTTCAAAGTTATTTTTTTATATCAATTGATGGGCCTATTTCCTTGAAAGTAAAATCACAGTCCTGCAAACCTGTCAAACCTGTGTTTCTCTTCTCAGAACTCTAAGCAAAGCCAGAAATATAAAATAGGTGTTAGAAAAGTAGGGTGGTGTACCCATTTTACATGTAGGCAAAGGGCAGATTCCTCCACATGTGGATAGAATAATGCTGAGATGTTGAGCTTTAGTTCCTGAAGTTTTTGTAACTTTATACCACAAAACAAGCCATTTATAGCAGCTTTTAGAATTTTTTTAAAATTCAAATATTCAATAAAAATGATTGGATGCACTGATTTGCTTCAAATTAAATACACAGAGTCCTGCTATCCTCTTTTACATGCCCAATTTCATCGCCCTCTGCCCAGACATTCCCAATTTATCTATTTCATTTTCTCATTCACCACAATATTAAAACGTTCTGATTTTTATCAAACTTATGATCAGAAACCCCAAAACAAAACAATATCTGATATCAAGATATTTAATCTAATCACTTAAATCACAATCTAATTCAAATACTTATCGTATTGGATTGGATTGGATCCAATGTTTTCTGGGGTGCACAGACCTAAGAACTAGGTCTTCAGACTTTATTTTGAGCTAAACATAATCAGGATACATACTGTGTTTTCATGCATATAACCCACAACTTATTGTCAGTTGTGTTTAAAAAACAAACAAACCAATAACACCTCTTGTAATTGCACAGAGTGTATTGCCTGCACTTGCAGCTGTAGTCTTCTGGTCATGGCAGAAGAAACAAAGATTTATCATTCAGAATCACAGAGGAGGTGATGCGCTGGCTATTTTTAGCTTTGAATGGGAATTCCATGCTCAAGATCCATTTAAAGCTGCCAGCTGATGGGCACCCTCACCAGCTATTTCTAGCTTTAAATGGCCATCCTATGCTTTGGAGCATGGCAATCTAAATGGGAATTGGAATCCAGCCACTCCTATGTAAAAGATCATGCTGTATATCCCATACCCACTGATTCCCTGCAGTCTCCCTCCCGAGATACAAAAATATGTAGACCCTTCAGGGTATATTCATGAAAATATGGTATTATGGTCAGTATAGTTAGTTTTGAAGGGGGATGGTGAAGGGAAGGGATGGGGACCCATATCCATTTGGTACTCCCAATCTTAGGTAGCATTCATCTGTCCCAGGCTTCTCAGGCTCAGAAAGACTAATGTAAACCGCCCTGAGCCTTTTGGAAGGGCAGTATAAAAGTTTTATTAATAATAATAATAATAATAATAATAATAATAATAATAATAATACTATTAACAATCACCTGCCAATTTTATGTTGGAGCAAGAAACAAAAAGGGGTGCTTGTAATGAAAGCACTGTCAAATCTGACGACACTAGGCATCTGTCCATAGTGCACTCCAAGATAAGATCACAGCATGAACAACCCCAAGTTCTGGATGGTGACAGTTTGACACACCATTTGCTCATAGCAAATCTATGTGACCAAATCTAGAAGAGCTTATTGCATATGAAAATCTGTTTAGGAATTTAGGAAGCTGCCTTCTACTGAGGCAGACTATTGGTCCGCCTAGCTCAGTATTGTCACAGAAACTGCCACAGACTTGAAGTGACTTCTCCAAAGTTGCAGGCAGAATTCCCTCTCAGCCCTGTATGCATTGGTAGTTTGTTGGTTCAATAAAAAAAAATCTTGTCCTCTTTTTAAAAAAAAGTCTTGTCCTATCTTGGAGAGAGCCAGGCCGGGTGGGGGGGCGGGACATGGAAATTTCTGCGTGCAAGCACACTTCTTCTGAGGGTGCCACTGGCTCATCTGGTGGTGACTCAAAGGCAAGCCTTCTCTGTTGTTGCCCCAGGGCTATGGAATACACTTCCTGCTGAGAGTAGAGCTGCTTCATCTCTGTTGGCTTTTAAGAAGCAACTAAGGACACATCTCTTCTGCCACTCATTTTAGTTAGTTGTGTTTTTATGGGTATTTTAATTTGATCATTTATATGTTTTTAAGTGTTAAATTCTTGGTTTGTTTTATGCTGTAAACTGCCTAGAGACTTCAATATTGGGCTGTATATAAATTTGCTAAGCAAACAACCAGCCAAATAAATAAGCAAGCATGCAGATGCTCCTCCCAGAGTGGCGCAGAACGGCTCCATCCCCTAAGCGGAATATCTTTCAGGGCTCATATGTAGTCTCCCATTCAAATGCAATCAGGACCCAGCTTAGCAAAGGGGACAATTCATGCTCGCTACCACAAGACCAGCTCTCCTCTGAAATTTTATTTGTGTTTGTTTATTTATTTAGCAAATGTGTTTGCCACCCCAAATTTCCATCTCTGGGTGGCCTATTGTGTTTCATATCAGAATAGCTCTTGCTAGACTGAGGAAACTGTAGGATTGTGGTTTCCCCCCTCAGAGCTACTAACTGTATTGCCAAGTTTTAAAAGTGTACATGTTTCTGCTTTCATAACAACAATACCCCATCAGTTCTTCGTTTAGGTGTAAAGTCACCTTGCACCCTAGAAACATAGGACTCTATATTTTCCTAAAGAGAAGTTTTGCTGCTGTTATGAAGGCATGAATTTTTTAAAAAATGCTTGAAAGGTATGTGGGGGAAGAAAGCATTGTAGGTCATATCTGCCACCTCAAAAGAATAGATAAATAGATAAATGATAATAGAAGGGATTCAGTTTCCTTCTATAATGAACTTTCCTCAGCTCTCATAAATCGGCAAGGGGGGGAAATGAGCCCCAAACCTCATTATATCAGCTGCACATCCTCTAATTTCCCTGCTTTCCTTTCCCCCAAAGTAGGCTTAGAAATAACAAAGGGGTTGCAACAGTTCAATGATATTGTGCCTGGAAAGAATTATACTTGGGGTTCCAATTTGCTTCCTCAAAGAGGATTTTATTCTGCTATCACAGAGAGCTCTTTTGCCTCTAGATAAAGGGTGAGCAGGGAGATTTTGTTTGTTCTTTAAAAATATTCCCAAACATTCTAGTCTTTATGGCAAATTTTTGAAGTTTAAATTCGGAAATACATTCAAAGTAAAATTCACTGTTAAGCTAGCTATGATGCATGTTTCTTATTCTTCAGAGATCAATATATCACAATTCTATGCTCAAGCTAAATAGAAGCTTCAGATCGAGAAAAACTGAAAAGTTGAATTCTATAAGTACTTTGATATTGTCTAAAGGGCAAACATTTATGCAAAATCTGCGGTTATTTTGTATGCTTTGAGAAAAAGAGAGCATTATGAGAGTTTCCATGAAACTCCATGATGCTGAACAGAACCAGTCACGTCCTCATCATGTTAATCTCCTGCAGGATATCACATTCCACCCATCATCTAGACCTGTTTGGCACAAGGGAAATTGACATCTCACTTGGACAGACAACATCCTACCTCATGGGTGTGTGTGTCTCTCTGTGTGTTACTTTAAATATCCTTGAACTCAATGTGTGTGTCGGACATAAAACTCCCAGGGTGCCACAGGAAGTCTCAGCTGTTCAGGGGCTGTCATCCTGCCCATGTGGAGCATCCCTGATAGGAGGAAGAGACTCTTACCCCTTCAGGTGCTCTTCCTGAATTGATGCTTTAAAAAGTTGTCTTTTTTCCTATCTTCATGTTGTCAGCTACTTTTCCACTGTATGCTTTACCATTTCTGAGAAGGATACTCTATCGGTAACTACTTCAACTGGACTCTTAGACTAAGTGTTAGGAATCAGAAGAACCAGTTTTATGTAATTTTCTAAAATCTTATATTTTCCTTTACCCTCAGTTCCTTGTTCCTGTAGCTTGATAAAATAATCTCTTATAAAGAAAGCCCAAGTACTGAGTGTGCTGTTTTGGAAGCTATGGGGCTTTGCCTCCCACATGCCCAACTGGTCATCTAAGTATTTCCTCATAAGAACACCTATCATGGGATGGCTCACGCCCTGCAGTGACAGAGGAAATAAGCCAAAAGGAGGCCAAGGGACCCCAAAATAAGAACCCCACGGCCAGAGATTCTCCCTGGATCAGAAGTGGTGGGCTCACTACTGAGAGTTCAAAGGAGTGGATTTGACTAAGGATGCATAGGAACATAAGAAGCTGCCTTCTACTGAGTCAGACCCTTGGTCCATCTAGCTCAGTATTGCTTCACAGACTAGCAACAGCTTCTCCAAAGTTACAGGCAGGAATCTCTCTCAGCCCTATCTTGGAGGGAGCCAGGGAGGATGCAGGTGCTCTTGCCAGAGTGGCCCTATCCCCTATGGGGAATATCTTTTCAGTGCTCACATGTAGTCTGCAATTCAAATGTAAACCAGGGCAGACCCTGCTTAACAAAGGGGACAATTCATGCTTGCTACAAAAAGACCAGGTCTCCTCACAAATAAAGCACACAAAACCCCAGCCTATTTCACCATACTTTATTCATATGATTCTATTATATCTGTTGGAGGGGAGAAGTTTGGTCCACCAATTACAGCAGAGCAAGCATGTGTGAAAGAAGAGCAAGCCCATTTAGATTACCTTGAGACAGAAAGGTTCAAAAGCAAATAAAGTTTATTGGGGAAGTTACATACCTGTATAGAAAAGCCTGCGTCACCGAGCTTTCTGTCTTCATGGTGTAGAGCAGAGAGGGAGGGAAAGAGACTGAACAGCTAATGGAGAATGCAGCAGAGCAGTAAGCAAGAAGGAGGAAGTGAGAGACCCCTGAGAGTATCAGTCTACCAAAGCGAGAGCAGAGAGAGAGAGAATAAGATGGGGAATAAGGAGGAAGACCCTACCTCACTATCTCTACTCCTAATGCCTCTAGTGGTCGCTAGGATAGAAAGTGTAAACAGACAATGAAACTGGAGCTGTCTCCAACAATATCTGACACAATGTGGTTGCAACTGTTGATTGATTCCGAAGCATGAAACAAGAGTTGGATGTTTCACTAGATAATAATACTGCATATGTCACACATAAGGGCAGGATCCTGACTTAATGACGACAAATATTTAAAAAGGGATGTTCATGTGTGTGCTGGTGCTGGGGCGGGAGGGCTATTAGGAAGCACGCCATCCCATCAGGAAGTTGGAAGGGGCAGCAGAGAGCAGGTAAGAACCTCTTCTCCTTTTCTTTAAAGTTCCCGATTCTATATCCTTAAAAGTGCTTGAACCATGCTTCAGACCACAGTTCGGGCACGTCCCTATATTTAAATACCACTTTTCAACAAAAGCTCCCAAAGTAGTTTTCATAGATATAAATATATAAATAAACTCATTTCTGCTGAGCGTACTTGTTTGATTAAAGATAAGAGCCATGATCTAGCTTTAATTATGCAAAACTAGGTGAATACAATGAGCAGTGAATGGATGCATATCAATTATATGAGCATTGTGATGTAGTGGAACCAGATGCACATCTTTGGACAGCAGGCACAGATCTCTCTCTCTCTCTCTCTCTCTCTCTCTCTCACACACACACACACACACACGGCTATGTTATATGGGCATTATCCAAGTTGAATTTATCTTGACTTTTTTCTTTTTCCGCTTAAGCAAGTTGAACAGAAGCTTAACTAAAGTGCCATGTCTTCTGTTTTTAGAGCTCTGGTTGCTCTAATGTAATATCAGAAGTAAAAATGGACAGGGTTGCTGTTCAAACCAAAAAAATACTAAGGACTTCCTCTGGGTATCCTAGCATAGCTTACAGCCACAGCCAATGACTATTTCAGTTGTTTTCAATGCAGTTAAAGAGCATGACTTTGTTTGGATTCTATTACTAACAGCTGGAGAAACATTGGCTGATAGGATATGCAGCAGTGTGGAGCAATTGTGCATGGTGTCAGCCCTACCTCAGCACTTCTGCAGTTTCTCCCACTCTCTCCCACAATGAGAGAAACTGTGGTAGTGTTGCTTGGGCAACCACCCGTTCTCAACAGCATGGGTGCTGCCTGAAAGTCTATAGCCATGCCAGTACAGTCTGCAGTGCCTCCACACCATTATGCAACATGTCAGCCATTTACTTCATCTTTATCTTAAGGCATGTACAGCTGCCAGCCCCTCTTTTCTTTTTCAAAACATTATTGAACCTGATGGCATATTTTCCAGATAATCAACCATTTATTTCACTTTCTTCTTTCTGTCTACAGATTCCAGTACAATGGTTTCTTCATTGGAACATATTTTGCCTCATTCAGGGTGCCTTTTGGGTGTCTGCTTTCTTCTACAGCTGCCACAAACTCTGATAACCTTAGATTCAAAACTTCTGAAGGTAATTTCTAGAATTTAATATTATTACTTATTAATACACCACCAGTGTACATTTTGCCTTACAGAGTTTCATAAGTGAAGAGTAGATAATCCTCATTCTGCTTGCTCTATATTGAATTATGCCTCTTTACTTCACCAATACACATAGCTCACCACCTGATATCATATCAAACTAGTCAGTGTTCCAAGTGGCTTCAGTCCCTGCAGCTTGGAGCAGAAAATCTTTCCTTCTTTCCTTGGACATTTCAAGAGTAAGCACTTTTGCAGGTGAGTAACAGGAGGTGAATAATGGCTGAGAGTTTGGGGGCACCATTATTTAGGTGGCTCTGCTTATTTCTGGAGTATAGGTACAATAAGGTGGTGCTGAATGGATAGATGGATGGATGGATGGATGAAATTTATTCCATCCAAGACCAGAATGTAGTGCTGAAGGAATACTGCTTGGCACTTTGACCTTTGACTGATGGGCTCTAAGGGGGTCTATCCGGTCTCCCAGCTTTTTTACATGTCCATGAAGCTGCTGTGCTGATCAACACTGATATCCGGTTCATTCCTGGACTGAATTCAAGGTGCTGCTTTGTTTTTTAAAGCCCTAAGCCATTAAGATGCACACTTTCTGCCATATATAGTGCCTAATGATATTCACTCAATGCTACATGCTTACTTCAGGTATCTGAATAAAGTTCAGAGATCTCTAGAAGCAGGATTGTTTTCACCTATGATTCCAGTTTTGTAGAATGCCTAGGAAGAATGTGCCTCAACACTGTATGACTTCAGGATTCAAGCCAGAAACCAAGCCATGCCTTGAAGAACCAAGCCTTCTGAAAGCCCTTTGTGTTAACTTGATGTTGTTGTTTTTTGGCTTGTTTTCTATTTGCCGAATGAATGTGTCTTTTTAACTACCTTTTAATTGCTGATTCAGTTAATTGTGTTGGATTTTGTCTTTATTGATTGTTACTGTTGATTTTAATTGAATTTTTTTTTTCATATCATATATCTAATGGTTGCTTAAAGGTCTTTTTTGTTTTTGTTTTGTTTTGGGGGTGGGGTTTTTGAGGGGGCTATTTGCTGCCTTGGTTTTGTTTTAACAAAGATAAAATGGGATATACATTTTAAAAAATAAATTCATAGCTACATAGCCCATAATCCATCAAGAATGCATAGTCTGCTTCATAGCCTGTCTATAAATTTGCTTATTAATTGGAGTGGGGAAGGCTCTACACAGGAAATATGGCAATGCCACAATGAAAGCAAAGCTGTGTTGTACTCTGCTGAAATAGCAGGAGCATAAGGATGACTCAGTTTGAGCTGCATTTCTTTATGTATGCCATATTTAAAAACAAAAAAACAAAACAAAAACTACCTCCAGGCAGGCAGGCAAGTAGGCAGGCAAGCAGGCAAAGCTAATGTAGCATAGTGGCTAAGAGACTGAGCTATAGGCTAGAATAGTATATGCGCAGAAATGGAAAGACAATAAAATGCTCTCAAAAGAAGACTGGTTGATAAAAAATTTGGAATATGCTGAGATGGCAAAACTCACAGCACTTATAAGGGATGAAAACTTGGAATGTTTCAAAGAAGATTGGGAACCATTCTTACTTTACTTAAAGAACAATTTTTCTAACATGGACCTTTCAGCAGGATTTGAAATTTAGTAATAACAGCAGGTTGGGTAGGGTAAAATTGAGTTGCAATGTGGAGTATATATGTTTTGAATTGCTATAGCAATGGTTTATATGTATAGCTAACATGAACCACGCAGACTGGTAAGCGGGAAGTCAATATTTACTTAATTAAATGTAATTGGATTGTTAAGATATTGTAAAAACGAATAAAATTTTAAAATGTGAAGAGACTGAGCTATAAAGTTCCCAGTTTGAATCTTGTCTTTGCCACATGGTGGTCATAGGCAAGCCACTCCCTCTCAGCCCACCCCTCCCCTCTGCAATATGGGGCCAAAAATGCTCACTTAACTTTCAGGCTTGTTATTCTAACGAGATAATGCATTTGAAGTGCTTTGAATCTCAAAAGCACTATACAAATGTGAATTATTATTTGTATTGACTATGATGGGGAAGAGATGAGTTTGTTAACTAGCCTTGAATAAGCTAAGCTTTGGTGCAATATCCATCTGTTTTTCATCTGTTTTTGAAATGGTCAGCTTTAGGCCTGACAGCAACCTGCATAATTACAGCACAAACCTTTTCTTTAACATTTCTTTTTACCTTTGTTTGTTGATGTGAATCCAGACAATCTATGACATTTTACAAAACAGCCTCAGAGCAGGGTGGGCAGGCAAGCTTCTCTCATCTCCCTTCCTTTCCCTTGGGATAGCAAAGCTGAGGGGAAGGAGGTTTTCTTCCCTTTTAGCACATGATTACTCGGTCTGTTGTTTATTTTTCTACCTTTCAGTAACTTTGACTGGTAGCAGAGTTCTAAATCCCTGTCAGCTCATGAATGAACTGCCAATCTTAGTGCCAGTCCAAACATTGTGAAATGGGAATGAAGGGAGAGGTAGTTCAAACACAAGATCTTTTCCCCCTCTATCCCCTCCCGATGTCCTGATTTTGTATAAGCCATGGCTAATGAAACTCTGAGCAACTGCCTATCTACTTTTGTTTGCTTGTCTGTCTTGTCAACATACTGTAAGCTCTGAGGCACGGTCTGCCTCTTACCTGAAAGAAAAGTGCACACACAGAAATAATGCCTTTATTCCTGGGAAAATGTATATGAGCTATTGGCATACTAATGCCGTTAATGAAGAACAAATGTACATGGGACAGGAGGTCCAAACATAACTATCTATTAGATCTGGGTTTTGCCGAGACAGGGGTGTAACTGTGAGCGGGGCTTGGGTGGCTTTCGTGAGGATAGGCTAAGGCAGAAGTAAAGGAGAAACAATTAATATGGCTGGGTTAAGGCACACTAGGAGGAGGAAAGCAACAGCCACAGCAGTGGATGTTGGAGATGCAGCTGCTGATGGCATTGACTCATAGCACCAGCAACTCTATTGACCACTAGGGGCATTGGGGTAGAGACAGCCAGTAAGGGCATTCCTTCTTTGACTATGCTTTTCCTAGTCTGATTCCCCTTTGTTAGACTTTTTGTCTCAGGTTTCATTCTCTCACTTGGAGAGAGAGACTTCCTTCTTCTCCCTCTCCTCTTCCTGTATGTAGCTAGAACTCAGGCATGTAGGCCTTATCTATCTCCCTAATAGATTTCCTAAATAAACTACTTTACGTATAACTTTAACTCTATGTCTCCAGACAATATTAATTAGCAGTGCTTTCCTTACCTGTGCACTTCCGCTGCAGCTGGGGTGGATAAAATCTCCCCTCCAAGCTTTCTGATAGTGGAGTCCCCTTCTTGATCAGACAACCAAGTCTGACCTGAAAGTTATCATATGGATCCAGCCTTACCACAAACCCTGATTGAATTGATTGCTGTATGATGGAGATGGGGCCACAGCTTAGTGGTAGAGTATCTGCTTTGCATGCAGAAGGCCCCAGGTTCAATCCCTGGCATCTTTAGGAAGGACTAGGAAATACTCCTGCCCATCAGTGTAGACAATATTGAGCTAGATGGACCAGTGGTTTGACTCAGTATAAGGCAGGATCTTATGTTCCTATGATGCTACAGACCTAGATGCAAAACAGTCCTCCTTGTGAAGACAGTCCACCTTGAGTAAATATTATAGAAAGGAACAGCATGCTTCAGAACTGTAGCCTCATTGAAAGTGCACACATGATTCTAATCTAGGCATTCATGATTGGTGGCCTCAGGAAAGTTGTCTCTCCTGATGGGTGATGCTTGGCTCGTAACAGTGACCAGCCCAGATTCCTTCAGCCAGCCACTTTTCAAAAACAGATATTAGGACTGTGCAGCATTTTTATTATGCAAACATCTTAGGTGTCTGTTGTTGCTCATGCTTAGTCTCCCTTCTTGGAAATATTTTAGAAATCAGAGAGAGTGGGAGGGAAGCAGGGAGGATAGAAAGGAAGTAAAAAAATGTAGTGCTAGCAGGCCCTATTGAGAAGGCTAAGATTTGGTTTCTATGGAATGCTCTACTTTCTACTAGGGTACTGGCGCAGAGGGGAAATGCTTGACTAACAAGCAGAAGGTTGCTGGTTCAAATCCCCACTGGTACTATAACGGGCAGCAGCGATACAGGAAGATGCTGAAAGGCATCATCTCAAACTGCACAGGAGGAGGCAATAGTAAACCCTTCCTGTATTCTACCAAAGAAAACCACAGGTCCCTGTGGGTGCCAGGAGTCAAAATTGACTTGACGGCACACTTTACCTTACCTTTACTGCCTACTAGGCCAATAATTCAAAGTAGGCCCTATCAGACATTTCCATTGGATGAGGTGCAATGAAAAAAAATTGCCCAATAGAGCCCAATCCAATCGGTACCCATACAAGGGTGTCTGGATTGGTGGGAGTGGGAGACTTACATTGGCACTGGAGGCAATGTGGTGGGTTCTCTGCCTCTGAACTTCAAGCTTTGCTGCCTTGATAGGTAACAGAAGTGGAGTTTACAAACTGTGCTTTCTTTCTTGGCAGTTACCCATAACCCATAATGATCCAGGAAAGGAAGCAATATCATGAATGATCCAGGAAAGGAAGAAATGTCCCCAGTGCATTACCGGGGGGGCGGGGGGGGAATCACTGATTTCTTTCACTAGGTGTGGGACATTTTTCTCTCTCAGTAATGCACCAGGACATACTGCAGAAATATTGGGTGTCTGTAAGGAGTAAAGCAGAGTATTTAAATTCCAGCAGCAGCTTTTTGAAGTCCAATGGCAGATGGAAAGTCCCGTGCATTGCCTCCAGGTAAGGCCCCCACTCCCCATTGCACTGACAAACCATTGCACAAAAATCAGATTGGATTTGCTCTGATTCTGATTTTTGATGCAATGCTATTCCAAATGGCACACTGGCAGAATTTACTTACTGATAGCTAAGCACAAAAAGGGTCCCTTTTTAAATTGGCTATTCAGCATCATATCTGTACATTTGTAATTTGATAGCCCAGTTAAAAAAAATGGATATCAGAATTAAATCTGGAACACATGTTTTTGTTAGAGGTTGTTGATTTTTACCCACAATAGGTAAAAGAGCAGAGCACTAAGGAATGAGCACACACTCCAGTTACAGAGTAGGTAGCAGAGGATGGTTTGGATGTTGCAGCTATTTAGAGAAAACACATGGAGATCCTTGTATGACTAAACACTAAACATTTATTGGTTAAATACACTTAGATAGGAAAGACCCATCTCTAATCTAAAGGACTACATAATTGATAGGTAAGGAGAGAGAGAGAGAGAGAGAGAGAGAGAGAGAGAGATGTTTCCATCTGCTCTCTAGGAGGAAAGGAAGGATTGTGACTCAGCACAGGATGTGCTGCAGAGTCAGTTCAGGGGTCATAGAGTAGGGACTGATAGGGAGACCCTTACTCACTGTCTCTACTCCCAATGCCCCTAGTGGTCATTAGGACAGTTGGTGCAAAAGGTCGATGCACTGGAAGTTCATCTCCAATAGTTTTATTTTTAATACCATCTCAACACCACACCACTGGCAAAGCAGGAAGGAAAATACAACACACAGTGCAATGCAAAATCTCTCTTGAACACTAAAACATTGGAATGAAAGTTGGTACAGAATCTCAAGGCAGCATTCTGTGTTTCATTATAAACCTTAGTCCCCTAGTCAACTGCCACACCAGTTTTTAAGGACAAATGTAAACCACAACCACAATGCAATACCTGATTGAAAAATCAATCAAATGTACATTTATTAGGGCTGTGCTGTCATATGTGTATTGGACTGATATGTTCACTATTGGGCATTATCAGAATAATTTCCAATTCAACAGCAGGAAGTCCTGATACTCAGAATCTATATATTTAATTCTCTAAGGCGTACCCATAGCTAATCCCATGCATGGCAGCTCTTGCGAGAGTTCACAAGCAGAAGCACCTGACTGGGCAGTGAAGATTCCAAATGCTGACAGGAAGGAGGAGCCTGTGAGAGTTGAAGCACCATAGTGATTGGGCAGTGGGGATTCTCTATGCAGATAGAGAGAAGGAGCCTGTGATGGTTAAGGTCAGTTGGAATGCAACTGTTACTGGTTGGAAGATGTATATATAGATGGCAGGGATCTGCGAAGAGAGGGATCGTGGGGGAAGAAAGAGCCCCTTCAGGAGAAGGAGGCTGCTGTTGTGTGAATTAGATGAGGAAACAAGATGAAGATAACCTGTTAACTCAGGAAGGGAGAGAGAGAGAGAGAGAGAGAGAGAGAGAAAGGAAGGAAGGAAGGAAGGAAGGAAGGAAGGAAGACAGAGGGGAAGAGTGAGTGGAGGACATAGAAACAGAGAAAAAGAAGGAAGGGAAAAAGAGAAAGGAGGAAGGGCAAGGGACGGGCCTGAGCCTGTCAGTGGCCTGGGGGGAACAAGCAGCCATGTCGGTGGTGACGGCAGCAAGGAAGGGCCCAGTCAACCACTGCTGCTGTTTGGAGTTATTGAGGCCATCAGTGGAGGGAGGGAGGCAGGCAAGCAAGGGACAGTCCTGGGCCTGTCAGTGGCCGGAGGGGAATGAGTGGCCATGGAGGTGGTGGCAGTGAGGAAGGGCCTGGTCAACCGCTGCTGCTCCTGTGGAAAAGAGCAGGAGCAGGGCTTGGGTGAGAGTGAGGAGGTCACTGGAGATAGGGAGCTGCAGCTTGGCCAATAGGCACCAGCAATGCTGCAGCCGTGAACAAGAGGAGTGAGGGGGATGGAAGCAACCGTATGGAGAGGACGAGCAGGAGTATGGCTCAGGTGAGGGTGGAGAGATCTCTGAGGTGAGGGGCGTTGTGGCAAGGGGTGAGGGGAGCAATCAATACTAGCATGCAGATGCTCTGTGCGGGTTAAGCTAGTTCTGACTAAAATCCCTGTTGTCTTATCAGAAATCCTTCTACTTCCAATAGGAATATTGGGGGAGGGGAACAAACCCGGTGGCTGGAGGAGATTTTCTTCAAGCTGGCTTCAGGCTGGTTTTGAAAGACTGTACTCATGAAATTGAGGAGGTGGGGGCAATTGTAACCCCTCCCCCCTGCAGGAAGCATCCCAATGTGCCGTAGGGTGCCATCATGGGAAGTTACACACACACACACACACACACACACACACACACGGGCATAGCAAGGACACACACACACACACACACACCCCTATGTGCCACAATAGAACATCATCCTAAATTATTTTTTTAAAGGCTTTGTAAATTGTGGACGATTAAAGTCATTTAATGGTATTAGAGAAAGACATGCTGTTCTGGTAGCTCCAGGTCTTAACACTCACATCAATTTCAGAGGATGAATAGAACTGAAGGAAGCCCAGATGGGTGGGCGGCTGGGGGAGTCAGTCATGTGACTTGCTTCTGGGGGGGGATCCCCAAGGCAGTGGGCCCCTAGACAACTGTCTCCCCTTGCCCTATTATAGTTACTCCCCTGCACACACACTGGTTTTGGTGGTGTAGTCCTTAAAGTCCAGGTTTGCAGCTGGCTCAGAGACTTCCTCCCCAAGCTGGCTGTGGACTGTTTTTAGCCTACTTTCCAGTAGGCTTATGAGATCACCTCCATGTGTCCATGTATCAACTTTGTGTGTGTGTCCATGTGTCTCTATCAACTTTGCAACGCCTTGACCTATATGAATCAAATCAGGTATAGTTGTAGGGACAGATAGGGACACCTCAACGGTGTAGTTTGTGATGATGTCATACACCCCAATCCAATATGGCAGACATATAAACATTTGAGGCACAAGTTGGCTAACTTCTGAATCACTTAACCGATTTGAACCAAATTTACTACAGCTGTAGTGACAAATAGGGATGCCCTAACGGTGTGGTGTGTGATGATGTCATCCGATCCCATTCAAAATGGTGGTCATATGAACTTCTGAGACACAAGCAGGCTAAGCTGTGGCCTGCCTGTCATCTACCCGATCTAAGATAGTGAACATATGAACATTTGAGGTGCAAGAGATCTAACTTGTGGACCTCAATTTGAACCACATTTAGTCCAGTTGTAGAAACAGTGAAAGGCAAGTAGGCCAATTAGTTCTTATTATAACAACTTGTAATGTATCTATGTCTGGTTTATCAGGTGTTTTCTGAGAAGGATTATCATTAAAACAGTGGGACAATGCCAAACTGATACAGATAGCATTGGGGAGGCCACATTAGCCTCCCTGGTTTTTTGTGGGTTGTTTGTTTGTTTGTTTGTTTGTTTGCAAATCGTTATTTAATCTGTGTTGAGCCAATATTTCTGGTGGTGAACAGGTCTAACATTTACAATATAATTCTCTGAAGTTCAAACACAGCTTATCCTCACACCCATTTTCAAAGTAGAAATGAAAAATGCAAAATATATTATTATATGATTATCTGCCTTGGAGATATCAGAATAAAAGCTGATGTGAATATTTAGAATGCAAACATACGTTTCATTTTTGAATGAAACTTACCTCCCTCCATATTGTTGCAAGGCGGCTGGGAAGTTCAAGAGTTCTGGGAACAATAAAAGTCTCTTAAACGTTATGCTTCATTAATTGTTGCTGCTGTTCTATAAAATACAATCAATCAAATTCTCTGAAATGTTGCTTATGTACAGTATATGTTTTGTTGAGCAGTTGCAGCTCTGCTACTCACATGAGTTAGTTTGATTTAATTACTTTTGAAGTCAATATGGTGTTCTTGATCTGACTTAGTAGACAGCAGAATCTGCTAAAGCTTTATTCTTATTCAATGTAAACCAGTGTTTCTTCTTTTAGGTCAACAGATGTGTGCTGATTTTCACTGGCTGAGAAAGAAGTTTTATAATTCATTGTTGATTTCTCCCATCTCCCCCCAAAAAGATTACATTCTTGTTGCTTTGGGGTTTTTTAACCTTATGGCTGAGTGATATAGTTTTGTTTATCAGCCACCTGCACCCCCTCACCCTATTTTGAGGCAAAAATCAAGGAATAAGAAATTCCAATTTTAAATTCAATCAGCTCACAAGTTGTTTGATGCCGTGGATTCAATTTTAACAGCTGCCTCTGTCTACCTCACCCACATGAAAAACCAGCTTCCTCTGGAGATCGGAACATGTACATTTGGTGGCTAAAATTCAATTTAAACCTGTCCAGATACAATATTACTGGCACCAGTCCCAGGCCTTGCAACTGATTTAACCCCTTCAGAGCTTTCCACCAAAGTCTAACATAGTGGACTTGGGATGGCAAAGTACTTTTTTGTGTGACACAAAATCATATTATCCAGAATTAAGTATCAATGAAATTTATTTTTCCTTAAACCTGCTTAATATCACTCAACCATATGCCACGTGTGGTAATACAGCTTATACTTAACTGGATATTCCTTTATTGACTAAAAAGGTCCCTTCTACTTCTTGAAATGTATACAGGGCTTCAATCAAATTAAAAAGCTTGTGGAGAGATGACCAAGAGTTTTTAAGGACCTCAGCTGTTTATGGCAATTAGAATTCAGTAATCGAAAAACCTTCAGTTAAGCTGCTTTACATTTTCACTTGTGCTCTAAAAAGAATGGAAATTGCAAGTTAAGGTGCCCATCTTAACTTCCATGCCACACACTGTAAGCTGTAAATACTTTGTACAGTGTAGTATATGGTGATGGCTTTAGAAATCAGGCTCCATGCACCCACACTGTGCCTTGATCAGAGATACATCAGCAGAAATTTGTCAGTGGCATCTCTAGGAGGTGATTAGGGAAACTGCACCTGTGAAATGTCTGCCTGGATGCATACCTGTCTAGTCCAATGCCCACCTAAAGGACCAAGGCAAAGTGTGGGTACATGGAGCCTCATTTCTAAAGCCATCATCATATACCAGACTGTACAAAGTCTTTATATGGGACAAAAATTAAGATGAGCATTTTAAATTGTGCTTTCCATTCATTTTAGAGCAAAACTCTCATATTAAACCAAAGCTTTTTGGATTATTGAATTTCCATGCATTTTAAAAAGGAAACTCTGATTAGACACTAAGGGGAAGAGCTTACCCAAACCACAAGGTAGAACTTCTTGATCCTGAACACCAAAAACTTTGTCAAACCTTCATCTTGGGGTGTGTCCACTGACTGTGGGGCAGCCATTCCGGTGGTGGTGTGGAACAGAAAAAGTAATGTTGGCAGGTCAGCAGGTCATTACAGGGGAAGGGAACATAGAAATCTACAAGCTGTTGCCCTTTCCGGCTGTCCTGCCACCTCTTTGACCTTGGGGAGCAGGGCCAAACACCCATGGAACCTCACCTTGCTCCTTTATAATGCCAGGTCAGTCCAGAACAAATCGGAAACCATCTATGATTTGATTATGGATGAAGGTGCCATCCTGGTATGTATTACAGAGACCTGGTTGGGGTAGGGTGGGGGCCCAGTGTGGTCCCAGCTTTTCCCTCCAGGGTACTCTGTTGAGCAGTGGGTGAGGGACCGGGGGTGGGGAGGTGGAGTGGCTGTAGTCTACAAGAATAATATCCCCCTTACCAGTATCCCAGTTAGAGTGTCAGACCATATCAAATGTCAAATTGCCCCTGCTAACTGGGCAAAGAGGCACCTTTTACCGTGGTTATTCTCTTTATTTAGCAGGGGGAGAATAACTGGCCCTATCCACCCCCAGCACAGTACTTCCAGTGATTGTTGCTGGTGTGTGTCTTATGTTTCTTTTTAGAATGTGAGCCCTTTGGGGACAGGGAGCCATCTTATTTGTTATTTCTCTTTGTGAACCGCCCTGAGCCATTTTTGGAGGGGTGGTATAGAAATCGAATTATTATTATTATTATTATTATTATTATTATTATTATTATTATTATTATTATTATTAAATGTGTATACTTAAGTTTGGAGACCAGGGATAGACTGGGGTTTCTGTTGGTGTACCGATCACCCTGTTGCTCAACAGAGTCCCTAACTGAGCTGGCGGACTTGGTCTCGGGTTTGGTGTTGAAGTCCCCTAGGCTTGTGGTGCTGGGAGACATGGCTTATACTATCGGGCAGGGCGGTTGTTGTAGAAGGCCTGGTAGAGATTATAAATGCATCTCTGAGGGAAGGTAGGATGCCTCCTAGTCTTAAGGAGGCAATTTTTAGACCGCTTCTGAAGAAGCCTACCTTGGATCCCTCAGAGCTGAGTAACTACAGGCCTGTCTCCAACCTTCCGTGGTTGGGCAAGGTAATTAAGAGGGTGGTGGACTCCCAGCTGCAGACAGTCTTGGAGGAAACTGATTATCTAGACCTATTTCAAACTGGCTTCCGAGCTGTCTATGGGGTGGAGACTGCCTTGGTCAGCCTGATGGATGATCTCCAACTGGGAACTGACAGAGGAAGTGTGACTCTGTTGGTCCTTTTGGACCTCTCGGCGGCTTTCAATAGTATTGACCATAGTATCCTTCTGGAGTGTCTGAGGGGGTTGGGGGTGAGAGGCACTGCTCTGCAGTGGTTCTACTCCTACCTCTCAGGCAGGTTCCAGATGATGTCCCTTGGATACTGTTGTTCTTCAAAATCTGAACTTTTGTATGGTGTCCCTCAGGGCTCCATATTGTCTCCAATGTTGTCTAACATCTACATGAAACTGCTGGGAGAGATGATCAGGAGATTTGGTGCAGGGTGCTATAAATATGCTGATGACACCCAAATCTATTTCTCCATGTCAGCATCATCAGGAGAGGGCATAACCTCCCTAAATTCCTGCCTGGAGGTGGTAATGGGCTGGATGAGGGATAACAAACTGAGACCGAATGCAGGTAAGACGGAGGTACTCCTCCTCCTGTGCAGGGTCGGAACTCGAGAGACGATTTTGATCTGCCTGTTCTGGCTGGGGTCACACTTCCCCAGAAGGAACAAGTATGCAGTCTAGATGTGCTTCTGGATCCAAGTCTCTCCCTGATGTCCCAGGTTGAGGCAATGGCCAGAGGTGCCTTCTATCAGCTTCAGCTGATACGCCAGCTGTGCCCATTTCTTGAGATAAGACAGCCTCAAAACAGTGGTACATCTGCTGGTAACCTCCAGACTGGATTACTGCAATGCGCTCAATGTGGGGCCACCCTTGCATGGAGTCCGGAAACTACAGTTGGTCCAGAATGCGGCAGCCAAGTTGGTCTCTAGGTCATCTAGGAGAGACCATATTACTCCCATATTGAAGGAGTTACACTGGCTGCTGATATATTTCTGGGCAAAATACAAGATGTTGGTCATAACCTATAAAGCCCTAAACACCTTGAGCCCTGGGTATTTAAGAGAACGTCTTCTTCGTCATGAACCCCACTGCCCATTGAGATCATCTGGAGAGGTCCGTCTGCATTTGCCACCAGCTCTTCTCATCGCCTTCTCCGTTGCTGCCCCAAGGCTTTGGAATGCACTCCCTGGGTAAATAAGAGTTTCCCCATCTCTGACAACTTTTTAAAAGTCTTTAAAGATGCACCTGTTCGCTCAGGCTTTTAACTGATACTGCTTTGATTGTTTTTAATGTTGTTTTAGAGTATTGTTTAAATAAAATTTAAATTGTTGTGTTGTAAATTTCTCATTTTTGTTTTTAACTAATGTTTTAATGTTGTTTTTAACTTGTCATAAACTGCCCAGAGACATAAGTTTTGGGCGGTATAAAAATATGTTAAATAAATAAATAAAATAAATATCCTGTGCTGGTTTTTGACCATACTAAAGATGATTAAGTGAGTGAGTGAGTGAGTGTATGGACACAAGCATTGCTTTAATGTTGTTTTTAGAATATTGTTTTAAATTTTTAAATTGTGTTTTAAATTTCTTGCTTTTAATTTTTTTGTTTTTAATTAACGTTTTACTTTTTAAATCTTTTTGTAAACCACCTAGAGACGTAAGTTTTGGGAGGTATAAAAATATGTTAAATAAAATAAATAAACAAACAAATAAATAAATTAAATAAGATAAAGTCATACTCCCCTCCACTTGAAAAAACACAATGAAATGAAATGAAATAAGTGGATTTAATAATGGTGAAAGTGGGATCCCACCTCCTGATTATTCTCACTTTATGTTCACCACATGTGTACATTTTTTTTCTTTTTCTTAAACACACACACACACACACACACACACACACACACACACACACACACACCAATGATCATTACAAATTAAAAACATATTTTAAGAACCATGTCCAAAATTACAAATTCTCTTCCCAGAAATTTCCCATAAAGCTTACAGTTTCCCTGCTTGATATAATTTCCTTCAGAATGGTGTTGTAAGCAAAGTAGTGGCAGGCCTTAAGCCAATCTGACTAAAATAGTAGGCCTTAACCCTCTGACTGATGCCTTTCCCCCATATATAGGCCCATTCACATGTAATGCAAAACCGCAGTTAAACGGGGCAGAGGTTGGAACTCCATTAAGTCCAAATGCATGCAACCGTGGTATCGAGGTGAAAGTGCCTGGTGGTTTGCCGTGCCAAACTCCAATTTGAACCTTTGGTTTGTAGTTTCACCGCTCCAACCTGAGGTTTTGGGGTGGCAGCATTATGTCCAAATTCTGCTGCCACCACAACTGTGGTTTCATGCTGCTTTTGGAACCATAATCATATAGAGGGCCACCCAGACCCAAACAGGAACACAGTAGCTTTATGCATGCTGCACCTCTCAATGCCTGCCTCTCTGCTAAAGTGCAACTCCCCCTCTACCCTCCTTTCTATTCATGCTTCTGCCTGGCAACAGTGATGCCATGGTTCTGTATTAGGAGTATTTAAAAAGATACTATCCTTTCGGGCTTTCCTGGCTTTCTGCTGCTTTCCATGGGAACTGGGTGCCCCCCCCCAATAGAGGGAAGTTGACAAGTGGGGAGGCATACCTACATGCCACTTTACATGTTGAGCCATTTAAGTCTTACTGGCGTCTGTCTGTGCAGAAACAGTGGTGTGTACAACATAGTGCTGCACAGTATCAAAACACTGCAATCTTATAGGGCCCCCCTTTTTGTGATTCTGGCAGCACCAATGAAATTTTGCAGGGGGTCAGCCTCTTCCACATCGATGTCCCTTGCCAGACAACCTGTTCTCCCACCATGCACACAACTAATAGGCGGGTCAGCATAGGAAAAGAGGTACCTATACAAAAGTTGTGAACCTGCCCCAATTCCCATTTGTGGGGTCCCAGGCAGATGGAAGGTGGTGGTCATGGTCTGGCAGTGCACCCACAGCAAAGGCTGTCTTCTCCAGATGCCTCATGGAAGATCTTTTTGGTTTTACAAGCAGGGGGCGCAGCTTGTCATTGCTGTGCTGTCCCTACAACATATTACAATTAGTTGTGTGCAATCAGATGGCCTCCTAGTTTATGTGAGATGGCATTCCTGTGGGCTACCACCATGGGGGTGGACACTGAACTTACAAGCCCCTCTCATGGATTCATTCTACATTTGAGATTAACTGGGTGTGGGTGCTAAGACCATGGGGGGAGGCCCTCTTCTGCCCAGTGCCACACCTCCCATTGTCCTCACTCTGCAGCTGTCTCACAGTGTGAGGAAGGTTACCTATTAAGTTCAGTACCAGTGGATATGATGGGATGCGGGGGTTGGCTCTGTGTTCCCTCTAGAATAGGGCACATATATTGAGCCAGAGGGTTTCCAAGGCTACTCATTGGCATGCTCACCTCACCCCGCCTTGTTCTTCCCTGTCAGCACTCAATAAATCTGTCATCAATGCCCACTCTAGTTTTCCTAGGCGGCAACTACTGCCCTGCGGCTGCCCCTTGCTTTGAAGCACTCTACTGTGATATCAGGGCCTGTCCACAATACATACTTTTGATGAAGCCTTGGGGGCATGTCCCTGCACCTGGCCCACTATGTGTGGAGTAGTTGCCTGGCCGTACCCACATACTTCCAGTGCTGCACAAGTATGCACAAAACAGATGGCCCCTTCCATACCCCGCCCAGATTCCCAGTTGCATGACTACTAGAGTGTGGTGGCCCACAAGCTCTTGCATGCCTAGATGGTTAGGTGCTCCAAACCACCATGCAGTACCTGCCCTCTTCTGCTGCCACACCATCAGCTGGTGGTATTGGCACCACCAGAACTATGGGGAGCAGTCAAGATGGGGATGCATCAAGAAATATCCATGCCAAGCTTTGGATGGTTGCAGAGATTTTGTGGAACTTTGGACAAGCCAGGGTGTGTAGACTGAACTAGAATCAGTTCCACAATTAAGCCACCTACAGCTGGATATCCCAGCAGATGTCTCTCCATGCACACTGCCCACCAGTGCAGGGAGAGACTGGAGGAACTAAAATAAAATAAAATAAAGCAGTGACCTCACACAACAAGCTTTCTGGAGTGGCGCCCAGGACCTGGCTCACTACAACATGCTGGTATCCATCCTACTGGACAGGAGGGAAATCACCCCAGGGGCCACAGTGGCGGCCATCCGATGCCAAGGAGCAGGCCAACAGCTAGCCAGATAGCCACCCACACTACCATCCAGGAGGTAAGCAGGTCCATTCCACATGCCGCCGCCATGACCACTGCCCCTCTAGCACTGGCCACCACCTCAACAGCCCCTGTGCAAACTAAAGCCACTTCTGTTGTGCCCCATCCAGCCATCCCAACTTTCCCAGCAGCAGCAGTGGATGTCCATAGCTGTTCTGGGTCCCAGGGTGAAAGTAAGCCACCCCATCCTCCTTTGTTGGGCCTGATGGTCTAGTGGCAACAACTGCAGTTCCCTTCCATTCGTCCATGCCAGCAATGCTCTCCAGGGCACCAGAGGAGGCTGCAAGCTCCAGGGCCCTCATGCATACCAGTTGCGACCCCACAGCACACATGTATGCCAAGGCCCATGGAAACTTTAAGGGCAGGCAAGGGGCATGGAGATCCCATTCTACTGTTGTTTGTGGATGGTTCTGGACAGTCCCTACAATCTGGCCTGTATTCCATAGACTCTGGCAAGGACAATGACAAAACCCAGATTGGGCACCTGCATCAACTGACTCCTTCCCACCTATTTGACAAGGGCAGCCAGGCCTCCCTGTTGGAGTGTGAGTTCCTGCACAGTACAGGACTAGGAACTGCCAGCCCCAGGACCAAGGAGTGCAGACTGACATTTCCAATGAGCTTTTCACCCACAAACCACCTGATGTGGTCTCTCCATCATGGGGGTCGCCACAGCCACCTGGGGACTGTCGGCCCATGAGGGAAGGTGCCAACTCCTGCCACCACATGTGTGGGGAGCAACATTGCATGCTGGAGTATCAACCAGGTCAGTGATCATGTCTCCTACCAAGGATAAGTACGGGATTGGTGGGTAGTGCAGTGGTGTTTGTGACTGGTAGCAGGGTATATGTGTTTATCCCATGTAATGGGGATAAACAAGTAATGTGTATTAGTTGTGTAAGTAATGTGGGGATGTAATGTGGGGATGCAAGTAATGAGGGGATGCAGCGCAGGTCTGGGGAGGAGGCTGCATTTGTGGGGTGTATTCTTTTCCCTCCGGGAAAGAAAGTTCCAAATATGGATGGATGGCATGCGGGGGGTGGGGGAGAACATGCGAAATCTTATTGGATGGCAGTGGGAGCCAGAGATGCATGCTTGAAAACTACGCTTGATAACATGGGGTGCCACAGGCTTACACCTCTTGGAGCAACACTAACCTGCCTGCTCTATTTGGGAGGAAGGATGTACCCCTAAGACACCTAAGCCATCTGTCCATGCCAACCCAGGCAGCAGCACGCCCACTCCCATTCTAAAATCTTGGGTAGGTACAGTCCATGAGGGGGAGGGGGAGATAGTTTGTGGCATGCCCACACTTTTGGACAGGTTATATCAGGTGATTTCTTGAAGCTAAATCTAACTACTGTTTTCACTCACCATACACCCATGCAGCAGCATTACTGCTAAGAGAAGTCTCTGGCCAATCACAAACTCTGGAGCAAATATCTGCAAGACGTGCTGTGCCAATGGAACAGCCAGTACCTGCCCCGAGCAGGCCGCTGATCAACTCAGAGTGCATGGCCCAGATACACAACAGGAGGTATGTGGACCATCTCCATCTTACCAATGACCTTATCAGGTAGCAGGCTGAGAGCTCAAGGTCATCTGCTTGCTGCTCCATCAAATGGACGAAAGAGAGGAGGAAAGGCACGAGGAAGACAGGCGGGTCTTACAAGAGGCCTCAGCTCTGATCACACTGTTAGGGAAGTGGTGGGTGCCATGGAGCAACCTGACACAGCAGCTGAGAGGAGGTTTGAGTGGTACACCACCTACCTTGAACACATGGCTGATTCTATATCTATAATCACCAACCAGCCACCACCCTTCTCCACTCACTCAACAACAGACAACCTACCAACCTCAGCTGCTGATGCCAGGGCCCTACCTTGCTGCACATCCCGGCCATTTCCAAGCCACTCTGGCCTCCCAGGTGCACAAAGGCAGCTCCTCTACAGGACACCACCTGCCCTGCCGCAAGTGAACTTCAGGATTTCACAGGGTGGGCATTTGCTACCCATGCCTGAGACACCCTTAAGACCGTAAGACCTTCCCCTGTGGGTCCACATGCAGGGCCATTGGGAGTTAGCCCCATGGGTGTGTCTGGGCAGCAAGATAGCACTCCTGTGCCTGCAGAGTGCATGGCCCCTGTGCCAGCTCTACAACACCAGAGACCCCAGGGTCCTGGGCAACTGGGACATAAGAATCTAAGAACATAAGAACAGCCCTGCTGGATCAGGCCCGAGGCCTATCTAGTCCAGCATTCTTTTTCACACAGTGGCCCACCAAATGCCTCTGGGGAGCTCACAGGCAAGAGATATGTGCATGCCCTCTCTCCTGTGTAGCTCCCCTGCAACTTGTATTGAGAGGCACTGTGTCTCTGAGACTCAAGGTAGCCCACAGCCACCAGACTAGTAGCCATTGATGGACCAGTCCCCCATGAATTTGTCTAAGCCCCCTTTAAAGCCATCCAAGCTGGTGGCCATCACCACATCCCGTGGCAAAGAATTCCATAGATTAATTATCCGCTGTATGAAAAAATACTTCCTCTTGTTAGTCCTAAATTTCCTGACCTTCAGTTTCATGACTTATGGATCTAGTGTTCTGACAGAGGAAGAAAAAATACTCTCTCTCCACCCTCTCCACTCCATGCCTACCCATGTCTACCCATAGTCGCCTCTTTTCCAAGGTAAAGAGCTCCAGATGCAGTAGCATCTGGGAGAAGGACCCTCTGGTGAAGCTCCACAGTGGCTACTATGCAAGGCCCCAAGCACCACCATAAAACAAGACCCTGGTTGCAAAGTCAGTCCTGGTGCGTACACATGATGACTCCGAGCCACACCCACTCATGATAGCCTCCCAACCAGGAGGCTACAACAAGCTTCCCGACATCAGGAGCTCTCCTAAAGGCACCGCACACTCACGCGGTGACTTATGGGACTTCTGGGGGCCAGGAAGCCCCCAAACCCTGCCACTCCAACCAGCTCCATGATGGAGCTGGTAATTGTGTGGGCGGCCTATCCGGCTGCCCAGGGAGGACTCCCTGGTCAAACCCACCCAGGGAGGGCTCCCTGGTCAAACCCATTCTCCCTGCAAACCTCCTTTCAGCTCTACACACTGCTAATGTGTAGAGCCTCTATATATATAAAAAGCTGTACACAAGTGACTTAGCCTCTGAGCATAGGTGAAGTAGGTTTCTTCCCTTTAAGCCTCAGGCCTCCACTTATTTGTTGATAGGCCTCAAAGCAGTCTAACTGAAATTAGGCATTCCTTAGCATGTTCTTTTAATTTCAGTAGGATAATGGTGAGTAATGTTCCTAATTATGTCAGGTGCTGTCTCTTTCTTGCTATATTCTCTACAAAGCAGGACAGGATGAATTATTGGCATTTTTGTTTTAAGTATACTCCCAGGTCTTATGCCCCATGGGATGCTTTGGCTAATGTCAGATTATTTGAGAACAATCTGTGTGCTGGGTGGAATGCTGGTGGGTTTACCTCACAGGATTTTTACATTGTTTTCCACTCACATTTTTAAAAGGACCGATTCCGATTTCCATTATTCTCCTCTCCCCCAAGACCATTTTTGAGGAATTGTTTATAAAATTTCCCGCATTATATGGAAACAAGTCTCACTGACTTTAATGGTTTACTTCCTTCCAGGTGTACATATAGAATTGCAGGTTCAGTTATCAAAATGCTGCTGGAAAAGGCATGTGTACTCTTTCTCACAATGCTCAGCTACATGCTTCCAGAAAGCTCGAAAGAAGTGCAGCAAGGAAATCCCAGAAACCATTCCCACCCAGTGCCAACAAACTATTATTGTTGTGTTTACTGCCCTTGAACATGGAGGTTGTACATGAAAGAATCCAACCGCCTGTGAATATGGAGGCTTCATTTCTTAAGTATGGCCAAGTGAAGCTTCCATATTCACTAGCAGTTTGGCTCTGATGTAGAACCTCCATGTTCACGAGCAGTCTACACCAGAATGATGGTTTCTTGGTGCAGGGTGGGAATGGTTTTTAGGATTTCTTGAGGTTCCTCCTTCAGACCAGGCCAGGCCAAACAGATAGGTTTTAAGGGCTCTCCTGAAGACCAGTAATGAATTCAGATTACAGATTTCTGCCGGGAGTGCATTCCATAGCCCAGGAACAGCTGCAGAGAAGGCCTGCCTCTGAGTCTCCATCAGACTTGCTGGTGGTAACTGAAGATGGACCTCCTCAGATGACCTTAACATGCGGTGGGGATCGTGCAGAAGATCCTATACATTTTTACTCAGAAGCAAGCCTCAGAGGAATAAATGAGGGTTCTCCCTTCTATGTTTTGCTGAGGGGCTGGGAACAAGTGGGCGGGGGGCGGGAGACAAGCCATATTCTTGCCTAGGATCTCTGCTAGTCCTGATTCCTATGTGCGTTTACTCAGTAGTAAGCTCCAGTGGAATCAATGGATTTACTTACTAGTAATTTATTCCAATCTTTGCTGAGGGCCTCTGCTTCCCCGCATTGGTGGGGGTGAGAGAAAGGGGGACAAGGGAGAAAACAAATGTCCATGAAAGGAAAGGGAGAGGGAGGAATGGTTGTTTAACTGTACAAGTGCCAGAGTGCTCATAGTCTCTGTCCTTATCAAGCACCTATGTTCAGAACAAGGAAGTGCCTCACTAGAAATTGCTAGGAATTGCCCCACCCAACTTTGGCTTTAGAATTCTCAGTAGGCAGACTTAGTTATGCTCATAACTAACTTTCCCATAGTTATCTCCCCAGTTATTATGGGGATTTTGAACAGTAATTACTCAAAAATCACTAGATTGATGTTTTTCAAACCAGTAAAAGGCACCACTCCCTTATGGACCTGATTTTGGGGGGAATGCTAAAAAGACATTAATTATTTAAATATATATACAATATATGTGGTGAAAAAGGTCACCAAATCTTTGAAACCTCTTTTTAAAAGTTAAAAACTTAAACTGATGTATCTCCGCCATTTTGCAATGGTTTTGTACCAAATTTGGAGGGAAAGTATCCGAATAATCCCTCTGAAATGGTGCACACATCTCCCTTAGGTGATGTGTGCATGATTTCAGAGGGATTGGGTAGATACTTTTGGCATTATAAGCAATAGAGCGTTCAGAGCTTATAATGGCAGAATATTGAAAACACTTCTCATTTTAACTGTACTGGTATTGAATTCTATTAAAAACAATCAAACCGTTAAAACATATGACTGTTCTACCATTTCAGTCTAACATCTGAAATGGTATGACTGTGCCAGTATAATTAGTGTATGGCTATGTAATAGCTGGAAATAGGAATATGAGTTTTAATCGGCAGTGAAACAGAATAACACTTTAATAACATTCTTATTTCAAATGTTCACATTTCATTATACCGGGATGGAAACAGCTTGTATAGTTAAGGTGAGTATGCTTTTTAAAAGTACTCTTATCATTTTAAAGCCTGAAAATTTGATGCATCAGAGAACCAAAACAGTTTGGCTTACCTATAGGAATTTTTCATGGAGATGTACCTTGTGAAGAGTATAATGTGACCAAATTTCAGAACATAGTGGTAAAAACTGGTTGAATTATTAGGCCTCAGAGTAGGGCTGCTTTTATTCAGGTACTACCTCCGATCTTTGCAGGTGTCCTTACTTTCTTCAGGCCAAACCTTTCAGCTTTCCAAGCACGAGCAATGCAGGATTTTCAAATTTCTAGAATTTAAACTATATCCACAAATTTTGTGTGGGGCAAACATTTGAGGATGCTGCCTACAGGATCAGCAAAGTTAGAATCTTATCTAAACAAAATTCCAAGCAACATTAGAAACGCTATAAGAACCCCATCAGTACTGCTGAAATCAGAAACTGAAGCTTTAAAAGTTAGAATGTGCTTCCCTCTATATATTTAGATAAATACAAATCAATACATTTATAAGATAGTCTACCAAAGCTCTTCTTAGATGAGTAATTACAGCTTAATTCTAATAATCAAATCTCCTGGCTATCCAAAGTCACAAATATGGTTTAAAAGTACAGATTTGCCATTAATTATTTCTAGTGTGTCTAGGCCCTAGCTGCCAAAACTGAGATGCAAGTGACATTAAGGGACATATTTCTTAAATGAGACTTTTCTGCTGTGCTTGTCTCAGCAGCTGCACCTTGGTTATCTGTGACAAAATCTAAACAGGTTTTTGAGACTTCTTTGGATGAGGTGACTAAGGAAAGCATATACATTGTTTAGGTTGTTAGCAAATATCTTTGGCAAACCTAGATAGGAGGTATAGAGAAATAACATGCTATTCATGCTGTTGTTATTTCTTGAGAGAGAATTAAATAAGACTAGCTTAACCTGTGCAGAGCATCTGCATGCTAGTACTTGATTGCTCCCCTCTCCCCCAGCACAGACCCCTCACCCAGGGGTGTAGCGAGGTTTCCGGCAGCCAGGGGACAAGTCAGAGCTATGGGGCCTCCGTTGTTCATGCAAAGCACGCATGCGCTACCCAGTGCCCAAGCCACATCCCCTGCATCTGACATCAGACGCAAGGGTTGGGGAAGCCTAACCCTCCTGCTGCAAGCTTCCCCCTCCACTGGCTCACCTTCTGTGCAAAGTGGGAGACTGGCCAGCAGCACCGATGGCGTGGAGCTGGGCCGGTCATGGGGCTGCTGGGGATCGCTGTTCTCCATTGCTGGTGGCAGCAGTGGATTGGGGCTGGGCAGCATGGCTGCAGTGGCCAGGAGTATCAATGGCAGCAAGGGGCAATATGCTGCCTCGGAGGAGGAAGTGTGGGGGAATGGAGGAGAAAGGAAGCCCAGCCCCAGTGCACTTCTTCTCTTCCCATCATGCTCGGAAAAAGCGCACATGCCCCAGCTGCAGGAGACCCTTGTCCAATGGACCCTAAGCCCATGCTTGGGGGCCTCTCAAACCCTGTGGGCCCAGGTGCAATCGTCCTCCCTTGTCCAATAGAAACTATGCCTCTGCCCTCACCTCAGAGTTCTCTCCACCCTCACCTGAGCTGCACTCATGCTCCTCCCCCTCTGTCCCATTGCTTCCATCTCTCTTATCCCCTCACCCCTCTTGGTTGCTTCTCTATCCTGTTGCTCCATATCCCTCACCCCTCTTGGTCATGGCTGATGTGTTGCTACACCGATTGGCCAAGCCGCAACCCCCTAACCCCAGAGACCTGCACCTTCACACAAGCCCTGCTCCTGCTCCTGCTCCTCCCCATAGCAGCAGAAGTTGACCATGCCATTCCTCATTGCCACTGCCATGACTGCTCGTTCCCCTGAGGATGTTGGCAGGCTCAGGCCTGTCCTTCACCTGCCTCTGTCCGCCAATGGCCTCTGTAGCTCTGAGCAGTGGTGATGGTTGACCAGGTCCTTCCTTGCTGTCGCCATGGCCACTCGTTCCCTCAGGCCACTGACAGGCCCAGACCTGTCCCTCACCCTTCCTTCTTTCTCTCTTCCCATCGCTTCTTTTTTTCTCTTGCCTCTGCTCGCTCCCCCCCTCTTTCTCTTCCTTCCTAAGTTAACAGATCTTGTTCATCTTCTTTCCTCATCTAATTTGCATAGTGGCAGCCTCCTTCTCCTGAAGGGGCTTTTCCTCCCTCACAACCTCTCTCTTTCCATACCACTGCCCTCCCTCTATCTATCTATCTATCTATCTATCTAGAGAGAGAGAGAGAGAGAGAGAGATTCTTCTCTTCTCTACAATCTTCCTACCAGTAACAGCTGCATCCAAACTGACCTTAACCATCACAGGCTCCTCTTCCCTATCTGCATATGGAATCCCCACTGCCCAATCACCACAGTGCTCCTGCTTTGTTACCTCTGATTGGTAAAGCACTGTGGGCAGGGCTTGCCACACACTATTTGCCACAGACCACCTAAACCTTTTATATCCACATTATTTATTTAGTTGTTAGACTTCTGCGATTGTATATGGAGCATTTCTCTCTCCTCCCCTTAAAGGACATGCATACAGTATGTGTCTGATTTGAAACAAACAAAGAAACAGAATCCTGAACGTAATGCCAGAATAGACAGTATCTACTGTCTTGACAGCAAAACAATGCCTATTGTATTTTGAGACCTATGTGACTGGTTGTTATCTGGATAATGAATCTATCAGTGATGTGCTTAATATATTCTTATGCAAACAAATAAATTTATACTTGATGTAAAAATGTAAACCAGCTGTAAGACATTGGAGTTTTATAACTTTAAAATGACTTCATTTATGCTGGTATCTTTTTATGAATTGCTAATTGTTGTTTCAGTTTATGGCCAAACAAATAAATTGAGGAGGATTTATAATACTTTAATAATCCTCATCAATCTTGGAACTTTCTGCATCTCTAGTGCCTTTCTGCATAGCATAAGTACCTGTAGCTAGTCCTGTAGGAATAATTTCTGTCTTGCACCTTTCAGAATGTGTTTTACTCATTCTTGGGCTTTTCTATCTCTTAATTTTACTCTCAGGCCTGGATCAAAGCAATGCTGGTCAGACAAGGCTGCGACTGATTAAAAATAGGTTTTAATTAAATGCATTTTATTAAGTTGCTTTTTTCAAATAACTGAGATATGGCCCTATAAGTGGCAGGCCCTATCTGCATATGTCATATCAGAAATGGAAAATGATTCGTGTCACGGCTGCTTTTGGATAATTTGTGCAATTGCCTGTGAAGTGTGGCTTAGATTAGTTCAGTGAGTGACTGGTTTTATCCTTTAATTCAAATAAATGCCCTAGTAGGCCATTAAAGCTTGTTTTCTCCAGACATTCATCAATAATTTACTGTACATGCAGAAATCAAAACTGGCCCTCCCGTTTCCTTCAACATATTAGATTGCTCTTCCAACAAAAGCAGTACTAAAATAATTTGAAAGGGTATGTGTCATGCAAATGTGCAGGAACTTATGCATGTAATTCCTATTAGCAATTACAGATGCTCGTTAGGTAAAATGTCACTCACGCTGACAAAATTCTATAAAAAGAGTTGCACTCTTGCAACTGTAATATTTATCCCAACTTCAAAGCACAATGCAAGCAAAATCCCTGTTTACTGTTCATAAGAGGCTTCGATGGCCCCAGGTTATTATTTGTATTGCTGTAGTGCCTAGAGGCACTACCTGAAGTTAGGGCCAAATTGTGTTAGACAATGGATATACAATCCTCAAAAAGTTAAATACCTGCCACACAGAGACCTCAGCAGAAAACAGGAGATGTGAGAGGACAAACAAAGGTAGAAAGCATGGAAGTCACTGGACTAGGCTTATACAGAGAAACTGTGTGCTCTGGTGCAAAGACAGCTGGGATGAGGGCTGTACCATTGTGTACGCTTCATAGAGAGCTGTGCCTAATCCGAGCTCCTGGCTACCTTTAGTTAGGTGGATATACAACTTTTGCATACTTTGTGTATTTATCTGTACACACATAAAATATCTTACATTTTAAAAACCACTGAATATAACCACCTGAATATGTAGAAGCAGCCATTAGATCTGGAATATCTAGGTTCAAATCCCATGTATGTTACTGACATGAAGATATTGCTGAACTGGCATGCATTATGGAGACCTGGTTGGATGAACGGGGAGATGTACACCTCTCCTAGCTGTGCCAACTGGGTTTCCAGGTGCAGCATCAGCCAAAGTAGGGCAGGCGGGGAGGTAGAGTTGCCCTGGTTCATCAAAAGACCACCCTCCTGACCAGATGCACTGTCCACCATTCTGACCAGTTTGAGTACCTGCATGCAGTGCTGGGATTGGGAGACAAAGTTGGGATTCTGTTAGTGTACCACCCACCCCACTGTCTCCCTGCCTGAGCTGCTCAAGGTGGTCAGGCAGCCTTGGAGGAATCTGATTACTTAGATCCTTTCCAGTCTGGCTTCCAGCCTGCATACAGGACAGAAACTGCCTTGGTCACCTTTGTGGAAGACCTACATTGGGAGTGTGACTCTGTTGATACTCCTGGACCTCTCAGCAGCTTTCAATACCATCAACCATGGTATCCTCCTGGGTCATCTCTCTGGGTATGATTTGAGGGCATGGAGCACAGTGGCTCCACTCCTACCTAGAGAGTCATACTCAGACAGTGGTGCTGGGTAATGCCTGCTCTAGCCCTTGGCCTTTGGCATATGGGGTGCCACAGGGAACTATCTATTTTGTCCTCTGTGCTATTTAACATCAACGTGAAACCTCTGGGAGAGGTCATCCATGGTTGTGGTCTGTGGTGCCATGCGGTGCCATCACTATGCTGATGGCACCCAGCTCTACCTATCTTTTAAGTGAGCAGACACCACGGAGGCCGTGGATGCTCTGATCCAGGGATGGAGGCTGTTCTGGACTGGATTTGGGGAGGTACTAGATCAGCAAACAAGCTGAAACTTAATCCAGATAAGATCGAAGTGTTTTGCATTGGTAAAACTGGTCATCTGTGTAGTGAGGAAAATCTGGTCTTGGACAGGGTCACACTCCCCCTGAAAGACAAAGGCTGCAGCTTGGGGGTGTTTCTGGAGCCAATGCTGTCCTTGTAGTTTACTGGAGGGTGGGGTAAAAATATCTTAAATAAATAAATGCTGCTTTCTCCAAGTCTTAGTCCTACAAATGTGAAATGCAAACTAAAGAATTCATCATTATGAACGCAAACTTCTGTGTTTTCAGGGCAAATCTTTCTCAGTGATGGTAGAGCAACTCTGGAACAGCCTTCCAACGGAAATTCAGCAAATTGTATCCAATTATTTTCTTATGTTTCCAATGGCTGTTTTAACTAGGGATGTGTGAATCGATTTGGGCACAATTCAATTTGTACAGAAATCTAGCTGATTTGGATGATTTGGAGACAACATATCACACCAAATCACAAGTCCATTGGCTAGATTCAGGTTCAAATCAAATTGCACCAGATTCTATTTGAATCAATTTGAGATTTGGATTCCTCCTATTAATTTCCCCTGATTCTCAGCTTTAAAAAAAAAAAAAAAAAAAAGCTAAGTTCTAGCCCTTGTAGAAGTGGAGTTATGGAGGAAAATGTGTGGTTACTATTTTTCAAGTGTTTTGATTCTTTGGTGTTTAATAACTTTTGTCAATGAATCCCTATGAGGATTCATTACAAACCTTCATTTCTTCTATTCATTGTGGCTCTCTTTAGACAGTGCCAACTGTCAATTGCCATGTGCCAACTACATCCCACTTCCACACACAAGGTGGGAAGTGAGGAAAGGTAAAGTAAAGGTCAAGTGTGCCGTAAAGTCAATTTTGACTCCTGGTGCCCATAGAATTCTGTGATTTTCTTTGGTAGAATACAGGAGGGGTTTACCATTGCCTCCTCCCACACAGTCTGAGATGATGCCTTTCAGCATCTTCCTATATCGCTGCTCCCTGATATAGTACCAGCGGAGATTCAAACCAGCAACCTTCTGCTTGTTAGTCAGGCATTTCCCCACTGCGCCACTTAAGTTGATGGGCAGTGGGGTACTACTCAGTTTATATTCTGGGAATTTTTTCAAGCGTTTAGACTTTTTGGTGTCTAATAACCTTTCCTCATAATGAATCCCTATGAGGATTCATTACACACCAAAGAGTCTAAACACCATAACAATTTCTAAAATATAAACTGAGTACCCAGTGGCTTGCAGGTTGGCGGGTAGTTGGCACATGGGATGCCATTAACTCCCCACCCTCACCTGCAAAGTAGTGGGATCAAAATGAACAGAAGAAATGAAGGTGTGTAATGAAGACACCAAAGAATCTAAGCACTTCAAAAATTCCTAAAAAATAGTGGGGGGGGGGCAGAGTGTAGTTGGCACATGGCAATTGATTGTTGGCACTGTCCAATGACAGTCAAAATGAACAAAAGAAATGAAGGTGTATAATGAATCCTCATAGGGATTCATTATGAAGAAATGTTATTATACACCAAAGAATCTGAACACTTGAAAAATAGTGACTACACATTTTGCTCCATAACTCAACTCCTACAAGGGCTAGAGCGTAGCTTTTAAAAAAATGAAAGCTGAGGATCCATGTTAGGGTTACAATAGGGTGAATTCGAATCCCCGCTATTTCCTATGGTGGAAATATACAAAATCAGTAAAAAAAACTTTTAAAAAAATCATTAACAATCAGCAATGCGCTCACTGCCTTGAAATTTGGGTGGTAGATAGCACCCATGGGGACCTACCCACTACCAAAATTTGGTGCCCCTAGGACCTGTATAAGTGGTCCAAATAAATCCAAATCAAATCCATATAGAATCTGGGGTGATTCGGTGGGACAGATTTCGACACAAAAGAAATCGGAGTGATCTGATTTGGGCACAAAACACATAGAAAAAATCAATTTGTATACATCTCTAGTTTTAACTTCTGATGGATTCTCTGAATGTTTATGTGAATTAATTCTATGTTGAGCTTTCAGGCTGTGTATCGAGACATTATCCATCATCCCATTCACATAGCTGCATGCAGAGTAGGGGATCCCCGCAGAGTTCAAGATTACTGTTCCTTCTCTCCCCCTTCTCTGCTGGCTTAAGCATTACTTTTATAAGTCTTTCATTGTAGATTCAGCCATCCTGCTCCTCACCAGGGCCCCATGTTAGTTGTAATCTACATACATACCCCCTGCTAACTTGGCAAAGAAGCACCTTTTAACGTGGTGATTCTCTTTAATTAGCAGGGGGAGAGTAACTGGCCCTATCCATCCCCAGCACAATTTCTCCAGTGACTGTTGCTGATGTTTCTTTTTAGATTGTGAGCCCTTTGGGGACAGGGGTCCATCTTATGTATTTAGTCTGTGTAAACCACCCTGAGCCATTTTTGGAAGGGCAGTATATAAATCAGATAGATAGATAGATAGATAGATAACCTTAAATAGGGGCAGGCCTGATTTTCATGTGGGACATATTGCTGGGATTTATGTGTATATACATGGTCTTTGTTCTTGCCATTGATGTATTGTATGTATATCTGTGTACAGGCTGGTGGTAGAATTTAGAATGTTCATGTCAATCATCAGTTCTGTAGACTGATCGGTCAGTTTGTATTTCTTACTGGACAATTGAGATTGTTATTTTTCTGTTAGGATGATCTTTCACTTAGAGTAGGACTGTTGTTTTTGATTTGGTAATAATTAAGTAATGAACCTTAGTAACTTTGTTTGATAAGCTTAACAAGCCTGTTTCTGCTCTGTTACACTCCTCTACAGATATGCACAGATCTCCCACAGCAGATAATATACCACCAAATGAGAGTCAGTAAGGAAGAAAAAAGTTTATAATCAGTCCTAAGGGCAACCTTGTCTGCATGTGCAGCTGCATGTGTGTCATTGTGCCCTTTTGTGGAAATAAGTCTGCCCTTGGTTTTAATGGTTTTTGTGTGTTTTTATATTTTATAGCACCCTGAGCTGTTTCCCCTTTAAAAAAAAAAAGGAAATGTGGTTCCCTCAGTTTTATAAACCATTCTATCAACAAATAAAGGAAACTGTAAAGTCACATGCAAATGAGAAGTGCTTGATGAATGATAAATTGGAGGTATTGTGGGAAATGACAAGAGCAAAGGTTTTGCTAACATTGCCACACATTAGTTTCAGCCAGCTCTTTCACTAGTCAGCACAGACTTCCACAGCAGTAAGTGAATCAGTGGTCATCCTCTGCTTCATCAAAGAATGCCTTGATTTTTATATGTATACAGAAGAACCCATTAACTGGACTCTGCTTTTTCTGAATCATATGCCTACCCAAATTACTCTCCAATTCCCCTCCCTCTTCCACTCACACTCCCATTTATCTGAATGTCCAATTATCTGAATGCTTTTGATGTCCCCACCGACAATTCAGATCAATGAGTTTAAACTGTAAAGTCATTAGAGCTGTCAACTAGTTAAAGATTTTGGAGCTGATTAATTGTGTTGCTTCAAACAACTAACTGACAAATTAATTAAAAAACTTAGTCCTGCAGAATCTCAGCACACCCATTCAAATGCCCCTGGGGTTTGAAAGATGTATGTGATCCTTATGCTTCACATCCTTAATAGAGAGAGCTATTAGGATTGCTTCTTTTTAGTTTTATGATAGTGTAATTCTCCTGTCCTAATTTTTCCAGCACCAGAAGCTTTGTATAACACCCTTTTAATATTAAAAATAGTGTTTATTTGGATCTGATACTTTATACATTGTCCCTTATTTTTAGCCAGCCCACTGATCTACTTTAGTCAGTTATTGTTCCTCTATTCTAAAATGGAGGATAAATGCACATGTTGTACTTCACTTTATCTCTTCCACACATTAAAATGTCAGTGGAAGTAATCTCTGCTATAGTGTACATAATCTCTGAAAAGGTGTACAGTGAAAATTGGAACCAGGGGCATCATTAGGGGATGGCCCATGGGGTTCAGGCCCTCAGTGAATGGTTCAGAGCTCCAAATCTCATCAGCCACCTCATTCTCAATTGAGGGTGGGTGGGCAGTTGCTGCTGGTGCTGATCTAGCAGAAATGATCCAGCAGAAATATCTTTGTCTCCTTCCCAAAAGGTGCTGGACTGGGCTGCAGACAGAAGAGATGCTTTAGGCCCTAGCACAGCACTTATCTCCTCTAGTTTATTTGTTGTTAAATGTATATTATTATTATTATTTATTTACACAGTCAGACAGGTGTTATTGACTGGTTTGTTTTATCCAGACATCGAGTCCTTCTCAAGGACCTGGGATGGCTGAATTTTATTGTCAATGTTGTTGCTGTTGTTATAGATATCGTCGCAGAATATAGGCTGTTCCCAGTAAAGCTGCTTTTTGTAATTGGCTGATGGTGATTTCTGTGACCCCTATGGTGTTGAGGTGCTCTTCAAGGTCTTTTGGAACTGCACCCAGGGTGCCAATTACCACTGGGATTATTTTGGTCTTTTTCTGCCACAGCCTTTCAATTTCAATTTGTAGATCTTTGTATTTTGTAATTTTTTCCATTTCTTTTTCTTCTATTCTGCTGTCACCTGGTATTGCTATGTCGATTATTTTGACTTGTTTTTCTTTCTTCTCGACTACAGTTATATCTGGTGTATTGTGTGGCAGATGTTTGTCTGTTTGTAGTCAGAAGTCCCATAATATTTTTGCATCTTCATTTTCGACAACTTATTCAACTTTATGGTCCCACCAATTTTTGGCTACAGGTAGCTTGTATTTTTTGCAGATGTTCCAGTGTATCATCCCTGTTACCTTGTCATGCCTTTGTTTGTAGTCAGTCTGTGCGATCTTTTTACAACAGCTGATTAGGTGGCCCACTGTTTCATCTGCTTCTTTACAGAGTCGGCACTTGCTGTTTGTTGTTGATTTCCCCCCGACTTTTGCTCTTATTGCATTTGTTCTTAGTGCCTGTTCTTGCCCAGCCAGTATTAAACCCTCTGTTTCTTTCTTCAAGTTGCCATTCTTAAGCCATTGCCAAGTCTTGCTGATGTCTGATTTTCCACTTATATTGTGTAAATATTGACCATGCAGGGGCTTATTTTTCCATTTTTCTGCTCGGTTCTTGACTTGTTCTTTCTTGTAGGCCTGCTTTGTTTCATTGGTGTTGAATAGTTTCTGGTTATTGACCATTTGAAGTGCATCTTCTTCACTATCCTTGATATATTCTTCAATACTTCTTTTCTCCTCCTCTACTGTTTGATGGACTTGAAGCATTCCTCTTCCACCTGAGCTGTGAGGGAGGTATAGCCTATCTACATCCAGAGGCATATCTAGGGAAAATAGCACCTAGGGCAAGCACTGAAATTGCGTCCCCTGTCCAAACATCTGACACCCATCTTTCAGATAACTTTACCATAATATCATGAAAAATACAACTGAAAAATACAAGTCAAGCTCTCTTTAGCAAACTATTTAGCAGTGGACATAGCCAGACCCAAAAATGCTGGAAAACTACAAATTTCAGTATGCTGGGGCTCATGAAATACCCAAATATTATGTCGAGGTATACTTGGAAAACTAATCAGAAATGCCTGTCTAATTCCCTACTATGCATTGCAGCATCACTATTACATAACTTTTAAAAATAAATGGAGAATTTGACTTTTCCCAGATACTCTGAAAATAATTAAAGGATATGCAGAGTAAACGGTGTCACTGCTTGGAATATATTCTAGTATTTCAGAAAGACAGTTAAAATGAGAGAAAGAGTGCAAGAAACTCCCAGTGGGCCTTAATACTAAAGATTTCACACTGATTCAAAGACAAATTCGCCATTAATAGCCATATTATTAAGGCATCACATTTAACTCACTTATCACAATAAGCAGAGTAAGAGCAAATGAATACAATCCTAACTCATAAGCTTCTGCTCTGTATTCGCTAGCCCTGATTCTCTGTACATAGTGCCAAACTGAATATGTGTACAGTAACTTATATTAAATTAAATTAATATTTTTTTTTACCTGTAGCCCCTTCAGGGGGCTTCCTAAAGGCCATGGGGGGGGTGTCTGAAAAGGTTCCCCTCTCCCCCCGCCGGCCTCTTAATTCACCGCTGCAGCCCGGGCTGATGTCCTCGCAGGGACCATTTGAGCATGTGCAGTGGCCATTTTTTAAAATATTTTTTTTTATATAAATGGCCACCGAAAACAAAATGGCCACCGCTCATGCTCAATTGGCCTCTGTGAGACCTGGCATGGCCTAGGGCCTCACAGAGGCCATTTGAGCATGCATGGTGGCGATTTTGTTTTCAGCAGCCATTTTTTTAAAAAAAAAAATGGTGCCCCCTTCAAGTGGCGCCCGGGGCACATGCCCTGCCTGCCCAACCCTAGATATGCCCCTGTCTACATCACTGCCGGGGTGCAGAGCATTATTATTATTATTATTATTATTATTATTATTATTATTATTATTAGCATTTATATCCTGCTCTTCCTCCAAGGAGCCTATAGTGGTGTACTACATACGTACATTTTTCCTCACAATAACCCTGTGAAGTAGGTTAGGCTGAGAGAGTAGTGACTGGCCCAGAGTCACCCAGATAGTATCATGGCTGAATGGGAATTTGAACTCGAGTCTCCCTGGTCCTAGTCCAGTACTCTAACCACTACACCACACCAGCTCCTGCATGGTATACCACCTTTCATAAAACTCATCCCAAGGTGGTTTTCCTTGTTTCCCTCTTGGGAAGAAGCAGGCATCATTATTGGGGGGCGGTGTATCATTGAATTTAATTATAAAAAGGAGGTCTGTGGAATCAGGTCCCAGATCTTTTAAGCATCTTGCAACACCCGTGACTGGAACCGTAAATAAAAGGGAGCATAAACTTGTGCAATCTCAATAACAGACCCTTTGGGACCCCCTCACCGGGTTTTTTTTTGGGGGGGTGGGGGTTGCCCTTCAAGTATGTATTTATGCAATATGCACATCATTACCTAAGGACCTGCTCAACATTGTTAAAGAACCAGGACACAGATAGGCTTCTTATCAAAGCCATTCTGTTATTTTGTGACACCACTGGCAGCAACAAGTGTAGATGGCATTTAGGAGGCTCAATCAGTGATTTCCTCTCTCCATTTCTGTAGATGTAGACAGGGGCTTCTTTAGTATGGCCCCAACAAATATCATGCTGACACATAGATAATTGGCTAGAAGTTGGTGACACACCCTGATCCTTTAAGATATGGAGAAGGACAACAGTACTGATCCAGGCCCATTGCTTTGCACCTTGTAGCCATAACAAGGTCCCCCAAAATGATGGAGTGGGAAGATAAGATCTCCACTTACCCTTTTACATAGGAAAAGAATTATTACTCTCATTGGGGTATGCATTCACACTGTTAGTTTCTCCATCCTACTTCCCAAGCTTCTGGCAGGCACAAGATTTAAATATGTAAATACCTGTGAAATGGTTGGGGCAAAACAAAGTCAGTCCAGCTGAGTTGCAAGGAATCTCTATCACCAGACCTGCTCCCTTGCTGAATAGCATGGGTTGGCTCACCCCTGAAAACTTCAGATGACTAAACTAGGTCTTGGTAATCTCAACCTTTGAGTCTTCCTTTGAATTAAAGGTAAGTGGACTTTGTATAATTTGTGTGTACAATTTGTACATTTCTCCTAGGTCAATAGCTCAATGTTAAAGCACATGCTTCATATACAGAAGTCACAGATTCGATTCCTGGCATTAGCAATTAGCGCTGGGAAGGACCTCTCTCTGAAACACTAGAAAGCCTCTGCCAGTCCATGTAGAAAATCCTAAGCTAGATTGACCAATGGTCTGATAAGACAGTTCCCTATGTTCATAAGTGGACTCTTTAGCAAGTTACTGCCTGCTGATTTTTTTTAAAAAATGATGAACACAGAAGTCACTTTTTAATGTCTGTTATACTTTTATTACTCCTAGTTCCTTAACTGTGGTATTATATGTTGCAACACAATGAAAGCCCATTGAGGGATAGCTCAGATTTCTCTGCAATTATGATTGCCTTCAAAAGCAAAAGCTTCCAAATTGTTCTGAAACATCAGCAGTAAATATTGTACTACTGAGCTGGCTGTGATTAAAAAGATTACTGTTATTGAGCAGAATAATCAGCTGTCTGAAACTTTGAGCTTGACAAAAAATAATGAGGTGCCCTTGATCTCTTTAGCCCAGTAAGGTACCCTGAGATCGCCTGAAGCTCTGAAGTGAATAGCGCCAGCTATGTAGCGCAAGAATGAGGACAAATTGTCTCCTTTGACATTAGGGGAATTTTTATGTTGCCAGGTTGGGCAGAATCTTTTTTCTTTTAATTGATTTACTTTCTATAAAGTGCTCAGTGTTTTCTGGTCTCAGTCAGGGAATCTGGTGCCTTTCCTCCCAAAATGTTATATGTGACAGATTAGTGAAGTTGCCAACAGAGGCACAGAGGAGTATGAATCTATTGTATAGTGACGCAGAGGTTTGAACACAATAGAAGGCTAGCTGAAGAGGCACCTTTCATCTGACGTGATGCCTTTGCACATTTTTACCTGAGCATAAGCTTCAGATTTCTCAAGTGTCAAATGATCAGAACTTGTTCTATCTGTGCATAGGACCTTAGTTGTGTCGTTCTAAAGAAAATTAAACATTTGTGATGTTACTAAATGGAAAACCAGCTTCTCAAGTGGAACAAATGGCACTTCTGTGGATATCTAAGCCCAGGATTGCAGCCCTGAAATCAAGCTCCTGGATTAGAAAATTCTACAGCTTCATTGTTAGACCAGTCAAAAAACCTGGTTCAGTGTGTCCAAGGGCTTGCATGTATCAGGTGAGACTTTAGACTTTTTTAAAAAATTTGCACAGCAATCCATTCACCCATCCCCAGTCATGATGCACTGCAAACTGCCTTTGAATATTCCAAATTTCAAAAGCAACATACTGTCACTGCTGTTTGAATATAGTCCCACTGGGCATGCAGAGTTAGACTTCTTTCACAGTTCAGACACACTGAACTGCATGGCAGCTGCTTATTTGTGGTTTGATCGCTGTGGTGTGAGTAATACTGTAGCTGCATAGGAAGACCAATGCTATGGGTCTTTCCCATCAAATTGGCATCCTGGTGCCAATCTCTCTCTCTCTCTCTCTCTCTCTCTCACACACACACACACACGCACGCACGCACGCAGCACAGTTGTATGGGATATCATCACATTTCAGCCATGTGCTGGATATGGCAGCTTTGCCTCACCTGATATTGCAGGGAAAGCATGCGGCTACTCCAATTGGTGGGGCCAACTTGTTGTGCTGTTTGGGTATACGTCTCTCTGCTAACACCCCAATTTTCATCAGAGTGCTGCCCCTCATTCCTACCCTGGACACAAAATGGGATTTGCTTGTCGTCCATTTTGGGGACAATTAGGATTTTTTGCTTCCTGAGAGATTGGCCAAGTCAGCATTGTTTTTGCTTCGTATATATTGTTCCCCTTTAAATAGGTCATTAGATTACAATGACCTGGCGGGTTCATTTCAGGCAGAAAGTAATAGAAGGGTTGATTGGTAAGCAACCTTGGGCTGGTTTGAGCAAGGAAGGGAGTGTTCAATCGGTCCTTTGAGACATAGCAGTGCACTGGCTAATACTGGGACTTCAGGGGCCAACCTCAAAAAGGCTGAACACCCAGGGGGTAAGTGAAGCCCCCTGAATGGCTCTGACCTTCTAGGGATTGGCAAAGAAAAGCAAGGATTTGCACTGCTCTGATCTGCGGCTTTGAGCCAGGTTGTGATCGCCTTGAAGGTTTGAGGTAAGGACACTATCATCTAATTGTCTAACCTCTCACCTAAGCATAGGCCTGAACCTTTTGGGTGGGCATAAAGTTATATTTGCTGTGGTCTCATTTCTATTTCATGTTCAATAAAGTTGTGGGCCTTCTCTCCCATATTATTGCTTCAGTGTATTTACTGCCTCATGTCTTCTAGTGGGGGACAGAGAAAAGCAGAGTTTCCAAAGGAGCTTGGAGAGTGTGTGAAAGTTGCTTGTACACAGTTCTCTCTACTGTGGCCCCAAAGGAACGGATACAGAAGTGAGGACTGATACAGAGTGGAATATGCCCTGCTTCTGATGGAGAAGAAAGCATCTGTACTCTCTCAGCTGAGCAGTGGCCCAAATGAGAGCTGCCACCCAATGTATACATGAGACTTGTGACCCTCCTTCGTCACCTCTAGGCCCGACATTAAGATCAATGGATTCTGCAAAGAGACTACACATGATTTCTGTCTGAGTGCTTTGCTCTTTGTGCAAGCAACTGGTTTGATATTACTTTTTTCTATTTTGTTTCTTTATTATTACTACTAATGTTATGCATCTGAATAATTGTGGTTAGGTTTAATGATACAATTGGAAATGACAGTATTATGCTTATTGATTTTTCCAATAAATTGTTATTGCCTTTTTGTTATTATGTTTCTTTGTATTAAATTGTTGATTGGTGTATTTTTATTATAGCTGTGTTAATATGGATAACATTTCAACAGTTATACTAATTGAAATGATATTTACACAGTATTATTGCTATTGCTATGGGCTAGTTTGAGCGTAGCCTGTTTGTAGGAAAGTGACATCCACAGTGGTATGGCTAAGTTATTCCAGAGCCTGGACCTAATGTCTTATGGGCCCCCTGGTATAGGGGTATTTTTTAAACCAAGAGGAAGAGGAAAATAATAACCATATTATTTGCAGGCCACCTAGATCAATCTAGGGCAGCTGCCTGCCATGCGTGCATACCTGAAAAGGAAGGAATGAGAGATGGGTATGGACAGGTGAAAAAAAGGTGAGAGAGCAAATAAAACAAAGAGGAGGGACAAAGGGGAGGGAAGGAGATTTAGATTTAGATTTAGATTGAGAGAGGTGGGAGGGAGGGAAAGGAAATAACTATTTATGCAATATTGTCTAGTGACATTGGCTGCTTTGTGATTAATACATCAGCCAATGAAAACCAAGAACAGAATCGGAATCTCATACATAAAGGATTAGTTAGCTTTGAATGCTAATGGACCTTTAAAAAACCCCAGCTTGTCTCCACCATGTACCCAGTAACAAAAAAATGGTGACAGATGCATTCTGTCTGCATTTTCCTGTAGATACTGCTTTGCCTAGATGATGGATCTTGTTTAATGCCAATTACCCCAGGCAGAGGTATCAATCAGGTGCCCTGAGTAGAAAATTGGTGGATTTCCCTCCTTTCTACTCACGCACTTACTAACAATATCACTCTGTGCTGCTTGATTCTGCCCCTGTTGGCTGCACCACATGGGCAGCATTCTCCTGTCCCTGCCTCCACTTCTTGTTCCTTTCCTGAAGCTCTAAGCCAGCTGAATAGGCAGCACTCTTCTCTTCCTGCCACCACCTCCATTTCCTCTTCCTCCAACTCCTGCTCTTCTTTTTGAAGCTGAGCATGAGAAGAGCAACCAGGAAAATGGTGAATGAAGGTGGTGAGAGGACAGCATTTTGTGTTTTCCTTCATGCATCAACAACTCTTGGTGTGTTATTTGTCTTTCATAGGTGACAACTTGATGAAGCTGTTCACACAACCAAAAACTGAGTAGGACAAGTGTCCTATCCTAGATTTGGAACTGTGTGCTGCTGCCAGTTTTTGGTTGTGTGGAAGCAAACAACTAGGTAGGAGGAGGAAGAAGTGATTGTGTGGGAAACAGGAGCAGGGGAGGACAGCTTTTCTTTCTACCTTGGTTAAATGCTGAGTATGAAAGCTGGGAAGGGCAATGCTGTCCCACCCAGCTCATGTCTTCTAGGAATGTGCAGATCATCCGTGGCCTGACTGATTCAACTTGAATCTGGGCAATTTGAGGGATTCAGCCATGAAACAAATCACTCTGGGGTCCAGTGGCTAGATTTGAGCTTGAATCTAATCACCATGATTTGAGCTCAAATCAATTTGGCGATTTGAGTCACCATTTTGTGTTTCTTTTTCTCTCAGTCTCCATTTTGTGTCCCTGCAAAATTCCTGCCCTCCAAGCTTCTCTGGCACTCTGATTGGTCATTTTGCAGTGTGCAATGATTGGCTGGTAGATTGCTTCTTGCTTGGATTGTTGTCATTCAAATGACAATGGTGGGAACGGAGCCAGCCTTGGCGGGGGGGCGGTGCCAGCATTGGCTGGGTAGGGGGAGGCAGATGGAGGCAGTATCAAATGTACATAAGGAGACAGAGTCCCCTGAGTTAGCTATTGCTTCTGCCTTGTGGCTGTGGCTGCCGGTTTGAACTTTTGTCTTCTGGCTGACTGGCTGTGGAGATTCTTCCTGGAGAACTGCTGGCTGCTGGAGCTGCTGGGAAGAAGATTGCGTTCCTTTTGCACTGGAAGAAGATTCATCCACGCACGCCTCACAAATCACTAAGCACCCAGTGCCTGTCTGCCTGGCCTGTGTTGGAAAGAAAGAGCCCAGGCCATCTCCCCAACCACTCCCCTCCCTTTCCCCCTCCTTCCTAGTTTTTGTTGTTGTTGTTTTCCCTTCCTTAATAGTGTTTGTATTGTGATTTCAGTTTTGACTGGCTTTTATTGTTTGAGAAGCTGGATGACCATCTCATGGTGCCCAGCTGCTCTCCCCATGGCTGTTGAGTGGAGCTGAGGGGCTTGCTGGCAGGCAGCAGCTGCAGCTCCCTGGAGTCCATTCCAACTTAAGAGAGGAGAAGAGGAGGAGGAGGAGGAGGAGGAGGAGGACTGAGACAGTGAAACTCAATGTAGAAGAAGAATTCTGAGGTGGTGAATACCCCATTTTATATCACACACACACACACACACACACACACACACACACACACACACACACTTAAATTATTATTGTGGGGTTTTTTTTCATTTTGAAGGCCCATCTAGTCTAGCATCGTTTCACACAGTGGCCCTCCAGATGCCTCCGGAAGGCTACAAGCAGGAATTGAGGGCATGCCGTCCCTCCTGCAAATGGTACTCAGAAGCATCTTGCCTTTGAGGCTGGAGGCAGCCTATAGCACTCCAACTAGTAGCCATTGATAGACCTCTCCTCCATGAAGTTATCCATACCCCTCTTAAAGCCATCTAGGTTGTTGGCTGTCACCACATCTTGTGGCAGAGAATTCCACAAGTTCATTAGGTGATGTGTGAACAAGTATTCCATTTGCTGGTCCTAAATTTCCTGGCAATCAATTTCATGGGATGACCACTGGTTCTAGTGTTATGTGAGAGGGAAAAGAATTTCTCTCTCTCCACTTTCTCCACACCATGCATGATTTTATAGACCTCTATCATGTCTCCCCATAGTCGTCTTTTTTCCCCCTAAACTAAATAGCCCCAGGTGTTGTAGCCTTGCCTCATAAGAAAGGTGCTCTAGGCCCCTGATCATTTTGGTTGCCATCTTCTGCACCTTTTCCAGTTCTACAATGTCCTTTTTTAGATGTGGTAACCAGAATTGTTCACAGTACTCTAGGTGTGGACGCACCATAGTTTTGCATAAGGGCATTATAATATTAGCAGTTTTATTTTCAACCCCCTTCGTAATGATCCCTAGCATGGAATTGGCCTTTTTCATAGCGGCCGCCCATTGAGTTGACACTTTCAATGAGCTGTCAATGTATACTTGCAGTTGGGGTTTTTCGTCCCAACATGCATCACTTTATACTTGCCAATACTGAACCACATTTGCCATTTTTTTTGCCCATTCATCCAGTTTGGAGAGATCCTTTTGGATCTCCTCACAATCTGTTTTGGATTTCACTACTCGCAAGACTTTGGTTTGATCTGCAAATCTGGCGACTGCTTACCCCTACTTCTAGAACATTTATGAAGAGCAAGCGTGGTGTAGTGGTTAGAGTGCTGGACTAGGACTGGGAGGACCCGAGTTTAAATCCCAATTCAGCCATGATACTTGCTGGGTGACTCTGGGCCAGTCACTTCTCTCTCAGCCTAACCTACTTCACAGGGTTGTTGTGAGGATAAACTCAAGTACTGTATGTAGTACACCGCTCTGGGCTCCTGGGAGGAAGTGCGGGATATAAATGTTTAATTAATTAATTAATTAATTTAAAAGGACCGGTCCCAGTACAGATCCCTGGGGTCGCCATTTTTACTTCCCTCCACAGTGAAAACATTCCATTTATACCTACCCTCTTTTTCCTGTCTTTCAACCAGTTAGCAATCCACACATGTACTTGTCCCCTTATCCTATGACTGCTAAGATTCCTCAGGAGTCTTTGATGAGGAACTTTGTCAAAAGCTTTTTGGAAGTCCAGGTAGACTATGTCAACTTTATCTGCACACGGTTAATCCACACATGGTTTAAGGTTCAATCCATACCCTTTATCCACACATGGTTTAAGGTTAATCCTTAAAAGGGATTTTTATTTAGGTCCAATTGTTTTTATCTAAATAGGGGCTTTGTGGAAGGGATCCCCATTTGACAGATGTCAGGAAAGTGAAGTGTTAGCATTATTTTTCCCCATCACCCCTTTGCTTGATCTTTTTGAATTTTTTTAAAAAATTCTGCAGCTTGTGTGTGCCCACTGCCCACTATGCGTGTCACATAGCGGTGAAATCAGTCAAGGCTTAAAAAAAACTTTCAAACCTAGTTAGTTAAGGCTTAAAACCTGCCAAAAGAAATGTCTGGGAGGTTAGGTGCTAAGCACAGAGCGCCAGGTGGAGGTGTATGCTGGTCATAGCTGGTTATAGGTTCGATGTAATTTTTTCAGAAAATATAAGCAGATTACAAATAAAGTGGATAAGCCTCAATTTCATTCCAACTTGTTGTTTACAATAGGTTGACACTTCTTCATGCTGTTGTGGATTTTGTGTCAATGCATGCTGGTGTCACTCTTCAGCTTGTGGGGGCGGGACAGTATTGTAACATAGAGGGACCGCTATGCTGTGGATTTAATGCTGCAATACATGTTGTCACACTTCTGCTGGGGGGAGTGACAGATAGTGAGTGGCTGTGGGGTGTACAGCAGCTTGCTTCATCCATAGGGAATAATGGGGATGCAAAACACCCCATTGTCACCCACGGGTGGCTGCTTGAGGGCATCAAAGTGGGTTCTTGTTTTTAACTTATATAGCAACAGAGAATCTACACTGTGTGTAGATTCTTGGATATTACATAAGTTTTCCATAGGGATTCGTTATGAGAAAATGTTATAACACACCAGAGACAGAAATATATTTTAAAAAATCCTAAAGAGTTACCTGAGTGCCTGATTATGAATCCTCATTATTCCCTCAGGCGAGGGGACAAAAAACCAGGAAAAACTAAAAAATTCCTTTAAAATCACACATTTGCCCGATTGCTTTGAGATTTGTGTGATAGGCAGCACCCATGGTGCCCTGCCACCCAACCTGCTTTGGTGTTCTCTAGCCCTTCAAAGATCAATTCAAATTGATTTGGATTCAAACTGAATTTGAATCAAATCTGGCAGTAGATTCAAGTTCAAATTGAATCAGGCTGATTCAATTCAAACTTGGATTGTCTTTCACACAATCACTTCTCCCTCCTCCTACCTGGCTGATTGTTTCCACACAACCAAAAACTGGCAGCACACTCAGCTCCAAAGTGTCCTAGCCAGATTTCAGTTGTGTGAATGCCTCAGTATTTGTTTCAGGCCACATAAGGTTGCTCAAGAACATCTCGTTTCCTGTCCAGCTCTCTGGATCTATACTTTGAATGTTAACAATTATGGGCCTACGTAGTCATTCTGTATGTCAATGACATACATCTCTTTGCTTTATAGAGGGGAAAGGACACTTTTTGTTTTGTGTTACTAAGACAATTGTGTTTGTTTAGGTGGTATAATAATAAATTAATAGGAAATCATAACAACAAATAATCTTAATATTTGCATTTTCACTATTTATCTTTAAAATAACCCAAGAACAGGTTTTTCAAAATGGTTGAATGTATCTCACACACAAGGCCTATGCAGATGTTGTGTCTGCCACATACCCTATAACTTATAATGGAGGAGAGCTGGATTTGCAGTAGCAAGCATGTCCCCTTTGTTAAGTAAGATCCTCTTTGGTTTGCATTTGGATGAGAGACTACATGTGAGCACTGTAAGATATTCCCCCTGGGGGGTAGGACCGCAGCTCAGTGGAAGATCATATGCATGCCTTCATGCAGAAGGTCTCAGGTTCACTCCCTGGCATCTCCAGGTAGTACTGAGAGAGACTCCTGTCAGTAACCTTGGAGAGCCACTGCCAGTCAGTGTAGGCAATACTGAGCTAGTATGACCAATGGTCTGACTCGGTAGAAGGCAGCTTCTTATGTTCCTAATGGGCGCATGTCAGCTAGCCATGCCTCTGTTCTAATACACTATCTGGCCACACCTCTGAACACTCCTGCATTCAGTACTTGTCTACAAGGCAAGCACTGAAAATGTGGAGACCGTTGGTAGAACATTGTGGACATACAGAGAATATGGCCAGGGAGTGTATCGGCACAGGGTCATGGATAGGGTACACCTGTTTGCATACATCCCTATATCCCTGTATTTATCCATCCCACAACACCTCCACTGAGTCCAAAATCTGGCTCTCAGACATGGGAATGCAATTAGTCATCTTTATATGATGCAACAACAGGATCGGAATGGGTCAAGAAGAAGCCTCTGAATGTAGCAGCAGCCTGAAGGGATAGCCAGCTGCGTGTTAAGACTGAAAACTCTTTAAAATATTAGATTTTTAGGTTCTTGGCCCAGGGAAGTTCCAGTGTACTGGCACTATGAGAATCAATGGGAGTAGTCAAGGTCAACCAAGCCTGTCTTTCATAAAAGCTAAGCATAGCTCTCTCTGCACAATGTATGAAAATAAATGTCAGCTAGCAACAAAATAATTCACATCAAGAGAGCTACTTGAATGTCTCTCTTGTTTTGTGCTATATCTGAACAGAAAAAAAGAGCCTCAGGAGCTCCAAACCAATCAAGCCTTTGTTTTGGGGTCATTAATTGTCATCTCCAGCATGGGTGTGGACCTGCCACAAAGGCAGGAACATTTTGTAAGAAGGGTCCCCTTTGGAGGCTTGCTCAAATCCTATCCATTTGTGTGCGTGCCCATGAGTTTGTGATTTTCTTGATTCCTCCTGGAATCCTCCATGCACCCTAAATTTTAATAGGCTTAACTCTGCGTGACTGGTGGCTTAAGTCCAAACTGCCTTACCATTGTAGTAGAAGCCTTGCTGACTTGGCCGCTCCCCGCAACTTTCATTGCTGATGTTCTTCTGAAGTGGGTCAGAATGGGTTTAACAGTCACATCTCTGAGCTGCTCAGATGCCTCAGCCCTGTCCATAATCCAAAGGATCAGAGACTGACAATCCAAAATACAAATCCACCCAGAAATTGACAACAGCAACCTTTCAATCACCACACACCATCTACACAGACAGCTTAGGATAGATATTTGTTTGTGACTCTGACTCTTCCACTTTGTATATCACCCCGCATCTATCTCCCCAGTCCCTCTATACTTAGTTCCTCTCAAGTTTGTATCCATTGGAAGGCAGTACTCTACTTAATGTCTGAAGGCATCACTTAACTTCTGCTGGCTCCCTCAAAAGTCAATAAGGTCATTCACATGACCGAAGCTTACTCTGCCTGAGGAGGGCTTACCCTGCAGGAAGGGAGCAGCCATCCTGCTTTCCCCCACACCATGTATGCTGCCCTTGGGCTTACCAGCACCATGAGCCCACACGACCGGTGTGTGGTAGCGAGGGTGCAGGAGGAAAGCAGGCTGCAGCCTCCAACATCCCACAATGCACCATGTGAGGAGTGTGGTGCATTGAAAGATTTCCCCACTCTAGGTGCCCGGCTCTGTGGCTGCTCAGGCTACAGGCAGCCTGAGCAGTCACACAAGCAGGGACCAGGGTGGAAGGGTGCACTCATGCTCTTCTATCTCAGTAAAAGCCCAGGAAGAATACTCAGGCTACCTGGCAAGTCAGCACCAGGATTGGGCCCAATCCCAGCACTCCACATGAGCCCTGGGTAGGGCTGCTCATGCGAACTGTCCCATTAACTATCTATTGCCTTGTATATTCCTGGTCTTTAATGAACTTAACTTCTTGTTTTCAAACACACCTGTCTAGACTCCATTGCTCCCAAGTGGGCAGTCTAACTCTGACCATGCTTTACCTGCACCCAGCTTTCTAGCTACCTTAGACAATAAAATTGTGTTATGCTTGTTTGCATTCAAGCTAATTCCCCACATAAGCCAAAGGCACAGTCACAGAGCATGGCAACGATCTCTTGTCTTCATTCCAGAATGGAATGCTTCTGTTTTCACACATAACTATATTTATCCTACAGATGAATTTAGAATAGTCCATGGTTATCACCAATGATATGTATCAGACTTAAATATTAGTCAGGGAACTGATGTCTGATGGTCCTAGAAATCAGTTTTAAAAATCTAATAGAACTTCTTTCTGTGGTCAGTTTTAAAGGGAACTATTTAATTCTTTGTAGATTTTTGAACCTAAAGGTTGATTAATTATTGTTATTATTAGGCAGATTAATAGTTATTCAATAATGAATTATTATAATCAAGTGAGTGTTTTCCTCATTTATTTAGAGGCATTGGTTAATTAGATATTCCATACATTCACACAAATAGCTAACCATACAAAAACATTAATTCTTAAAACAATTATTCAGAGATTGGATTTGCACTGGTTTATGTACCCTGATATTATCAAATTTCTCTCCCTATGCTAAATTGTTTCTCTTTAATCAGGCTCATGCACTGTTTACAGTCCATAATTTTTCTCCATTCTTTTTTCCTAAAATATTCTGTTCTTGGCAGGTGCATGGACAGATTTTCACAACACTACCCTTTTCTAATTTTAAGCTCTCCAGACAAACATAAGGCTTGCAGTCTTCCCTATCATTCTTTGTTGAATCCCATTGAAAGTGCTGTCATTGCTGCACTTTACTTTCTTCCATCAAGGCAATCACAAATCTTTCAGTGAACCAAAGGGTAGGGCAGCTGCATGGGTCAATGGACAGATGGAGAGCCTGGGCTCAAGAAAGCTAAACAGTTTGCATCCTCCTCTGAAAGACAGAAAAGCAGAGCAGTAACCAAAGCAACCATCAGTTAAATAGCTTGTAAATCCACTCAAATAGCTTTTGTACATTCCACTGTCAAATCAGACAGTAGATCCCTGGCCGCACTGGGACCAGAGATCTACTGTTTGATCTGACAGCACAATGTACGAAAACTATTTGAGTGGATTTACACGCGATCTATTTAACTGATGGGTGCTTTGGTTACTGTGCTGCTCAAATAGTTTTCTACTTTGTATTTACAAAAAAAAGTAGCAAAGTAAAATTATATATTTTCAATTGCAATACAAAATAAATGGTGTTTTTCTTCCTACAGAGAGGAAGATGATTTGTATCTTTTTCTATAAAGACTTCCATGAATGCAAACATTAAGCAAAGAAAAACTGATTTCAGAGACTGCCAATGATAGCCTGGGAAGAAATTCAAAAGATGCAGCTTCATCTCGTATCCAAGAGGTTTATCAACACTTTCCTCTGTAGGCTGCAAAAAAAGAAAGAAAGAAAGCGGGGGGGGGGGGCATTTATCATTGATATTATATAGCTACAGGGTGCAAAATGAGAGAGAGAGAGAGAGAGAATGTTAAATAACTCTTAAAGGTAATGTGTGCCATCAACTCGATTTCAACTCTTGGCACCCATGGAGCCTTGTGGTTTTCTTTGGTAGAATACAGGAGGAGTTTACCATTGTCATCTCCCATGCAGTATGCGATGATGCCTTTCAGCATCTTCCTATATTGCTGCTGCCCAATATAGGTGTTTCCTATATAGTCAGGGAAACATACCCGCGGGGATTTGAACCAGCAACCTCTTGATCCCTAGTCAAGTTACTTCCCCACTGCACCATTAGGTGGCTCTAGGCATCTAGCAATGTGTAATTCTATAGGTAGAATCATCTAAAGATAAAGTGTGCCATCGAGTTGGTATCAACTCCTGGTGACCACAGAACCCTGTGGTTGTCTTTGGTAGAATACAGGAGGGGTTTACCATTGCCTCCTCCCATGCAGTATGAGATATTGCCTCTCCACATCCTCCGATATTGTTGCTGCCCAACATAGGTGTTTCCCATAGCCTGGAAAACATACCAGTGGCAATTCGAACCAGCAATCTCTCGCTTGCTAGTCAAGTCATTTCACCATTGCACCATTAGGTGGCATATAGTAATGTGTGATTCTTTGAGTCCATGCCCTCAATCTGAAAAGAGCTCTAAACATGTTCAAGGTAAATAGGACGATATATTTTAATAGAGGATATATCTGAGACTTGGTGGGAGGATTCCCAGGGTTGGAATATAACAATTGAAGGAGATATATTGTTCAAAAAGAACAGATGAACATAAGAAGTGAGTGTTCAGAAAATTTATATTCAGATTCAATCTGATCAAAATGTGACAATATTAGATAAAAATTCTATGGGCTCTGGAGATGTCAGATTTCAGACTGGATTTAGAATTCTAATCCGAATTCCGACTTAAATTTGGATTTCCCCCCATAGCAGTCAATGGAGAAACTAGAATTTTAAAAAACCCCAATAATCCAAATAATCACCAGGTGGTCCTAGAGCCTTGAAAATTGCTATATATGTGGGGAAGTAGGACAGAATTCCCTGTAGTAGATTTGAAGAAAATTGGTCACTACCGGATTTTTGAGGAATTTTTGAATTTTTTTGTAAAGGATGGCTAAAAAGGGTGAAGTCTGGTTTGTTTCAAGCCATAACTTTATAAAAACATCTGAAACAGAAGACCGTCCTTGGACCATCATTCCACCAGCATGTGTAGGAATCTGCTTTATCAAAAGGGTTTAAAGCATGGCCCCTTTGACCCCCTTCTATATTTCTGGAATGATTACATCCGGGAACGATTACATCCCTCCAGAACTATTAAAGGCTCATATAGACTGGTGGGCCCCAGCATTGTCTCTTTTGTTCACCTATATAGATCAAACTGCACAATTCCCTCAGCAGTGGGGCTCAGCCATGGTGGTCCCGATCTATAAAAGAGGCAATAGGGAGGATCCCTTTAATTACAGGCCAATTAGCCTTTTGAATATAATAAGTAAATTGTACGCCAAACATCTGTGTGTAAAACTTTGCTCTTGGATGGAGCAGGAGCATATAATCCATGATGAGCAAGCAGGTTTTAGACCGAATAGATCGGTTATGGACCATTGCTTAATTTTACAACAACTTGTGGATAAACAAGTTAGGGTCCATAAAGGACCACTGTTCGCCGCTTTCGTGGATCTTAAAATGGCCTTTGACTCAATTTCAAGGAGTTTACTATGGACTAAATTGGCTAGTACATCTATAGATCAAAGGCTTTTATTATTGCTCATCAAGCTCCATGAGAACTCCTCTTTAAGAGTACGTTTAGACACTGCCGGCAATTTCACCAATTCAATTCCAACAGAGAAAGGTGTGCGGCAAGGGTGTGTGTTGGCCCCTTATTTATTCAATCTTTACATTAACAATCTGATTAAACGGCTGCAAAATGTTGATATCCACGCACCTAAATTAGCCAACAAAAAGATCCCGATCCTGATGTACGCGGATGCCGCGGTTATTTTACCTCAAACCAGGGTCGGGCTCAAAAGAGCTTTAGACGTTCTAAGATCATATTGCCAAGAGGAACACTTGAAGATCAGTTATAACAAATCTAAAATTATGTGCTTTAAAAATAAACCAAGGAAATTTACATGGACCTTGGATAGACATAAATTAGAACAGGTCAATCAAATAAAATATCTTGGGGTGGTTTTTCAACAAAATGCTGGGAAAGCGGCACATATGAGAATGGTAGCTGACTCAGCAAAACGCAGTGTGGTGGCAATTAACAGATTTTTCAGAACGCAGGGAGCAGGTTTTATTCCTGCGCTTTAAAACTATATTTAGCAAAGGTTATCCCTCAGCTGTTGTACGGGATCCAACTGGGACCTTATGCGAACTTTGATATGCTTGAAAGAATTCAATCCGGTTTCTTGAGAGCTATCTTTGGGACTACAAGATGCACCGCAAATGTAATACTGCGTATGGAGGCCGGCCTCATAAAGATCGAATCTCGTGCCTGGCTATTAATCATTTACTTTTGGTTGAGAGTCCACCTATGCCCGGTGGGCCTAATTCCTCAGTTTCTATCGTTAAACCCACAACCGCAGTGGTGCACTGTAGTTAGTAAAAAGCTTGCTGCTCTAGGAATAGACCCTGAACAACTGCTGGAGTTAGACTTGGGAAATGCTAAAAGAATAGTAAAACAGTGTTTGACAGATATTGAATTGCAAAATAACTGGGCCTCTTTGACAGAATTCTATAAAGGAGTAAGAACTAGATGGGATCTTTCACCAGCAAATTATTTGTCCCATATTACACTCAGCAAATTCCGGTGGGCATTTACAAGGGCAAGAACAAATTCTTTTCCCTCTGCACTATTAGCCGGGAGATACAATGGTATTCCCCTGGAAGAACGCTTCTGCAGATGCGGCAGTGGGGAAATAGAATCTATTGAGCATATTCTATTATCCTGTAAAATACATAGGCAATCAAGGGAGCACTTAATTCTACCTCTGGTCTGTAAACAGACAGACCGATCTGCTGAACAAATTGTTAAATTTTTACTCTCTGATGAAAATGTTTTTAATTTTAACTCTGTAGCTAAATTTTGTTATATTGCTTTTAAGATGTATAATGAGAACCTATAGAGTTTTTATAAATTGTTCTGCTATTTGTATGCATGGATTGTTTGGTCTAGGACCGTAAATAAAACTTGACTTGACTATTTCTGGAATGGATTTTTAGCCTTTTTAAAAACAAAAATTTCAAAAATTCACCAAAAATCAGGTGATTGACTGATTTGGATTTTATTGATTTTTTTAAAGTGATTTTGGGCAATTTGGGGTGAAATCTGAATTTTCAAATTTGAATTTGCAAAGGCCTAATAAAAGCTTTGCTGGATGAGGCCCAAGGCCTCAAACTGGACTAGACAGACTAGGCACAAACTCGACTAGACAGACTGTTCTTCAGCTGGTCCTGGTGGCTGCGGAGGGGACAGCAGTGGCTCCACAGACCCCCACCAGCCTCCCCATGAGTCCTGAGGGCCAGTCTGGGGCCTGTCCGGGGCTGCTCTGGGGCTTCTTCTGCCCATTTTGGCCCATTTCAGGCCTCTGCACATGCATGGTCTTCATGCACACACAGAGGCACTAAATGGGTCAAAATGGGCAGAATAAGGCCCAACCCAGTCCCAAACTGGCCCTCAGGACTTGTGGGGAGGCCAGCAGGCATTGGTGAAACTGCAGCTGCTGTGAGTACAATTTTTTTGAACAAATTTAGCATACAGAAGGGGCTTTGAACCAAGCCCGAACTGGCTAGGCTTGACCTAGAACAGAACTGGGTCCAGTTCAGTTCTAGTTTGAGCCTTTGAACCGAGCTGGTTCAAATTTGAACTGGTTCTAAGCCAGTTCGCACATCCCTATTCTCCTGCAACTGATATTCAGAGGCATCTTCTGAATGACTATCCTCTGGAGATAGTCTATAGCCATCAATCATTGACATTTTCCTCACTGTGATTTACTGCTTCTTCAGAACAGTCTTCACAACTAAGCATTCATACTTTAAACAACCGATCCTGGCTTCCCCCCTGCTGATTACATCTCCAATGTATCACTTAATAGCCAGAATAAAGTGGTACCATGAATTTTTCTAAGCCCCACTTAGATGCAACATAAAAGCAGGGTGAGAGCATTATATGTCAAAAATGTGTATCCCTGCATAGAAATCCAAAAGAATGAACATGGTCATCCAGTGGAAAGCAATTCGGTAAAGATGAATGGGAAAACAACATTGTTGTTGGGATGTACCATAGATCACCATACCAAGGAGAGGTATGGATGATGCTTTCCTGAGATAAATTACAGCTATTTCAAGGAAGCAAGAATGAGTAGGAATCAACTTCAGTTACCCTGGTATCTGCTAAGAGACAAACTCTGCTAAGTACTTAAGGCTTATCTGCCTTGATGACTATTTCCTTCTTCAGTAGGTGGTGGGAAGAACTAGTGGATTGGCTATCCTTGATTTGATCCTAACCAACTGGGAAGAATTGGTTAATGAGTAGTGGGAACCTTAGAACAAAGTGATTGCATAATGCTGAAATGCTCAGTCTAATGAAAATCTAAGTGTGTGTGAGGCCATACATGTATCTAGGGAAACAGATGTAATACACTCAGGAAAGTGTATGTAGGATCCTATGTCCACAAAAACTTGACTACAAAATATTATTTGAAGATGAAAGGGAGAGAAATGATCAACCGGTTGGTCAGTAAGGATGATGAAATGTTAAGAAATGGCAAAGAGAAGGCAGAACTGCTCAGCACCTATCCTAAGCTGCTCAGCCCTCCAGCTGCCTCCTTACCAAGCATTGTTGTGTCAACTACACTCTTAGAGAAGCTTGACATGTGACAGTGGCAAGTTCTGTTCTGCCTAACGCCATTTCCCAGTAAGAAAATGCTCCTGGTATGAGCCACTAGCTCTGCATTTCATGCTGTCTGAACTCACCAGTGTTGGGTGGACAAGCAGTACTTACCTCCATCACCTGACATCTAACCAATATTTGATGTTGGGTGGTTTTTATTAGAAGACAAAGGAAAGTGCTTTCCCCTCTTCCATGTGAAGAATATTTGGCGGGGCGGGGGGAGTGGTTGGAGAATATTTCCACCAATGTCTAGTTTCTGGGGCAGCAGGATTCACCCAACTCCCACAGCAACAGCAACTATGCTTCCCAGAAATCATCAGGAAAAACCTCCACATGTATCCAAAAGAAGCAGTTCTGCCCTTTGCACAGTGGTGGGGAAAAGCTAGGTTCAAAGGTGGACAAAGGAGACAGGACTTGAGGAGGCTGTGGGTGTCTCAGTGACTCTTCAGAAGTTCAGAACAAACGGGCTCTATTATGCCAAGACTACAGAACTCATTTGAGACATATTTTTTACTACACCCGAGGTGTCTTTACAGGTTAAAGGCTTTCCGAGCCTTGCATGTGTAATCCTTCTTTTGTTGTCAGGAAATCAGGCTTAATCAAGAATGTGTATTATTCCTGATTAAGGTGCATCACCTTTGGATAGGTGACTTTAGCATCAGTTCAGTTTCTGCATGACACTGCCTGATGCAAGCAGAGGCCAATTTCCTCTAAGGCATCAAATGCTTGTCTGCTCTGCTGCTTCTTGTAGAAAAATAGAGTTTCATGGCAGGAAAAACTCTGGGGCCCATCCAGTTAGAAAGGAGGGGGCATGGAGGGCAGTTTGCCGAGGGGTCCTGAAACCTGGATCTATTCCTGATTTGATATAACACAGTTGATAAAATGGGTAACATTATACTAGTAATCATGTATTATTTCCAACCACAGCTACTTATTTATTTCACACAGACACATAATACATGCATAATGAAATAAAACACCAGTATTAGGTATAGCAAAAGCCAGTGTAAAGAGCTGGTTCTGTAAGAACATGTAATGAAAATATGGAATCCATTGCTTTGGGAAATAGTTGCTATCTTGTTTCTGGAACATTTCAAAGATATTTCATAAAGCAGTCAAGGATATACTACAGATAAAAGTCAGTGTGTTGGCAGGGAGAAGGACGAGCTGACCCAACAGAGCTTTTTTCCAGCTCTGATTTCTCTGATACCATGAAGCATGCCCTCTATTTATGTAAAACTGAGAGCAATATAGTGGCTTCAAGGAGGCAGACATTTGACAGTAGTTACTGTAGCTAAAGTCATCCCCAAGAGATACTCCTGCCTTTGATTGCCAAGACCATCTGAGCATTTGTAACTTGTCTTACCTCCTGAGTGTAAAGAGTCTTTAAGATCTGTTGACCAGAATATCAGCAGAATTTACTAAAAATGCATAACATAAAGCAGCTTTTGCTAGGCCTACCTAGGATGTAGAATTCCTCAATTTTCTGCTGTGCAACTGTGTGCACAACAGAAGAAGCTGATAATTAATTAACTGAAGTCCCCTAGGCATATTCCTGCCCTGGGTACCCCAAGGCAATGACACACACACTTTTTAAAGCACAACAACCCTATCATGTGGAATAGGAGGAAGTTGCAATTGAAGTGGGTGACATCAAAGCCAATTGGGACTATTCAGCTTCATGACTTGCTGTGATGACATTTGAACAATAGCTACTAATCATGTTCCAAAGCAGCAGCTGTAGACATCCATAGAGGCGGAGAGGGGGGGGGAGATTCTTTCAGAAATATACTGCAGAATGATGTCTATGTATCACAGCTAAACTCAAAATCCATTTTGTCTCTTCATGAATCAATTGGCTCACAAAGGTTAGTTTCAGTGAGCAAAGCTCGCTCATTTAAATCACAAACCTGTAAAAACTACAGTATGGACAAGGAAAGATTGAAACACAAAGAAAAAGATATTTCAAAACAGTCTCAGTTACTGTTTCCTTCTCTTTTCTTGCCGGTATTAGGGTTCAAAGATGGCAAGTGGTTCAGTAAACCTATTCAACGTGCTGTGAAGCATGCTGGACATACTGATGTCTGCCCTCAATATTTTTGTTCTTCTACATCATAAGATTTTTCCGTGTGGCATGCATTCTTTATTGCACTGAAAGAACCTGGGCAATGCTCGCTGTTAGTACCAGTAGCTGCAACAATGCAGAGTAGTACACCTGCTGGAAGAGAAACTTAGTTTCATGTTAAGTCTGAATAAGGAGAATGGCATGCTGATAAGAGAACTCTCAGCTGCATCTGATGAAACCATTTTCATGTTGCTGATCCCAACAAACAGTACTTTCTAGAATGTGGGTGGGGGCAGAGGACAGGTAATGGTAGACAGAGCCTGCCAGGTGGTGCCATGATAACAAGAAAATCTCTCAAAGTATCCTTGCATTTCAGCTTGGCTTCTCTCTACCTCTTCTCTCACTGTGTATTGCCCCCCATCCTCCCCCCCTCCCCGGATGTGATTCTTCAACTAAAAGTCAGAATAACTTGACTGCTAACTATTCTGGCCAATTACGCAAGACAGAAGGCTACAGCAGCAGGGAAGAGGGGCTAAAGCAAGCTCCTATATTACCAGAGGAAATTGACCAGGGGCACAGCTACCATTGTGTGCCTGGATTCAAAGAACTCAGGCTGTCATTCCTGTGGAACCACCCCCATTATTCATAGCCACACACCCCATGCCTGACATTGATGCAGGGGACACGGTCAGATGCAGGAATGAGGCTGCTCGGCCTCATTTGCAGGGTACTTCAGCCAGCGCTGGGCTTCCAGTTGATTGGGAGTGCCTCTCTCTGCCTTGAAAGGAAGAGAGATGTGCTTCTAGCAAGGCAGGTACCACATTACTGGCTGAAGTGCCTCAGGAAAGGGGATGAGTGGCCTCGTTCCTGCATCTGGCCACACCCCCTACAACAATGTCATACATGGGAGCATGGCCAGACATTATTATTATTATTACATTTATATCCCGCTCTTCCTCCAAGGAGCCCAGAGCGGTGTACTACATACTTGAGTTTCTCTTTCACAACAACCCTGTGAAATAGGTTAGGCTGAGAGGGAAGTGACTGGCCCAGAGTCACCCAGCTAGTTTTCATGGCTGAATGGGGATTTGAACTCAGGTTTTCCTGGTCCTAGTCCAGCACTGGGACATGGGAATGGGGCCATTCAGCCTCATTCCTGAGGCATTTCAGCCTGGAAGTATGTCTCTCTGCCTTTCAGCACTGGCTGAAGTGCCTTGAAAATGGGGCCAAGCGACCTCATTTCTGCATCTGGCCATGCCCTCTTCATCTGACGTCAGACACAGGGGCATGCCTGGGGCATGCACACACCCACATCAACATAAATAGGGGTCACCACAAGTGGGTTACACCGCCACCAGCTTCCTATGAAATCAGCTGACTCTTCTTCTCCTGATTAGTCTGTACCTTTCCCTTCTTGACATGAGAATTTGTTTTCTTGGTGAGAGGAGGGAATAATTCTCCCATGTTTATTGTCCAGCTGTCCCTGTCACTGGGTCAGCGGCTACTTTTGAACCAAGTGAATCCACAAGTCAGATGTAATGCACAGGAAGTAAACTTCATGGAGGAGAGGTCTATCAATGGCTACTAGTTGGAGGGCTGTGGGCCACCTCCAGCCTCAAAGGCAGGATACCTCTTAGTACCAGTTGCAGGGGAGTAACAGCAGGAGAGAGGGCATGCCCTCAACTCCTGCCTGTGGCTTCCAGCGGCATCTGGTGGGCCACTGTGCGAAACAGGATGCTGGACGAGATGGGCCTTGGGCCTGATCCAGCAGGGCTGTTCTTATGTTCTTAAGAATATGTAAAGAACAGCCCTGCTGGATCAGGCCCAAGGCCCATCTAGTGCAGCATCCTGTTTTGCACAGTGGCCCACCAAATATACTTCTAGTGACTTGGATCTAACAGACTACAAACAGAATTCAGCTTACGGAACAAGGTTTATTCATCTACTTCACCTTATTTTCTCATCCACTACACCAGGGATAAGCAACCTTTGGCAAGCCAGTTGTTGCTGAACAACTCCCATCATCCACAGCCACAATAATTGTGGTTGCTGACCTTTGTACTACACCATTGTGTCTCCAAAAAGGGACATCTTGAGTGTTAGTGTATGAAATGGTATGGAATGTGGTTTGGGGGTTGCAGATGGAGGAGGAAGTTGGTGGGAATCAAGTCTCCCTTGTGTGAGCAGTAGTGCACCCCTCATGATAGGGTCCCTTTCAATCCAACTCATTGCTTCTAATGTTCCAGAAACTCATTTCAGTCATTCTTTGATAAATACCTTTTATTTGATCAACCAGTGGTTTACAGCTGACCTTAGCCAAATTGTAAGAAATCAAAGACAAATCCACTTCCCTTTAGATCACATCTTATCCTAAATGCACAGGAAGGGTGCCAGTTTTTAAGTATCAAAAGCAAGTACAGGACACAATTCTACCAGAAATTCCTGAGAAAACCCCAATCTAAATTGAAACTTGTGCAAGAAAACAGATATTAAAAAGATATATTTTAGCAGACTTTCTTTAAACCAGATACCAAATGTGAACATATATTTATTTAATATATTGATCAGAAGAATATTTTTAACTACTTTGGTCTTCCATCTTTGCTAGAATGTATTATGCAGCCTCAGAGGCATGATGCTTCTCAATATCAGTTGCAGGGGAGCAACAGCAGGAGAGGACATGCCCACCCCTTGCCTGTGGGCTTTCCAGAGACATCTGGTGGGCCACTGTGTGAAACAGGATGCTGGCCAGCATAGGCCTTGGGCCTGATCCAGCAGGGCTGTTCTTATGACCCAGCTATGTTCTGGGCAAATATGTTTGTTCTTTTAAAGGAAGATATGCAACTCACTGCAATTTCTTTTCTCATTTTATAGTCTAATTGTATTTCTTTCATGAGGAGAGGAGAGCTGGTCTTGTGGTAGCAAGCATGACTTGTCCCCCTAGCTAAGCAGGGTCTACCCTGTGCACTTGAATGGGAGACCACATGTGAGCACTGTAAGATATTACCCTTAGGGGATGGAGCCACTCTGGGAAAAGCATAAGCTTTCAAGTTCCCTACCTAGCTTCTCCAAAATAGGACTGAGAGAGATTGCTGCCTGCAGCCTTGGAGAAGCCACTGCCAGTCTGTGTAGACAATACTGAGCTACAACTACAAGACAACTGTGGGGAGACATGATAAAGGTCTATAAAATCATGCATGGTGTGGAGAAAGTGGATAGAGAGAAATTCTTCTCCATCTCATATAACATTAGAACCAGGGGTCATTCCATGAAATTGATTGCCAGGAAATTTAGGACCAGCAAACGGAGGTACTTTTTCACACAACATATAATCAACTTGTGGAATTATCTGCCACAAAATGTGGTGACAGCCAACAACCTGGATGTCTTCAAGAGGGGTTTGGATAACTTCATGGAGAAGAGGTCTATCAACGGCTACTAGTCGGAGGCAAGGCCGGATTAAGCTAGTGTGGGGCCTATAGCGTATGTTATAAAGGGACCCTAAAAAAATTTTTTTAATGCACATAAATATTAAAACATAAATTATTTACTTGCATAGTAAAGTAATTCAGTTTTTTTCATTTGCTATGTTTTGGAATATGGGAGACCAAGCCACAAACTCACACTTAATACAACAACAATGAACATTTATATACCATTTTTCAATCAAAATTCTCAAAGTGGTTTACATAGAAAAATAAAGAGTGGATAGATGATTCTCTGTCTCCAAAGGGCTCACACTCTTAAAAAAAATGTGGTGGGCACCAGCAACAGCCACTGGACAAATGCTGTGATGCGCCTTGTCTTAAAAGGCACTTTTAGCAGAAAAGGGATATTTTATCTAACATGGACCAAATAAAAAAGGTAAAGCTTTAACTTTAAATCCCAGTTGGAAGCTGGGCATGTGGGGCCCTCGAAAACGTGGGGCCCATAGCAAATGCTACATTTACTACATTAATCTGCTATAGGTTGGAGGACTATAGGCCACCTCCAGCTTCAAAGGCAGGGTGCCTCTGAATACCAGTTGCAGGGGAGTAACTGCGGGAGAGAGAGCATGCCCTCAATTTCTGCCTGTAGGCTTCCACAGCATCTGGAGGGCCACTGTGTGAAACAGGATGCTGGACTAGATGGGCCTTGGGCCTGATCCAGCAGGGCTGTTCTTATGTTCTTAACTTCTTACTGCTGCTTCTTCTTCTACTACTACTACTACTAATAATAATAATATTTATACACCACTTATTAACAAGATTCTTAAAGCAGTTTACATAGAAAAATAAATAATAAATAAATGGTTCCCTGTCCCAAAAGGGCTCGCAACCTAAAAGAAACACAGGGTAGAAATCAGCAATAGCCACTGGTAGGATGCTGTGTTAGGTGTAATGACTGCACAGTTGCACAAGACTGTTGTTGCACAATTGTAAACATTGTACAATGGAGCTGCACAACAGTGAAGCCACTATATAAAATGGCTTTGCTGTCACACCACTCTGTGCAATTTCTGCACTTGTGAAACAGTGCTATTGTTCAACTGAGCAAACAGTATGTTCACTCACGTGTATGAAGTCGTGCAGTATGTTGGCCACAGTTTACACCAACAGTGATCAAGATGGGAACCAATCATCATAAAAGAGAGGGGGGAGAGGAAGAGGGGGAGGGAAGGATAGAGAGAGAGAGAGAGAGAGATGTTTACAAAGCAAAGACTAGGTACAATCCCTCTCTGATGATTTCCAGCCCAATATTTTGTGTTCGTAAGTTGAATGATAAGGCCACATTCCAGTGAAAGCAAGCAAGGCTGATTGGTTAAATTCAACTAGCCAGCCAGAGGATCTGTCTGGATGCAGTTAGGCTGCCAGAAGTGACAGCTTGGGGAAATGCAGTAGAAGTCTAACAGGGTTTCAGTTCTGGGTCAAAAACTAAAATTGACACATGCGTCCTAGAGCAAGAAACAATTCCATTTGTATCAAGGGTATTACTCAAATGCTTAGAAACCACTGAACAGTATCCTTTTTATTTTTTTGTGAAATATACCCTAAATACCCTATATATATCCCAGGACAATGGGGGAATCATATGGAAACAATGGGGAGAGTGCTTCAGTCTCTGCTTCAGGGCAGTGTCAGGCTTCCAAGTCTGTAAGACCCCTACAGTGGAGCCTTACAGAGGTAGTAGGCTGTGAATCATGTAAGCCCAGGTTTTTAGTATGCCACCACAAAATCATATTTAAGTTGTTTTCCAGCCCAATGGTAATGCGGATTAGTAATCAACGGCAGTAATTCTCAACATTTCTAATTTCTGTCTGTATTCCAGCAATCAATATATTTAAAAGCTCATTAGAGGAATCTATCTCACTAAAAAATGGAACTAAGATGAGGAAATATGTATGGGTGGAGCAATGCAGACTCAGTTCTCCATAGTCCTCTTCATAAGAACTCCTCCATGAGGCACCTTCTGACAGCAGGTGACCCAGCTTTGAACAACAGTAGGAGATGGGTGCCATAATGCAAACATGAACCAGGAATCCCTGAGTAGATTTATACTTGCCCTTCCTTCTCTCTCTCTCACACACAACCCCCCCACTACCACCACCAAAGTGACAGGCAATTATGAATATGTAAAATAATAGTTGCTCGCAAACAAATTGATTATATAGATGTCACATTTTTCTTCATAACTGACTGACACATGTTGGGAAAATTTTGATGATGCATTTGATTGCTTAGTAATGTACATTGTGTTAATTATTTCAACTAGTTTTGGAGAGCATTATCATAACCCATACAGCATTTGATGCTTTTAGTATAATTAAATATAAATATTTAATACATTTTAATTGACTAGATGTTATCAAATGTTGGGTTATAGTTTATATTATATTTATACAGTCATGTCTGTAGAAAGATGCTCTTTTTGTATTTACTGTATAGTACAGTGGGGAAATGTTGCTGATATCAAAGCAAATAAGTTCTAGTACTTGTATCCTGGAATATGCTAGTATTCAGACATTTTTAATGATTTTGTAAAACAGACTGTGGCTGGGTTCAGAAGTACAGGATAATCACAGTTAATCATGGCTGAGGTTACAATTCCTAATTCCAATTTGCACTGCAGATATTCAACAAACCATGGCCAGCAAAACTGCAGTTGCAAGAGAGGAGAACCCCTCTCTGCTGCTCAGTCTCCCAGCCTGATCCCAGACAGCTCCATAGCCAGACTGCAGGCAGAGCGTCAACACCTGCCAAAGTTACTTCATCTGTTCCCCACCACTATTGGAATTGTCAGTGGACACGCCCACTGTCTCCCCATCTCCAGGTAATCCCAGACACATTCTAAAACAATCACACCCCGGACTAATTAAAACCAAAGCCCCACTATTAAATGTCTCCCCACATACAAATACCTGGGCCAGGAGACCTGGTCCTCACTCTCGCTGTCCTCCAAAGGAAGACTCCCTTTGGTGTTGCTCCTTTGGTGGTGATCCCGCCGGTGGTGGGCCCACTGCCACTGGCAGCACCCTAAATAGTCCTGAGCAGCAAAGCTCTGTCAGATGGAAACCAGGAAACTGCCCAGTTACTCCCTGCAGGCCCAGTCCTGCAAAGCCTCACCACAGTCTGGCAGCCTATCCTGGGGGGCAGATAGTAAGCGGGGGGGGGGGGGGGAGAGGCAGAAGCAGACAGGCAGGCACCCAGTCCCTCACCCATTTTTGTTGTTGTTAATTATTTCTTGTTACAGTATATTGTTTTACATAGAATTTTAAGCTCACATGAAGTCAGGAAAACAACCTATTAAATAAACACATGTGGGCATCCTTTCATTTTTATCATTGAAAAAGAGTAGTCATGTTAGCCTGTTGCAGCAAAAGATACAAAGTAACAAAAGCAACTTGTGGCATCTGAAAGAGTAGCAAATACATTAGTTCTAATATTAGTTCTAATATTACCTGTTAGCTATTCTGGCTGTGTTAAATGTGCAAATGAAATGCAGCTCGGCCAACTTCCAGCAAATCTACCCTTAACATTTTCTTTTTGTAAAAAATAGTTCTTGGTTGGTAGCCCCTTCTGAAGACCTGAAGTCTGCAAAATTGCAAAAAAGTAGATGCAGGGGTTCCTGTGCACTAACATTTTCAGGTTTGAAGTTCTTCCTTCCAAATTTTGATACCACAATTGAGGAGGAGGAGAAGGAGGAGGAGAAGGGGAAGGGGAAGGGGAAGGGGAAGGGGAAGGAAGGACCTCTAAATGTGCAATTACGATCTGAATCAAATTGGACTGTTCCAGGCAGCTTTGATTCAATTTGACACATTTACCCAAATTAGTAGAGAGCCTTTTACTGTGAGGCAAGGATTTTCTTTAAAAGAGTTTTAGGCTGAGTTATGTTTATGGCTGAGCTGAGATTTGAACCAGGGACTTCCGATGTGCTCTTAACCACTAAACTACAGTCCTGTTCAGATGGCATGGTATATACAAAGAATGAATGACAGGGAGAATCAAGATCTCTTATGTTGTTCCCAGCCTCTGTATTTTTATCAGAACTTCTGAACACTGATGAATATTAGGGTACAAGGCATGCATATAGAGCTGGTGTACGAACGTAGACTCTGTTCAGTTCTAATGACCATGTAAAGGGCAAGGGCATGACTAACATCGTGATCCCAGCTCTAGTCTTCTTGCTAGGGCAATGTTACATGTTGTTGGGTCTTAGGTTTTATTTTATGGTCATGTAACCACTTGGGTATTGCAAAATATAAATGATAAAGATCATGCGTATGAGCAACCTGTCACTAATATCTAATGTAGTCTCTCTGGATTTAGTTGAAATGGTATGCACAGCAAATGTTAGAAATGCCCAGTTTTTCATAGTGCTTCTTAACTGAAGAAAAGGTGCTTCATAATTTTTATATTTCTGTCTTTTGTCTCTGCCTCTCTTAAACCTGGAGTCTAAAGTACATTTTTGGGATCCATATCTCTTTTTGGTGCTGCCATTAGAAATGAACCTGTCAATAAATTTGAAGCACTGTTGAAAGGAGCAATGTCCTTCAAAATTAAAAAATAAGGAAGACAACAGAAGTTTCTGGCCCTTCAGACATAAAAAGAATGTTTCCATATCAGGACAATCAGATTGCTTTTATCAGAGAAGGCAAAGAAAATATACAATATACCTGTTTTTTAAAAATCCATAAAGTCGGGATGTTTACCAAAAAAAAACAGGAGTGCCACCAAATAAAAAACATGTCAGATACACACACAAGTATTTCATGTGCTTTGGACTAGACAATGTAGCCTCCTAATGTGGTAATCTAATGCCAGTAAAAGTAGAACATTTCAGTCCTATATGTTGCAATAGCCACTCACTGCCTTTTTTGCTTTCATATCATGGATAAATTGAGGGGTTTTTAGAGGTGTTTTGTGAGCTGACATTTATTATGAACTAAGATCTCATAGGCAGCAAATCAAGTGATAAAGGAAGTCTACTCAGATTATGTCTACTGGCAGACATTATCCACAGCTATCTAGCAACTGAGAAAGAACTTGGAGGACTGCAGATCTGCAAGCAGCCTTCAGAGCCCCTTCCTGTGCTGAACACTGCTTTGCACATTGGGGCAGGTGAAGAGGGGGTGTGGGAGAGATCTTTGTATAAGTTCCCTTCAAAAGGACTTTCTACTTGAATAAATATGTTTCCTGGAGGCTGTATGATCATCATGTAGTCCTTCCTCCCTCCCCCCCCCCTCAACCACTTTGGAAATTTTTGTTGGAGAGTGGAATATAAATATTCATCATATTCGTATTCATAGTAGGAACTTTGATAGCATAGATATGAAGAAATGATGCTACACACCAGCAGCTGTCCATGGTTGCTTTCTCCATACAGATATGGACAATTTCTCATAGAGTACAGCAAGACTTGCACTTAACAGGGCATAGCTCAGTGCAAAAGACAGATCTGGACAGACAGGTGTGTTCTATCTCCCCTTCTGCTCCTTCTTCCAGTCATGGGGACTCTGGTAGCCATATCAGTCCATCTGGACTTGAAGGTGCTGCTGAGTGTTTGATCTGCAAATGGAAGAATGTGATCCAACTTCATATTGGTTGAAGGTGATAACCTGGCATGAATAACCAAGAACTGAATAAAAGAGTGTGTGTGTGTGTGTGTGTGTGTGTGTGTGTGTGTGTGTGTGTTCACATATTTCAGTTATGCCTAACAGTTGCTGTAGTTACAATGTAACATTATTGATGTAGCTACAAATAGGGGTGTGTACGAATCAATATCTATTATTTGATTCAAGGTTGAATCAAATTGCAGACCCCCCCCCGCATTGATCAAAAGCAAAAAATCCATAAATGTTGGGGCCAACTGCCTTGGTGAATCACCCCAATTTGACTCAAATTGATTCAGGCAGATTTGGCACCATTTTGAGGCCTGTTTTACTGAAAAAATGGGCCTCAAAATGGTGTGTCTATGCAGGGAGAGCTTGTGTACCAATAGTGATTGGTGCATAGACCAGTTCTCCGAGGCAGGCTGACACACACAGTCCAGAGGGGAGGGTTGGTCTGCCTGCCAATTCCAATTGGTAGACCCGCTCTTCCTAGAAAACCAGGAGAGCTGGTATACCCATTGGGATTGGCGGGGTAACCAACCATCCACTCTGGACTTAGTGCATCAGCCTGCCTCGGAGAGCTGGCCCCACCTGTTCTCCCCAGAAAAAAACACAATTTTGAGGCCTGTGGTTCCGCAGAACAGGTCTAAAAATGGCACCCAAATCACCTGAATTGATTTGGGTTGAATTGGGAATTATTCTATTCTATCCCAAATCTGGCCCCCTTTTTTCAGGATGATTCAATTTGGGGTAGAATCATCTAATCGCCCCTGATTTTATTCAAATTGATTCATGGCCAAATCAATTTGCACATCCCTAGCCACAAAGACCTGATAGATAGAAAAGAGATAATTGCACTAGTCTACAAGGATTCCAGCTCCCTTTCTAGATCCTTATGCCAGCAGACTCTCAATTTGTTTTCCCTCAATGACTAAAAACAACTTTGGGTTGGGCTGAAGTCATGGCATTGAGAGGAAAGGAATAGGCCTCCTACCATTCAGCAGAGCCCTGATCATATTGCCTCATGTTTTCATTTGTGGTGTTGTGGGGGTGGGAGTTGAGTGTTCAAGTTATGGAATTCCAACCTTTTCTGCTTTGTCTTCCCCACACCTGTGTTCACTACCATCAGACAGGCAGATAAGACAGCTCTCCGTCAGCAGAAGTTTCCAGAATTTCATTATTACAACAACAAAACAAATATTTATATACCATTTTTTTCAACAAATGCTTCCAAAGCAGTTTACATAGAGAAATATTAAATAAATAAGATTGAACCCTGTCCCCAAAGGGCTCACAATCTAAAAAGTAACATAAGTTCGACACCAGCAACAGTCACTGGAGGTACTGTGCTGGGGGTGGATAGGGTCAGTTACTCTCCCCCTGCTAAATAAAGAGAATCACCACATTAAAAGGTGCCTCTTTCCCCAGTTAGCAGGGCTACCTTAGCCTAGTTTTGCCTGCACATGAGAATATCCCCATTGGCTTGTGATTTTGAAAGTTGCGCTCAACACTCAGCAGTTCCATCACACTTGAGATAGAAGGGTCAAATATATGTGGCTCATGTTGAGAAAAATAGCTCTGCATATAATGAAGATTTGTTTTTGTTTTTTAAATGTTTGTCATATTTTTGCCAAGACACTTAAAAACAGATATATCTCCTAAATGTCAGCAACTTATCCTGTACACATTGTGAACTATGTTACTTTATGCAATCAGTTTCAAGTACTAATTATCATTTGGAAAGAGGGCTTGGATAGTTCAAGGTTGGCTGGGAGTGAAATACATTGTTACGTGCCTTGAGAAGTGAGAAGTTCAAGAGGTGCTATGCATCTCAGATTCTGGCTTCCTTGGGAAAAGAGATTGTTGGAAGCATATGGTGTTTTTGTAAGATTTAGTTTATTTGAAATATAAACATTGAACATTGAGAAAGCTGAAATAGCAGGGCACTCCTACAAGCTGCAACAGATTATATCAGATCCCTTGGAAGGGAATCTATCTATCTATCTATCTATCTATCTATCTATCTATCTATCTATCTATCTATCTATCTATCGTGTGTGAGAGAGAGATATCTTACATTCTCGCATATCAACCCTGTCCATAACATGAGGATACTTGCCCTCTTACAAGGCTATGATGGTCCCCCTATAATGATATTTCAGGACCATTTTGAAGCATCCTCAGGTCTTCTGGACTATCAGCCTACTTCTCCTTGTCATCAATAGAAGGAAATGGCATTAGCACCTTAAATGGCATTAGCCCCTACTATAGGCAGTAATGGGCTCCTCATCAAATGCCATCTTGATCGAAACACTGACAGTGACTGGGAATAGCAGAAGGAAATCAGGGAGGCATCAAAGAGAGACAGAGCTGTAATAATGTGTGACTGCAATTACCCACACATAGACTGGTTCACATTCAGGTAGTGACAAAGAAGCCACATTTCTAGTTACATTGAATGACTGTGCTCTAGAACAGTTGGTCATGGAATCAAGCAGAGAGAAGGTGACTTTGGACTTAATCCTGAGTGGTGCCCAGGACCTGGTGTGAGATGTCAGTGTCATGAAACCTTTAGGGAACAGTGACCATAGTTTGATCAAATTCAGCATATACAGGTATGTGAGGAGAAAATCGCCAAGGAAGTCTAACATAGACACTGAATTTCAGAAGAGGAAACTTCTCTAAAATGAGGAGTTGGGTGAAAAGAAATTTTAAAGGGAAAATCAGGAGAGTCACTTTGCTTCAGAATGCATGAACTCTATTTAAATAATAGAAGCCCAGATACCAAATGAATACCAAAAAGGAGGAAAGTCACTACCAAATCTGGGAAGATGCCAGCATGTTTAACAAGTAAAATCAAGGAAGTTATAAAGAGGAAGAAGAATTCCTACAGAAATTGAAAGACCTGCCCAATTGAAGAGAACAGAAAGGAACACAAACTATGGGAAAAGAAATGCAAGGAGAAAATAAGGGAGGTGAAAAGAGAGTTTGAGGAATATTTAGCAAAAAGTATCAAGTAAAATAACAAAAACTTCTTTAAATACATCAGAAGCAGAGAACCTGCCAGGGAAGCGGTTGGTCCATTAGATGACGAGGGAATAAAAGAGATCATTAAGGAGTAACACTAGAACCAGAGGTCATCCTATAAAACTGATTGCCAAGAAATATGGGACCAACAAAGGGAAGTATTTTTTCACATAACACACAATCGACTTGTGGAATTCTCTGCAACAGAATGTGATGACTGCCAGAAGCCTGGATGGCTTTAAGAGGGTTTTAGATAAATTCATGGAGGAAAGATCTATCAATGGCTATTAGTCTGAGGGCTATAAGCCACCTCAAGTCTCAGAGGCAAGATGACTCTAAACACCAGTTGCAGGGGAGCAACAGTAGGAGAAAGGGTATGCCAGCTCCTGCCTGTGGGCTTCCCAGAATCATCTGGTGGGCCACTGTGAGGAACAGGATGCTGGACTAGATCGGCCTTGAGCCTGATCCGAGGCTTGTCTTATGTTCTTATGGGCTGGATTAGAGATAATAAACTGAAGCTGAATCCAAGCAAGATGGATGTGCTCATTGTTGGGGGTGATAATCTGCAAGATGGTATAGAACTTCCTGTCCTGGACGTGGTAACACTCTCCCAGAAAGAATAGGTTCATAACTTGAGAGTGTTATGGCTCTGATCCTGGTGCCTCAGATTGAGGCTGTGGCCCGGAGCGCTTTTTACCAGCTGCAATTGATTTGACAACTCTGCTTGTTCCTTGTGGAGAATGAAAAAGTGGTACACCAGCTGGCAACTTCCAGGTTGGACTACTGCAGTGTGCTCTATGTAGAGCTGCCTTTGTATATAGTTTGGAAAATTCAGTTAGTTCAAAATGCAGCAGCCAAATTGGCTTCTGGGGTATCCCGGAAAGTCCACATTATGCCTGTTCTTAAACAGTTGCACTGGCTGCTGGTATGTTTCTGGGAAAAGTACAAAGTGCTGGTTATTACTGTTAAACATTGAATAGCTTGGGTCCAGGTTACCTGAGAGAGTGCCTTTCTCTACAAGATCCCCACTGCTCGCTCATTAAGATCATTAAGAGAGGTGCCCATCTTTGCGTGCCAGCAGTTCATCTGGTGGTAACCTTGGGCCTTCTCAGTTGTTGCCCCTGGATTATGGAATTATGTTCCTTGGAGGCCTTCAGGAGTGCCTTAAAGACCCATCTTTTTTGCCTGCCTTTTAATGATATTTAGTTTTAATTTTAATCTGGTTTGAATGTGTTTTTTTCTTAATTGTAATTGTTTTATTATGTGTTTTTTATTTCAGTGTAAACCACCCTGAGCCACTTTAGGAAGGGCAGTATATAAACTGAATAAATAAAATAAATAATAAATAAATAAGAAAAGAGTTAGCCAGCAAACATTCATATTTATAATGTCCAATTCATTATTATATACAAATTCTTTTCAAATACAGCATTTTTAGTGTATGATATTCAAAGATCACTAACATGTTTGGTTCCAGCATTAAGATAGCCATATGTAAAGCTGACAAGTGAAGCCACTATTTCTTTTACACATTTCAAAAAAACCCAACAACCCTTCTTAACAATACACGATGGACATTGCTAGCTATGTGCAGATGAAGTCATGTGCATTGCTACATGATGCACTTGTAGATTCAGTTAATTGTGGCAGTTAACTATCATTTTAACTGGCTCTTTAGAATTTGAGCCCAAAATTTTTTGCTTGGGCTCAAATTCACATTACATGCACATGTGCATAGCCCTCAGGGACATATGTTTGGATGGTACAGAGAGCTTCCAGGGGAAGAGGCAGTCAACAAAAATTTCCCCTTCCCCAGTGGAGCAGTGCAGTTAATTGGAAAGTGCTGTTAGCTTCTTCCCCTCACTGCACCAGTACTTCTTTGCTCTCTGTTTATCAAAGCCACTGTTTATAAAAGGATGTGAAGTAGCTTGTGTGATGATCAAGCTTCTTGCAGATCCAGTTATTGCCCCCACACCCCCAGCATAGTGCCCCAAGAAATACATATGACCCAGCACGTGGGAGAAAGGGCCAAAACTTTCTTAAAATAATTCAAACTGGATTTTGTAAGAGAATCCACCACAAGGCAGTGCAGGTCAAACCTATGCCAAAGTCAGACAGACATTGCCCTTACCCTGCCTGAAGGGTGACAGAACCTGGCTCCAAACTAGGCATCATAGCAGTGCTGATACCTGTCCATCATGGCCAACCCCAGAGAGTTGGGGCTCTTTCTTGGACTTCCTACCCACAAGCCCACACAGCCTTTGGAGTTGCGAAGCCCCACTAAGCCTCTGCTGCAGGTCAGATATATAAATATCACACCCATCAAGTAGAATGGTGAATCCCATCAAGTTCAAGTGTGGAGAAAATCATTCTAGGGTGATCCATGATAAATCCTCCTCGGCAAGCATCACCCTTCCCAGCTCCTTATTAATCTTCCTCCTGGCGTGCTTAATACCCTTCATATTGGAAACCCACTCCACTCCAGACCCTTCATTGTAGCAGCTCACCCCAGGCAATCACGAGGCCTGGAATCCATTTCCTGAGCATTGCAAAATCTGACTTGGCTTGCAGGATTACAGACAGCCCTGTGCATTGTGCCAAATCACCACCACCTCCTCCTCTGCTGTGCCCAGAAACATGCTGCTGTAGCCAAAAATGCCAAGCTCCGAGAGCCCTAACACATGAGTTCACCACTGAACAACTGACTCCTGGGAGAGAGCAGGCTGATGAATGGTTGTGGATGCCCCGCCCCCTCCCAGTTCCGCCCCGTCAGGAAGGCCACCAAGCTGCTCATCAGGAGGAGGAAGGGCGAAGCACATCCCCCACATAAGGCCAAGGGGTGCCCTCATTCTTTGCACTGTGTAACATTTTTTAAAGTAATGTAAAGAGATTCTGATTCCACTGACGTTAATGGAAGCTATCCTTTGGGAAAGTGCTGCCAACAGGTTGAAGACAGATGCTTTAGCCCCAGTGGAGCTGTCAAGAAATAAGCATCTGGTGTTTAAAGTATTCTTCTCATTGTTTCTAGTTCTGGGACCGTATCATCATTTAAAATTTTGATGGCAACAAGAAATGCTTTGTGACTAAATAACAGCTCTTTCGCATATATTTCCCAGAGAACATCTTTGTCAGCTACAATTTAGCAACTCAGTAAAAGTATTCACTGAATAATCAAAGTAGAATTCTAGAATGGTCTCTGTTCTTCAGCCACAGTAATATCTGAATATGTACATTTCAACATTATTCTACTTTTTATGAGGGGAGAAGAGCCTATAACAGGTAAAGAGAAATTACTTCACAGAAAAATCATATTCAGACCATTTCCCTTACTCTAATGTGAGATTAAGCAATGTTTGCTAAATGTTTAGAAGATATACTCCATTCCAATCCACTACTCAACAGTAATCAAAGCCCCTCCATTTAATAGTTTGGACCTTTGGAATAGGGGACACATACTTTGTATCCTCCCCCATCTCTCCTAGGAAAGGGCCTGGAGAGAACGGAAGATCTTTTCTGAGAGGTCAGACCGATCATGAAAAGGCTTTCTGCTAAAATCTATTTGATTGGCTGCCTATTTCACAACACAGCCATATGGACAGGTGTTGAAGAATGGAAACATATGCAGTTTGGCAGCAAGGAAACAGAACATCTGACGCCTTGGCAGCAGTGAATGGAAAACAGACAGGCATGGTATGTCAGCAAAACATTACCCCACATTGATTCAAAATATTACCCCACATAATTTAAATAGTGATGTAAAATTATGGGAGTTCCAGAAAAATGCATAATATCTAGAATAAAGGATTGTGTGTACATTGCACAATTCTGTAGTGCGTGCATTGATTGATCGATTGATTGATTGATTGTTCAGTTTTTATATCGCCTTTCATAAGGCACTCCAAGGTGGTTTTAAAAAGTTAAAATACAATAAAATTTCATAAAAATCACATTTAAAAACTTAAAATCAGTTAAACAGTAAAAACCATAAAACGCCCCCCCACAAAAAACCCCACAAAAAAACACAAAACACCAGCAAACCATAAATAAACCATGCATTCCCTTCCTTGGTATATTTGTACCAAGGAAGAAAATTCCCCTAGAAAATTATTGTGCTAGCAATGAGAGCCATAGAGGTGGAAAGGGTGATTGGGATCAGAGTCCCCAATGCTCTCTCACATATTTCAGTAGCATATTTGAAAATCACATCTTTTAAAAACTTTTAAAGCTTTAAATATAAGGGCCATCTTTAGACTAGTTTTCTAGGCTCTGCACAGTAGCTGAATTCATAGGTAAGCAGGGTGCTGTGCAGTGCTTTAAGACAAGATTTCCACAGCATCAGTGGCACCAGAAGGCTCAAAGTGGCACAAGCCCCCTGACAAGTAGCTTGGTGTCCCCTCTGCTGCCTGTCTATTACTATAACTTATTACTATAACTTGAAGGAAAAGCATTTTTCACATGCTCAGATTATGTTTCTATATTATTATCATTAATCAATCTATATATTTAATTCTCCTGGGTGTGCCTTTCGAACGTGCGTCCCGGCAGCCCAGCTGATTGGCTGGGCTGTGGGGGCGCCTGATTGGGTAAGGCGCACCCAGGAGAACAGCGGTGGTGGGCCAGGCAGTGGGCAGCCATGGTGGCTGCAGAGCCAAGGCAGCGGGCCCAGCCAGGCGAGGTGGCCGCAGGCCCGAGCGGCGCCGCGGGCCTCTGCCAGCGGTGGGCCTGGGCAAGAGGGTGGGGGAGAGGATGCCGGCCACAGAGACCAGCAAGGAGCAGCAACGACACCGCCGGGTGCGGGGGAGAGAGGTAGCCAGCCCCAGAGAGTGCACAGATGCTCTGTGCGGGGTCGGCTTGTATATACATAAAGCATCAAAATGCTTTCCCCATGGGTTCACTTCTATTTGTGAGCTTTAATGTGAAACACGATGGCTGACATCCTGACTAGTGTGGTGTAGTGGTTAGAGTGCTGGACTAGGACCGGGGAGACCAGAGTTCAAATCCCCATTCAGCCATGATACTAGCTGGGTGACTCTGGGCCAGTCACTTCTCTCTCAGCCTAACCTACTAGACAGGGTTGTTGTGAGGAGAAACTTAAGTATGTAGGTATGAAACTTGGATAATTCTGTGCCCCTCAATATTTTTCTCAATATTTTTAATGCAGAAACTGTTCCAGAGCCATTTTCCAGGTCTAGCATGGCCACCCTCCTCCTTAGGAAAACAGAAAAATACCACCTTAGAGAAGGATTTGGACCAGCGAATGGAGAAAACATACCTATTGTATTGACCAGAATCTGCTATGATATTCTATAGCTCACTTAGCTTTGAATCATGATCAGCAATGAAAATTTGAGGGATGGCTTTTATAAGGAAAATTGTGACATTAATTATTAAATTAGCTTTTCCTTGAAGCACAATTCATAGAAACAAAACTATAAAAGTAAAGACTATGTTTACACTCCTATGACATGAGCTGATCTGTCAATACATGTGCTGTTCCTCAAGGGCATGTTGAAATCCAGACATTAGTATTTCATTTTCCTTGAAAAGGTTGGGACTAAGCTATCATGGGGGCTTAGGAACATTGATCCATTTGGGTAAGTGAAGCTGTCTGCAAGACTTTAAATCCTTCCTGAGGATGTGGACAAGCTGTTTCAGACTGGGCATCCTACCACCTGCTTTCTTGACCTTTGCCATTGAGAGTGTGGTGGCCTCTCCGCTCCAGACAGTCCCGGAGAAAAATGATTATCTAGACCCATTTCTAACTGGCTTTGGAGTGGGCTATGGGCTATGGGGTTGAGACTGCTTTGGTGATCCTTTTGGATCTCTCAGTGGCTTTCAATACCATCAACCATGATATCCTTCCAAGTTGCCTGAGGGAAGTGGGATTAGGTGGCATGGTTTTAGAGTTGTTCCTTTCCCAACTCTCAGGTAAATTCCGTATGTCACTTGGCTGACTGTTACTCAGAAAAGCAAGAGTTACTGTATGGAGTTCCACAAGGTTCCATGTTATCTCCAGTGTTCTTTAACATCTACATGAAACCTCTGAAAGAGATCATCAGCAGATCTGGTGCAGGGCACTATCAATATGCTGATAACACCCAAATCTAAGATGGAGCTACTGAATGTGGTGGGTCAAGATCTGAGAGATGGTTTAGATCTGCCTGTTCTCAGTGGGGTTACATTCCCTCTGAAAGATCAGATATGTGCTCACTGGTTTGTGAAAGATCAGATACATGCTCACCCTAAACTCTCTCTGGTTTCTCGGGTTGAGGCAGTGGCCAGGAGTGCTTTTTATCAGCTTTGGCTGATACGTCAGCTATGCCCATTTCTGGAGATAAATGACTTTAAAACAGTACTACATATGCTGGTAATCTCCAGGCTTGACTACTGCAATGCACACCATGTGGGGCTGCCTTTGTACATAGTCCAGAAACTACAACTGGTACAGAATGCAACAGCCAGACTGGTCTCTATGACAACCCAAAGGGACAATATAACACTAATTTGGAAAGAATCTGAAAGAGGCATAAATGACCAGGCTCAAACTATCATACTTCAGACACATTATGTGAAGACCCAGCTCCCTTGAGAAGTCTGTAACGCTGGGGAAAGTTAAAGGAAAAAGAAGAAGAGGACGACCAGCAGCAAGGTGGATGGACTTGATTACGCGACAGCAATGAATGCACCACTGAAAAACCTTAAAGGCCAAGTTGGAGACAGATCATCCTGGAGAGAATCTATCTATGTGGTCACTAAGAGTCGACACCGACTTGATGGCTATCTATCTATCTATCTAATTTTTAAAAATGGTGTGTGTGTGTGTTTGTGTGTGTGTAAAGTATTTGTCTCTATGGTGTCTTTATCATTGCACAGGAACAACTTCCATCAAGGCTGGTCTGCACATGGAGCAAAATGGAAAGGGAATGAAGCGGCAGATTCTAACATGGGATAATGACTCATTAACTACAGGTGGGAAAGACTACACTAGACTGTGCACTAGACTACAGGTGCACTAGGTGCACTAGACTACAAATGGGGGAAAACCCAAAACGTGAACAATTCTTTGCATGACAGAGAATGAGCTAAGGTAAACCTAGGATGTCAGGCATGAAAGGGCAATACAAGTCATTCACGAGCCCAGCCCTCCACCATCCTCTACGCCCTCTGGTGTGTCTGCCCACCCTGATACCTTACAGTTAAAAGCAATGGCACCAGAGGCCAGCTGGTGAAAATGCTCCTCCTGTAAACCAGAAAGCACATCTATGATACCGCTCTGCAACCCTGGGACATAGTTGGTGAGAAACAAAGTATTGTTCCGCAGACACTGTAGTACAAAAATCTGTACCACGACTATGACTCTCTGTGACCTAGCTGTCTGGACATTGATAATCTGCACCTTAGCCTGGTTATTGCACCAAAAATACACCGTGGAATTTGTGAAAGCCTCCCCCCACAGATGCATGGCCACCACAATTGGGGGAAAACTCCAGGAATGCAAGGTCTCTGGTCAGACCATTTTCCATCCAAGCCTCTGGCCAGGCTGCTGTGCACCAGCGCCCCTTGAAATATAAGCCAACTCCCCTAACTGCCTCCAAATGCATCTGGAAATCAGCCTTAGAAAGCAATCCAAATGCCAAAATGTCACCCCACTGAAGGCCTTCAGAAAAGATGCCCATACTTCCAGGTCCACCCTCATTTGTGCAGACACACAAAGCCTATGACGAGGCTCTTGTTAACCTACCATTGAGTCACAGAGACCTTACAGGAATGCCCTGCTAGAGGCAATGACCTTGCATGCAAAATTCAAGTGCCCCAGCAAAATCTGCAATTCCCTGAGAGTAACCTTCTTGGCAACAAGGCACTCCTGAAGCTTAGCTATTCACACCTCCAGCTTGTCCACTGGCAGCCTGGAGAAGCCCACCACACTGCCTAGCTTGATTCCAAAAAACGTAAATCTAGCCACAGTGCCCTCGGTCTTATCTTGAGCCAGTGGCACTCCTAAATCCCTGAACAAGGCTGTGAATGTACTCAGGAGGTGAACATTTTGGCCAGAACCACCCAAGCCCACCAAAAAAAGTCATCTAGTAATGCAGTAACCACCACAGTCCACCCAAATGCCCCCCACCCTAAACAGGGTTAGCAGAGCGAGTGCTCCACTAAGCCCATTTTTGGGGGGCGTGTGTCTGCTGCAGCTGTCTGCAGCCATGCTGAACACCCTCAGGGAGGGGGGAGAAGGGAGGGAGGAACCCCAGGAATGCACCGCATACTCACCTGATGCATTGCAGGGACTCCAGGGGTCAGGGCACCATATGGTGGTGCTTCACTTTGCCCGACCCCCAAAGCTGCTGGACAAGCCACAGCCGATCGTAGGAGCATATGAGTGATGTTGCCGGTCATCTGGATGGGCAATCCACCTGCCCAGCAATGGGGAGAGCAATGGGGAGCAACCTGCCCATCTGTGGGGAGAGCAGGCCAAACCCACTCTCCCCACAAACCCCATTATGGCTCTTCACACTAATTGTATGAAGAGCATCATTGTCTTCTATCCTCTGAACTGACCTCAAGTTGACAAAGTGAACTTGTGGGAATTCACATGGGACCTGGAAACCCATTTAGGAGATGCTCAGTGGCAGCCCTACAAAGGTAGTCTGCGAGTAATTATCGAGGTGCCTAGACATGGACCAGGCAAGACCTCTTTTCCAGAAGCGTAGGGGGTTGGCTTGCATAGGTGGATTACCACAGAGGAAATGGAGGTGATTGCCTACATTGGCAAATCCGGGAAGAGCAGCAGATCTTGGGGTGGGAAAGTTTGTTTGGGTTTTTTTACTTTTAAGACTGCCGCTGCTGGTGGCGGCGATGGTGAGAGCTGAAGCCTCTTGCTGCCCCACTGCAGTAGCGAGGAGAGTAGGGGTGGAGAGGATGAAGCCCCTGTCCTTTTTTAAACCACAGTGGCTGCAGGGAAAGGGGAATGAGAGGCAAGTCTCCCCTTCTACATTAAAATGCTGAAAGGTGGAATTGGGAGTCTGGCTACAGCGGGATCTGGGTGGGTTGTGGGTGAGGGAGGGAAAGTTTTTACCTTAAAGCAGCTTCACTGCTTCCACTGCTGTGTGTAGCCTCCATGGTGGAGGAACGAGCAATGAACAGTTAACTGGAGGAGCAAGGAAGAGCTCCTTCTAGCTCCCCTCCTCCCACTCAAATGAGTGCAAGGAACCCAAAACCACTGCTAACTTGGCAAAGAGGCATCTTTTAATGTGGCGATTCTCTTTATTTAGCAGGGGGAGAGTAACTGGCCCTATCCACCCCCAGCACAGTAGCTCCAGTGACTGTTGCTGGTGTCTATCTTATGTTTCTTTTTAGATTGTGAACCCTTTGGGGACAGGGATCCATTTTACTTATCTTATTTATTTATTATTTCCCTGAGCCATTTTTGGAAGGGTGGTATAGAAATCGAATAAATAAATAATAAAAATAAATAAATAAATAATGGGCTGCTTCCAGGTGGTGACATTTAGAAGTTTAAAAGGGAGGGGCTTCATCCCCACCACCTCTACCCTCCTCGCTGCGGTGAGGGCGGAAAGTCCTTGGCCGCCTACAGGCAGCAAAAGGCTTGATCTGCCCCTGTTGGCTTCACACACACCCCCTCCTACCTTGACTGGGATCCTTACTGCTCCCCACCTGAATCCCCGCATCCTGGCACACTGAGTATGGTTGCACCCGCAGAAGCCACACTCATGTGCAGCACCCCCCACTGCTAAACTCCCAACATACCAACAGGGGTTGAACCTGCTGTGGGGGAGTGGGGGGGCATTATCCCACAGGGGTAAACTGCCACTGCCCTAGAAAACATGCTGGCCAGCCATGTGAGTGCGAGTAAAAATTATAAGGGCCCACATGCCAGGGTAATAATCCCATAGCTGCCTCATCTGGCCCCAGCTCTTCAGTTTTTCCTCCTCCAAAGGTGCAGGTGAGGGTGCAACAGGAACCTCGGGCTGAGGGAGGTCCACTGGCATTTGTGCAGGCATGGGTTCCTTCCACTTTGAATCCGGCAACCTGTTCAGACAAAGCGTGCATTAGTTTTGCTCGCTTAGCTGCCTTGGCACCCCGTTTGAGACAGGAAGGGATTCCAGAGCAACTGCTGGGTTTCGGCCTGCCAGTGGCTGCACCCTAACCTTTTCTAGGGCATCCAGCCAGGACATGAGCATGCGGACAGGGCCCAAATCCTAATAATAATAATAATAATAATAATACCCCCAGTGAGGCACTACCGTGGCATGGTTGTGCGGTTTGCGTGCTCTGAGGAAGGTGAGAGCTATGCCAGAGGCCCAACCATACTGGACAGGTCTCACCAGAGGAGCCAGACAAAGAGTGCCTCTCCCATCAACAATATGGTGAGACGCAACTTTAATAAATCTATAAGGGATCGGTCGTCACCCGGGTCAACAAGGACCACGCCAGGTGCTGGAGTCCCTGGACATCTGGTGGCAAGTGGGCAACAGGACTCAGGATCTTCAGTTGAGCAACCAGGGCTGAAGACAGCAAAGTTACTGGAAGAAACGTCGCTTAAACGAAAAAAATATAGGGAAAATGCCAACAAGAAAATAATGATCTGCTATTACAAATCTAGTCCAACTAGAAGAGGTTATTTTAAAAGAATGTAGCAAATTTGGAAAGAGAAGCATCTAGACACAGAAATAACAGAACAAAGGCTAGCAGACTACAAAAGATTCATAATAATAAATGAAGTATTCACAGAAGTTGAGCTGGAAGAACTACAAAGAGCAATACAGGCTCAAGATATGGAAGAAGAATTACCACCAACTGAAGAACTTGCTCAGGCACAGGTGGAGGAGGTGTTGGAAATAGAGGATGCCACTGTTGCTGAACTGTTTCAAAATCAAGACCAGGCAACCTCCCCTTTGCCATCACCTCAAAAACCCAAATGCCGTTTAACAGAAAAGCAACAAGAACTAAAGCAAAAAATAACTGAGCACATGAACCAAACAACCACCAGGGTTCGACTTCCCGCTCTAAAAACAGTTGCCAAAAAACAACTTGCTCAGGCATTAAAAGATGTCACTGCTGCACTTGCAGAAATAACAACCAAGAATTTGCAAGAAACAAACCAACTAATGTACAGTGCAGCAACAATAACAACACAAGAGCTCGGATATAAGATCAGTGGACCTGTAAAAAAAGAAAGTAGTACATCACCTAAATGGAAGATTAAATTAGAAAAAAAAAAACTCCAGGTTTAGATCAGATGCTAGTAAATTGAAAGATATGAAAGACAGAAGCTGATGAATGAAAACACCAAAAGTATCTGATTCAAAAATACCACCTAGATTCAAGGAGAATTAGAGAAGTCCTGGAAATAATAAAGCAGCAAATAACAGCAGTGTCAGAGAAGGTTAGCAGATATGAAGCCAGAACTACACAACACAGGCAGAATCTCCAATCCCAGTCAAATCAGAGACGTTTCTACCAAAGCATAGAAGGAGAAACTGCAAAAAACATAGAAACAGCAAATAAAGAAGAAACAGTGCAATTCTGGGGGAAATTATGGGACAATCCAATAGATTATAATAAAAAAGCAGGCTGGGTGAAAGAGGTCGAAAAATGTAACCAACAAATGCAAGATCTAATAATAACACCAGAATTAATAAGTGAAAGAGCAAAGAAAATTAAAAATTGGACTGCACCAGGCGACGATGAACTGCATGGCTTTTGGCTTAAACACCTAACAAGCCTTCATAAACAACTATCAAAACAGCTCAATCACATTTTGCAAGGAGGTGATATTGAACAATGGCTAACAACTGGGAAAACTCATCTCATCATGAAAGACCCAGCAAAAGGTGCAGTTCCAAGTAATTACAGACCGATCACCTGCCTGCCAACCATGTTGAAATTATTAACTGGAATAATAGCAGATGAAGTGATGCAACACTTATTAACTAACAAACAGCTTCCAGATGAACAGAAAGGAAATTGCCCGAACACAAGAGGCACAAAAGACCAGCTGCTGATTGACAAAATGATTTTAGAAAATTGCAAGAGAAGAAAAACCAATCTAAGTGTTGCATGGATTGACTACAAGAAAGCCTTCGATTCATTGCCTCACACATGGATACTAAAATGTTTAGAAACAACTGGTGTCAGCAAAAACATTCAGATATTTATTTAAAAAAGCAATGAGCATGTGGAGTACATAGTTAACAATCAATTGCGAGACACTTGGACAGGTAAGCATTAGAAGAGGCATTTTCCAAGGGGACTCACTATCCCCTCTGTTGTTTGTAATCACCATGACTCCACTTTCACAAATACTAAACGAAAACAGGCCTCGGATACCAAACATCTAACACATCAAGTCAAATCAACCATCTGCTCTACATGGACGATCTGAAGTTGTATGGAAAGTCCCAGTCAGAAATCGAATCTCTGCTAAACACTGTCCGTATATTCAGTAGCGATATAGCAATGGAGTTTGGACTAGACAGGTGTGCTGCCTTAATGATGAAGAGAGGGGAAAAAACAAAAACAGAAGGAATAGAACTGCCCAATGGAAGCAAGATCAAGAACATGGAAGAGAAAGAAAGTTACAAATACTTGGGCATTCTCCAGGTTGATAACATCACACACACTGAAGTTAAAAGAAAAATTGGAAGTGAATACATCAGGAGAGTTAGAAAAATCCTCAAGTCCAAACTCAATGGCGGGAACACCATACAAGCCATAAACACCTGGGCTATACCTATTATCAGATACACTGCAGGAATAATAGACTGGACCCAGGCAGAGCTAGAGATGCTAGATCGTAAGACCAGGAAAATCATGACCATCAATCATGCTCTGCACCCCCACAGTGATGTAGATAGGCTATACCTCCCTCGCACCTCCGGTGGAAGAGGCATGCTGCAAGTCCATCAAACAGTAGAGGAAGAGAAAAGAGGCCTTGAAAAATATATCAAGGACAGTGAAGAAGATGCACTTAAAATGGTCAATAATGCGAAACTATTCAACACCAATGAAAGAAAGCAGGCATGCCAAGAAAGAATAAATCAAGAACCAAGCAGAAAAATGGAAAAATAAGCCCCTGCATGGTCAATATTTGCACAATATAAGTGGAAAATCAGACATCACCAAGACCGGGCAATGGCTTAAGAATGGTTTCTTGAAGAAAGAAATAGAGGGTTTAATACTGGCTGCGCAAGAGCAGGCACTAAGAACAAATGCAATAAGAGCAAAAGTTGAAAAATCCACCACAAACAGCAAGTGCCGCCTTTGTAAAGAAGCAGATGAAACCCTGGACCACCTAATCAGCTGTTGTAAAAAAGATCTCACAGACTGACTACAAACAAAGGCATGACAAGGTAGCAGGGATGATACACTGGAACATCTGCAAAAAATACAAGCTACCTGTAGCCAAAAATTGGTGGGACCATAAAACAGAAAAAGTGGTAGAAAATGAAGATGTAAAAATATTATGGGACTTCCGACTACAAACAGACAAACATCTGCCACACAATACACCAATATAACTGTAGTTGAGAAGAAAGAAAAATAAGTCAAAATAATCGACACAGCAATACCAGGGGATAGGAGAATAGAAGGAAAAGAAATAGAAAAAATCACCAAATACATAGATCTACAAATTGAAATTGAAAGGCTGTGGCAGAAAAAGACCAAAATAATCCCAGTGGTAATTGGCGCCCTGGGTGCAGTTCCAAAAGACCTTGAAGAGCACCTCAACACCATAGGGGTCACAGAAATCACCATCAGCCAATTACAAAAAGCATCTTTACTGGGAACAGCCTATATTCTGCGACGATATCTATAACAATTGACAATAAAATTCAGCCATCCCAGGTCCTTGGGGAGGACTCGATGTCTGGATAAAACCAACCAGTCAATAACACCTTTCTGACTGTGTAAACAAGATAATAATAATAAGGAATCTTGGCATGGTTCACTGTCCACCCTTTCATCTTGCCTGTCACCATTTTTTGAGACATGACTGCCAAGCCTTACTTACCAAGGGCTCACCTTGGTAGTTAGGTCCAAATGCACACCCAAGTTGTGCAGCCAAGGCCTGCTGCCAGAAATGGCAGATGGAGACTGCATGGTAGGTCCATGGCCTGTATGGTATCCGACTCAACCTGAACCCTGAAGGAGAGGAGAGCTGGTCTTGTGGTAGCAAGCATGACTTGTCCCTATAGCTAAGCAGGGTCTGCCCTGGTTGCATATGAATGGGAGACTTTATATGTGAGCACTGCAAGATATTCCCCTCAGGGGATGAAGCCGCTCTGGGAAGAGCAGAAGGTTTCAAGTTCCCTCCCTGGCTTCTCCAATATAGGGCTGAGAGAGATTCCTGCCTGGAACCTTTGAGAAGCCGCTGCCAGTCTGTGAAGACAATACTGAGCTAGATAGACCAATCAATATACTGATAGACCAACTCAGTATATGGCAGTTTCCTATATTCCTATGCTCCTAACTTCTGCCAAATGACCCTGCCACGTGCCTGCAGGCTCCTGAGCTAGGCCGTCCACCACCTAGGTCACATGGCTAGAGCCCCTTGTCTCCACTGGCAGGCTGACTGCCCTGCTACCTTGCTGCTTGGACACAAGCTGCCCTGGCCTACAGGCTACTTATGCTGGTTGAGTGCTGAGCACAGGCCTCCAATCAGATGCTTCCAGAATGACTGTGCTCCTCCTCGCCACACCCAACCAGCCACCAGATTGAATCACTGCAACCACTGCCTTGCCTCGCAGCCAAGTAAGCATGGGCTCATTCTAACACACTTAAGCCTCTCAGGCTCCAACCTTCCCAAACAGCTCGCAATGGAAAGGAGTTGGTTTGGAGGCAGATGCTGTAAGCAGCTAGGCAAGCCCTGCCCCCAAACACTTCTGGCCAACCACCAGGCCCCAAGTGCTTCATGCTTCCTCAGGCGAGGCTAGAGCAAAGAAGTCATGCCCAGACTGGCTGGTCAAGCAGTCACATTCATTAGCAATAGAGGACCTTAATTCCACATTGCTGATGTTTTACATGTTCTCAAGCAAAGCAATAATGTTGATGTTCCTTACCTCACACCAGATTTTTTGTTATGAGTTTGTTGCTTTTTTAAGCTTGGGAGAAACCATGAATTGCTTTATGCTTTTCAAGCCAAGCCACTTCCTGCGAATAAAGATTGCCCCCAATCCAGTTCTCTTCACAGTCTGTTCCCATGCAAGACAAATATGTATTTTTACTTGCCTTGGAGAGGTATTTCTTTCTCTTGAGAGAACATAAGAACAGCCCTGCCGGATCAGGCCCAAGGCTCATCTGGTCCAGCATCCTGTTTCACACAGTGGCCCACCAGATGCCACTGGAAGCCACAGGCAGGAGTTGAGGGCATGCCCCCTCTCCTGCTGTTACTCCCTTGCACTGGTATTCAGAGGCATCCTGCCTCTGAGGCTAGAGGAGACCTATAGCACTCCGACTAGTAGATGTCGATAGACCTCACCTCCATTGTTATCAAAACCCCTTTTAAAGCCATCCAGATTGTTTGCTGTCACCACATCCTGTGGCAGAGAATTCCACAAGTTGATTATGTGTTCCGTGAAAAAGTACATCTGTTTATTGGTCCTAAATTTCCTAGCAATCTATTTCATGGGATGACCCCTGGTTCAAGAGTTATGTGAGAGGGAGAAAAATTTCTGTCTATTCAATTTCTGCACACTATGCATGATTTTATAGATCTCTATCATGTCTCCCCGCAGTCGTCTTTTTTCTAAACTAAATAGCCCCAGGTGTTGTAGGGCTCATAAGGAAGGTGCTCTAGGCATCATCTTGGTTGCCCTCTTCTGCACCTTTCCCAGTTTTACAATGTCCTTCTTTAGATGTGGTGACCAGAATTGTATGCAGTATTCTAACTGTGGCCTCACCATAGCTTTGTATAAGGGCATTATACTCCCTAGCATAGAACTGGCCTTTTTCACAGCTGCTGCAGATTTAGTTGGCACTTCAATGAGCTGTCCACCATGACCCAAGATCCCTGTCCTTGTCAGTCACTGACAGCTCAGATCCCATCAGCGTATACTTGAAGAACAGACAGCAGTTCCTTGTGGAAAATCACCTGCCCATCTGCAAAGCAGTAATCTAAATGGTCAGATCAACAGTTAACCATGATAGATGTCTTCTGTGATTGTTCTGCAAAGGCCAGTGGGCCAGAGAAGAAACCAAGTAGCCACTATCTTTGAGAAGAAAGGACTTACCTCTTAAAAGTGAGAGGTAAGGGTAACTTACTTCCATGTTGGTGGTAACCACCTGTGATCTTTTACACTTCATCCTTCCTGTAAGTGTATCTTCGGACCTTTTGTTATGAGCCTGACTTTGGAGCTTTAGCCACCACTAAGGAGACAATGGGCACATATAATAAAGAAACCACAGGCAATGTTATAATTGCCACCTGCCATAGTGGAGGCAAAGTCTCATCCTTCGACACTGGGGAGAAATGTAGCTGGTGGGCACTTATCTATACTACAAACATATACATGTTTTATACCATTGCTTTCCTAGGAATTCTATCAGAGAGTACCAATAATTGTCAGAGTTATTAATCTTTTTGAGTTTCCCGTTGATCCCTATAGGCAATTAACTGAGGGGCCAATGTACAGTTCTTGCACACAGTCCCATTCAGAGCTTGTTCGTCCACTGTGGGGAAGAATTCCAAACTGGTGCCTCTGTCTACTCTGCCACCTCGATTTCTTCCCATTTCATTCTGCTGCATGAATAGACCAAGCCTGAGGCTATGTCAATAAGGCACACATTCCTCTTCCCACATAAAAGTGCCAGTTTACATATGATCCTGAGTTACGAGCCCACTGGCAGCCCTTACCCCCAAGCCTACAGATATTGTCCCATTTGGCTTGAATCAGCCCTATGTGGAATTAAAATCTGTTGGTAATGGGGTAACACACCCTTTCTACAGGGTGAAAGAACCTCTTCCAATCAACAATTACAGTCAGGTACAAAGAAATGAATGCTTCTTATCCATATCCAATGCCTTATACAACAAACTTGGTTGTCAACACAGGTACTCATCAGGGGTGTATCTAGGGTGAGGAGGCAGGGCATGTCTCCCGGGCGCCACTTGAAGGGGGCGCCATTTTTTAAATTTTTTTTTTTTAATGGCGGCCAAAAACAAAAATGGCCACCACACATGCTCAAATGGCCTCTGTGAGGCCCTAGGCCATGCCAGGCCTCACAGAGGTCATTTGAGCACGCATGGTGGCCATTTTGTTTTCAGCGGCCATTTGTTTAAAAACAATTATTTTTTAAAATGGCCACCGCACATGCTCAAATGGCCCCTGAGAGGTCCTAGAGGCCAGCGGGGGGTGGGGAACGTTTGCAGAAAAAAAACCCCACAGCCTTTAGGAAGCCCCACAAAGGGGCTACAGGTATTTTTTTTAAAAAAAATAATATAATATAAGTCACTGTACACATATTCAGTTTGGCACTATGTACAGAGAATCAGGGCTTGTGAATACTGAGCTGAAGCTTATGAGCTAAGATTGTATTCATTTGCTCTTACTTTGCTTATTGTGATAAGTGAGTTAAATGTGATATCTTAAGAATAAGGCTATTTATGGTGAGTTTGTCTCTGAATCAGTGTGAAATCCTTAGTGTTAAGGTTCACTGGGAGTTTCTTGCTCTCTTTCTCTCATTTTAACCGTCTTTCTGAAATACTAGAATATATTTCAAGCAGTGACACCGTTTACTCTGCATATCCTTTAATTATTTTCAGAGTATCTGGGAAAAGTCAAATTCTCCATTTATTATTAAAACTCATGTAATAGTGATGCTACAATGCATAGTAGAGAATTAGACAGGTACATCTGTTAAGTTTTCCAAGTACACCTCCACATAGTCTTTGGGTATTTCATGAGCCCCAGCATACTGAAATTTGTAGTTTTCCAGCATTTTTTGGTCTGGCTACATCCACTGCTAAATAGTTTTTAAAATATTAAAAGATTGAGCTTGACTTGTATTTTTGAGCTGATATTATGGTAAAGTTATCTGAAAGATGGGTGTCAGATGTTTGGACAGGGGGCGCAATTTCAGTGCGTGCCCTAGGCGCTATTTTCCCTAGATACGCCTCTGGTACTCGTTGATCCTCAGGTACATAACTATGCATTACACAGGCATTTCCAGGGGAATTGGAGAATAGCAAAAATCACTCCCGCTCCCTGTATACATGAATACCTACTCTTCAAGTATTCAGTGGGAATGCATCCACTACAAACATGCTTCTTTTGCCTGCATGTGCATGCAGCATTGGTCAGGATGTCAGCCATTGCCAATAATGAGCAAATGGTTTTCAAGTTCTCCCCGTTTGGAATAACTGAAGTTGTCTTGTTTGGACTGCTAGGAGTAAGCCTATATTACTGTATTTCCCTCATGTCCTTCCATCTGTGACCGACTATTAAAAAGGTTGTTAAAATGACCACAGATCTTTTGTAAAATGGTCAGATACTGTACCTTCTAGCTACACTTGCCTAAGGGGCTGGGCACGGTCCAATTAAGGCAATATGCAAACTCTGGCAGGTATTTGCACTGTTTGAGATACCTATGTGAAGCGTACAATAGCCACAGAGGAAATACATACAAATTAACATGATGCTGGGAGGTTGACAGATCCAGGCCATAAGCTTTTGCATCTTAATTTGACCATTCTCATTTCAATAGAACTGTTACCATGGTGAATAGCCATTTTGATAGAATGCTGAGGTCCATGATCAAGTGCACAGTTATAGGCATTTAAATGCTTTAAATCAGTGGGGCTTAAGCATTCCTAACTCTGTGCTGGATTGTGACCAAGTGACAAACTCTTTCCAAGAACATTGTGCTGCTTGGATAGAGAAAATAAATGGCATCCCACCAGCATATAACATTCATATGCCATCAGGCCATAAGATTACATTTTATTTTCCTCAAATAAGACAGGGGTTCAGAATTGGTATTGATTCATTAGTATTATGTGGGGGGAAGCCAAATTATGAGATTCAGACATCTGGTCATCTGACTGTAAACTACACTTCCAAGGGATTGTTTCCCAAGCATGACCATGTAATGTCTGTGATCATACTGGCAGTCTACGTGTACTGGCAGGCTTCTCTTTTTGAATATATGTCCAGTATGTGTACACATGTGCACCACTATTCGTTTGCTGCTTCAGTTCTGGCAAAAGTATTGGAATGCTATTGAGGCCTTCTAAGTACCAACTGCACAACATTGCACTAATCTATTGTGTAGTTTTGGGAAAAGTTTTATTGTGATATTACAGCTTTTGGCTTCCAGACCCTGAAAAACTAGGAACAAGAAACTAATATCCTTTAACAAAAGACATGCATATGAAAAAGAAAAATGAGTACAATCTGTTTCAGTTCAGGTCTTTTCTAGTTCTAAAAATGAGGTGAGGTGGTCATCTATGTTCTCTTCCAATATCGGATTCCAATAATCCGAATAGTTTTCATTACATATGGTGGCCTATTTTTTCTCATGCTGTATGCCAATAAGACTATCAGCTGTCCTCCTCGCCTGCTGGTAAATGCATGCTGTTTCAGATGGCAGACTGTAATGGTGCAGCAGAGTAGTAGAAATTATGTAAAGACATTTTCTTTCCTTTTCTACGAGTTTTATAGAAACTTTTGATCATACAGTAAGATAAGGGCTGCAAAGCTAAATGAAACTTGGATATTTAGTTCTCATTTCGATTGCTTCCTTTATAAATGTATAATAAATGATATGAATATTTAAGAAGCAACCATTCCTTTTACAGTAGGTTGGTTTTTTAGCATCATATCTCAGCCTGTAAACCTTCCTAAAATGGAAAGCTATTTGGACAGATTTTTTTAAAAATAAACAATTTTATTTTTGTGATGAAGGGGCTCTAGCTCAGTAGAAGAGAATATGATTTGCATGCAGAAAATGCCATGTTCAATCCCTAGCATGTCCAGGCTAGGAAAGAGCCTAGAAAACATTCTAGAGAACTGTCAAGGTAGACAATTCTAGTCAAGATAGACAATACTGAAATAGATAGTCTGACTCAGTATAAGGTAGCTTCATATGAGACCTTCTCCCAGTGGGCCTTTAGGAAGTTCATTATATCTTGTAAAATTATAATTTAATTGAGCCTTTCAGGATCAGACCTCCCTATCTATTTGTGCTGCAGTACTGATGTTGCTGTATTGTCAGGAGCTACCTGTATTAAAGCAGGGATTCTGCTGCATCATACTGTCCAATGTTTTAGCCAAATGAACTATGTTTCAAGCTGTTTGCCTTACATCAGTCATCAGCAGACTCACTCTCTGCCTTTAAAATGAACATTGTCTTTTATTTAAAGAAGGTCTACAGAACTCTCTCTAGGGATATGCAAGCTGGCTAACTTGGATCCAGGCTCAACATAGAGATGGCGCAATTTGGTTGGTCCAAATTTGAACTGGACCAACCCCCCAAGGTGTGTGTGTGTGTGGGGGGGGGGGTTGTTCTAAGAACTGGTTCACGGACCTGATTGAGTAGTCTTGTAAAGGGGGATCTTAATGGTAAAGGCGGCAGGTGTGGTGGGGGGAGTGAAATAAAGTGTCCTCCATCAGCCTCCGTACCTTTAGAGGAGGCAGAGGAGGTGGTGGAGAAGCAGTGGAGAAATGCTGGAGGGCAGCCGTGGGAGTTCCTCCAAGCCCCACACTGGCCTCCTAAATGACAGCTGGGACAAGCTACAGCCCAGTTCAGGTGAGGCCATTTTTGTGACCTCTGTGCATGTGCTGAAGCCGAAACTGGGCTGCAACCAGCCCAGGCTGTTATTTGGGAAGCTGGCAGGGGGCTTGTAGGAGCCCCCGTCACTGCCCCCTTCCGCTTTTCTGCCACTTCTCCGCCACCTCCTCTAAAGCTGTGGAGGCTGACAAATGCCACTATCCACCCCCCACCCACTGCCTTTACCATTAGGATTAGGTATCCCCCATTTACAGGTGAAACTCGGAAAATTAGAATATCGTGCAAAAGTCCATTAATTTCAGTAATGAAAATTAAAAGGTGAAACTGATATATGAGACAGACGCATTACATGCAAAGCGAGATAAGTCAAGCCTTAATTTGTTATAATTGTGATGATCATGGCGTACAGCTCATGAAAACCCCAAATCTACAATCCCAGAAAATTAGAATATTACATGGAACCAAGAAGACAAGGATTGTAGAATAGAACAATATCGGACCTCTGAAAAGTATAAGCATGCATATGTATTCAGTACTTGGTTTGGGCCCCTTTTGCAGCAATTACTGCCTCAATGCGGCGTGGCATGGATGCTATCAGCCTGTGGCACTGATGAGGTATTAAGGAAGACCAGGATGCTTCATTAGCGGCCTTCAGCTCTTCTGCATTGTTTGGTCTCATGTCTCTCATCCTTCTCTTGGCAATGCCCCATAGATTCTCTATGGGGTCAGGTCAGGCGAGTTTGCTGGCCAATCAAGCACAGTACACTGTATACTTTTCAGAGGTCCGATATTGTTCTATTCTTCAATCCTTGTCTTATTTGTTCCATGTAATATTCTAATTTTCTGAGATTGTGGATTTGGAGTTTTCATGAGCTGTACGCTCATGATCATCACAATTATAACAAATTAAGGCTTGACTTATCTCGCTTTGCATGTAATGCATCTGTCTCATATATCAGTTTCACCTTTTAATTTGCATTACTGAAATTAATGAACTTTTGCACGATATTCTAATTTTCCGAGTTTCACCTGTACTTGGCTGCTACATTCCCTAGTCTAAATGTTTGTTTGTTACATTTATATCCCGCTCCTCTTCAAAGATCAGCTTACAGCCTTCTTTAGAAATAATAATTCTGCCCCCAGAGGTCTCACAATCTTTATAAAAGATCAAACTTTTAAAAGGAAGTCCTCAAGGATTCCCCTTTACAAGTATATCTGAGTTGGCCCGCAAACAGGCTCAGCCTGGTTTGATGGCTGAACTGGATTGGGCCTGGTACAGCTGAGCCCCAAACCCAGCTGGGTAGGTTCAAATCTGGTCTGGATTCTCACATCTCAAACAGCCATCTTGCACACCCCTAGCTCTCTCTGTCTGTGGCCTCTCCCTTCTTCAGCTAGGCAGGAAGTGGGAGTTGCCCTTAACTTGTCCCTGGTTCCTCCCAGAAAACATAGCTTAACTATCCTGCCTCCAGTGGTTCTTTTAATATTGCTAAGAACTACACCAGCCTTGCTAGGGCATGGAGTTCTTAAACCCTGGTCTGACTCCACCAGCCACACTGTTTATTGGATCCTTCATAAATAGGGTAGGGTATGAAGGTTATGAAGGTTTCCTGTCTGGGCTTGGCTTTGCCTTAAGTGTCAAGGTCTCCTTTGACCTAGTGTGTGTTTTTCATGCTGGTTCCTACTTGACTTGACTGCTAACTTTGACAAACAGTTTCGACTTGCTTTCTATTCCTGGTTCCTGTTGTCTGCTTGGCTTAAATCTTTAGCTTTGCTGAAACAAAAACAAATTTGACAAATATTTATATACCGCTTTTCAACAAAAGTTCCCGAAGTGGTTTATATACATACATACATACATACATACATACATACATACATACATTTATAAATAACTCCCTGTCCCCAAAGGGCTCACAATCTAAAAAAGAAACATAAGATAGACACCAGCAACAGCCACTGGAGGGATGCTTTGCTGGGGATGGACAGGGCCAGTTGCTTTCCCCCTGCTAAATAAAGAGAATCACCACTTTAAAAAGGTGACTTTTTGCTCAGTTAGCAGGGGCTGATGATGACTGATTGACAGCTTGCTTTCTGGCCTAGTTCTTGATCAACTCTTTTGTTCATAATCCTTTACTGGTCCCAGTCCTGACCTCAGATTCTGACCTTCCTCTGGTAGCTGACAATAATGGAGCACTGATATGTGTTCATTTTCTAAGTTTACACATGCTGTTTTGATGTCCTAAGTACTTCATTATTTTAATCATCTGTATGTGATGATTAAAGGGGGGAAATCATTTCTTTTTCCTTGTCCGCGAACGTATTAGAGCACAAAAATGTGTAGAATTTAACAGAAGATAATCAGTCCTGTTAACTGTTCTCTGCTCTGACCATTCCTAACATTCCTTAAGCTATAAGTTGTATTCTGTGCATTTCAAAGGAAATAGCTCTCTTCTTTTTAAGGCTAATATTCCACTCACTCACTCACTCACTCACTCCCACCCTTGTTTGTTTGTTAGACTCAGCTGCCTACTAGTTTCCAACTGACAAGCACACTTCTTCACTCTCCAACAGTCCTTGCTAAGAAGCTTCTTTTCAGCCAAAAAACATCAAGCTCTTTATCCAATAGAAGCTAAGCCTGCTCAATCCCCTCTGCTACTCAGGCTTCCTTTTATCCCAAGTCTATTTTTTCTTTTTAAACCTTCCTTATAATCACTGAAAGAACTTGTCTAAGGAATCAACTCTCAAACCAAACTAAATTAACCACTTAACTGTTTATTGTCCAATGTTGCTATAGAGAAGGAAACCAATTCTGGTCCCACAATCCCATCAACGGTCTGGACAGATGAGGGACAAACATATCCCCAAGCTCCTTGGAGGCTGGTTATGCTCAGAGAGTGTATTCATTTCTTATCAGGGCTGTAGGGAGGGGAGAGGGAGCCTGTGTAGGGGATGTGCACAAAACCAGTTTTTCTGGATCAGTTGGAATCCGAACTGGCCTGAGATGGACAAAAGGCAGCCGAGGACATTCGGAGGGAAGCTGGTGGTGGGTAAGGAACCACCACAGCACCACCCCCCACGGCCACCTCAGCCACCACTGCCAACTGTGAGTACTTCAATTTACAACCAGCTACACCTAGAGAAGCCCCCCGCTGCATGTGCAGGGTAAAGGGAAAAAAGGCCTCCATGCACACGCAGAGGCCCAAGATGGGCTGAAATGGACACCAAATAAGCTGGGCAAAAGCTGGCTGGGGATACTTGGATGGAGGCCAGCAGGGGTGGGGTAGGGGTAGGCACCACAGCCCCCACAGCCACAGCCTTCACCAACACCACTGACAACAGCTGTGAGTACTTCAATTTACAACCAGCAACACCCACAGAAGCCCCTCGCTGCCCTTGAACCAGGCCCAAACTGACCCGACCGATTCAGCTCTGCTTCAGACTGGTTCAATTTCAAACTGGTTTGGTTTTGAACCAGCTCAATTTCATAGGAACATAGGAAGCTGCCATATACCAAGTCAGACCATTGGTCCATCTAGCTCAGTAATGTCCACACAGACTGGGAGCGGCTTCTCCAAGGTTGCAGGCCAGAATCTCTCTCAGCCTAGCTTGCAGATGCCAGGGAGGCAACTTGGAATCTTCTGCATGCAAGTGTGCAGATGCTCTTCTCAGAATGGTCCTATCCCCTAAGAGGAATATCTTGCAGTGCTTACATGTCGTCTCCCATTTATATGCAACCAGGACAGATCCTGCTTAGCAAAGAGGACAATTACTGCTTGTTACCACAAGACCAGTTCTCTTTTCCTTTCAAGTTGGTTTGCACTACAGCTTTTTCCATAATTAATTGTTCTCTTGATCCTTGTTTGGCTTATTTTATGTATCAATGAGATTATTAGAGAGGGTCTTGTAAACACCATAAATGCTTCTCTGAGGGAGGGTAGGATGCATCTGTATCTTACAGAGGCTATCATTAGACCATACTTGAAAACCTACATTAAAACCTTTAGTTAGGCAACTAGAGGCCCATTTCTCATCTCCCATGGTTCAGCAAGGTCGTTGAGGGAGTGGTGGTCTGTCAGCTCCTGATTATTGAAGAAACTGATTATCTAGAACCATTTCAAACTGGATTTTGGGTGGGCTATGGGATTGAGACTGCCTTGGTTGGCCTGATGGATCATCTCCAACTAGGCATTGACATGGCTGATCCTTTTGGATCTCTTGGTGGAGTGCTCCTGGTTCCAAAACTCTCTCTGGTTTCTCAGGCTGAGGCTGAGGCAGTGGCCAGGAGCACTTTTTATCAGCTTCAGCTGATACATCAACAACGCCCATTTCTGGAGACAAATGACCTTAAAACAGTAGTACATATGCTGGTAACCACCAGGCTTGACTACTGTAATGCTCTCTATGTGGAGCTGCCTTTTTATGTGGTCCAGAAACTACAACTGGGTGTTCTTCACACAGGGCTTTTAGCTTGCATCTCCTCCATAATGGAGAGTGTGCATTCACATATTGGCCAGATCTACCCCAAAGTCCCTGAAAGCTACCAGGGAGCACTTCACACACAACTCGGGTTTTTCATTGTGCATTAGAGTGTAGCCCAATTTATATCCAGGATTTTAAAATCCACTCTTTGCATTGATTTTGGGGGGCAACTTTGAACTTGCAGTAAAACAGGAAACTCACAGTAAAGCCTGCTGTGTGAAAAATGCCGTGGTAAGGAATGCATCAATCAGATTGGTCTCTGACTAGGACAACCTGAAGGCACCATATAATACCAATTTTAAAAGAACTGGAGTGACTGCCAATATGTTTATGACTGAAATATAAAGTGCTGGTTATTACCTATAAAGCCCTCAATGGCTTGAGTCCACATTACTTAAGAGCGTGCCTCCTTTGCCATGAACTCTGCTCCCTATTGAGATCATCTGGGAGGTCTGGTTACAGTTGCCACCTGCTCTTCTGGTGGTGACTCAGGACCAGGCCTTCTCTGTGGCTGCCCTGGGGCTTTCAAATATGCTTCCTGTTGAAATAAGAGCTTCTCCAGCTCTGGCTGCTTTTAAAAAGACCCTTAGGACACATTGATTGATTGACTGATTGATTGATTGATATACTGCTTGATATATGTATCTCTACGTGGTGTACAGAATCCAAAATACAATAAATATAAAACAGAATAAAAAACAATGTAAACACTTTCACAGACTAAAAACAATTAAAAAGTTTAAAACTAAGTTTAGTTAAAAGCCTTAAAACAGGTTTTTAATTAAAATTAATTTTAAACTTTTTAATTGTTTTTAGTCTGTGAAAGTGTTTACATTGTTTTTTATTCTGTTTTATATTTATTGTATTTTGGATTCTGTACACCACGTAGAGATACATATATCAAGCAATATGTATATCAATCAATCAATCAATCAGTGTATGTTCCAGGCTCATCTGAGCTGCCTTTTAGACCTTGAGTTTATCTGGCCCAGTACCATTTAATTCCACTGGTAGCAAACGTCTCGGCCAAATATCATTCCCACCTTTCCCACTTTCTGAAGATTCAGGTAATTCAACTTCAGACCTCCTGAATGCAAAACATGTGCTCTACCAGGAAACTATAACCCATCGTCAATGCCATGAAACTATGCAGCATCACTAAAGGTAGGTATATAGGTCAGCTGAAGAAATACATATTTTGTAAGGCAATTATTGTTTTTATAGTTTGCTAACAGTTGCTGTTTGAAGTCTGAACAATGACTATATCATTAGCTTGGAAAAATTCTGTATTTGGGATTGGAGAAAAAAATCTGTATTTGGGATTGAGAAAAAACTTATATTGCTGTTTATATGGCTCAAAACACATTGGATGCAATTTAGAATTCGGTTAAAAAAAAACCCACCCTCCCCTCAAAGATTATTAGTTTTATTATATACTGTTACTGTTTCTTCTTCTTTTCCTCATATCTTTCTGCAATTCTCCTATCTTCTCTTAATAACCAATCTTAAAACTCACATTTTATTTACCTTATACCATACACAAACTCCCCTATGGGACACAGTTTCTTTGTGTGATCAGTTTCTCAGTGTTTAGATCATGCTCTTCTTCAATTTCTTTATGTTTTCTGTATGATAGTGAAAAATGTGTTTGTATCAGTTTTCTCAATTCCCTTCAGAACTAAAAAAAACCCTTTAATTACAGTATTGATTCCAAGTGGTGCAATATAGCATGTAATTTCCTACAGTGTTTCAGGTCAGCTCTCTGATGGAAACAATTGTATTCAGAAGCAATAACTTCCACATTATCGCAGCAATAAGGTCATCTTAGCTCATGATAATCCAGAGGTTGACAGGTGTCACAAGGAGTGATGGGTAAGCCATAACATTCACAGATTATATTTTTAAAAAATTTTTGGAGGATCATCTGAACTTCTTGGGTCTACACTTCTGAATAACGTTCTATGTTGCAATATTTCTTGAGATTTCTTCAGATACACAGTTTTTCTCAGGCCTGACAAATATAATGCAGTAACAGTTGTGTCTCAGGATGGTCGAGATAGAATTTGGCCACTGAAATTATGCAGTGTTTTGAATTACACAAATTATATACATTTCTATAATGCCCAAAATTTGCATCTCTGGGCAGTTTACAATGAAAATCATTTAAAACATTAAAAAAAACTAAAACATTTAAAACCCAGTATAAAACATTTTAAATTTATAATTTAGAATTTTAAAATGTTATATCCACATGTTAATTTATAAGATAGTCCTTTCCCTCCCAATGTATTGCCTTCTGCACATGTCTACCCAAGTGTGCATAGATGTCTGCACATATGATTCAGAGCTCTCCATATTCCATATTACCGGAACATAGGTGGAGGAGTGTACACACATTTAAATGCATAGTAGGCTTCACACAAGTGATATTAGTTTATTTTATTATTTATTTATTTATTTATTTGATTTATATACCACCCTTCCAAAAATGGCTCAGGGCGGTTTACAATTAAAACAAACTTGTAAAACAATAAAAAGCTAAAACAAATTAAAAACAATAACACAACAATTAACAATTTAAAAACATTTTAAAACAAGAATTAAACATTGTCCCTAGACCCCAGCTCAAGACGACACGTGGAGTTAATATGGATGAAAAGGGCCACAACTTTATTAACTATTACATAGACATGGCAGACTAGAACACCAGGTGATTAATCACCCTTAGAGAACAGTGCGGGCCAATAGAAGCAGGTCAGAACTCTGAAGTCCTACTCATCACCCTACTGGGTGACACACCCTGGCTCGGGAATGGGCACGTACGCCCCACTCAATTCCTTCAAAGCCAACCCCCCCCTTCTGTAAGAGAGGATCTGGATACTTCTAGGCATTCGTCCACCCCGGACCGCACAGCCCAAAGGTTGGAGAAGTCCTGAAGCAGGTTTCATGGCAATCATTTTCCCCGTGCCGCACAGGCCACAAAGGAGCTATTAACCAATCACCCTTTTACATATCCAAGGGTGCTCACCGATATTCTAACCCTCAAATTACCACCCGGCCCGCACTGTTACTGCCATTGTGGCCAACCTAACTCTAACTACGCACCCAGAACACAGAATGGAGTAGGCGAAAAGAAACCCAACAATGGCCAATGCGTTGGGAGCAAAAAATTCCTACTCGGCCCCTTCAGGCGACCAGTCGCTAGACCTGCTCTGTACTGGGGAGGGAGGGAGGGAGGAAAGAGCTCCTTCTCCTGCGACTGCCTGGCCCCAACTGAAAAGAGAATGGGGCGGGGAGTGGCCGATCCTGGCCAAAACCCCGCCCCTTGACCAAAAGGGCCAAACGGAACCCTTCTTGGGCCTCGTGCAGAGAAGGTTGGGACTGGGAAAATTAGTTGACATGATGAGTAATTTTCCTCATCATTACAGCCATTACTGTTACTGGCTGACATGATGAGGAAATGCCTAACTTGTCTTTTTAATTCCAAAGGTACTACTTTGAGTAATTATCCTCATCATGCCACCATTACTACTACTACTACTACTACTACTACCACCACTTTTCAACCAGATAAGTTCTCAAAGTGATTTACATAGAAAAAGAATAATAAGAGGGGTGGAAATCTTGCCCCCTGAAGGGTTCACAATCTAAAAATAAGGACATGGTAGACATGGTAGCTACTGGAGAGATGTTGTGCTGAGACTGAACAGAAGCATGCTTAATATAAAGAGAATCACCACTTTGAAAGGTGCCTCTTTACCCAGTTAGCACAGTTATCCCATTTAGCAGGGGTATTCATGAAGATGTGGAGGTTAGGGAAGATCAAGTTGGCTCAGTTCTCTCCACATGTTCATTTCATAATCATGAGGGTACTTAGAATGGCTATTAATTCCATTCCAGTAAATTGTTCACACCCATGATATATCATCAGTCCTTGTCCATTTGTCAAGCAACAATCAAGTTCTAGGGTTTGGGGAGAGTTCACGACTAGTTTTTTAAGGGATACTCTAAAACCCCTGCTGACTCGTCCTGACTCTTACTGTATAACTCTTACTTTTATCCCACATCATGCCGGCTTGCCCACTTGGGCTTTCAGACACTGGGTGGGTCGGGGAAGTCAGAAGAGGGTGAAAAAAAAATTAAACCTGATGGTAACCTGAGGGCCAGCTGAGGCAAAACCCTCACAGGTTCAACCTGTTCCCTGAATATTAGTGATTCACAGCTTATGCTTTCTTTTCATGGCCTCCAAATAGATTTATGTGTTGGTTTTTGGAATGTGGGCTCTGGGTGAGATAGGAGAAGGGTACCTTCTCACTCCAGAAGTTTTGGGGGGTGGGTGTCTTCTCGCCATTATATCTCACATAAGAACAGCCCTGGTAGATCAGGCCCAAGGCCCATCTAGTCCAGCATCCTGTTTCACACCACCACCCTTTCCCCCCCTTTCATTTTCCTGTAGTGACTTTGACACTTTGACACCATGCAATGTAAACCACCCTGAGCCATTTTTGGAAGGGCAGTATATATATCAAATTATTAATTATTATTATTTATTTACACCGTCAGACAGGTGTTATTGACTGGTTTGTTTTATACAGACATCGAGTCCTTCCCAAGGACCTGGGATGGCTGAATTGTGTTATCAATGTTGTTGCTGTTATTATAGATATCGTTGCAAAATATAGGCTGTTCCCAGTAATGTTGCTTTTTGTAATTGGCTGATGGTGATTTCTGTGGCCCCTATGGTGTTGAGGTGCTCTTCAAGTTGTTTTGGAATTGCACCCAGGGTGCCAATTACCACTGGGATTATTTGGGTCGTCTTCTGCCACAGCCTTTCAATTTCAATTTGTAGATCTTTGTATTTTGTTTTTTTTAAAATTTCTTTTTCTTCTATTCTGCTATCCCCTGGTATTGCTATGTCGATTATTTTAACTTGTTTTTCTTTCTTCTCGACTACAGTTATATCTGGTGTATTGTGTGCCAGATGTTTGTCTGTTTGTAGTCGGAAGTCCCATAATATTTTTACATCTTCATTTTCTACCACTTTTTCAATTTTATGGTCCCACCAATCTTTGGCTACAGGTAGCTTGTATTATTATTATTATTATTATTATTATTATTATTATTAAGAATAAAAATAATAGAAAAGTAGTTGAGAAAGATTGGTCAAAGTCTAAATATACTTCCAGTGACTGTTGCTGGTGTCTGTCTTATGTTTCTTTTAAGATGGTGAGCCCTCGGGAACAGGGTTCCACATTATGGAAGGGCAGTATAGAAATTGAATGAATGAATCAATGAATGAATGAATGAATATAACCTGAAGGGACCTGAAACAATTTGGAGAAGGAAGTTACCTTGCTGCCAGTTCTTAAGCCAGAAGCTTGATCTCATGACCCACAGCCACAGGTGGTTAGGAGGCATGCACGCTCCCAAGAAACAGCTGTATGTTGGCAAAAACTGAGATGTGTGTGTGGGGGGGTGACTGTGTGCTAGCCACAATTTAGGAAGGATGGCGGGGGATAACTCACATCATGTACCCACCACTGTATCAAGGGTGCAGGAAAAGCACGTCCCATCACATCCTATCCAGTTCATGGCAAGCACATGATCATTTCCCCCTCCTAGTATCTCAATTTTTGTGGACACACAACCATTTCTTGGGAGCATTTTGGAGCCTGGTTAGATGCTCTGCCTATGTAGCTGTTGGTCGTCAGAGCAAGCCTTAGATGTGATGGGGAGATCCATGATTAGGCTTGGGAGAAGAGCTGTGGTGAAGAACAATGCATCCATGTTGTTGGAGGGAGGAACAATTTAACAGAGCCCATATGTTTTCCCTCTGCAGTGAATAGCCACTTTGGGGGAGCAATTTAAGTTAGGGCCACAGCACGGGGGAAAGGGTTAAACCTCCTTCACCTGCATCACAACCTCAATCCAATTGCTTCACTTTCCTACTGATTCTTAAAACGGACATCCAGAATCCCAATAATGGGACTTCCATGTCATGCATAATTTGGCTCTTTGACCTTCCTCAATTCCTGGGAATTGCTCTCCTCATCCTTTTCAGCATCACCTTCCATAATGTGACAGTACTCAGTCTGCTTCATTTTTCTCTCCTCAACTCTCACTGTATGGCAAGCTGCCCAGGCTCCATAAACTGCACCAGCATTTTCTGTTCACCAAAGCCACATCCAGGCTAATCAATCAATCTAGAGAGTCTTTCAATTCTCATAAAGATGCAGAACTGAGTGTGAGAACTCAGCCAGCTCATATGATGCAATTTCTGCAGCTTCCTGATCATCTGCTCCTTGGCACCCAAGGCCCTGCTCTGGATCCCCATCCAACATAATAAGTAAACCTCTCTCCTAGGCTTATTTTCCAAAAAATATGTTCTATTTTGACTTTTTCCCCAAATGTAAGCCCCATTTCATTGGCAGGCAGGATCACAGTGGCTTTTTGTATTTTCACAGAAATAACAAATTATTTGATCTCGTTTTTGGAGCATTTGTTCCATCACAGAACTGAACGTGTGCACGTGCAATGGGTAATTACATGTTCTTTTAGAATATCTACATGTTTTCCACTTAACTTGTTAAAATAAATGTGTGTTTTTTCCAGGTGCAGCTGCTTTAAAAAATTGCCACAATGATGTGGGTATAAATTTGTTGGCTGTATCACATGAACAAAGAGGACAGAATTAGATATTTCTCTAGGGGTTATTCAGGATCAAGAGTCTTCTGTACTGTTGCCCAAATCAGGATGATCCATGCATAGAAATAGGCTATGACTCACAGATGCTTTTATCATCTCACAAATATGCTATGAGGAGCAGAAACCTATATCAAGAAACTGCTGCAGTCAGAGATCTTTGCATTCATATTGATACGAAGATCTCTGCTAAGATTTGGTGTGTCTTCAGTCGCACACCAAATTGATGATCAGTCAGTACTATTGTCAGTGCTGATCACTGATTTTGAAAGTGACAGGCCTGAATCCTGATGATCAGTGCAACCATTTAACACAGGAAGGCTGGTGAGATCCATGGTTGATGCAGAAATTGTGACACCAATTCAGGTGCACAACATTGGATGTTTATTATGCATGTGTGCAAGTATGTATATGTGCTTTCTCCATTCAAAGAGGATTATATTCAGTTAAATCTTGTGGAGAATATCCCAGAGTTCTTTTCTGGCCACCTTCCTAGAAAGAAGGTGAGGAGGTAGTCCTCCCTGTGACAGAGAGAAGGGCTCTGGAAAGGGCAGGAGAATATCCTACTTTGGTAATTTCTTAAAACAGTTTAGGGGTTGGGCTAGATTCATGTTGCCCTTGCAACTGAAGCTGATTTACACTTGATTTACACAATGTCCTCATATGGATTTCTGAGAACCAATTGCATAGTCTATGTTGAAGAAAAAATGGTGGGCCGATTTGGCTGTTAGCTCCTCTTAGGTTCTTATGCTTCTCCTGCTCATTTTAACTTGAAAGTGTAAGAGAGCAACTTAGAAGTTATTCTGATTTGTTATTTGGCAATGTGGGAAAAACAAATGTGCAACTTGCAAATTAACTTTCCACTCTAACATCTGAATGGGAAAAATACATACTGTACATGTCTTGTAGTTCGTCTGACAATATCCACACACATTTAGAAGTCAAACATCTCCACACAGGGAAGACATATAAGCTATCTTTTCACACATTATCTAAACATTGGGAGAGCAGGTGCAAGAGTCATGAGAACTAATATTCATCCCATTTAGATAACAAGTAAAGTGGCTATCTGTTGCACATTGTCTTTTATAACTTCCACATGAGGCACCATAAGTGTACTGATCTCTTTATAATGTATTATTGATGTCCATGAGAAGTGAATTCCATTCTTGTTAAAGGCTGGTAGAAGCCCAAGGGCATTCAAAGCACTTTTGTATTTGTAATTTATTTATTTATTGCCAAAGAATTCTGGAAGACTCTCAATTTCCTATGATTCCTTAACTGCCATGGTTAATTACCATTTACTTGCTCACATATGTTATCAGAACAGTGCCAGAAAATTTACCAATGAATGTCCCATTGACAACACCAGTGAGCATTTGGCTATATCCCTTGATATAATTTACAAAACCAGGAAGCCATTTCCATTTTTCTGCCAATGTCAACCAATCAATTCTGGGAATCAGCAGCAGACCAAATGTGTACATTTTTCTTTCCCTCAACTGGAGAAACACAAAACATGCATGCACACACTGCAGGGATTGGCATGGCGTTTGCCAAATCTCTCATAACTATTTGAAAACTTGGATGATAAAGGCCAAAAATCATAACATATCTTTAATATGCAATTCTGGCATTTAAAAAGTATACAGGGATGTATATATTGTCAAAACAAAGGTACAAATTCAGAAACATCTAAAGGAAAAGTTGGAGATCCTTACCTGGCCTTTTCAAAGGCAGCCCAAGATGGCACCCTTATCGCGCTTGCTCACACATGTATGGATACTTGGCCCAAAAGTATCTCTACTTTTGGGCCGAATTGAAGAAATTTGCTTGAGATTTTGCTTGAAATGAATAGCAGTCTGGACAGACACAAGAACATTACCGTACCCCAGAGAAGCATCAAATACAAGGCTTTTGAAAACAAGAGATTCAGTTTATTTTGAAACACATAGTCAGTCACAATGTAAAATATGCTATTTAGAAACCTTGGCACAATTGAAATTGCAGAGGGAGTGAAGGCAACTCTTTGGACAAGATAAGGAGGGGCACAGCAAGAGAGTGAATGCCATAATAGCCTGATAATTGGCAGGCATGGGAATGTGGGCAGAAAGAGGATGGGGGGGAGGTGGAGAAGAGATAAAGAGAACCCCATTAATATGTGGCCTTCTGTTGGAAGAGATGACTCCCACCAGGGGATGCTGGGGTTGTAGAAGGTGAGGCAGTCTGGCAACAGCACCAGTCAATCCCACAAACATATTATTGGATGGTGATACGGACTTATTGTGTTGATAGAGAATAATCAGTGAAGCTATTCTCACAACCAGCAGGAACCAGGCTAAGAGAGCCCAGCCTGGTTCCTACTGGTTGAGTGGTCGTGAGAACCACTGGGAGCCACACAGCTCCCAGAGGCAGCTGAGCGGCAAGCCCACTTATGGAACCACCACTTGAAATGAGGTTAACGGAGCGAACACTGTTAACCTTGTTCAATTGATCATGTGTCAGCCGTGGCTGCTCACAGCTGTGGCAGGCACACTCGGGGGAAGGGGAGGGGGAGGGGGAATCGCAGAAATGCACTGTGTACTTGCACAGTGCATTACTGGGGCTCTGGGGGGCAGGGTGCCATGGGGCAGCACTTTCCTTCACCTGGCCCCTGGAGCTTCTGAGTGAGATGCGGTGTGGCACAGGAGAACCGGAGTCCAGCCACCGTTCATCTGGGTGAGTGATCTGCCTGCCCAGAGACAGGTACGTGATAATCTGCAGGGAGAGCAGGTCAAAGGCACTCTCTCCGCAAACTTCCCCCGGCACTTAGCACTGCTTGTGAGAAGCACCTCGATGAATCAGAGAAAGAGAGTGCACCAAAGGACATGAATAATATACTTTGCTTTCTTGAAACTGAATCCGGGATTTCCATAGATGCCAAGGTGGTGACATCTTTGAATTATTCCCCACTTTGAATCAGAAAGGTGCTGGGTAATGTTTTGAGCAATTTGAGCTCAGAAGCATTCTGAGAACTTGGGAAGTTCATCATGCTATCAGTCAGATGGGCTTTTATATATTCCAAGAATTGTTCTCTAAGCTGGAGCTCAGTAGAAGTTGTCAATATCACTGAAAAAGAGAAATGCTCAAGTCTGACTGGAACTCATTGAATTCTGCTTGCTTCTCTTCCTTCGTTATGAGGGGCAAATAGGGAAGGAAGTCTGACATGTGGCTGTGCAGGATGGAAGAGATGCGAAGTGGGTTGTTTGGTTTACCACACTTATCTTATTTGAGGAGCCTAGCTATTTAAGAATGTGTGACCCACCTCATGGGATTATTTTTTAGTTAGCTCGGCACAATTTTGTCAACCCAGTTGTCTAGTGTGGCATCATTTAGATGTCTACTGAATGCAAGAAGGATCTTCTTCATATATAATTTGCTTAGGCATACCTGTGGATAATCCCATGCAGGCTCAGACTGGCCCATAGGGCAACAGGGCATATTCCCGGAGTGCCCTACCTGCGGGGCACCCCTGTGGCACTCGGCAGTAGTGAATACTCCCACCCTTAAGTAACCATTCAGCTCATAACCCGGCGCCCTCCCCACATACATTCCACATCCCTCTCAGTGCCCCCAGTCCGGCCCTGATCCCATGCATGGCAGATCTTGAGAGAGTTCGGAGAGCTGCCGGATAGCCAGAGGGAGGTTGGGGAGAAGAAAATGGTGGTGGCGGCAGCAGCTGACTGAAGAAATGGTGGCCAGCCAGCCAGAAAGTGATGGGCGGGCCGGCAGGCTGGTGAAGAAGCCAGCCGGCCGGCCAGCTAGAAAGCAGTGTGGGCAGGTGACTGGGTGGGAGAGAAGAAGCTGGTGGCCAGCTGAAAAGAAGCCACCAGGTGGGAGAAGAAGATGGCTGGCTGGACAGCCAGAAAGTGGTGTGGGCAGGCATCCAAGAAGAAGCTGGTAGCCAGCCAGCCAGAAAGCAGTGGGCAGGCAGGAGAAGTAGATGGCTATCCAGCTAGCCAGAAAGGGGTGGATGGGTGGGAAAAGAAGCTGGCGGCTGGACAGAAAACAGCAGGGGTGGGTGGGCAGGTGGGGGGGGGGGTAGAAGAAGAATCTGGTGGGTGGGTGAGGGGGAGAAGAAGAAGCCAGTAGGTGGGTGAGGGGGAGAAGAAGTCATCAGCGGGTGGAGAAGAAGCTGGTGGCAAGCCGACCAGAAAGCGGCGGGGCAGGCGGGTGGCGGGAGGAAGAAAAAGGCGGTAGGCGAGCTGGTGGGGGAAGAAGGTGGCGGTGGGTGGGTGGGCCGGCCAGAGGCGCAAGTGTTCTTTGCCCAGACCAGCTAGTTCTTTTTTAATCTCCTTGACCCAATTTGGCTGAAGAACTTTGGGGCGGAGGGAACATGAGTGTCAGACAGGATTTATTTTATTTTCTCCTCTTTCTTTGGTTTCATTGTTTAATTAAAGAACTTCTCTCACTTCAGTATACGTGCAGAATTCTCTTCTCTAAGGCTAGAGGTACTGGAGGCTGGCTATAGTGACTATGAGGTCACTGTGCATGGTGATAGTTTCTTTGCAGGAAGAAACACAGATTACTGTAGAACTGCAAGCATCTAGTCAGCCTTTGCAATGGAGAGAGAATATGCATTGTATATCTCTTGGTTACTCCTAAAATTTCAGTCAAGGAACAGTAAGGTTCTCCACATGAGCAGTGTGGAGTGAAAACCAGGTTGTGTGTGGAAAACCAGGCTGGGCTCCCTTAGCTTGGTTTCCACCATGCGTAAGAACAGCGTCATTGGCTGACATCCAGACTAAATTGTTCAATATTACTGGTAGTATTCCGGAGTTATGCTAAAGTGCTATTTAATTACAATATGACTACTTAGGAGTAATAATGTAACTCTCTCAACAGATACATGATGTCAGTTGCTCTTACCTATTCTATTCTATTCTATTCTATTCTAGCCTGGTTATATTCTATTTATTTTTTTCTGATCATTCCACACTACCCCTGAATTTCTTCATTAAATTTACTCTGTCCTGCTATTCCTAGATAGGAAATGGAATCCATTACACACACACACACACACACACACACACCTACCTCATATTGAATTTTTAATACCGGGGGTGGGGTGGCAGGGAGAGGGAGAGTCTCATGTATTCTACACTCTTCTAAAGATCACCAAAAAGTGTGTAACCAAAGCTAGATTCCTCCTCACTGTTGAGCCATGAAATTGTTTATGACAGTACCACACAAAAATGTATGTGAAAAATATATGGGTTGTTTTCCCATTGAATTCTATCTGCTGCAGGTATTTTGATTAAACCAGGGCTCTTACATTGCATGACTCCTCTGGAGGACAGGAATTTTCTTGTATTCTCTTTGTTTTGTTAAAATGACATCTACAACAACATTTTGCTTGTTTACTAAATCATTTAAGCAACAGCTTTCAAAGTCATAAGACTAGCCTTGCTTGATCAGAGCAGGGATGTGAAGAAAGCATCTAAAAAATTCCCCAGTGGGATAAATCCTGAAATTCTCTTCAGATTTCAATTTCTGCCTGGAAGGAATCCTGCTATTCCTCTTTAATTCCCTTGAAGAAACCCCAATATTCTCTTTCAAAATTTATTTTGAAGATATTTTGATTCCAACCTTGAATAGGGTTGCCAGGTCCAGATGGTGAAAAATGTTGATATTCATTATCAAAAAAGTGGAAATAGAGGATGCTTTTTACCAAAACAGTCTCCAAAAAGCCTACATTTTGAATAAAAATTGCATATGTTTATTGATATTATATATGCATATTTTGATAAAAAATGGATAATTTGAGAATAAATAGAGCTCACCATTGTGAAGCCGATAACCAGGTGAGCTGTATGTCTGCTCAGTCTGCTGTCTAGGTGCTGAGTTCTCAAGTGCCCTGCTTCTTAACTGTTATTTCATCTCCTGGTTAGGTTTACCACACACACAGTTCTCTGTCCTCCTCCCTGATGGGTCACCCAGTCTGCTCTCCCCAGCCAGGCCAGCGACATCACCTCTTGGCTCGAGGCAGGGCAGCCAACCAGCTGCCAGGGCAGTCTCTTTCCATGCTGGTGCATGCGTGGTCTCCTACTTGCTAGCTATTCTCTATGACAACAAACATTTATTTTCAGCTTTTCAACTAGGGATGTGCACGAGCCAGTTTGGTGGTTCTTTTGAGGACTGCTGAACTGGTTCAAAAGTCTGGCATTTTGGTTGGTTTGGTGGCGGGGAGTTACCTTTAAGGAGCAGGGAGGGTGCTCTTACCCACCCCCCACTGCATTTCCCCTACCGGTACTGTATGCAAAATTGCTAGTGTGGGGCCGCAGCGTACCTCCTTGCCGCCCAGTCCACATTAAACCAGAAGTGCCCGACATGCGTGCAGAAGTACCTGACACTTCCTGTTTGACGCTGACTTGACCACCCTGCGCCAGTGATTTTGCAGAAAGTGTTGGCAGAGGAAATGGGGGGTGGGGGGAAGAGTACCCTCCCAGCCCCTTAAAGGTAACCCCACCAACAACAACCTGGTTTTCTGTGATTCCATGCACATCCCTATTTTCAACAGAAGGTTTCACAGTGGTTTTCAATGAAAAATAAATAAGAAGATGCTCTCCTGTCCCCAAAGGGCTCACAATCGAAGAGGAAATTCCAGGTAGCACCAGGTTCAGCCACTGAAGGGATGCAGTGCTGGGATTAGACAGGGCTAGTTAGCCTCCCCATGATAGAGAAGAGATTCACCTCTTTAAAGGGTACTATTTTACTCAGTTAGCAGGGGTAGCTGCTAATTAGCTAACTGCTATCTTCTCACTGCTCTCATTGCTCCTGTATCACATGGCTCTGCAAGCTGCCACTGAAATGAAACCTCTACTCTGGCTTCCTATTGGATAAATGGTCAGGAGAAAGGGGAAAGAGACTGACGAAGAGAAGCTGTTCATGAGAGTGGTCATTCACATGATCAAAAACTGTGGTCTACCCAGGTTTGGGAGCTGTGTGCTCCCCATTTTTGATTGTATGGAAACAAGGTAAGAGGAAAACCTGGGTAGAAGTGATTGTGTGGAAGCCAGCTTTTCCTCCTACCTTGCTTCCACACAATCACTTCTAACCAGCTTTTTCTCTTACCTTTCTACCACACAACTGAAATTGGGAGTACACACAGCCGCCAAAACCCAGGTAGAACACAGTTATTTGACTGGGTGAATGACCTCATTAAATCACAACAGAACAAAAGGTGTGTGTCGGGGGGGCAAAAATACAAAATACAATACAAAGCAGTTTAAAAACTCTTTTTCAATCAGTTTGAAAATCATATTTTAAAATAAAAAAATTAAATTTAAAAGGCCTTAGTGGAACAAAAAGGCCTTTACCTGGCATCTAAAAGAACGAAGCCACTTTGCGAACCTCACTGGAGAGGCTGTTCCATAAACAGGGTGCAACCTCTGATAAGGCCCTCTCTGTAGTAGCCACCCACATCACCTCATTTGGCGGGGCACTTGAAGGTGGGCCTCTAAAGAAGATCTTATGGTCCGCTTTGGGATATATGGGGCCAGGCCCTCTCTCATGTAACCCGGCCCAAAGCCATTTAGGGCTTTAAAGGATAAAACCTTTATAGGTGCATGTCCTCTATAAAAAGTCACATGTTGTCTATAAAAGTCCTTAGTTGGTAACCCTAACCTTGAAACTGACCAAAAGTCCATGTGGTCCTGCATTCTGTCTGCAACCTGTTCCTGTTTGTAGCATCTACTACTGCCTATGGAGACGTGTGGCTAAAAACTATTAATAGGCCTATCCTCTGTAAATTTGTTAATCCAAGAACAGTTTTTTACATTAAAAGGAAGCATTGACAGATAATGCACAAGTGATTTATATATGCTCTTTTTACACTTGGTTTAATATTCAAAGTGGTGACTTTCATGTTCTACAGGTGCTGAGACTGAGGTTAAGAGTTCACCAGTTATCTGAAACTCATGTTGCTTCACCACTGGAGAGACGTACAAGACACTGCTTTGCACATTATACCAAAAGGAATGCAAAAGTCACTCATGTATCTTCTGTTGGCTCTCTCTTGACACCTGTAAAAAGTATAATATAGTAGTCACGGTAATAATTTACATCTTTTGAAATTTTATAACTTTCTTTTTAAAAGAAAAAAAACCCTAAATAGTCCAGCCATCTTTTGTCTTTTTTCACAGTCAGTTTCTCCAGTCGCTAAGCATTTAAGTCGACCATTTCTATACCTTCACCAGGGGCGTAACTATAATAGGACAAGGGGAGACAGTTGTCTGGGGGCCCTCTGCCTTGGGGGGCCCCCAGAGGCAAGTCACATGACTGACTCCCCCAGCCGCACACCCGCCCAGGCTTCCTTCAGTTGTAGTCATCCTCCGAAATTGATGTGAGTGTTAAGACCTGGAGCTACCAGAACAGCATGTCTTTCTCTAGTACCTTCTTTACTTCATGAGCTGAGCTTCAGTGGGGGGGGGGCATTTTAAAATCTTGTCTCTGGGCCCACTCCAACCTTGTTACGCCCCTGACCTTCACAGTTCTATGATAAAGTGTCTTGAGATGTGCAATCAAATCTGCATGCAGTTCTCTAAATCTGAGCCCAGCATATCATCTTAAATATCTTAAACATTATTTGTAAGAAATATTTCAGAATGATTGAAAAAGTAAACAAGTCCAAATTGAAAGCTAGCAAATATATTCATGACCTCGAATATATTCCTTTTCCAATTGTTTTACTAGAAAAATATACATTCTACATAACCTGTAAGAAAGCTGCACTGCTTATTCTTTACAGGATAGGTACAATCCAGCAAACATTTGTTGATTAAAACTAATCATTCTACTCAATTGCTTTCAATGGGGCTTAATTGTGAGTAATTTTTTGTGGATTATCCCACAAGGTGTATATAATTATACATTCTGTCTTCCTTGTCTTATGTGTTATGAATACCTCCAGATTTTTTAATGGCCTTTCCAACAAGATACTATTTAACAGTTTGGTAGGAGGGAAAATCCTTTTCTTCGAGGCCCATGGCAGGTAATGAACAACAGTGACATTGAAGACAAGACAGGTACAATTTTAAAAATATTTATCCCATCAGTTTACTCCAAAATCACAGCACTGGAAAAGCACAGCTGTGATTACAGCTCTAATGGATTATTTTGATTGCTTATTTGAAAAAGCTCCCTGTTTCAAATGAAATCCTCTGAAACTGTTTAGATGTTGATTGAAACCTCTCCAGTGGATGTATGGTAATCCTTGTTCTTTATCATCCTCATCAGTTTCTAATGGCACAGTGTTTATAAGATTTCGTTCCAATCCTTTGCAACATCTCTCATCTTTTTTTGAGCGTGAGACTCACTTCTGTTGCTATCTCCTTGGTCTTCCAAGGCTTCAGTTTAAAAGCAAAAAACCATCCCACTGAAATTTCATTGTCTCAGAGCATATGTTCAGACATTTCCAGTAGTTATCAAAATGAACAGGAAGTTTCATTTTAAAAGCTCATCATCTCCTCAGACTGATCAAAGTGAGATGTTTTAGGATAGAAGCAAATTTTCATAGAATGACTACAGATTCCTACTAAAATAGCAACCACTTTTCAGATAAGATGGCTATTCCTTTTGCCTGGAATCCCTGACAAATAATCCTGGTCAAATAAAGCTTTCAAGAGATGCATGAAGCAGGTTTTGAAGTGTTTTTATGCAATATATAATTCTTTCCATAACTCCATAACTTTCACCCAGATAAGTTCAACAACCATCTCATGCACATATTTACATACACTTTTTAACAATTGCCATACAACTGCCCTTTAACTTCCTCCTTAATCAATTGGGTTGGCCACACAATTTCGTTAGACATGGGATTTCCAAAAGAGTTGGCAACTGTACCCTTGCACTAATTGAGGCCATCTCCAGCCTCAAAGGCAGGATGCCTCTGAGTACCAGTTGCAGGGGAGTAACAGCAGGAGAGAGGGCATGCCCTCAACTCCTGCCTGTGGCTTCCAGCAGCATCTGGTGGGCCACTGTATGAAACAGGATGCTAGACTAGATGGGCCTTGGGCATGATCCAGCAGGCCTGTTCTTATGTTCTTATGATCTAAGCCCTATTCACACAATCTGTCCCGGATACCTATCCCAGTTAAATGTAGTTTAACCAGAGTGGTTTGACCAATCTGGTCAAACCCAAATTGCCTGGGAAATCTCACAACCAGCTCATTACAACCATTACATTTGGTTAACTCTTTAACCAGGATTGCTGTGATTGTCAAAAATGTGGCCATATAGAAAATTAGCGTGTTTGGAGAATCTGTGCTTCAACTGTTGTCCCTGACACCTAGTTTCTTACATACCTGCAGTTCTTTATAGAGGATAGCATTCAGTCATGTAATGTCTCATGCATTCTGAAGTGGTAGAATCTAGAAAATTTTGCCATACGATGATCTCTTTGTCTAGATATATTCTTATTCATGTAGGGTATAGATCAATTACGTTAATCTGACATACTGTTGTTGCAGCTCTTTGAAGGCTTCTGTGTCTTCTTGCTGTTCCTGTGCCACTCTGCAAACATGGATACTTTCTGTAGTTCTATGAAAGTGTTTGCTCCTGACATAGAAAATCTTCGAATGAATCATCAGAACCACATGATGGATGGCATTATACATTGCTTCAGCATGATAGTAATCACAGAATTAATGATACCAGTGAATTGTATTTGAGCAAAGCTCAGAATTTGGATCTGGCAGGTTTGTAAAGTGTGCTTTCAATGTGAGTTGAAATGTGAGTTTCAATATGACAGGCCATACGTTCTTTTCCAGTTTGGATTTTGATCCAAGCTAATAAGGAACTGAAGTCCAGCCTTTGCCCTCTCTCAGCCATCTATTCCTCCACCTACATCTTCTACGCCCTCTTCCAACTCACCCTTAATATTCTCCTGGTTCTGTCAGAAGAAAAGGAAGAATAGAGCACCATATCTCGCTTCCTTCCCATTTCTGATCATTGGCACCCTGATAGCTACATGCCAGATGCAATGAGCATCTGGAATTGTAGCTTATCAGCACAACTGACATGGGTCAATAGATCTTCTTGCCTTCTGCTACTGTTCTGATACTGAACATTTCACTTGTAAGTGATTTCTCATATCAATTAGTCCCATACCAAAAAAGTACTCCTAAGACATGGCCTTTGTGATTAATGAAAATAGACAATACAAGAATACTCTATACAGCTTTCAAGTACAAGGACATGAGGAACACAGGTATTGCTACCATGCAGTCTTCACAGATCTCCAACTTGGAATGTGTGAATGCTATATATTCAACATGATATTGTTGTACAGGAAGAGAAAACATGGGAAACTTGTGCATCCTGATCCTGCACATGAAGATAACACCAGAAGCTGTTTAGTTACTGGTCAAAGTTACTTTTTTAAAAACAACAACAAAAAATTATGTAAAGAACTGACAGCTTGGGTGTTTTTATTACCTTGCTAACCAGGCCAAAAAGGAACACATTAAAAGCAGCATCATTGTTATCTTTAGGGAAAGGATATCAATTGTCCCTATTCAACCTAGCACAGCATCCATCCCACTGGCTGTTGCTAATGCCCCCTTTGTGTTGCTGATGTCTTCCTTAATTGGGACACTATAGAGCCTATAAGCATCTTCTCATTCCGTTTTCTACATAAACCACTTTGATATTTCTTTTTATTGAACAGCCACATCATCATCACTATCATCATCATCATCATCATCATCAACATCCTAAACAAAAATAGAGAGCCAGCGATGGTCATTCACATCTCAGAAATGGTATTTAGGAAAACATGAGCAAAGCTCAGAATTTGAATCTTGCAGGTTAGGAATATTTGCTTCCAGTATAAGCCAAACATTACATTCCAAATGCTTTTTTCCAGTTTGGATTTTCATCCAAGCTGGTAAGGAACTTAAGGCCTATATCCCTAATTCTAATGGAACCATCTTTCTATCCAGTTCTCCCCTACCTTTTAACCTACACTTTATCTTTCTCATGGCTCTGACAGAAACAAAAAATAAAGGCAGAATGGATATTGTAATATTATCAGAATAAATTGGTTATAAGAAGAAGTAATCTAAATCATTATGAAAGGACATGTTGACAAAGCCACGATGTTGTCCACATAGACATTGGTGGAGAAATACAATGCAGCTTTCCACAAAGAGTAAATCTCATTACAGGTAGATAAAGTCAAGTCAGATGAATTTATTGCAATTAAAACCATTCAAATGTTTATTACACTAGTAATTTAATTAGAGTAATTGGCCAAGTTTGTTCTGTTGCAAGAAGACACCTTGGAAAGGAGGCAAGGGCATTTCAGCAATAATATTTGACAAATTGGAATGGAGGATGGGAGACCAAATGCCATGAATCACTCCAATAGGTTGTAACAAAGGTTATTTCTTCCATTCAAGATGTTTGGAACAGGGTAATAAATGAAACGGTACAGTGAAGTTGTTATCAGAAACTCAGGAGAAATCCCATTTTACAAAGTTACATTCCTATTTTACAGAAGGAAGGAAGGTTCTGATGGTAGAAGTGATATCAAGTTCCAGCTTTCAGACTAAGGTCAACTCCACAGGTCACGACCAGTTTCCACTGAGTGTGCACTCCAAGCACAATAAGAAGTTCCATGCATTTTGTGTCATGTGAAAGTTGGGTTGATGAGCAGCACTTCCTTCTGCCATTCTACATCTTCAACTGACCAGATTATGAACGGTTGATGGAGAGAAGTGCTGATCACCAACATGACATTGGTGGGTTCACACAACACTGAAGATTGGGAACTTCCAGCTCACACTGGAAGTGTGCACTCACCTGGAACTGACAGGTCCCAGTGACTTACTTTCCACTGTGATGTGTGAAGCTGCCATAAATGAACACAACATAGTTTATTATTATTTCTTGTTTACACAGTCAGAAAGGTGTTATTGACTGGTTTGTTTTATACAGACATCGAGTCCTTCCCAAGGACCTGGGATGGCTGAATTTTATTGTCAATGTTGTTGCTGTTATAGATATCATTGCAGAATATAGGCTGTTCCCAGTAAAGTTGCTTTTTGTAATTGGCTGATGGTGATTTCTGTGGCCCCTATGGTGTTGAGGTGCTCTTCAAGGTCTTTTGGAACTGCACCCAGGGTGCCAATTACCACTGGGATAATTTTGGTCTTTTTCTGCCACAGCCTTTCAATTTCAGTTTGTAGATCTTTTGTATTTTGTTGTTTTCTCTATTTCTTTTTCTTCTATTCTGCTATCCCCTGGTATTGCTATGTCAATTATTTTGACTTCTTTTCCTTTCTTCTCAACTACAGTTATATCTGGTGTATTGTGTGGCAGATGTTTGTCTGTTTGTAGTCGGAAGTCCCATGATATTTTTGCATCTTCATTTTCTTCAACTTTTTCAATTTTATGGTCCCACCAATGTTTGGCTACAGGTAGCTTGTATTTTTTACAGATGTTCCAGTGTATCATCCCTGCTACCTTGTCATGCCTTTGTTTGTAGTCAGTCTGTGCGATCTTTTTACAACAGCTGATTAGGTGGTCAACTGTTTCATCTGCTTGTTTACAAAGGCGGCACTTGCTGTTTCTTGTTGATTTTTCGACTTTTGCTCTTATTGCATTTGTTCTTAGTGCCTGTTCTTGTGCAGCCAGTATTAAACCCTCTGTTTCTTTCTTCAAGTTGCCATTCTTAAGCCATTGCCAGGTCTTGGAGATGTCTGGTTTTCCACTTGCATTGTGCAATTATTGACCATGCAGGGGCTTATTTTTCCATTTTTCTGCTCGGTTCTTGACTTGTTCTTTCTTGTAGGCCTGCTTTGCTTCATTGGTGTTGAATAGTTTCTCATTATTGACCATTTTAAGTGCATCTTCTTCACTGTCCTTGAGGTATTCTTCAAGGCCTCTTCTCTCCTCCTCTACTGTTTGATGGACTTGCAGCATGCTTCTTCCACCTGAGCTGCGAGGGAGGTAGAGCCTATCTACATCACTGCGGGGGTGCAGAGCATGATTGATGGTCATGATTTTCCTGGTCTTACGATCTAGCGTCTCTAGCTCTGCCTGGGTCCAGTCTATTATTCCTGCAGTGTATCTGATAACAGCTATAGCCCTGGTGTTTATGGCCTGTATGGTGTTTCCGCCATTGAGTTTGGACTTGAGGATTTTTCTAACTCTCCTGATGTATTCACTTTCCATTTTTCTTTTAACTTCAGTGTGTGCAATGTTATCAGCCTGGAGAATGCCCAAGTATTTGTAATGTTCTTTCTCTTCCAGGTTCTTGATGTTGCATCCATTGGGCAGTTCTATCCCTTCTGTTTTTGTTATTTTCCCTCTGTTCATTATTAATGCAGCACACTTGTCTAGTCCAAACTCCAGTGTTATATTGCTACTTAATATACGGACATTGTTTAGCAGTGATTCGATTTCTGACTGGGACTTTCCATACAACTTCAGATCATCCATGTACAGCAGGTGGTTTATTTTACTTGATGTTTTAGATGTTTGGTATCCGAGGCCTGTTTTGTTTAGTATTTGTGAAAGTGGGGTCATGGCGATTACAGACAACAGAGGGGATAGTGAGTCCCCTTGGAAAATACCTCTTCTAATGCTAACCTGTCCTATTGTCTCGCCATTGATTGTTAACTGTGTACTCCTCATGCTCATTGCTTTTTTAATAAATATCTGGTTTTTGCTGACACCAGTTGTTTCTAAACAGATTAATATCCATGTGTGAGGCAATGAGTCGAAGGCCTTCTTGTAGTCAAGCTATGCAGCACTTCGATTTGTTTTTCTTCTCTTGCAATTTTCTAAAATCATTTTGTCAATCAGCAGCTGCTCTTTTGTGCCTCTGGTGTTCGGGCAATTTCCCTTCTGTTCAACTGGAAGCTGTTTGTTAGTTAATAAGTGTTGCATGAGTTCATCTGCTATTATTCCAGTTAATAATTTGAACATGGTTGGCAGGCAGGTTATCGGTCTATAATTACTTGGAACTGCACCTTTTGCTGGGTCTTTCATGATGAGATGAGTTTTCCCAGTTGTTAGCCATTGTTCAATATCACCTCCTTGCAAAATGTGATTGAGCTGTTTTGATAGTTGTTTATGAAGGCTTGTTAGGTGTTTAAGCCAAAAGCCATGCAGTTCATCGTCGCCTGGTGCAGTCCAATTTTTAATTTTCTTTGCTCTTTCACTTATTAATTCTGGTGTTACTATTAGATCTTGCATTTGTTGGTTACATTTTTCAACCTCTTTCACTCAGCCTGCTTTTTTATTATAATCTATTGGATTGTCCCATAATTTCCCCCAGAATTGCACTGTTTCTTCTTTATTTGGTCTTTCTAGGTTTCTTGCAGTTTCTCCTTCTATGCTTTGGTAGAAACGTCTCTGATTCGACTGGAATTGGAGATTCTGCCTGTGTTGTGTAAGTCTGGCTTCATATCTGCTAATCTTCTTTGACGCTGCTGTTATTTGCTGCTTTATTATTTCCACGACATCTCTAATTTTCCTTGAATTGAGGTCGTATTTTTGGATCAGATACTGTTTGGTGTTTTCATTCTTCAGCTTCTTGTCTTTCATATCTTTCATTTTACTAGCATCTGACTGAAGCCTGGAGATTTTATTTTCTAATCTAATCTTCCATTTAGGTGATGTACTGCTTTCTTTTTTTACAGGTCCATTGATCTTGTATCCGAGCTCTTGTGTTGTTATTGTTGCTGCACTGTACATTAGTTGGTTTGTTTCTTGCAAATTATTGGTTTTTATCTCTGCAAGTGCAGCATTGACATCATCATCATCATCATCATCATCATCATTATTACATTTATATCCCGCTCTTCCTCCAAGGAGCCCAGAGCGGTGTACTACATACTTGAGTTTCTCTTTCACAACAACCCTGTGAAGTAGGTTAGGCTGAGAGAGAAGTGACTGGCCCAGAGTCACCCAGCTAGTTTTATGGCTGAATGGGGATTTGAACTCAGGTCTCCCCTGTCCTAGTCCAGCACTCAAAACACTTCACCACACTGGCTCTTCTTTTAATCAGACATCTTTTAATGTCTGAGCAAGTTGTCTTTTGGCAACTGTTTTTAGAGCTGGAAGTCAAACCCTGGTGGTTGTTTGGTTCATGTGCTCAGATATTTTTTCCTTTAGTTCTTGTTGCTTTTTTGTTAAACGGCATTCGAGATTTTGAGGTAGCGGCAAAGGGGAGGTTGCCTGGTTTTGATTTTGAAACAGTTCAGTAACAGTGGCATCCTCGATATCCAACACCTCCTCCACCTGCGCCTGAGCAACTTCTTCAGTTGGTGGTAATTCTTCTTCCATATCTTGAGCCTGTGTTGCTCTTTGCAGTTCTTCCAGCTCAACTCCTGTGAATACTTTATTTCTTATTATGTATCTTCTCTGGTCTGCTAGCCTTTGTTCTGTTATTTCTGTATCTGGATGCTTCTCTTTCCAAATTCGGTACATTCTTTTTAAATAACCTCTTCTAGTTGGACTAGACTTGTAATAGCAGATCATTATTTCCTTGTTGGCATTTTTTGTATATATTTTTTCAGTTAAGCGACGTTTCTTCCAGTAACTTTGCTGTCTTCAGCCCTGGCTGCTCAACTGAAAATCCTGAGTCCTGTTGCCCACTTGCCACCAGATGTCCAGGGACTATAGCACCTGGCGCGGTCCTTGTTGACCCGGGCGACGACCGATCCGGTATAGATTTATTAAAGTTACATCTCACCATATTGTTGATGGGAGGGGCACTCTTTGTCTGGCTCCTCTGGTGAGACCTGTCCAGTATGGTTGGACCTCTGGCATAGCTCTCACCTTCCTCAGAGCACTCCAGCCCCACAACCACGCCAAGGTAGTGCCTCACTGGGGTTTTATTATTATTATTGTTATTGTTATTGTTATTGCTATTGTTATTATTTATTCAATTTCTATACCACCCATCCAAATATTGCTCAGGGAGGTTTACACAGAGAAATAATACATAAATAAGATGGATCCCTGTCCCCAAAGGGCTCACAATCTTAAAAGGAAATATAAGATAGACACCAGCAACAGTCACTGGAGGTACTGTCCTGGGTGTGAATAGGGCCAGTTACTCTTCCCCTGCTAAATAAAGAGAATCACCACATTAAAAGGTGCCTCTTTGTCAAGTTAGCAGGGAGTCTAACTTGGTATCATATACATAAGTACTAGAGGTTCATACCTGCTGTCAAAACCATGTGCTTTTGTTTACAAACAAATGCACATGTCTGGAGGATGACATCCTAGTGATGGCATGGGGGAGTGGGGCGGAGCAGCTGTCAAAATGCACTTACGTCAGCGGAAATACGACTCCAGAAATGCATCAGCAGAAATGGTCAGAGAAGTCCCCATGTGGCCGGAAAGGGTCAGAAGTATGGGTACGCCCTCACCCCCGAGGGTTTGGCCCCCACCCTGTATCCCTACCCCCAAAATATGTCCAGGCATGTTCCGAAGGTGGGCATGTGACACCTCTACAAACACACCTAGCCATCCTGGACCAATAGGAACAGGTTTCAGACACCAGAAAGGTCCGTGTGCACTTATTGGTCCATTCACACATTATGTTTAACAATTTTACCATGAGTGTATGCACAGGTACAAATCTGTCCAAAGGTGCGGTCATTCAGATGTCACACAGGTACAGCATTATACTTCCTATCTGTACCATGCACTTGAAGGATCTGTATCCCGGTTTCAATTTTAAAATGAACCCAGGTACAGTAATTCACTCCAACTTGTGTACACTTCCATAGAATAGTGTCTGAATCAGGATAAAGAAGGCTCAGGGATGACTAGAGGTTCTGGGGGTTGGGGGTTGGAATAGATCTGGGCAAGCAATAGGAACATGGAGGAAACCTTTTCCAAGTGTATCCTCCATTTTAGAAGGGAAACACCTATCACGGTTGCACGCTTAAAAGAGACATCAATTGGTAATATTTTAATCAAGTTTCTGTACATGTGGGTAAGTCAGACATGTGTACAAAAATGCAAACAGTGCAACAAAGAAATGCAAGTTCTGGTTGCCCTAATGAAACAGCATTATGATCTCTGAATACGTATTACATCTCTGAATACGTACTAAGTTTATATTAGACAACAAGAATTTACTTTTACTAGAAAATTGTGATTTAAATTGAGATTTAAATCATTAAAATTAAGTTCTGTGAAGTGGTTTAAATCATAGCAGCCCAGATTGCAACCATTCTATACAGTTTCTAAGTCAAAGCCTTAATGAACTCATGGGGGCTTACTCCCAGCTAACTGTTGTGTGCTTGGGTTTGCAACCAAAGGATATATATCCCAGAAATGTTTATATTGTGAGACAGAGAGAGAAAAGTCTTGCTTTAAAAAAGTGTGCATGTGCATATGTGTGAGAAGAAAGGAAATTAGTGGCCTTTGGTGGAAACTTCTCATCATCAGAACTTGTGCTAATAGAATGCTTTCTTGGGCTGGGTTTTACAACTGTTTGTTGTACAATAGTCTCCAAGGATCTCTCTGAGGAGCCCATGATCGCACAAACAGTTAGTCTGCAAAACCAAAATGGCTCAGAGAGACACGGGCTATTCCTACAGAACCAGGGTGATGTGGCTTGTTCGTAAAGGGTTCACTTGACCCCGTTTCAGCCAATAAAGTTACACAAAATGGCCACCCAGCCATTATCACGTCTGCACACACAGACCTTTCCGGGGTCTGAAACCTGTTCCTATTGGTCCAGGATGGCTAGGTGTGTTTGTAGAGGGATCACATGCCACCTCTGCGACATGCCTGGACATATTCTTATGCTGCTTAAAATTTAAAATTATTATTATTAAAATAATAATAATAATAATAATAATAATAATAATAATAATAATTATTATTATTATTGGGAAGGACTCGATGTCTGGATAAAACAAACCAGTCAATAACACCTGTCTGACTGTGTAAACAAGAAATCGACATAGCAATACCAAGGCATAGCAGAATAGAAGAAAAAGAAATAGAAAAAATAACAAAATACAAAGCTCTACAAATTGAAATTGAAAGGCTGTGGCAGAAAAAGACCAAAATAATCCCAGTGGTAATTGGCACCCTAGGTGCAATTCCAAAACAACTTGAAGAGCACCTCAACACCATAGGGGCCACAGAAATCACCATCAGCCAATTACAAAAAGCAACTTTACTAGGAACAGCCTATATTTTGCGACAATATCTATAATAACCAACAGTATTGATGATAAAATTCAGCCATCCCAGGTCCTTGGGAAGGACTCGATGTCTGGAAAAAACAAACCAATCAATAGCACCTGTCTGACTGTGTAAACAAGAAATAATAATAATAATATTCTGGGGGTAGGGGGGTAGGGTGGGGCCAAACTTCTGGGGGTGAAGGCCTACCCCTACTTCTGACCCTTTCTGGCCACATGGGTCTTTTCTGACCATTTCCGCTGATTCATTTCCTGTTACGTATTTCTGCTTATGTAAGAGCATTTTGACAGCTGCACCCCCCCACCCCCGTGACATCACTAAGATGTGACATCACTATGATGTCACTCTCCAGCCACGTGCATTTGTTTGTAAACATGTTTTTGACAGCAGGTATGTTCCTTTACTACTTACATAACATTTACTTGTGCAGCCATGACAAACAAACTGAGGGTGGAGCAAAGTCTACCAAGGGTGAAATAAATAAAATAAATATTTGGCCCTTGGCTCTATAGCAGCAAACAGATGGTATCTAGGTCATAGATTTCCTCTAGGAAAAAATGGAGGATTACTGGTCATGATAGAAGATTTCCATGCTCTGTGGTGGATTTCCTCTTAATCCATTGTAGTGCAATTTCTCTGAGGGACAGTGGTTGTATCACAAGATGGTTTAGTGACATGTTTTTAATATTTTAATATTTTTAATTCTAGGGTATAATACTGCTACTCCTTCTATGAATATTTATATACCACTCTGCAACTTAAGTTAATTTTATAGAGGAAAATAAATAATACATAAACAAGATGGCCCCCTGTACCCAAAGGGCTCACAGACTAAAAAGAAACATAAGGCAAATACCAGCAACAGCCACTGGAGGGATGCTGTGCTGGGGATGGATAGGGCCAGTTGCTCTCCCCCTGTTAACTATAAGAGAATCGCCACTTAAAAATGTGTCTCTTTGCTCAGTTAGTAGGGTGAGCAAAGACAAATTTTCAAAGACCTATAATTTAGAAATGCTGAATAATTTGGACCATATGGTATGTTTTAGTAAGTTAATGAGGAGTAATGTATACAAATAACAAAAAATATTCAGCTCTTGAAAAGTGCAGACTGTGACATATGAACAATAAGAGTTTTTAACTTTTAAAAATTTCTCATAAAAATTGCATTACCCTTTTCTAGCAGCTCAACTTACACATCTCTAAAATATCTCAGCCAAGAGCCTTAACATACTTCACAACACAGTGGTAAGAGATTATTGATCATTACATTTTCAACTCATAAGGGAGGAAAATGTGTTAGAAGTCTGACTTTGTGCTACAGAATAGAGGGACTACGTTACAGCACAGATATATAACTGGTGACTTCCTAGCTGTGAATGACAGTTAACTCTCATGTGTGTCAACAGGGAATATATACACATGCTTCCTATATTGCAATGCTAAGGCTAAAATGGGAAAAAAATGCATAGACATATATTTTTACCAAGCTGGGTTAGCAGAATATGATTTACAGAAGATTTTATCTGTTAGTGACCACAATTAATAATTGTTCTCTTATTTGCAGTGCATGGAATCTTTATTGATTGTAGGTACTCAGAGGCTCATTTTTTACATCTAAGAGCTCGTTTCATTAGTACAGCTATAGAACCACTTTTTTACACTATATCCATACATTGATTGAATCCTCAATATGATGCAAAAGAAGCACTGAATACCCAAATATTTCCCCAGGGCTTCCATGCAGTTCACTCACCTGATGCTGAACACATGGCTGTCCTTACTTTGCCAGGAAGCTTTAATTATGAACACATAACACAGCATTTTATTAACAAATCTGAATAAAACAAATTCAATAATTCACATTATTTCTGAGGGTTTCAGCACTAGGGGTGTGAACAGACTGGTCTGCAGTCAAACCAGTTTGCCACAAACTGGGTGGTTCAAGTGGCTTAATGGTGAACCACTCCAAACCAGTTCAAGCTGGTTCGCTGTTTCAACCAGCCCAGCTAGTCAGTCCAATGAACTGGTTTATGGAGCAGAAGTTCAGTCCAAATTCAGACCTAATTGCCACACATGGTCCATGTTGATTAGATATGCCCTTAATTAGCACTGGGGCATACTCATAGGCCTCACAAATGTAGCATATATTTAGGTGTGTTTGATGTAAATTTATACCTGCTATTTTTAGAATACTCCCATTCAAAATTATTCATATGACATAGTAATCTTTGATTGGAATCATTAATACACCAAAATAATTTGATGCAGCGGGGAAGCAACCTGCCTAGAAAGCAGGAGGCTGTTGGTTCGAATCCCCGCTGGTGTGTTTCCCAGAATATGGGAAATGCCTATATCAGAAAGCAGCAATTATAGGAAGGTGCTGAAAAGCATAATCTCATACTACACAGGAAAAGGCAATGATAAACTACTCCTGAATTATACCAAGATAACCACATGGCTGTATGGTTGCCAGGAGTTGACACCAACTTGATGGCACAACCAACCAACAAGTACTCTTTGTAGAATTTACAGAAGTATAGGAAGACTGAAGTTTATTGTTAGTGTTGTTTAGAAACATTACCATCTAAATTGGTATCCCCTGCTATCCTATTTAATCTGGAATAGTTCATATCTCTAAGGAAATCTGAATGTTTAAAGCTTGTGTTCTTAGGGTTGAATTCATTGCCTACAATCATTATTTCAAATGTTCAGAAAATCTAGCAATATACATAAAAAGGGGAAATGGTGGCACAGAGAACAGTACTGCAGCCTTACTGCTGCATTTTGTTACTTTGTAGGACTTGCCAACTTATTTTCATTTTCTAAAGACATGGGAGGTGTGCAACAGAGGTGCCATGAAGACAGAGCAAGAAGAGAGTCAAGGGTGATCCCTGTTTTGCTGTGCTATGGGCTGAACTTCTATCAGCACCATGGTGAGCTCCCTGCCTTTTGTTGTTGTTTTATGTGATTGTTTTGAAAGTGACTCAGTTTTTAAAAAAATTTAAACCTGAACAAACATAATTATTTGCAGCTGAAGCCAAGTGTAAAGGAACTTCAACTCCAAATGGGATAATTATTGTGATGTATAATCAGGTATAGCTATAAATAGATCTCAGCGGGGAAACAGAGGAAAACATATATAATGCCATCTAAATTATAGCAATAATAAAAACTGCAGTTGAAGCTCTAGTCATATGTTAGAATATTAGCTTCCTGCTATATGATGCAGTTGCTATAGAAACTTACAACTGGGAGCTAAATAAAGTCATTTCTATGCTGGTGTTGGTGTCTAGAACTTCAGCACCTGATGCTAACCAAATTGTGCTCAATAAACAAATTTCAACTTTAAAGTCTTGCAATAAGTTTGTGATAGTTTCTGAACTCCTGATTAATCTCAATTAATCTTGGTTAAGAAGATTAGAATATAAGAAGCAATTGAGAGAGAAATAGAAGGCTAACATGTATGCTCCTTTTGTCTAGTAAAAAGCTTGTTTCATCCCTAATGGTTCCTTTTCCCTCTCTTCATTCTTTCAGTCTAAGAACCTGACATAGATGATGATTTTATTCAAATTAATTTCATGACCACTCTCTGCTCACACATTATTTTTCATGAATTGTAGATATAATTATAGACAGCTACAATGATTGTTTATCATTTGCAATACATTAAGACAAGGGCTACAAGCTTTAATCAGTCAAATATGTGGATTGATGAACTAAAATTTTAGCAGACTAACTGGTTATGGGACTGAAAGCCAAGTCATTTTTGCTGGGGGCAGAGCTTGGAGCTTTCTTGGTTCTGATGTGCTACAAGAAAAGGAGATAAAATAAGATAACATTAAATTTATCCTAACCTGTTAACAAAAGCATTATGCATGTCATAATATGTCTTAGGGATTTAAAAAAGATACCCCTTGTTGCTATTTTAGTAATATGCAAATATATTACAATTTAACAATTAAATTGAATTGAATAATTAATTACAGATTATTAAACTTCCAGTGACTGCTGCTGGTGTCTATCTTATGCTTCGTTTTAGAATGTGAGCCCTTTGGGGACAGAGGACAATCTTATTTATTTATTATTTCTCTGTGTAACCTTCCTTAAGCTATTTTTGGAAGGGCGGTATAGAAATTGATATAATAATTATAAAAATTATTATTATTATTATTATTATTATTATTATTATTATTATTATTATTAACCTCAAAAACCCAAATGTCATTTAACAGAAAAGCAACAAGAACTAAAGCAAAAAATAACTGAGCACATGAACCAAACAACCACCAGGGTTCGACTTCCAGCTCTAAAAACAGTTGCCAAAAAACAACTTGCTAAGGCATTAAAAGATGTCAATGCTGCACTTGCAGAAATAACAACAAAGAATTTGCAAGAAACAAAGAAACTAATGTACAGTGCAGCAACAATAACAACACAAGAGCTCAGATATAAGATAAGTGGACCTGTAAAAAAAGAAAGTAGTACATCACCTAAATGGAAGATTAGATTAGAAAATAAAATCTCCAGCCTTAGATCAGATGCTAGTAAATGGGATGATATGAAAGACAAGAAGCTGAAGAATGAAAACACCAAACAGTATCTGATCCAAAAATACCACCTAGATTCAAGGAAAATTAGAGAAGTCCTGGAAATAATAAAGCATCAAATAACAGCAGTGTCAAAGAAGATTAGCAGATATGAAGCCAGAATTACACAACACAGGCAGAATCTCCAATTCCAGACAAATCAGAGACGTATCTACCGAAGCATAGAAGGAGAAACTGCAAGAAACCTAGAAACACCAAATAAAGAAGAAACAGTGCAATTCTGGGGGAAATTATGGGACAATCCAATAGATTATAATAAAAAAGCAGGCTGGATGAAAGAGGTCGAAAACTGTAACCAACAAATGCAAGATCTAATAGTAACACCAGAATTAATAAGTGAAAGAGCAAAGAAAATTAAAAATTGGACTGCACCAGGCGACGATGAACTGCATGGCTTTTGGCTTAAACACCTAACAAGCCTTCATAAACAACTATCAAAACAGCTCAATCACATTTTGCAAGGAGGTGATATTGAACAATGGCTAACAACTGGGAAAACTCATCTCATCATGAAAGACCCAGCAAAAGGTGCAGTTCCAAGTAATTATAGACCGATAACCTGCCTGCCAACCATGTTCAAATTATTAACTGGAATAATAGCAGATGAACTCATGCAACACTTATTAACTAACAAACTGCTTCTAGTTGAATTGAAAGGAAATTGCCCGAACACCAGAGGCACAAAAGACCAGCTGCTGATTGACAAAATTATTTTAGAAAACTGCAAGAGAAGAAAAACAAATCTAAGTGTTGAATGGATTGACTACAAGAAAGCCTTCGATTCATTGCCTCACACATGGATACTAATCTGTTTAGAAACAACTGGTGTCACCAAAAACATTCAGATATTTATTTTAAAAAGCAACGAGTATGTGGAGTACACAGTTAACAATCAATGGCGAGACAATAGGACAGGTTAGCATTAGAAGAGGCATTTTCCAAAGGGACTCACTATCCCCTCTGTTGTTTGTAATCGCCATGACCCCACTTTCACAAATACTAAACAAAACAGGCCTCGGATACCAAACATCTAAAACATCAAGTAAAATAAACCACCTGCTGTACATGGATGATCTGAAGTTGTATGGAAAGTCCCAGTCAGAAATTGAATCACTGCTAAACCCTGTCCGTATATTCAGTAGCGATATAGCAATGGAGTTTGGACTAGACAAGTGTGCTGCATTAATAATCAACAGAGGGAAAATAACAAAAACAGAAGGGATAGAACTGACCAAAGGATGCAACATCAAGAACCTGGAAGGGGAAAGAACCTTCCAAATGCTTGGGCATTCTCCAGGCTGATAACATTGCACACACTGAAGTTAAAAGAAAAATGGGAAGTGAATACATCAGGAGAGTTAGAAAAATCCTCAAGTCCAAACTCAATGGCAGGAACACCATACAAGCCATAAACACCTGGGCTATACCTGTTATCATATACACTGCAGGAATAATAGACTGGACCCAGGCAGAACTAGAGATGCTAGATCGTAAGACCAGGAAATCATGACCATCAATCATGCTCTGCACCCCCGCAGTGATGTCGATAGGCTATACCTCCCTCACAGCTCAGGTGGAAGAGGAATGCTGCAAGTCCATCAAACAGTAGAGAAGGAGAAAAGAGTCCTTGAAGAATATATCAAGGACAGTGAAGAAGATGCACTTAAAATGGTCAATAATGAGAAACTATTCAACACCAATGAAGCAAAGCAGGCCTACAAGAAAGAACAAGTCAAGAACCGAGCAGAAAAATGGAAAAATAAGCACCTGCATTGTCAATATTTGCACAATATAAGTGGAAAATCAGACATCACCATGACCTGGCAATGGCTTAAGAATGGTTACTTGAAGAAGAAACAGAGGGTTTAATACTGGCTGGGCAAGAACAGGCACTAAGAACAAATGCAATAAGAGCAAAAGTCGAAAAATCCACAACAAACAGCAAGTGCCGCCTTTGTAAAGAAGCAGATGAAACAGTGGACCACCTAATCAGCTGTTGTAAAAAGATCGCACAGACTGACTACAAACAAAGGCATGACAAGGTAGCAGGGATGATACACTGGAACATCTGCAAAAAAAATACAAGCTACCTGTAGCCAAAAATTGGTGGGACCATAAAATTGAAAAAGTTGAAGAAAATGAAGATGCAAAAATATTATGGGACTTCTGACTACAAACAGACAAACATCTGCCACACAATACACCAGATATAACTGTAGTCGAGAAGAAAGAAAAACAAGTCAAAGTAATCGACATAGCAATACCAGGGGATAGCAGAATAGAAGAAAAAGAAATAGAAAAAATCACCAAATACAAAGATCTACAAATTGAAATTGAAAGGCTGTGGCAGAAAAAGACCAAAATAATCCCAGTGGTCATTGGCGCCCTGGGTGCAGTTCCAAAAGATCTTGAAGAGCACCTCAACACCATAGGAGTCACAGAAATCACCATTAGCCAATTACAAAAAGCAACTTTACTGGGAACAGCCTATATTCTGCGACGATATCTATAACAATTGACAATAAAATTCAGCCATCCCAGGTCCTTGGGAAGGATAACACCTGACAATAACACCTGTCCGACTGTGTAAACAAGAAATAATAATAATTTGGCTACAGTTAGCTTGCTTTTTTTTTTACGCTAGAACATCTGCAAAAAATACAAGCTACCTGTAGCCAATGATTGGTGGGACCATAAAATTGAAAAAGTGGTAGAAAATGAAGATGCAAAAATATTATGGCACCTCCGACTACAAACAGACAAACATCTGCCACACAATACACCAGATATAACTGTAGTCGAGAAGAAAGAAAAACAAGTCAAAGTAATCGACATAGCAATACCAGGGGATAGCAGAAGAGAAGAAAAAGAAATAGAAAGAATCACAAAATACAAAGATCTCCAAATTGAAATTGAAAGGCTGTGGCAGATGAAGACCAAAATAATCCCAGTTGTAATTGGTGCCCTGGGTGCAATTCCAAAAGATCATGAAGAGCACCTCAACACCATAGGGGCCACAGAAATCACCATCAGCCAATTACAAAAAGCAGCTTTACTGGGAACAGCCTATATTCTGTTACAATATCTATAACAACAACAAAAACAATATTGATAACAAAATTCTGACATCCCATGTCCTTGGGAAGGACTCGATTTCTGGATAAAACAAACCAGTCAATAACACCTGCCTGACTGTGTAAACAAGACATAATAATAATAAAGACTGGACTATAGAATATATTACTGTTACTCAAAGTTGTCCCGGGGAGCTTTTTCAAGCATCTAGGAGCTCCTAAATGAGGTCCCAAAGATCATCTAACCAAACCCTTGTCCAGGCACTGTGACCAATCTGCATTATGTTTTGTAGAGAAAATAGCTAATATTTGTGCTGATTTGGATGTTTTTTGTAGAAGCAGAACTAAATGTTGCCAATGCACCTATCTGGTTTTGTTACTTTGGATACTTTGCAGATTGTGTTGCATGAGGAGCTGGACAGACTGCTTGGAAGTCTAATGGCTACCATGTATAAGTTCAACCCTTGCCCTTCATGATTGGTGATGGTGGCCAGGGAACGAATGGGTTCATGGGTGGAGGGAAGTGGTCAGTGCCTGCCTTATGCAGTGGATGGTGCATCCTCATTGGAAGGAGGACATCACTAGGCCCCTTCTTTAAAAGCCTTCAATTGACCCATTTAAATAACATTTGTCAAGTTTCTAACTCCCTGCTCTGGGTCAAGGTGTGGAGTGCATGTTGGCATGTCAGCTCCAAGCAGCTCTGGATGAATCTGATAACTTAGATTCTTTCCAGTCTGGCTTCCAGCCTGCATGTGGGACAGAAACTGCCTTGGATGCCCTTACACTGGGCAGAAGTAGACCGACTGGGCAGAAGTAGAAGTAGACCAAGGAAGTGTGGCTTTGTTGATCCTTGAGAGGTGGGAGTGTTCCCCACCTCATAAGTTTATCGGGAAATAGTGGGTCCATTCCAACCAAATTCCAATAACATTGGGGAGGCTATATTGGTCACCCAACATTTTTTATCGGATTGTATTTGATCTGATATTTTGTGTGGTGCACAGGCCTACAATGCACTCTGTGTGCAGCAATCCTTGAAGAAGATTTGGAAGTTTCAGCAGATGCAAAATGCTGCCACAAGGATACTCATGAACACAAGTCACTTCACAAGTATTATGCCCATCCTACAGTGATTCAATTTCTACCAATCTTCTGCCTAGATAGATTCAAAGTGCTAGCCATGACCTTTAAGTGATTACATGGCTTGGAGCCATGGTATCCATCGGACCACATTCAGGCCTATTTTGTTTGTTTGTTTCTTTGTTTGTTTAACACATTTTTATACCACCCCATATGCAAATCCCTGGGAGGTTCACAATCTTAAAACACAGCAATTAAAACATTAACACAATTAAAACCACTTAAAATATAGATAAAAACTCTAAAACTTAAAAACTATAAACTAAAAGCCTGACTAAATAGGAATTTTTCAGGTCCTTCTTAATAGGTTCTGGAGTTCATAAAGAAATTTTTTTCTTAAATACCTTGGACCCAAGCCATTCAGTGCTTTATAGGTAATCACCAGCACTTTGTATTTTGCCAGGAAACCTATTGGCAGCCAGTGTAGTTCTTTTAAAATGGGTGTAATATTATCTCTTTGGGTAACCCTGGAGACCAGCTAGGCTGCTGCATTCTGTATCAGCTGCAGTTTCCAGACTACATACAAAGGCAGCCCAATCTAGAGTGCATTGCCGTGGTCAAGTCTGGATGTTACCAGAATATGCACCACTGTTTAAAGACCATTGAACTCCAGAAATTGATATAGCTGGCATATCACCTGAAGCTGCTAGAAAGCCCTTCTAGCCACTGTCTCAACCTGAGAAGCCAGGGAGAGGTTTGGGTCCACAAGTATGAACCTTCCAGAGCCCTTCATTCAGTATTTCAGGCCCTACTTGTAGCCCTGCCACTGACTGAAATTCATTTGGTGGGGACTAGAGACAGGGTCTTTTTGGTTGTGGCCTCTAACCTTTGGAAAGCCTCCCCAAAAGGCTTCACCATGATCCCTCCTGAAGGATATTTTAAAAGCACCTGAAAATCCATCTTTTTAGAGAAGCCTTTTAGTGTTGTATATGCAGCTATATCTGGTGGGTTTAACTTTTTTTAACTTTTTAGCATTCAACTTTTAAATCTGCTTTTAACTGGGTCCTGCTTTTAGTTATTTTACTTATTTTATTAATCTTAAGTTTTATTATTAGTTTATCATTTTTGTCATCCACCCCAAGCACAATTGCACCAGAGAGATGGGATAGAAACATTTCAAATAAATAATGTTCCATATAGCCTGCATAAAGATGTGCATTTGTGAGGGCATTTAGCAAATAGCATTACGTGGCATCCCTTTTCATAATATTATCATTGCCAAACCCTGTCACAAAAGGATCAGCGATCATTAAAATCCTATTAAATGTACCTATTATTAAAACTTCAAACTAACCCTATAAATAAATAGAGTGCTACTTTCTGACAATAAAACTTGATTTGAATCCATACACAGAGGCGCTGTTGTGCCATTTCAACCGTGCTCTTGGTGGAATGGCAATAAACTGTAATGCTCTTGCTGACATCATAGGCATTCATTGTATCACAGCCACAGTGATCTCCATCACCTGAACTTCAACAGCCGCTGACAAGCCATTTTTAGCCAGCCAGGCAGAACCAACTCTGAGTCTGGGCAAGTCTTATCCAGATAGGGGCATGAGGTGTGAAAGCCAACTGAGAATGCATCTGGAAGGATCTTATAAGCAGGCGGAGCATCAGCATGTCTGTGTTTTAGCCTACGGCAAGAGGTGGCAGCTGGCTGAGTGACCTAAGCCAGGTGGTCAGTGTCTATTCAGTGCTCATGTTGGCACTTAGGCCAAACAGCTGCAGAGCAGAACCAGCCTGATATCAGCCTGAGCAGCCGTGTATAACCAGAGCCAGGCCCATCTTTGCCAGCCAAATCTGCACACAGCAGGCACCCATCCAGACCACAGAATAAAGTCTAACTTCTAGAGTTGCCTGCAGGGCTCCTGCAGTTCAGCATTTTAGAAAAAGCAGTGTCAAAAATAATTAATTTTAATTTTAAATTGAATTCCTCTTGTATTGCAACAAAAGGATTGTGCTAGGCTACACCTAGGCTGCCTGAAATAGTCTCCATATGGTGCCACTGTAAAGCATACCACTGGTCATTATATATCATTCTTCCAGCTGTCATGGAGCATACCCATTCCTAGTCATGGCAGCTTGATAGCAGCTCTCCATGCCAGACAAAACATCATTTTGTATCAGTAGAGGCAGACACATGTCTGATTTTTCCCCAAGTATGAAAAAAAAAACCCTTACATATAGAAAACCAGCTAGTGGGCCTGTTGAAAGAATGCAGAATTTTATCAGATCCAATCTGATACAATTGTTTAGATTTCAGTACAAATGGGCATCCCACAACTAACTGAACCAATACAGATGGCCAAATCATATCTCATCTGATGCATCACCCTAAGAACAGAAAGGAAAATAATTAAGATGGCTATAAAATATTTTTCATTTTAAGCCATAATGTGATAAGCATCCAAGAATGCTAAACCCTTATTAGGACTGAATGCTACCTCAGTTTCAGACATAGGTTGAAGGGTTTCTATGAAGGTATTTTTTTAAATTTTGAAGCAAAGCATTTTTGCTTTGCTTAGATGGTTGAAAGCATGGGACAGTAGCCCATTCTGCAAGAACTTTGCTCCCCAAATTGTAGGCAGATAGATACCTTCACTTTTAACTTGAAATGTCATTTCCAGGTTCTTCCCCCAAAGCACTGTGAATGGAAGTAACAGATACATAGCTCAACCAACTATAGCATGCTTCTAGCAACTGTAAGCTGGAAAAGGTCATTCTCTCATTGGCCAGCTAAAGACATCAACCAGAGATCTCATTTTCTTCTGTCCTCATACATTTTCCATATATGGAGGATATCCCCATTCCTAGAGAGTTGTAAAAAGATACAAAGTTTTAGGCTAAACAAACATGGGTGTCATTTTCTTCCTATACAGATCAGCTGTGGCTCATACTTGGAATGAAGCTTTAGGGGTGTGCACAAAACCACCTGGCCTGGTTCAGTTAGAGCTCAAACCAAACTGAACCACACCAGGACAGTTTGGTTTTGGCCTCTTTGCCCCCCCATCCTGTTTGGTTTGGTTTGGGGGGGGGGGTTCGCTTTTTTAAAAAAATCTATTTTTTTTATGTACCCATCCAGTGGGTATCTCCAAGGTGGCAGGGGAATCTGTAGAGGTCCCCCTTCCCCCCAACAGTCTTCCTTTCCCTAAAAATCACCCAGTTCAGGTGTCTTCAGCCTTTCTGGGCCTATTCCCTGGTGCGGCGGGCATTTTGGAGGCTGCCACGCCTGCACAGTGGGACCCTGAGTGGCAACCTTGGGGAAGCTGCTGCCAGCCTGTGTAGGCAATACTGAGCTAGATGGACCAATGGTATGATTCAGTATATGGCAGATTCCTATGTTCCTATGAATGAAGAAACATTTGTGTGACTGCACGGATACATCTTCTATGTACACAATTGTACATGTTGCCATTTCCCTGAAACCTCCACGGCAGTCATAACAAAATGAATCTTTTATCCCTTTGTCTCCTCTGACAAAATGTAATGAGAATAATACAACCAGAATCCAGAAAGTTGGCAACAAAAGAAACAAAATTGCCACTTCCACACATGGTTGTATTACCCTTGCACAGCCTGTGTGCACAGTCAGCACCTGCTTGTTGCACAGGTAAGAGCTGCTTCAGTATGTGGAATAGATGCTTTGGAAAGAACATTTGCAGGAACCTTGTCTGAATGGCTTAGATAAGCTGCACTGCAATCTGACACCTATTTATCAGCATGCAAAAGAGATTATCAGGCTCATGGCCTATACCAGACATATTTTACAATAATTTATGAACTTCTCTTCAGTGAAGGCATCTGAATTCTAGTTTGCCTAGAGTTCTTTTAACTATCTTTTGAGTCTCATTATAAGGTAACCTTGAGGGAGTCTGAACATATAAAAAATGAAGTCATTAGCAAGTTCTTCAGAGGATATCAACTCTCACCTACAGGATCATTATAATCTGTTCACTTTATTATTTAATAAACTGTTCTTCCAATGAACCAATTTCCTTATTTTCAACCCAATTGTTTCTGAACATTCACAGAAGAACCAAATCCATGGCTGATGTAACTCATGGAAGAATCCTAAAAACCAAGCAATCAATTTGGAAGTTCAGCTTCTCACAGTAACAACAACACTGACATGCTGATTAATTGATGAGAATTTCTGCCATATACAATAGGCAGGCGAGGTTGAAAATTTTCACAGACATCTTTTAGATGGAGGAAAATGATCAGGGATACAATCATGATACAAATGGCAAAACATTACTCTAAAGCCACATTCTGCTAATGTATATCATAATAAGGTATAACCAGGTATTTTATTTCAGTAGGATATCCTTGCAGAGTTTAATCATAATGCTCTTCATCAGCAGTTGGAATCATATCAAAAGTGGTGGACCTGGGACTACAATCTACACAGTGACATTTTGTTTCTGGAGTATAAGGGATCAGGCATAGGGTGCATGGAACCGGTTCTGTAAACTTCCGGGAGGGTGGAGAAGGCATTTCCCCCACCAGTACAGCTTTCACAATTGCTGACCGGGGTGGCAAGAGGGTATAAAGCCACCCCGTGCCAGTGATTTTGACAGCAACGCCAGCGGGTAAATGTGGTGGGGGAGATAAAACCACCCTCCCTGTGCCTTAAAGCAACCCCCTCCCTGCCTCTGAACAGGCTCAAATGCCAGTCCTTCAAACTGGTTCAGCAGTCTGTGAATAGACCACCAAACCAGTTTGTGCACACCCCTAAGGGCCTTAACAATAATACATCGGACAGTTTCTTGTGCATGCTGATGGTGGCCACTCTGGCTTCAATACAAGTGTTATGCTGCTCCACCAAATATTCCTTCAGGGCTTTTCAAGGAATATGGAGAGAGGGGAAGGGGCAACAACTCTTCTACACTTGCAGAGTTTGCTTTGACATCTGTTTGATGACTTGGTAGCTGTGTGCCCCAGACTATGGGAAACACTTATATCTGTCTTCCCCTTCCTTCTTCCTTCTCTCTCTTTTCTAAGGATCCTCTTCACTTTCGGTATTACCAAGGTTGCCAAATACATGATGGCAGACTAATATCGTATGTGTGGAATGCCACTGACTCTCATCCATTCAGCTCTATTCTAGCTATTTTATGAACACATAATTGAAGTTTTACTTTTATTTACATACTTTGCTGATTAAATTTCTGTCATGCCATTCCTCCAAGGAGCTTAGTGAGGCACGCATGATTCTCCCTAGACCCCATTTTATCCTATGATCAGAGTCGATCTTAGCCATGGTCACCCAGCGGCTAACTGAAAATTTGAACTTGGGTCTCCTTTAACCACTACAGTGGCTTAAGCTGATATAATGCCTTTCCAAACTATGCAATTAGCCACTGTCGAGCTGTCACATGCACATCCTACACATTATTCTCTGAATTGCACTGGCTGAATAGGATTAACATCTTCATAAGGTATTTTATGGCACAATTTTATTTGTTTTGAGAAGCCACATGTCCATCTCTAGAAGCCTACTGCCAATAGAAGTACTGTTTCCAGAGTACATGAAATCTAACAATATTCAAGGAAATTAGAAAGAATTAAAGATAGTTGCACCATGAACAAATAAATACAAATAGATAGATGACAGATGATAGAAATATAGAAACATTGATAAATATAATATTCTGCTTGTTTAATGCAGAATAAATTTTTAAAATATGCCCACATTGCCTGTGACAAACCAAACGATCATCTACAGAGTACACAAGCTGCTCACTACAGCTCCTGAGAGCACCTGCTTCATCTATTTATCTTTACTTTTGTAGCATAAGCTGTGGAGACAATTCAATTTATTGAAGCCACTCTTTTAGCCATCTAATGGTGTAGTACATTTAACTTGATATGCTATTTGCCACTCGCTCTTAATGAATCTTTGATCAGCTTATACTTAGCTCAAATTTTGCCTCCATGTTTCACTGTCCACAGATAAAAGGGTAAGAGTTTAATTTTCAAAAGGTCAAAATGGTAAACAAATTTAAAAGGGTCAATGCACTTCAGAGTGCAATCCAAAGCAGATCATAGATGGATCCCCTTGATTCTAATTCTCTGACTCTGTCGGTCCTTCTTAGGCTTTCCTGATGTTAACAAAGCCAGACAAGGAGTGAGAGTGTGACCAGGCTCTGCTGTTACCAACTTCTTTCTAGAGTACTTCAGTGTGGCAGAACCTAAAGACAGCCCTTACAGAACTGTAACACGCAGTCACTCCTCAACTGTAACATGCAGTCGCACACACGGCAGAACCAATTAAAAGTAAGCAGTTTATTTTTCAGTGTTAATTTGGAAGGATTTTTTTTCTTCTGAACTTGAAATACTTGTGGTCTTATATGGGTCACACCTTTAGTATCAAAATAACCAAAACAGAGGTCAATTTTGGTATCAAAATAACCAAAACAGAGGTCAATTTCTACAAAGACAAGTCACTAGGCTGAAATATTTCTGGAAGCTCTGACCCAATTCCTAGAGTTTGGGCTATTATTGTCCAGCGGTAGAGAAAACAGCACATCCTCAGAGGAAAGCATGTCTTTATCTTTACGTCACATATTGTGCAAATCCTATCATTAAAAACAGGTCTGGGATAGACGTTTGACTCAGATTACACTAAAGATTACACTAAAGATGTGTGCTATGACCCAGATAGGTTTGTAGCAATAGCAATAGCAATAGCACTTACATTTATATACCGCTCTATAGCCGGAGCTCTCTAAGCGGTTTACAATGATTTAGCATATTGCCCCCAACATTCTGGGTAGGTCATTGATTGATTGATTAAGTGCTGTCAAGTTGGTGTTGACTCTTAGTGATCACATAGATAGATTCTCTCAAGGATGTTCTGTCTTCAACTTGGCCTATAAGGTCTCTCATTGGTGCATTCATTGCTGTCATAATTGAGTCCACTCCCCTTGCTGCTGGTCATCCTGTTCTTCTCTTTCCTTCAACTTTCCCTAGCACGATGGACTTCTCAAGGGAGCTGGATCTTCGCACAATGTGTCTGGAATATGATAGTTTGAGCCTGGTCATTTCTGCCTCGAGTGAAAATTCTGGATTGATTTGTTCTATTATGCATGTGTTTGTTTTCCCTGGCTGTCCATGATATCCTCAAAAGTCTTCTCCAGCACCAAAGTTCAAAAGCATCAATGCTTTTTCTATCTTGTTTCTTCAAAGTCCAACTTTTGCTTCCAAACCCTTGTCAGAACGATTTTAATCTTTGTGTGTAGACATGTCACAGCATCTAAATGTCCTTTCCAAGGCCTTCATTGCAATCCTACCAAGTGCTAGTCTGCAGCATAGTTCTTGACTGCTGGATCCTTTACTGTCATAGGTTCAGCAAAATGGACTGCATCACTGAGCAATGTTCTGGCTGAAGGCATGCCCTCTCTCCTGCTGTTGCTCCTCTGCAACTGGTATTTAGAGGCATCTTGCCACTGAGGCTGGGCCTATATATCTGTCATTGATAAATCTGTCCTCCATGGAGAAGTCCTCGCCTCTCCATGTCCTGTTGAATCATTTATTTGTTTGTTTGTTTGTTTAAAATATTTACACCCACCAGTACACTACTGCTTGGGGTGGCTTACAACAATAAAATAGATACAATATACAATAAGAACAATAAAATTAACCAAATTAAGTGAATAAGTTAAAAGTCAGGATAAGAACCACAATCAGTATTAAATTGCAGATTAAAAATTTTAAAAGCTAAAAATTGAGAATTATAAAAACCCTAACCCTCACCCTAACCCTCATCATGCTTTGGTTTTCCATTTACAATCTAAACCCAGCATCATGCTTTTGGTTTTCCATTTACATTTCGTTTTCCATTTACTCTCCTCCCTGGAACCTTGATAGAAAGCCAATCATATTGTTAACAGTATGAATGCTATGCCATCTGTTTCTGAATAAGCTGTAACTCTCCTAAAGCATACTGCCAGGTCAATACATAGCATTGCTGTTACTCAGGACCGTTAATAAATTTACAACCAAACTGAGTAATATTTAAAAAGCTTCTCTTTAACACACCTGATGCTGGACTTCTAGCTACAAGTGATCAGAGAGTTGAACATACAAAGATTCACCCTGTTATTACATCTGGCCTACCTCGTTATAATGGTGGCAACTAAATGCTAGGCTAAGGTCTACTATCCTTGGGGTGGACAATACTAAGAGGCTCGTGTATTTCAGCATCAGCCTTTCTCAGTGCAAGCAGTGCCTTTGCTGAGGGAATAAATGTATGGCTTGTTAGCTGGCAGGAGAGAACAGCAGGTGGCAAAAGGTGACAAAATGTGTGCTGTTTTTACCTAACAGAGGGACAGGGTCTATACAGCTTCCTACTCACCAGTGAAGATGCACCAAATTGCCTGCCACCTTATCAAAAGAAGAAACGTATTATTTGGAAGAAGCTGCAGTCTATGGATATGAATGTGCCATTGTATTAGTGGGATCTCTGCATAACTCATTTACCTGCTTCCTTCCTGTAAGGATCTAAAATATCCCTCCTCTAGCTGTGAGGAATCTCAGGTAGGCTGCTCCCGTCCACATTTTTTATATGAGCTGTTTCACCCTCTCAAGGGAATACTCTGGGAGGTTAAAGTGGAAAACTCCTCCCTACAAGAAAGGCTTGAGCAGTATTAGGCCTTCAGGAGCATTTGACAAGGGCAGGACCCAATAAGGAGTGAAACTCTTTAACAAGAACAATAATTTATGAATAACTGGATGATCAGGAAAACTATAGAGGCATCAACAATTGCTGCTTCTATTCAAGTAAAACCCTTCCCCAGGAGCTACAAGAACCATGCAGTCAGATCCAAGCATTTAAACAAAAATTAATTCCCTGACATGTCTAGATAAACTGGTCCTTATTTCTCCTAGTCACGTCAAGGTAAGGAACTCTCAATTGATTCCCAGCCCATTAGACTCACTTTGTCCTACAGTAGTTGCTGATCAGACTTCACTCAGAGGCCTCCAGGGAAAAACTGAACACTAACACATACCTTCCCTACTTCTCCATAGGCTGTTGTCCAGTAAACCCTGCCGCTCACTCTGGATTGGGCCACAGGGATTTGGTTCTCTCAGGCTTCCTTATTTGGAAAGGCCCAACTGTCAAGTAGCTGCTCTAACTGAGGCTTAGTCCTCCCTCAAGTCTGACTATCACTACACTTCCCCATTAAGAAGCATGAACATCAACGTGGTCCTACAAAGGCACTGGATAACTTAGAAGAAGCTACGTAATGCTGCTCCCTCCACCAGAGCCCGTGTGGTGAGGTGGGCGGGGGGCAGGGTTTTGCCTCCAGCCTCTGAGGCAGGCACAGTGGCCACCATCTTGGCCCCTTCCACATGGCCAGGGGCAGGGCTGGCCAATCAGAAGAGGAAGCGGGGAGGAGCTTGCCTGGCAGCCACCATTCCAGGGCTCATCATCGGCCTGTGACTACCTTATGCACACGTTCCAGGGTCTGGCGCAAGAGCTGGGTGTCTCATTGGCTAAAAAACTGAGGGGCCTAGCACATGGCTGGCCTTCCTCAGAATTGAAATAGATACTGTGGCCCAATGCTGTCAGATGCCACCAGAGAAGGTCCTGGCCTTAGAGCAGCTACTGGGTCAGCTGCTGTACGCTAGGAAGGTTACCTACAGGGAGCTGCAGGCCATAGTGGGACACTTGAACTTTGCATGCAAGGTGATTGCTCCTGGGCATGCCTTCCTCAGACATCTCTGTAATGCCACTAGAAGGCTTAAAGCCTCTCAGATATGTGTCTGCCTCTACTGATAGGGAGGACGCCAGCTATGTGGGTGGAATTTCTAAAGGGCTTAAATGGCATTTCTGTCTGGCACTCCAAATTCTTGCTAGAGGCTGAGTTACAGGTTCATTCTGATGCAGTGGGTGGGCATAGTTTGAGGCTGTTCTTCCAGGGCTGGTGGTATGCTACCAGGTGGCCTGCCGGTTGGGATAGAACGGGAGTCACCCGAGATATGCCGTTCCTTGAGTTCTTCCTAATAGTCATAGCGGTGCACATCTGGGCCAGGGATTTCAAAGATCAGGCCATTTAGTTCTGGTGCGATAACATGGCTACAGTCCAGGTGAGCAACTCAGGGATCTCTAGGAGTCTTCAGGTGATGCACCTGCTGTGTTGCTTCATGCTGCACTGCCTGAGGGACAATATTCTTTTTGCTGCCTGACATGTGCCAAGGCTAGATAACAGCATCATGGACGCGCTATCCTGAATGCAGGAGGAGTGTTTTTGAACCCTTACCCCAAAAGCCAGGGAGCTCCCCAAAGTATTTCCTGCCCACCTATGGAGCCTTGGATACTAGAGGACGAGGAGGCCATTCACCTGTCCTCGGTACCTAGCACAAGTATTCAGCAGCAGTCCGTGAGTTCCAAGCATTCAGGGCAGCATCAGGGCTGGGTGACCTATGGCTTCTCCCGGTGGAACATGTGCTGCACTATAACATCCACCTACATTTATTTATTTATTTATTTATTTATTTGTTTGTTTGTTTGTTTATTTATTTGATTTTTATACCGCCCTTCCAAGCTGGCTCAGGGCGGTTTACAATTAAAAAACAGAATCATTAAAAACAATTAAAATAGAAATACAAATATAAACATCAAATTTAAAAACATCTTAAAAAACAATTAAACTATCAAAACAATTAAAACCCTGAAAACCAGGTTAAGATTAAACCAGTTAAAAATTAAAAACCCTGAAAGGCCAGGACAAACAAATAGGTTTTAAGGGCTCTCTTGAAGGACAGCAAAGAATTAAGATTACGAATTTCTGCCGGGAGTGCATTCCACAGTCCAGGAGCAGCCACAGAGAAGACATGGATGGGGCTTGGCGCTGGGGTCCACTGATGGCAGGCTGGCAGCCCTTGCCTTCCACACAGACTCCACTGCTGGCTTCCTGGTGTGCAGAATGCTGGAGGAATGGGAGCAGGCATCCCCCCCACCATGCCCAGATCCAAGAGTCTCTCTTGCTCCATCAACCCTACAACAGCTGCTATGACACTTTAATGATATTTGTGTTTCCAACTTTGAGGTTTGGTGGCTTAAGGCCTCCTGCCTAGTGGCCTTCTTCAGCGTGTTGTGACTCAGCGAGCTGCTCGCCACTTCCAGGTTTGATGCATCGGCTCAGGCCCTGCAGTACAATGACGTTCGGTTGGAAAGGGACAGGGTGGTGTTGCGCCTGTGTCAGGCAAAGAACAATCAGAAGGGCAAGGGCACCACCATCACCCTGGCAGAGGGGACTAATGCAGGCCTGTGCCCAGTACAGGCCATGCAAGTTTACCTGGCCATGCTTGGGGAGGGGGACGGCCAGCTGTTCTGCCATGTGGACATGACACCCCTGACCTGCTTCCATTTCTGGGCTCTGGTGAAGGAGGCTTTGAAGAAGGTGGGCCTCGACTCAAGAGTGCATGGCACACACTCCTTCTGGATTAGGGCAGCATCTGCGGTGGCAGCAATGGGGCTGCCTTAGAGCTGTATCTGGAAGTCGGGGAGGTGGCATTTGTCTGCCTGCCGCCACTACATACTCCCTCTGCAGCAGTGATGAGGGCAGGAGTAACACCCTGTTTTGTCTTGCAGACCATTTGCAGCACCCTTTCCCCCTTGCAGGTGCTCATCTATGGGCACAGCTATGTGTTTTGGGACAGTCGAAGAGCTCGGCAGACCATCATGGGTACCCAGTTGGGCCTTGCAGGAGTGGCAGAACTGGATTGGATGGGGTGCCGAAGGATGCTGTGGAACCTTTACCTTCCATTTTAGATAAGAATGCTGCCACACGGGGGACACCACATGTCTTATTCATTCACCTGGGAGGCAAAGACCTGGGTTTGCCACAGGGCAAGGCCCTGATTCTGCAGGCAATCAAAGATTTACGGGGCCTGGCCGCCCAATGGCCAGATATGCGGTTGGTTTGGTCCAACTTGCTTCCGAGGCTGAGATGGCGGGGTCAGAGGGGCCCCCTGTGCTTCAATAAGGCATGTAAGAAAGTGAATAGGTGTGTGGCAGTTATACAGCATATGGACATACGGGAGCAGGACACAGCGCTGTACAGGGGAGACGGAGTACATCTCTCTGACTGGGTGAATGAGTTGTTCCTCCGAGACTTGCAATGCGATCTTCAAGAAGTGCTATCTGGGTGGGGTAAGTGGGGCTAAGCAGAGGTTTGCCCCATTTCGGTGGCAGGAGAGTGCGGGTGTTGGGTAGGTAGATTCAGGATTGGTGTTTGGCCACACGGGCCTTGGGTCACATCCCCTCTGGGGGGCAGGGGGCTGATGATCCAGAATCCCAAGGCCAGGTGCTCACCACTTTGAGAACTTAGGAGCATACCTTGCTCTGTCTGGCTCAGTATTCTGTTGTAATGTTGTGGGCGGTCCCAGAGACTTGCGTTTTGGGCGGTATATAAATGTTTTAAATAAATAAATAAAAATAAATAAATTGATGGCCAGTTTGGGTGAGAGGGGGTCAAGGAACAGCCCTTCATGGTTTGGGCAGCCTGGAGGGCTGGGCATGCCCCCCACTTGGGGGGTGGCGTGACTCACCGGCTCAGAGCTTTGGTGGGTTGGGTTTGGGGTCGGTTGGGCCACCACCCCCCTCAGTGGGGGAAGCCTCATGGTGAGAGGAGGTCAGGATATGGAGCCTGACTGAATCAGGACCCAGCCCTTCACACTGGTGTGGGATGGCCCTCACTAGGAGAAGCCACCACATGGGAAGAGTACCCGCACTCTGATTAGTTAGGGACCTCATTGCAAGTTTGTTATCACTGCACAATAATAAAGTGGCCCTTATTTACCCCAACTAAGCGTGTCCTGTCTTCATTGGGTCTAAGATATCAAATATGCACATTAATTATCTAAAAGAATAGGAGGGAAAGCCACACTTTGATTTTACTCCATAATAAGTGATCTGAAACCAGCAACCTTCCTTACACTAAGTCATCCAGCACCTCCGAGCATAAATAACAAGTTCCCTTATCAATAGCACAAATGTGTCCACTGGCAGCAGCAGAATATGTAAATGCACACCAAGCTGTGTGTGAGAGAGATGTTAGCAGTGAGCCATTGCAGAAATTGAATTTTTTTTTTTAAAAAAAAAATTATTTAGTTCCTTCAAGCACCTTCCTGTGAAAGCACAGTTGCTTCCCTCGCAGTGGTCAGGTTTAGGATTTCTCCTCATTTGGGACTCCTGAAACTACAGCCTGTAATATACCTCTCTTGGCTGCTTTTTCTGAGTGACTGCATCCTGAACCAGCAGTTCCTGGAGTTCTCTTGAGTCAAACTTATAAAAATTGCATTGTTTTCCTGCTTTCTGCCTGGTGCTGTCTTTCTCATCCTCTCCTATACTCTGGTTTGCTTCCACTGAATGTTCTCTGCAAAACAATGACAAAGCAACAGAAGAAATCTCATGGGAGAGCAGTGCGTATTCATGAAAATGTCCTGCTTCAAAATGTTGTATATTATGTCCCATTTGAACTCAGTAGCGAATTTCATGTGCATCAAAAGAAAATGATCCTTTTCACTTTTGTGTACTACCTAATAGATGAATTTGAACAAATACTCAAAAAATTTCAAAGTATTCAGTTCCAACCAGGGATATCGCAAGGCTGGAGTGGACCCAGAGAAGAAATGTGAAGATAGACTCTAACCCACCATTCTTTGTGAGAGGCAAGAAAGGGACAGCAAAAAGCAAGCTGTCACACAGGTGGGTGCACCTCCACTTCTTCAGGGGCCCAGGGACATTTGTTTCCCCTCCCCATGTTCAATTATAGCTAACTCCAACCTTATCAAACTTATGAAGCTTTGGAAATATGTCACATCTTATTATCTATTTGCTTACATTATATTTTTGCTTCAAAATCATTTTATTTCAATGCTGTTCTTATAATAAACACAGGAAACAGATGAGAACACCTGAAGAATGGTTTTATTTGATACACAGAGTAAGGCTACGTGGAACTAGACAGAGAGGTCATTCCCACAACCAAAAACTGGGTAGGACAAGTGTCCTATCCTGGTTTGGGAGGTGTGTTGCCTCCCAATTTTTGGTCGTGTGAGAGCGAACAGCAAGGTAGGAGGAGAGAAAAGTGATTGTGTGGAATCAAAATAGAGGGGAAACCTGGGTAGGACAACACTGTCCGACTCAGCTTTCATACCCAGCATTTGACCACAGTAGGAGGAAAATCTGTCCTACCCAGCTTTTACTCCTACCTTGATTCCACACAATCACTTCTCCCTCCTCCTACCTCATTGTTTGTTCCCACACAACCGAAAATTGGGAGCACAGACAGCTCCCAAACCTGGTTACGGTACTTGACTTACCCAGTTTTTGGTTGTATGGGCTACCTCAGAGTAGATGCAGGATTTACCACCAAAAGCAGCAGCTCTGTCTCTCATTGTCCTCATTTCCATAGCATCTAGGACCAGCCCTGGCATGATGTGGGAGATCTGTGATTATGATCTTCCGAAGTTTTGTTTCTTTAAATTAACAGAAGTCACAAGGAGGACCCTGAATGGACCAAAAAAGTAAGATTAACTCTTTCCCATGCACTAATTGTGCACCAACCTTCTCAACTGTGCTGTGGAGGAAAACTTCAAACGTCATACAAATAAGTTTCTTTCTATCCAGACATATAGCAGCTTTGGGATGGGGGTTTTAATGGTGAAAATAGTATTGGTGAGAAAGGTTTCCTTCTCTAGTACCATTATCTGATTCCCCCTATACCCCCTCATGGCTGTTGCTATTGCTGCTGTTGTTATTCCACAAGATTGTCATTCTAGCTAAGAATACTTAATGTGTGATATGACATCATTAAACTGAAAGTTCCCCTACTAATTGGCAACCAGTTAAGTGGACCAGGGATGCAAAATTAAGTTGCAGCACAGTGACCTCCCGAAACATATTTTCTCCCATTAGACATTGCCAGGCACAGGGGGAGAATAAGAAGTGGAACTGCTATTTTCAGAGGCAGCCTGAGGTCTCTTATAACATTTAGTTTCCCCCTCAGTGCTGTAAAATGAACGGCTGGATTTCTTCATTTCCTACCATGCCAAATGCTTTAGTGATGATCCAGGTGAAACAGCAATTCAGTCCCCAGATAATTGTTCTTTTTTTGCCCAGCACGACTGTTACTTGTGGCTTTCACAACACAAATGCTTCCCCTTTGGGGACTTTGATGTAGGCCACCAACTCATTTCTCGTAGGCCAAGGAGCATCAAACAGCCATCAGATAGCAGCAACCTTTCATAGCTGTCATTCTGGTCTTGATCTGAACCAATGACTTGAAAATGAACAACCCCATGTCCAATTACCAGTGTCCTAGGCAACGCATCTGTGTCATGCAGATAAAATCACTTACCGTTTGTATGCAGACTTCAAGATAAAACTGGCGAGCCCAGGGGACAGAGTGAGAAAATGAAGAGGAAGTTCATTCTGACTCTATCTTGTTTTCTCCCCTCATTCTGCGATATCATCTAATAGTACTTTCCAATACTGGTATCCCTTTTTCTCTCTCCCCCCCCCCCCCGCCTGCTCCCTCTCTTTCTGTTGTGGTGTGAATGCTTTACACATCTTTTGGGTGCCATTGGAAAAAAGAACAAATGCAAGTAATAAAAGAATGATACAATGGAGGGAATCAAATCTTTGGACAAAAAAAATTAAAGCATCAAATAGGTTCTTTCATTAACAGGGGAGCTGAATTCATATGGAGAGGGTCTATCTGAATTTCCAACAAATCAATCTCTTGAAGGGAGCAGCAGTCTAAAACTAAAAAAGTTTTACAGAACAGTGGGGCGAAAAAAGCCTTACAGCACAAATCTATATAGGAGCTTGTGATGTACATCAATTGAAAAAGGGACTAGATCAGCCAGAGGCAAGGGGAATTGTTTAGTAGAAAACA